>NC_056726.1:1216512696-1217142696 GCF_019279795.1 Protopterus annectens
AATCTTGAATAAGTTCCAGACTCTCTCTGGTCCTGGGGGTCCTCTCGGAAGGCTCTTTTTCCCAGCAGCTTGTTAATTTCTAATGCGTTTGCTTCCCTCTGAATGGGTGGAACATTGGAGATTTTCTTTGAAACTGATGGAGAGGGATTATCCTCCCCACCCATGAATCTTTTGTGATTTCTAACCAGGCTCTCTGGTGCAGGGATAGATGATCCTGACTGCCCTCCAGAGATGGAGAGTCATCCCTCCTTTCAGGAACACTGATAGGATCTGTCAGAGAAGGAATCACTAGAACCTTGATTATGTTGACCACCTCTGCCGCGAGGATGGCGTCTTCCACTTGAATTCCCCCCTCTGCCCCTGGGGGAACTCTCTCCACATAGATCTTGAAAGGGACACTGGGATTTCTTGAACCACATTTTACTACCAACTCACTGGTTTCTAGAAAAGGACCATTGAGGAGTCAAAAAATGTACGCCCACAGCAGACAGGGGCTTCCTTTCCTGTTCACATCTAGTGTGTGTGTCTTTCACTTTGGGGCCAAACATTGAAGTTCTGTCAAAGGCTGCATTGACAAAAGAAGATCTGAAGGGTTACAAAAAAATCACATAAGTGCATCCAGGCATGTCTCCTAATGGAAATGCCTGAACTCGCTGCCCATGCGGTACCTTCAGCAGTGTGAGAGATAAGCCTCATGGATGAATTAGAAATAGACCGAAGAGTAGCCAACTGTGAGGAAAGAGTACTCCCCTCCTTGGAGGATATGGTCCCACAAAGATTTGGAAAGCCCCTTGATCAGATCCCTTTGAAACCTTGTAAATTGTGCCAAATAATTCAGTGATCTAAGAGCAAAAATCTTTGAAGCATAGACTTGATTCCCAAATCTCTCCAGTGCCCTAGACTCCCTGTTGGGGGGGGGAGTGGACAGAGGAACTTTGCCCTGCCAGTTCCTTTCTAGTGGTTGCCACTACGATCATGGCATCAAGAGGTACACCTTTACTCTAGTGTGGTCTATCTTTAGGTGGCACCAGGATCCTGTCTGGCATCTTAGAAATAGGCTCAGCTGTGTCTGGTTCCTTCCATGCCCATTGAGAGACTAAATCTATGAGCTCAACTGTGGGGTGAGGTCACCCAGGAGGTAGATGGTCCAGACCCAAAGGCCTCCAGAAACACTAACTCCTCTTGGAAAGGGTTATGGGGGGACCAACCACCCCTTTGTCTGAGGGGTTCTAAGATGTCTCCAAATAAGACA
The DNA here is from genome assembly GCF_019279795.1 of Protopterus annectens. Taxonomy (NCBI): domain Eukaryota; kingdom Metazoa; phylum Chordata; order Ceratodontiformes; family Protopteridae; genus Protopterus; species Protopterus annectens. The sequence continues at coordinate 1,216,513,949 of NC_056726.1, forward strand.
TCATCAGATGGTGCTCTGGGGACACTTTCCCCTCATCAAGATCAGTGTCCTCAGTGACAGACTCTTGCGGAGAACCTAAGTGCCTCTTTTTGCATTTTCTCTTCCAAAGGACCTCCTCGGTGGGACACTCCAGGGAGGTATTGGAAAATATAAATATACCCTGATGGGTGGCCTAGACACTGATTCAGGCTGGCTGTCCTGGTGGAATGGATGTATGAGGCTCTGGATGCAAAAGTGAATGAAAATGGGAAGTCAGATCTGAGGTGGACAGAGTTGTCTGAACTCTAGATATAGAAAATGCTGTCTCCACTACCTCAAAAGCAGAGTGTCTAGGAGAAACAGAAACTGATGGATCGAACAAGGCAGGCTTGAGGATAGTTGGCTCCTGCTGTCCCACAGCCAAACCACCCAAGGAGGGAGTAAGAATAGAGCTATCTAATGCCAATGCTCCACAGAGAAGAGACAGCTCCAACAACTTTAGAGTTGAATCTAACATCCTGGTGTTGTCACTTCGGCTCCAGCAGTCATCTGGCTCCAAGGTACTTGGGCCAGGACAGCTCAGAGACACCACAGAGTTGAAGATGCTAATATCTTCACATCCATGGAAGATGACTCCAAAGCTTTCAGATCCAATGGCTCCAAAACAGAAACACAGATTGGAGAAGGAGCTAGGAGTGGAGGTGTGGTTGAAAGGAGGGTCTCAGGACCCAATGGGGTCAGAGCCAAAAGGACTCCCATTTGACTTTGTGTCCTGAGAAACTTCATCATCCTATCCACATCTGCCTTGGATGGGCTCCTGGAAGACCAAAGAGAGGAAGCTGTGGGCGAAGGTCTCAAGTGATGAGAAGTCTGCTCCAGAAAGGATGATGGAAGGCTAGACGTGATCAGCTCTGATATTAAAGGAGGAGAATGGATCCAAGGAGATATTTTGGATCTTAACTTTGGATCTGATACATTCAGATCCAACTTTTCTGCTAGTTAACTGGTGGTTTAGTGGCTCCAAGGATAGAGCTGAGGTTGAAGCCGAAAAGTGTTCTGGGAATCTCTTATGAGACTCTCCGGAAATAGAATTGCCCTTTTTTTCTTATCTTTTGGGGGGGTTGAGTCCCAGCAGCCATTGGGGAAGATTTAGAGGGAAGTAAACTACTGAAGATTAGCTTATTCTTCCTATATAGAGTGCATGAGTTGAATCCCTTACAAATGTCAAATTCAATATTCAAATGTCTAGGACCTAAACAATAAACAACACTCAGTGTGTGTGTGTGTGTGTGTCTGAATTAGGTATTTTGTGACCAAACGACATACATTTCTTAAAGTCAGAGGGCTTATCCAACATTTTGGAATATGAATTTAAACAATAGAAAAAGATAGACAGAGTGCTGACATTCCGATGGAATACTGTGGTGGCCACAATGATTATTATTCTTTTTGACCCTATTAATCTCACTAGACCAGTGTCCTCTTTTCAGAGGAAGCCTGAGGTGATATTCATACTGACAAGGGGACATTTTTCTAGGGCACAGGGAATTACCATTACCATGAATGTAGATGCTCAAGTGTATTCACTGTTGCAGTCATCAGTCATAACTAATGGGATTTCCCACTGTGGAAGCCCTTGGCCTGCATAATTCCCAGAGAATTTTCTCCTCCTCCTGAAGCTGGCAGATATCTGGGTATAAAAGGAGTTAACTGGCACCATAACCTCAGTACTTTCTTGCACCAACAGATAGGAGCCTCCTAGCAGGTCCCTAAGGTCACGGGCCTAAGCTAAGAAACTCCCAAGTATGAATAGAGGAGGAGGAAGGAACAACCTGGAACTAGAGAGAATAACCACCCCACTCCCATGGGCAAGAGGGAAGGAGGGAGGGAAAGAATACTGCAACAGTGAATACACTTGAATATCTACATTTAAGGTAAGTGTACACAACTGCAATGTACTTCATGTTTCACTGTTGCAGTCATAACTGATGGGATGACTCCCAAAGCTGAAAGGAGGGTGGATGGAAAGATTAAGGAGAGGAAAGGATGTCTTATAAGATGGCAATGGCAAACCTTGTTCTAGACTTGGAGAAGGTTGGCAGGTGATAACGTTTGGTGAAGGTATGCTCAAAGGACCAAGTAGCAGCTTCCAAAATGTCCTTAGTGGACACCCCCTTTAATAAAGCAGTAGATATAGCAGTAGCCCTAGTGGAGTGTGACCTCACAGTGTCTGGAAGCTTCTTTCCATGATGGCTATAGCAAAACAAGATACAATGGGAGATCCATTTGGAGACTGATTGCTTAGAAGCTGGTCCCCCTCAGAGGTACAGGCAAAGGTCACAAAAATCTGGTCACACTTCCTGATATTATTTGTTCTGTCCTAGTAGTAAAACACTTGCCTACGCATATCCAAAGCATGAAGGATTCTTCCCCCCTTGTTTTGAGGGTTAGGAAAGAATGTAGGCAAGTGTATGGTCTGGTTTAAAAAGGTTGGTTCTAAGAGAGACTCTGGGTGAAAAGGGATTAAAATTTCCACAGACATAAGGGCCTGAAGCTCTGAAACCCTTCTAGCTCAAATAATGGTTAGTGGGAAAGCTGTCTTCTATGTCAGGAATTTAACTTCTGCAGAAGCAACTAGATCAAAAGGTAGGAGGGTGAACGTCTCCAGAATGAAACTGAGATCCCATGGGGTAACAGGAGATTTCCTAGGGGGGTCTAATGTTGATAGCCCCTTTCAGGAACTGTTTCATGACAGGATGTGAGGGGGGTTGAGTACATAGGCAAGCTGAAATTGCTTAAGTATGAACTTTTATAGAGGAATAAAAAAGTCCTTTTGCAAAAAGTCCTGCTAAGTATGAAAGGATCACAGGCATCTGAGCTTGCAGAGGGCTCTTCTCTCTCTTCTGTCTGCACCATATAATGAATCTCTTCCATTTGGCAGAGTGTTTCTTGTGCTAGGTCCCCTGGCTCCTTTTAAAATGTCCAGGCCTGTTTCTCAAGGGGTGTCCCCTCCAGGGGGTCAAGATATTATCCAAACTGTCGATTTGTATGTGTTCGGGTTGAGGTGTATGATGGTGTCCTTGTTCTGTGTTAGCAGTTCTACTTATTGGGGCAGCAACAATGGTTCCTTCTTGCTTAGAGTGAGCAATAGAGGATACCACTGCTGTTTTGGCCAATCTGGGGTTATTAGAATGACCCTTGGCCCTTCTTTCCTTATCTTTAGCAGTACCATGGGAAGCAAGGATAGGAGAAAGGATAGCGGGCAAGGCCTGCCCAAGGGAAGGAGAGGGCATCTGTTTTTCAGGTTGACCTTGTTTTGGTCCTTGAGCAAAAAATTTCCAAGTCAGTGTTTTCTATGGTAGCAAAAAGGTCTATCTTTGGCTATGCTGAGAAAAACTTCCTGATGCAACTGACACTCGTGAGGGTCTGACAAGCTCCTGCTTAGGTGATCTGCCAGTTGAATGGATTCTCCTAGTAGGTACTGTGCCATGATGTGTAGCCCTGGGGATTTTTCAGTTTCCAAAGGTTCATGGCTAGGTGGCAAAGAGGGTAACAGTGAGTCCCCCCCTGCTTGAATATGTACCACATAACCATTGTACTGTCTAACTTTACTAGGAGTACACCTGGTTTCCATTGGTCTTTGAAGGCAATCAGATCTTTTTGGACTGCCATCAGTTCTTTTGATGTGTTTGCTCCTGAACTAGGAGTTCATCTGTCCTGAGTCTGCAAGCTGCTATAGTGGGCTCCCAGGCAATTTCAGAGGCATCCATGGTCAGAGTTTGGTCCGAAGGGGTGAACCTGAAGGGATGGCCTGTGTTGAGGGAGCATGCTTGGGCCCACCAGGCAACCTCTTTCCAGAGGTAGGGGAGAAGCTTCACCCTGAGATTGAGGGACTGAGAATATTGGCACCACACATTTCTGAGGTACCACTGCAGCCTCATCATATGAACTCTGGCCAGGGGGATCAAGAAAACACAAGAGGCCATGTAAACCAAGGGTTTGAGGAGCTATAGGTTCATAGGTTCATAGATTAGTACTAGGCTAACTGCCCTTGTCAGCCATTTTAAGCCTAGCCATTTATCCCCTGTGAGATTCAAACCCTGTACCTTGTGTTTGTAAGGCAAACACCTTAACCATTAGGCCACCCTCCCAACCCATGGCTGTGAGGTAGTTCCTGACTAGGAGGTTTTGGAAGTAGAGCTAGAAAGTCAGCCTTGTTTGGAGGAAGGAAGGCTTTCTGAAGTGATGAGTCCAGTAAAGCCCACAGAAACACAAACCTGTTTGTGGGGATGGTCAGAGACTTTTGGGTATTGATGGTGAGACCCAGTGAAACCATTATTCTTGGGTGTAAAGCAGATTTGCCTTGAATTTTTCCTAAATCTGTTGCCTGAATGATGCAGTCATCTAAGCAGGGGTAAACCTGAATGCCCTTTGATCTGCAGAAAGCTATCACTGGGGCTAGGAATTTTGTTAAAACCCTGGGTGTAGTAGAGAAGCCAAAGGGCATAACACAGAATTTATAATGGCTCACACCTTCTCTGAAGCTAAGAACCTCCTGTGAGATTTTTCATAGGTTGGTACAAGGCTATCGGCCCTAGGGCCTATACAAGCCTAGTCATAACAATTCCCTGGTATTTCTTCCCACAATATTTACTTCCCTGGACTCCTGTCTAGCAGGGTGACTGACGTCATCCCCGGGGTAAATTTCCTATCTCCCATCCAGTCGTCAAGCTTCCTTTTGAAGAGGGCCAAGGAATCACTCTGCTTGACATGTATGGGCAGTCTATTCCAGAGTATGGGGAGTCTCTGGGTCAGGAACCTATACCTCTAGCATGTTTTGTTCACTGTGATGACAAGGTTTAGGTCCCTGGAGTGTGTGGCGCTGATGGATTGGGATTTCTTTAAGTGTAGCATGTCCAACAGCTCTGGGTTTGACATGGCCTTGCATGTTAAGCAGAGATCGCCTCTGAGTAGATGATATGTGACAGAGTATAGCTGGAGTATTTTTAGTCGGTCAGCATAGGGCATCTGCTTTAGACCTGTGATTCTTTTAGTGAGGTGTTTCTGCGGCCTTTCCAGTTGTTGCAGATGTCTTGTGAGGTACATACCAAACTGGGCATTGTATGCTATGATGGGTCTAATGAGGGATGAGTACAGTGGGACAATGACCTCCTTTTTTCTGGATGACCTCTGCCACATAGAAGGACTTCCTGACTGTTGTGGCGATGTAGTTATCAAAGGTGAGACCACTGTCCACCTGTGTACCTAAGTCTCATCACACTTTCGGTGTTTAGTGTACTGCCACCTATGTGGTAATTCATGTGTACATGTTTTTTTCCAAAGGGGATAACTATACACTTCTTGGCATTGAGCTTGAGCCCATGGCTCTGGCACCAAGCATCTGTTTCTGTAAGGCCCTTTTGTAGAATATCCAGATCATTTGGGGATTCAATAATGGCTCCCAGTTTGCAGTCATCTGCGAACTTTGTTAGCCAGAGTTTTTCAGTGTTGGACTGTACTTCAGAGAAGTAGATGCCAAACAAGAGCGGCCCAGGACTGAACCCTGAGTTACTCCACTTGTCTGGAGTAACTCAGGGTTCAGTCCTGGGACCACTCTTGTTTGGCATCTACTTCTCTGAAGTACAGTCCAACACACAAGAGCGGTCCCAGGACTGAACCCTGAGTTACTCCACTTGTCTGGAGCTGGATTTGGAGTTGGCTACTTTAACAGTGTGGGTTCTGTCAGTAAGCCAGTTGGCAACCCATCGACTGCCGTAGGGATTTATGCCCAGCTTAGTAAGTTTATCTATGATTCCAGTGGGGGATGGTGTCGAAGGGCTTGGCAAGTTCCAGATAGGCTGTGCAGACTGCCTTACCCTCATCCACAGCTCTGGAGACTGATTCAAAGACGTCAATCTATGGGAATATGGAAGTAAGCGTCCTTTAGATGTAAGGTTACCATGAAAACATTGGCAGAGGTCATGAGCAGTAGTTTTTGAAGCGTTAGAATTTTGATACCTGCAAGAATCAGTTAAGCCATGACAGGTCCAGAATAGGCTTCCAGGTACCTTCTTTTCTGGGTACTAGGAAAAGCCTTGAGTAAAAACCTTTTTCTTGTAATGAGTTTGGTATTGGTTCCACAGAACTTGGGTGCACAGCAGCTGTATTTATTTTAAGGCCTCTGTCTTTGGTGTTTGGTGGAATATCTGGGAAACCTGCCTGAATTAAAGGCTATTTGAACTGGAGTTTGTAACCTCTTTGAATCATTTTCAGTACCCACTGATCTCTAGTAATGAGGGTCTAATTCCCTAGGATGAAGGACACCCATCCTCCTAGTCTGAGATGGGTTAGGGAGGGAGGGGAGAGAGCTGAGGGGAGGGGGAAAGGGAAAGTCATGAAGGACTCATGACTGCTCTCTGCATGTGGGATCTCACATGCGTATTGGAATCTGCTTGTCATTGTCTTGGACACTGGTGTTACCTTTGACTCCTTTCACTTCAAGGTCTCTTATGCCTAGGCTTAGATTGGGAAGTCAGAAAGGACCAGTGTTTGGCAGAGTAATTGTGAATGAAGCAAGGAGGTTGAACCTGAAGAAAGTACTTGACTGTTTGCATGGACTTGGCCTTACCCTCCATCTTCTTAAGCACAGCTTCAGCCTTGGGGCCAAACTGTGTCCAAAGGAGAATCCAAGAGACTGGATTTGACATGTTCAGGCAGGGAATGTTCCCTCAGCCAGGCATATCTTCTAATGAAAGATCCTGTGGCTGGTGCTCTGCTGGAAGCTTCCAGAGTATCACAGCCACAAAGCAAGGAGTGCTTAGCTACTTGAGAGCAAGAAATGCACATGTGTAGCAGTTCCTTGGAGAGGGGCTTACTTTCAGTCTCACCAGTTTTTGCTTCATCAGGTCTAAAATTGTTTCTTAATAATTCATCTTATGAAAATGGCAGTTCAAAACCCTCATGATAAAGGTAGCAGAGGTGTAGACTTTATTTTTAAACCTGTGCAAAGCTCTGCTTTCTTTGCAGTTGGCACTGGACTTTTGAAGGTGCTAGTTTTAGCTCCCTTAGGGTCCTGAGTGACCACTTCAGGGTCTGCAACAGGTCCTTGAAAAGGTGCCTGTCAGAATCCAAAACTCTGTAAAATCTATCAATTTCCTGATGGGCAAGGGGAAGGGAGGCAGGCTGCAATGAAGTATCCAGCAAGACATCATCCACCTCCTCTAACTGGAGGAATGGCAAGCGGTTTATGCTCAGGGAAATTTAGAAATTCCCTAACCCTCTTCTTGGATTGTGGATAGTCCTGTGCTCCCCATTTAAAGTGCTCCTCCAGGGTATGCTAGGTCTCTCCAAAGGAAACATTCTCGGGGGGGGGGGCTGATGCACGATCCTCCTCGGAATCTCCATAGGAGGCAATAGCTAAACCTTCCTTAAAGGTGGATTCATCATTATCATCCTCAGAGTCAATAGAATCAGAATACTCCTGGGGGCAATATTCCTCTTTTACCATGAGAAAATTCAGGGGCAGTACCAAGGAGAGAGGGAGGCATCTGGATCTGACCATGTAGATCAAATCTTCAGCAAACTTAACTATGTTTTGCTGATAGGCCCAAGATTGGGAGTGGAAGCTGGTAGGCCTCAGCTGAAACAAATTGGATGCAGCCTTTTAATGTGAGTCCTTAGGGTTAGACCCGAGGGCAACATTTGCACTAGGGTCAGGACACAGACAGACAGCTGAATTCACAGGAAGGTAAGCTGAGGCAATCTCCTGATAACAAGAGATGCTGGATACCCCTTCACTGGTTTTAGAGCAGTCATCGAAAACCAGAACCTTTGAAGTGGCTCCAGACCCAACTGACGAGCTAATTCTTTCAGCTTGCAAGTAGAGGGACACAGTGGTGTACTGAACTCCAGATGGGTCCCAACCTGTGCCACAACTTCAGTCATTGGAGGGGACTGCAAAGGTGTCTCACCTTCTTCAATGATCACATGCCTAGGTGGACCAGTAGAAGGCAAACGAGCATCACCTGGTAACCTGAGCACTTTTTCTTTTTACACCTAGGAAGATCAACCTCAGCTCAACCGGTGGACAACATAGTACATGAAGGCTTTAGCAACTCACAAAAATGCTTAGCTAAAATCTCATCCCTATGCTTGCTTGTTCTAAGATTAAAGGAAGCACAGAACTGACAATTAGGAACACGGTGTTATGGGCCTAAACAGGTTACACAAAAGGAGTGATAGTCCTGGTGTGCTTTCTGTTTGCCACAGCAGATATGGTTATTAACTTTCTCTGACATTAGTCAAGAAGCATACAAGAACTTCCCCATTGGGGTACTAAGCTTTAGAAGTCTTCTTTCTCAGGTGCAGATTGACTGATGCACTGACTAGCATGCTGTTTTGGGTTCCAACAGCTAGAAAGAAAGTACAGTTGTGTACACTTACCATAAATGTAGATGTTTGAGTGTATTCACTGTTGTAGTCATCACACTTGGATTATCCTGCCAGGGATAGTCCTCAGTCGGCCCGAATACCAGAGGCTTGGTATTTCTGCATTGGTTGCTGTCACTCCAGGACTGAAGTCACGCCGTCAGTGGTATAAAATCAGGCAGCTGATGCCATTACATCAGTTTTTCTTGCCCCAACTGTCAGGAGCCCCCAATAGGGTGCTAGGTTATGATGGAAAAACACCACCAGTAGAAAGTAAATACCAAAGTTCCCTGTAAGGAGAGAGGAAGAGAGAGAGAGAGAGAGAGAGAGAGACAAGGGGGGTGGAGGGTGGGAAACCAGGACTGCAACAGTGAATACACTCGAACATCTACATTTATGGTAAGGGTACACAACTGTACTATGTTCTTCGTGTTTCACTGTTGCAGTCATCACACATGGGTTGATTCCCAAAGCTTAAGAAAAGGGTGGAGGCAGTCAAGAAGACTGGGGGCTGGCTAGGATGCCTTGCAAGACTGTGGTGGCAAAGCCTGCCCTGGATTTGGAGAAGATAGGCAGGTGGTAATGCTTGAAGGTATGAACAGAAGTCCATGTTGCAGCCTCCAGGATGTCCCTGGTGGGGACCCCTCTGAGAAAAGCTGCAGAGGTGGAGGTTGCCCTGGTGGAATGCATCCTGACCCCCTTTGGGGGTGGTTTCCCATGCTGTTTGTAGCAGAAATGGATGCAGTGTGCTATCCATTTGGAGATTGTTTGGATATGGCCTTGCCCTCTGCCCCTGCTGTGAAGCTGACTAGCAATTGGTCAGTTTTTCTAAAAGATTTAGTCTTATCCAGATACAATCTGAGCTGTCTGTATGGGCTAGGGAAAAAGGTGTGCAAATGAATGGATTGGTTGAGTGCCATACTGGACACCACTTTAGGCATGAAGGATGGGTTAGTCATGAGGGAGACCCTGTCAGCATGGAAAATGATGAAGGGCTCTACAGCCATGAGTGCTTGTAGCTCTGAAACTCTTCTAGCTGAAATGATGGCCAGAAGCAAGGCTGTTTTCCAAGAAAGGAATTTTAACTCTGCTGAAGCTGCAGGCTCAAAGGGGGGTAGGGTGAGCTTTTCCAACACAAAGTTAAGGTCCCAAGCTGGGGTAGGAGCTCTTCTGGGTGGCCTTAAGTTGTTAGTCCCTCTTATGAATGGTTTGATGAGAGGGTGTGAGAAGAGAGGTGGCTCTGTGCTGTAATGAGCAGAGATGGCAGAGGCATGAATTTTAATAGAAGAGAAGGATGGACCCCTGTGTGGTAGGTCTGCTAGGTAATCCAGGATGAGAAGTAGGGAGGGCTGTGCTGTTTTGGCTCCCTTAGCCTGGATCCAGGTGCAATTCCTTTACCACTTGTCAGCATAGGATTTTCTAATAGTGCTGGGGCATCTGGCCTCACATATAACATCCAGGACTTGTTTGCTTAGGCTGGCAGTGTGAGGAGAGGTCAGGGAATAAGCCAGGCTGCCAGGTTCAGGGTCTGCAATTGTGGATGCATGAAGTCTCCATTCTTCTGGGTCAGGAGTGTTGGGATCTGACATAGGTGCCATGGTGCAGGGGTGATAGGCCGTGCAGCAGTGGGTACCAGTGCTGGCGTGGCCAAGTCTGGGGCAATCAAGATTGCCCTTGGTTTTTCCTCCCTTAATTTGAGCAGTACCTTTGAAATGAGTGGTAGAGGGGGAAATGCATAGATCGAGAGGTTTACCCATTGAAAGGATAGAGCATCTACTTTTCAGGCCTTGCTGTGAGGTTCCCTGGTCAGAATTTGCTGAGCTGATGATTGGAGTGGGAGGCAAAGAGGTCCACCTTTGGGGTGCCCCATTTCTGGGTTACAAGGTTCTGTGGTCTAGCTGCCACTCGTGTGGGTCTAGCAGGTTTTTGCTTAAGTTGTCTGCCAGAGAGTTTAGGGAGACTGGCAGGAATTGTGCTAGCAGGTGTATTTGCATGGCTGAGGCCATGTGCCAAAGGGTCATGGCGAGCCTGCACAGAGGATAAGAGTGAGTCCCTCCCTGCTTGATGATATAACATATCACTGTGGTGTTGTCTGCTTTGATCACTAGAGGCCCCAGGGGTCTGAAAGCTGTCAGGGTGCACTGAACAGCTAGCATCTCTTTTTGGTTGACGTGCAGATGTAGTTGATTTGGGCTCCAATGGCCCTGAATGCACCTGCCATCCAGGTGTGCACCCCAGGCATAGTCTGATGCATCTGTGGTGAGGGTCTGGGTAGCGTGGGGTTGTGAGAAGGGAAGTTCCTTGTTGTGGTTGCATGCTGCTGCCCACCAAAAAAAATCTTTCCTTAGACAGGGTATCATAGGTATGATACTTTCTAGGTCTTGAGAGTGTTGACACCAAAGGCTTTTTTGGTATCATTGTAGTTTCCTCATATGCAGTCTGGCATATGGAATGAGTAGAATGCAGGAGGCCATGAACCCTAGAGCTTGCAGGATTTTCCTTATGGATAACTGGGTTCTGGTGGCCAGTTGAGAGAAGTAGCCTGTCAGGTAGGCTTGTTTTTCTGATGTAAGGAATGCCATCTGGGATGCTGTGTCCAGGCTTGCTCCCAGGAATACAATTTTTTTCTGTGGGGACTAGTTTTGATTTCTTTTCACTGATAGTATACTCCAGGGAGGTCAGTAGGTCCTTTATAAAGGTCAGGTGCTGTAACAGCTTTTCCTGACTGTCTGCCTGAATCAGGCAATCGTCTAAGTAGGGGTAAATTTGAATATTTCTTTGTCTGCAAAAAACAATGGCTGGAGCCAGGCATTTTGTGAAAACTCTAGGAGCAGTGGATAAGCCAAAGGGAAGCACAGAAAACTGAAAGTGCACAGATCTTGCCCTGAAACATAAATATTTCCTGCAAGATTCCCTGATTGGAATGTGTAGGTAGGCCTCTTTTAGGTCTAGGGTGGCTAACCAAGCATCCTTGGAAAGCATAGGAAGAAGCTGCTGGAGGGCGAGCATTTTGAAATTTGGTATCACCAGAAAGGTGTTTAGAATGGATAGATCAAGGATTGGGCACCAGATGCCCTCTTTTCTGGGTACCAGGAAGAGTCTGGAATAGAACCCTTGGCCTATCTGGTCTGCAGGAACATGCTGTATTGCCCTCATGGAGAGCAGGGAAAGGACTTGCTTTTTGGCCTCTGCCCATTTGTTTGGAGGAAGATCTGGGAACCCTTTTGGGGTTGGCAGAGTGTGGAAATAAAATTGGTATCCCTGGGACACTATGTTGAGGACCCATCAGTCATTGGTAATAGAGGCCAAGTTGTTTGCATGGAAAGAGAGTTTTCCTCCTACGGGCACAAGCAGATGGGCAGAGGAAAGGGGTGGAGGTATAAAGTCATTGTGGGTTCTTACCATAAGGGGGTGGCTTAGCACTCCCTGTTTTTAAAAGGAGGAACTCCATTGCTTAGATCTCTGCATTCCCTGGGACTGCTTCCCCTGGGTCTGGGCTGAGCTGGCCTGGAGGGGGCCGGAAAGGGCCAGTGGCTGGAGGGGCAATGCCTACTGAACCTCGGAGGCTGGACCTGTAAAAAGTCTGTCTGCATAGATTTAGCTTTTTCTTCCATCTTTTTAAGACCTCTTCTGCTTTGGTGCCAAACAAATTGTCTTTGTTCAATGGTGCATCCAATAATTTTGATTTTACATGGTCTGGCAAGGTCTGTTCCTTAAGCCAAGCATGCCTTCTAAGGACAGAACCAGTGACTGCTGCCCTGCAAGATGCTTCTAGGGAGTCAAAGCCACATTGCAAGATGTGCTTAGTAACGGCTTGCAGAATGCATAAGCTCTTGTAATTCTTTATTTTCTGCACAAGCAGGAAAGGAAGATATTTTTGTTTGAGGAGTCCCATGGTATGCTGCTGATATTTCAGCATGTGGAACTGACAATTTAGTGCTCTAACAGCAAGAGTTGCAGAGGTATATACTTTTTTTCCCCATCTGTCTAAAGCTCGGGAGTCCCTGTCTGTGGGAGTGGGATTCTTAGCTGAGGTTGCTTTAATTCCTTTAGGTCCTCGGGAGATGACCTCTGGGTCAGCAGTAGGATTTTTGAAAAGGAATTTGTGAGAGTCAGTGACTCTGTAGTACCTGTCAGGTTTCCTGGGAGCAGAAGGAAGGGTGTCAGGAGTCAAACTGGATTCCATAAAAACATCATCCACAACATCCAGGACAGGAGGAATGGCTAAAGGTCTGTGCTGTGGTAAATCTAAGAATTCCCTGAGTCTCTTTTTTGACTGAGGATAGTCCTGACATTCCCATTGGAAATGCTCCCTTAAAGTATGTAGGGTTTCACCAAAAATAAAAATCCTCGGGAGGAGAGGCAGAAGGAATGGATTCCTCTGCATCAGAATCCTCATAAGCAGAGAGGAGTTCCATGTCTTCATATTCATAAACCTCAGAGTCATAGGACTCCTGCTCAGATAAACTATTGGGGACAAGTCTCTTTTTCTTTTGGAAGGGGTAGCCTGGCTTCCCCTAATAAGCATAAGGTTTTCCGCCATTTTAAGCATTTGAGATTGAGGCATGGAAGAAGCTGCCTGAGCTTGAGTCATCGTTTTTTTAGGTGTAATTCATACCCTGGGCCTTAGAAACTCGGTAATTTTAGAAAGAACTGAGGACGCAAAAGAAGTCGGTTTGTGTCGAGTATCGGTTGTGCGAAGAACTTCCTCGGAAGCCAGCGACTGCTCGGCGGCTCTGGACCCATCCAAGGTAGAGACATCCACAGGTTCTTTAGTCGAAGAAGAGTTTTGCGGCATACCAAACTCCGGACGGGTCTCGGTAGCAGCCTGTGAATCCACAGAAGTGGGCATCAGGGGCTGTGAAAGCACCTCACTGACGACTAGCTTAATGGAAGCATTGTCGGCAGTTTTGGACCTGTGCAGTCTGTCTCTGTCTTTATCCTTACATTTTTTTGAAAGATCAGTAGTCGGATGGCTTACCGAAGCCATATCGGAATACGAGGACTGACAGCGAAAATACTTAGTTACAATAAGGGTCTGACGACATATAGTTCTGGCGTTGAACAAAGCACAAAAGCGACAGCAAGGGACGTCGTGGTCTGGGCCTAAACAGGTGATGCAGTAATAATGGAAGTCTCGGTGTGGTATTTGCTTTCCATAGGTGAGACAATTAACTTTTTCTGACATCAGTTAGAGCAAGAAAAAAGGATCCCCAATGGGGTACTTAGCTTTAGAATACTTCAACTTCAATTTGGAAATGAAAACTCAGGTAGCGGCCGACCGGCACTCGTATGAACTGCTTCTGCTTCGGGCTCCTCAGCAAGAAAGACTGATGTAATGGCGCCAGCTGCCTGATTTTATACTAATGATGACCTGACGTCAGTCCTGGAGTGACAGCAACCAATACAGAAATACTAAGTCTCTGGTATTCGGGCCGACTAAGGGCTACCCCTGGCAGGATAACCCAAGTGTGATGACTGCAACAGTGAAACACGAAGAACATCTGAGGTTATGGTGATGGCCAACTCCCTTTATACCATGACAGTTTGACATCAGTTGGGGAGGCTGCTGGCTTAAGGAGGTGGAGAAAATTCTCTGGTAGTCAGGCTGGACAAATGTTTCCAAAGCAGGAAATCTTATCAGTTATGACTACAACAGTGAAACATGAAGAACATCCTCCCTTAACTTTTCCCTTAAGTGTTGACAATCTTTTACATCCACCTGTGCTACCACCAACTCAGGCAGCTGGGAACCTTGGTTTAACTTGCATGAAAGACAGCACACTCAGGAGTGTAGAACCCCCTTTTACAGCACTGTAGTGTCGGCAATGAAAATTTAATTCAATCACCTGGTATGAGAATAGAATCTGCAGTCTTCTGATCTTTCTGCAGACAGGTGTGCTACCACTTAAAACACTGACATATACTACTAGTTCTAATAGAATAGAATAAGCTTTGACATGTCCAGGAAGATGTTTGTCACAAGCACAGTATAAACAACAAATACAGTATACAACCAGTTTAATGTCTTTTTTGGCTGGCTTTCACTCATTTCCTTGCCAGTGACACAAACAGCTGATTTTTTCTCTAAGTTCCTTAGTGCAGTGCAAGCAAAATCCCAACTTGTCTATGCACATCCAAGAAAAGAAAGGTTCTCTCTCTCCTTTTTAAGGGTTAGGAAAAAAACACAAGTAAACAAATGGCTTGACTTAGGGAACAACTCTGTCATAACATTAGGCAAAACAGAGAGATTGTTGTAGTGGGAGCTACTGTCCTGATGGCCAGCTAGAAAGATTTCCCTGTACAAAGCCTGAAGTTCTGAAATACTTATAGCAAAAGTGACAGCTGCCAAGAACAATGTCTTCCAGGATGAAAAATGTGCATGTGTGTGTTGGGGGGTGGCGATGCAGAAGTAGCACCCTCAAACCGGACTAGGGTCAGTTTCTCTAAAACATAGTTGAGATACCATGGTGGTGCAATTTCCTTTCTTGGAGGTCTAAGGTACTAAGCCTCTTTTTAAGGACTGTTATACAAACATTCTACCATACAAAGACACTACAAAGGGAGAGTTTGTGGATGTGCAGTCTGAGACAAAAGTGTGAACCTCTAAGGAAGTACAATAAAAGCCAGTTTTGAAAAAGCTCTGACACGTAATCCAGGACCATTGGCACACGTGTAGCATTTTAATGATGATCTTTTGATATAGGTACCAGAGGGATAATTTTTCCATTTCAAGAGGCATGTATTTGGCTTGTTAGCCTTCCTCATAATGCTTAGCACACTCTCAAAGTAAATGTGCCTATCTGTGAATAAGGTGAAATCTTCAAAGTTGTCAGCCTTAGAATGTGTAGGTAGGTGCAAAAGGGATTCCTTGTTTTGAGTGAGAAAGTCCACCTGCCAAGGTAACACTTTCCACCTGTCTTTTATTGGGTAGTGCAGGAAACAGAAAGTACAGTTGTGTACATTTACCATAAATGTAGATCTTCGAGTGTATTCACTGTTGCAGTCATCACATTTGGGTTATCTGCCTGCAGGTAGCCCTCTACAAGCCTGAATACCAGAGTCTTGGGATTTCTGCGTCGGATGCTGTCGCTTCTTCCATGATGTCAGGTCATCAGGGGTATAAAACATGCAGCCTATGCCATTACATCAGTTTTTCTTGCCCCAGATGTCAGGTGCCTCCACAACAGGAAGCAATTACATGGTATGGAACACTGCCAGCAAAAAGCACATACACATGATATAAAGTATGCCAAACAAAACAGATAGATAAAAGTAAAGAGAATCAGGGGCTGGCGGGAGGGTAACCCGGACTGCAACAGTGAGTACACTCGAACATCTACATTTACAGTAAGGGTACACAACTCTACTATGTTCATAGTGTTTCACTGTTGCAGTCATCACATTTAGGTTGATTCTCAAAGTTAAGGAAGGATGGAGGCAGTTAAGGAGCATTAGGGCTAGCAATGAGGCCCTGTAAGACTGCTGTGGCAAATCCAGCTCTGGATTTAGAAAAGA
Source organism: Protopterus annectens (assembly GCF_019279795.1). Lineage (NCBI taxonomy): Eukaryota > Metazoa > Chordata > Ceratodontiformes > Protopteridae > Protopterus > Protopterus annectens. Next base: position 1,216,529,873 of record NC_056726.1, read on the forward strand.
TAAGCAAGTGGTAATGCTTGGCGAAAGTATGTACAAGAGCTCCAGGTTGCAGCTTCCAGGATGTCCCTGGTAGGGACTCCTTTGAGAAAAGCAGTAGAGGTAGATGCAGCCCTGGTGTAATGTGTTCTTATCCCCTTGGGGTATGTTTTCCATGGTGCTTGTAGCAGAAATGGATGCAATGTGTTATCCATTTGGAAATGGTTTGCTTTGAAATGGCCTTCCCCTCTGCCCCTGCAGCAAAGCTGACTAGCAGCTGGTCAGATTTTCTGAGAGGCTTAGTCCTGTCCAGATAGAATCTAAGCTGTCTGTGCACATCCAGGGAATGCAATATCCTTTCCCCTTTATTCTGGGGATTAGGGAAAAAGGTAGGCAAATGAATGGACTGGTTCAGAGCCACACTAGATACCACCTTGGGCATAAATGATGGATTAGTCCTGATGGAAACCATGTCTGCATGGATGATAATGAAGGGTTCCACTGCCATAAGGGCCTGCAGTTCAGACACTCCTTGCAGAAGTGATGGCTAGAAGTAAAGCTGTTTTCCAAGAAAGAAATTTCAACTCTGCTGTAGCAGCTGGTTCAAAGGGGGGAAGAGTAAGTTTCTCTAACACAAAGTTTAGGTCCCAGGTTGGAGTGGGGAGCACTCCTGGGGGGGGTCTTAAACTTTTGGCCACTCTAAGGAATTGTTCTAGCAGTGGATGAGAGAAGAGGGGTGGCTCACTATTGTAATGTGCTGATATGGCTGAGGCATGAATCTTAATTGATGAGAAAGATAGGCCCTTGTGGAGCATTTCTGTTAAATAATCTAGAATATGAGGTAAACTGGGCACTGTTGTGCCCACCCCTTGAGACTGGCTCCAAGAACAGTATCTTTTCCACTTTTCTGAATAGGATTTTCTAATACTAGGCCTCCGTGCCTCAAAAATGACATCCAGCACCTGCTTACTGAGAGGTATTAGAGGTGAGCTCAGGGGATTAGCCAGACTGCAAGGTTCAGGGTTTGAAGCTGAGGGTGCAGAATCTGGCCTGCCTGCTGGGACAGCAGGGAAGGAGTCTGAGGCAGGTGCCATGGTTGTAGCACTGTCAGACTGCACAAAAGGGGGGTACCAATGCTGGCATGGCCAGTCCAGTGGAATCAGAATTGTCCTTGGCTTGTCCTGTTTGATCTTTAGCAGGACCTTCAAGAGGAGAAGCAGAGATTTCTGCTTAAGTCATCTGCCAGTGAATTTAGCTTGCCTGGCAGGAATTGAGCTTATAGGCTCACTTGGTTCCTCAAGGATGTGCTCCACAGAGCCATGGCTAGTCTGCAGAGTGGGTAGGAATGGGTTCCCCCCTGCTTGTTTATGTACCACATAACTGTGGTGTTGTCTGTCTTTATCAATAGTTGTCCTGGAAGAATAAGGTCTTTGAAGGCTGTCAGAGCATTCAGTACAGCTAACATTTCTTTTTGATTGATATGCAGGTGCATCTGTATTGGGTTCCATTTGCCCTGAATGCACTGCCCTGCCATGTGAGCCCCCCATGCATAGTCTGATGAGTCTGTTGTTAGGGTTTGGGTGGCAGAGGGTAGAGTGAAAGGGAGTCCCTTGTTGTGGTTGCAGGCCTCTGCCCACCAAAGAAACTCTGCCCTTAGGCAAGGGATGATAGGAATCATTGTTTCCAGGTCCTGAGAATGCTGACACCATAGACTTTTTAGATACCATTGATGTTTCCTCATATGCAGTCTTGCATATGGAATTAACAGAATGCAAGATGCCAGGAACCCCACGGCTTGCAGGATTTTCCTTACAGATAGCTGGGTTTTTGTGGCCAGTAGGTTGAAGTAGGTTGTCAAATAAACTTGTTTCTCTGGAGTGAGGAATGCCATCTGGGAAGTTGTGTTCAAGCTTGCTCCCAGGAATATAATCTGTTGGCAGGGTACTAGATGTGATTTCTTCTTGGTGATGGTGTACCCCAGTGAAGTTAGAAGTTTCTTTACAAATGCCAGGTGCTGTAATGGCAAGTCCTGACTCCCTGCCTGAATCAGGCAATCATCCAAATATGGGAAAATCTGAATATTTCTCTGCCTGCAAAATGCAATGGCTGGAGCTAGGCACTTTGTGAATACCCTGGGTGCAGTACAGAAGCCAAAGGGAAGTGCAGAGAACTGATAGTGCATGGAGCCTGCCCTGAAGCGTAGGTATTTCCTGCAAGACTCCCTTATTGGGATGTGCAAATCAGCTTCTTTTAAGTCTAGGGTTGCCAGCCAGGAATCCTTGGCTAGCATAGGAAGAAGCTGTTGAAAAGTTAGCATTTTGAATTTTTGAACCACCAGAAAGGTGTTGAGGATAGACAGGTCCAGGATAGGACGCCATGAGTTTTTCTGGAAACCAGGAACAGTCTTGAATATAAACCTTGTCCCCTTTGTTCTGCTGGGACAGGTTGACTAACCTTGATACTGAGGAGAGAGAGAACTTGTTTTTGGGCCTCTGCACACTGGTTTGGGGGGGAGGTCTGGCCATCCACTTGGGGATGGGAGAGAGTATAAGTGGAATCTGTATCCTAGGGAATCTATGTTTAAAACCCATTTCTCTTGGGTAATGAATTCCCAGTTTTTTGCATGCAGGGCGAGCTTTCCTCCTAAAGGTGCAAGTAGTTGAACAAAGCTTGGAAGAGTTAAGGATAGGTCATTGTGCAATTTTTCCATGGGGGTGGCTTACTACTCCCTGCTTTGGAAGTGGGAGCCCCCCACTGCTTAGATCTGTGCATAGCCTGAGACTGAAATCTTGGTGGTCTGCTGCTACTGGGTTTGGATTGAGAAGGCCTGGAAGGGACTGGAAAGGACCAGCTCTTTGAAGGCCAGTGCCTACTGAATCTAGGTGGCTGTACTTGTAAGAAATATTTAACAGTTTGCATAGATTTAGCTTTTTCCTCCATTCTTTTGAGGACTTCTCCCACTTTGTTGCCAAAATGGCAGTCTTGGTTTAAGGGTGCATCCAGTAATTTAGCCTTAACATGATCTGGCAAGTTTTGTTCCTTAAGCCAAGCATCCCTTTTAAGTACAGACCCAGTGACAGCAGCCCTGCAAGATGCTTCTAAAGCATCAAAACCACATTGCAAAGTATGTTTACCAACTTGGTCAGCAGAATGCATTAACTCTTGTAAATCTTTGAGTTCAGCACAGTCAGGAATTAACATCATTTTCTACTTAAGTAGTCCCATAATATGTTGCTGATACTTTAACATATGAAACTGGCAATTTAAAGCCCTAATGGCCAGAGTACTGGAGGTATACACCTTCTTACCACATCTTTCTAAAGCCCTAGAATCCCTGTTAGAAGGGGTAGGATTCTTGGCAGTAGTAGCCTTAATGCTTTTAAGTCCTTGGGAAATGGTCTCTGGATCTGCAGTAGGATTCTTGAAGAGGAATTTATGAGCCAGGTACTCTATAGTACCTGTCAGGTTTCCTGGGAGCTGGAGGAAAACTGTCTGGGGTAAGGCTGGATTCCAGGAAAACATCATCTACAATCTCCAGAACAGGAGGGACAGCTAGAGGCCTGTGCTGAGGCAGGCTTAATAATTCCCTAAGTCTCTTTTTGGACTATGAATAGTCCTGGCTTTCCCAGCAGAAATGTTCCCTAAGGGTATGCAAGATTTCACCAAAAGAAAAATCCTCTGGAGGGGAAGCAGAGGGAATGGAATCTTCTGCATCACAATCCTCATAAGTAGATAAGGGTAAATCCTGGTAGTCAGAAGGAATAGAGATATCAGATTCCTAATCAGAAGGAAAATCAGTTCTAGGTCTCTTAGAGGGGGAAGGCTGGCTTCCCCTAATTAAGATAATAAGGTCTTCAACCATTCTAATCATTTGTTTTTGAGGTATGTGGGCCTAAGAATGTGCTCTGGTCATCGGTTTTCTAGGTGTAGTGCGAGCTTTAGGCCTGAGGAATTCGGTATTTTTAGCTTGGAACGAAGTCATCGGTTTAATATGAAAATCTGTAGGCCAAGAGGTTATCAGGGACCTGGGGACCCAGGTTGACAGTGGCCTTTCTTTTGACACTCACGTTGCCCACCTGATCATGTAGGGATTCACATCCAGATCTAGTGAGGTCATTGTTCCCCTGTACTCTTCACTTATCAGACCAATGATCGAGTACAATGCCCCATTCGGGATGTATCTCACCCGACATCTGCAGCAATTGGAGAGACCCCAAAAGTTCCTCACCAAAAGGATAAAGGGACTCCAAAATCTGTCATATGCTGCCAGATTGAAGAAACTCCAGCTCTATTCAGTCGCATACCGTCTGCTCAGAGGTGACATGTGCCTGACATACAAGGCCATGTCCAACCCGGAATTAATGGACATGCTCCACCTCAAAAATCCAAATCCACCAAAACCACTAGAGCAAGCGACTTAAACCTTAGCACGGATATAAATAGGACGTGCTGGAGGGATAGATTTATCACTCAGAGACTCCTATGCTGTGGAATAAAATCCCGGTCCATGTGAGGCAGAGCACCTCGCTGACTCTGTTCAAGAGAAATCTAGACCTGTGGATGGGAGATCGTAGGTTTACCCCGGGAATCATCTCTGTGTCACTGCTGGACAGAGGCACAACAAACTAATGGGCACAGTATTTTTTCATATAAGGGGTGGCGTAAGCCACAAAAATTTGGGCTAGGCTTATAAATGCCTTAGGGCAGATAGCCTAGTATAAACCTATGAACCTATGAACCTATGAATACACTCTAAGAAGTTGGTGCCTGCACAGCGGCTCTGGACACATCCAAGGTAGAGACATCCGCAGGTTCCATAGTCGAAGAAGCATCTCGCAGCATACCGGACTCCGAATGCATCTCAGCAGAGGCCTGCAAATCTGTAGAAGCGGGTACTAAGGGCTGCAAAAGCACCTCACTGAGTACCGGCGGACTGGCAACTAGCTTAACGGAAGCATCGTCCACAGTTTTAGACCTATGCGGTCCATCTCTGTCTTTATCCTTACTTTTTTTCGGAAGATTAAGTTTAATGCCCGAACCATTTGTCATCGTCGGGCTATTTTTGTTGCTAAATTCTTTCACTCTTGATCTCCGTATTCTGAAATGGCTTTGGTAAGCCATCCGAATACCGATCTTCCAAAAAAAAACACCTCGATTCAGTAGGCATTGCCCTTCAAAACACTGGTCCTTTCCGGCCCCCTCCAGGCCTTCCCAAACAAGACCCAGGGGAAACAGACCACCCAGACTACAATCTCAGGGTATGCAGAGATCTAAGCAATGGAGTGCTCCCACTCCTATAACAGGGAGTGGTAAGCCACCTCCCTATGGAAAAAGTTCACAATGACTTCTCAACTCTACCTCCCAGCCCTGCCCAATTGCTTGTGCCCCTAAGAGGAAAACTTGCCCTTCATGCAAAAAACTGGATGTCCATCACTCAGGACCGATGGGTCCTCAACATTATATCCCAGGGGTACAAATTTTATTTCCATTCACTGCCAACTCCAAGCGGGTTTCCAGACCTTCCACCAAACCAGTGGGCAGAGGCTCAAAACCAAGTTCTTTCCCTGCTCAACATCAGAGCTATTCAGCCAGCTCCAGTAGAACAAAGAGGTCAGGGTTTCTACTCCAGACTATTCCTGGTACCCAGGAAAGAGGGCTCTTGGCACCCAATCCTGAATCTTTCAATTCTCAACACCTTCCTGGTGGTCCCAAAATTCAAGATGCTTAGCCTGCAACAGCTTCTCCCTATGCTAGGCAAGGATGCCTGGTTATTCACCCTAGACTTAAAAGATGCTTATCTGCACATCTCCATTAGGGAATCATGCAGGAAATATCTACATGAAAAATACTGCAAGCCCTAGGGTTCATGGCCTCATGTATTCTGCAAATTCCATATGCAAGACTGCATATGAGGAAAAGTACAGTTGTGTACAAATACTATAAATGTAGATGTTCGAGTGTATTCACTGTTGCAGTCATCACATTTGGGTTATCTGCTTGCAGTAGCCCTCAGTCGGCCTGATTATCAAAGTCTTGGGTCCTGCGTTGGTTGCTGTCTCATCTTCCATGACGTTAGGTAGTCAGGGGTATAAAGCATGCAGCCGATGCCATTACATCAGTTTTTCTTGCCCCAGATGTCAGGTACCCCACTAATGGGAAACAATTAAATATATATATGCAAGGTTTTACCTCCAACAAAAAAGCAAATACACCAAAAAGCTTTTAAGCATAGTAAAGGAGAATATAGCCAAAAGAAGACAGGGGGCTGTTGGGAGGGTAACCAGGACTGCAACAGTGAATACACTTGAATATCTACATTTATGGTAAGTGTACACAACTGTACTATGTTCTTTGTGTTTCACTGTTGCAGTCATCACATTTAGGTAGATTCCCAAAGCTAAGGATGGGAGGAGGAATTTAAATAGCATTAGGACCAGCTATAAGGCCCTGCAAGACTGCAGTGGCAAAACCAGCTCTGGATTTAGAGAAAATTGGCAAATGGCAATGCTTGGTGAAAGTATGTACAGCACTCCAGGTAGCAACTTCTAGGATGTCCCTGGTAGGGATACCTCTGAGAAAGGCTGTACAGGTAGATGCAGCCCTGGTTGAGTGTGGTCTTATCCCCTGTGGGATAGGTTTTCCATGTTACTTATAGCAGAAATGAATGCAATGGCCTATCCATTTAGAAATAGTTTGCTTTGAAATGGCCTTCCCCTCTGCCCCTGCAGCAAATGCCACCAGCAGCTGTTCAGATTTCCTTTGAGGTTTAGTCCTGTCCAAGTAAAATCTAAATTGTCTGTGCAAATCTAAGGAGTGCAGTATCCATTCCCCTTTGTTCTGTGGATTAGAAAAGAAGGTTGGCAAATGAATGGACTAATTAAGAGCCACACTGGATACTACCTTGGGCATGAAGGAAGGATTGGTCCTGAGGGACACCCTGTCCGCATGAAAGATGATGAAAGGCTCCACTGCCATAAGGGCCTGTAATTCAGACCCCCTTCTTGCTGAAGTGATTGCTAAAAGGAAGGCTGTTTTCCAAGAAAGAAATTTCAACTCTGCACTTGCAGCTGGCTCAAAAGGAGGAAAAGTGAGTTTTTCCAATACAAAGTTAAGGTCCCAGACTGGAGTTGGGGCTCTCCTGGGTAAGCTTAAGTTTTTGGACCCTCTGAGGAACTGCTTAAGCAGTGGATGAGAGAAGAGGGGTGGGTTCTGTGTTGTAATGAGCTGAAATGGCTTGAGGCATAAATTTTGATGGAGGAAAAGGAAAGGCCGCTGTGAAACATCTCAGTTAAGTATTGAAGAATCTGAGGTAAATTAGGCGCTGTTGTGCCCATCCCTTGAGTTTGGCTCGAGGAACAGAATCTTTTCCATTTTTCAGCATAAGATTTTCTAGTACTAGGCCTCCTTGCCTCCAGAAAGACATCCAACACTTGTTTACTGAGGGATGGTAATGGAGAGATCAGGTAATTAGCCAGGCTGTCAGGTTCAGGATTTGAAGCTGCGGATGCAGAATCTGGCCCTCCTGCTGGGACAGCAGGGTAGGGCTCTGAGGCAGGTGCCATGGTGCCAGCAGTGACACACTGCACAAGAGGGGGTATCAGTGTTGGTGTGGCCAGTCTGGTGCAATCAGTATCATCCTTGGTTTGTCCTGTTTGATCTTTAGTAGTACTTTGGAGAGGGGAGGTAGAGGATGAAAGGCATAAACTGATAGATTTTTCCAGGTGAAGGACAGGGCATCTACTTTCCAAGCTTGTTTGTGGGGAGTCCTTGTGCAGAATTTGTCCAATTGGTAGTTCTAGGGGGAGGCAAACAGGTCTATATCTGGGCTCCCCCATTTGTTTATCAACATGTTGAAAGTCTTTGGTTCCAGTTTCCACTCATGTGGGTCCATGAGATTTCTGCTTAGTTCATCTGCCAGTATATTTAGCTTTCCTGGCAGGAATTGAGCCTGTAGATGCACTTGGTAGCTCAAGGCTGTGTTCCACAGAGCCATGGCTAGTCTGCAGAGGGGGTATGAATGGGTATCCCTCTGCTTGTTTATTTACCACATAACAGTGTTGTTGTCCGTCTTTACCATTAATTGTCCTGGAAGAATGTGGTCCTTGAAGGCTGTTAGAGCATTCTGTACAGCTAACATTTCTTTTTGATTGATATGCGGGTGCATTTGACATGGGTTCCATTTGCCCTGAATGCACTTCCCTGCCAGGTGAGCCCCCCATGCATAGTCTGATGCATCTGTTGTTAGGGTTTGGGCGGCAGGGGGTAGCGTAAATGGTAGTCCCTTGTTTTGGTGACAGGGTCTGCCCAACAAAGGAACTCTACCTGTAGGCAAGGTATGATACGAATCATTGCTTCTAGATCCTGAGAATGTTGACACCATAGGCTTTTTAGATACCATTGTAGTTTCCTCATATGCAATCTTGCATATGGAATTAGGAGAATGCAGGAGGCCATGAACCCCAAGGCTTGCAGTATTTGCCTTGCAAATAGCAGGGTTTTTGTGGCCATTAGTTTGAAGTAAGCTGTCAAATAAATTTGTTTCTCTAGTGTGAGGAAAGCCATCTGGGAAGTTGTGTTCAAGCTTGCTCCCAGCAATATAATTTGTTGACAGGGCACCAGCTGTGACTTCTTTTCGTTTATGGTGTACCCCAGACAAGTTAGCACCTTTTGTACTAAAGCCAGATGATTCAAAAATATGTCCTGGCTTTCTGCCTGAATTAGACAATCGTCCAGGTATGGGTATATTTGAATATTTCCTTGACTGCAAACTGCAATGACTGGAGCTAGGCACTTTGTGAATACCCTGGGCACAGTAGATAAGCCAAGGGCAGTGCAAAGAATGGACAGTGCATGTAGCCTGTTTTGAAGTGTAGGTATCTTCTGCAAGATTCCCTGATTGGGATGTGCAGGTAGGCTGCCTTTAAATTCAGTGTTGCCAACCAAGCATCCTTGCCTAGCATAGGAAGCAACTGGTGAAGAGTTAGCATCTTGAATTTTGGGATCACCAAAAAGGTGTTTAGGATAGAAAGGTCCAGGATAGGATGCCATGAGTTGTCTTTTCTGGGTACCAGGAAAAGTCTTGAGTAGAAACCTTGTCCCTTTTCCTCTTCTGGTACTGTCTGAATAGCCCTTATGCTTAAGAGAGAGAGTACTTGCTTTTGAGCCTCTGGCACCTCTGCCCACTGATTTGGGGGTATAGGGGTAGATCTGGCCAACCGTTTGGGGTTGGTAACATGTGGAAGTGAAATCTGTATCCTTGGGAAACTATTTAAAACCCATTTGTCCTGGGTAATGAGTTTCCATTTTTTTGTCTGCAGAGCAATCTTTCCCCCTAAAGGAGCAGTCAGGTGAGAAGGGCTTGGAAGTTTTAAAATTAAGTCATTGAGACAGTTTACCATAGGGGGGAGTCTTACTACTCCCTGATTTGGAAGTGGGAGCCGCCCACTGCTTAGTCCTGTGTGTACCTTGGGACTGAAGTTTGGGTGTTCTGCTGGTTCTGGGGTTTGGACTGAGAAGGCCTGGAAGAGGCAGAAAAGAAACAATTCTTAGAGGGCCAATGCCTACTAAATCTTGGAGACTGTACGTGTAGGAAATCTTTAACAGTTTACATAGATTTAGCTTTTTCCTATATCTTTTTAAGTACTACTTCTGCTTTGTTGCCAAACAGGCGGTCCTGATTTAAGCGAGCATCCAGCAATTAGCTTTAACATGATCTGGCAAAGACTGCTCCTTAAGGCAAGCATGTCTTCTAAGTAAAGACCCAGTGACAGCAGCCCTGCAAGATGCCTCTAGTGAATCAAAAACACATTGCAAAGTATGTTTTCCAACTTGTTCAGCAGAATGCATTAAATCCTGTAAATCCTTATTTTCAGCACAGTCAGGAATCAACATAATTTTCTGTTTAAGCAATCCAATAATATGCTGCTGATACTTTAACATATGAAACTGGCAGTTTAAGGCCCTAATGGCCAAGGCTGCAGAAGTGTATACCTTCTTACCCCATCTATCCAGTGCCCTGGAATCTCTGTCAGAGGGGGTAGGATTTTTTGGCAGTAGTAGTCTTAATGCCCTTGAGTCCCTGTGAAATGGTCTCAGGATCCACAGTAGGATTTTTAAAAAGGAACTTGTGAGAGTCAGGAACCCTGTAATATCCAGTACAGGGGGGATGGCTAAAGACCTGTGTTGGGGCAGGAGTAAGAAATCCCTAAGCCTCTTTTTAGAATCAGAGTAATCCTGGCTTTCCCAGTGGAAATGCTCCCTAAGAGTATGCAAGGTTTCACCAAAAGAGAAATCCTCTGGAGGGGAAGCAGAGGGAATAGAGTCCTCTGCATCAGAATCCTCATAGGTAGATAAAGGTAAATCCTGGTCATCAGAGGAAACAGAAATTTCAGAATCCTGATCAGAAATATCATTAGCAAATTCAGTCCTAGGTCTCTTAGAGGGGGAAGGTTGGCTTCCTCTGATTAAAGTAATAAGGTCTTCAGCCATTCTTATCATTTGTTTTTTAGGCATAGAGGCCTGACCATGTGGTCTGGGTGTCGGTTTTCTAGGCATGGATCAAGTTTTAGGCCTTGAAGAAGAAGATGGTGTTGGTTTAATATGCACGTCAGTAGGCCTGAATACACCCTCAGAAGCCGGTGCCTGCACAATGGCTCCGGACCCATCCAAGGTAGAGACATCCGCAGGTTCCACAGTTGAAGCATCGTGCGGCATATGAATGGATTCCGAATGGGTCTCAGTAGAGGCCTGTGAATCTGAAGTAGTGGGTATCAGAGGCTGCGAAAGTGCCTCACTGAGTACCAGCGAACTAGCGACTAGCTTAGTAGAAGTGTCGTCGGCAGCTTTGGACCCAAGGGGCCTGTCTCTGTCTTTATCTTTGCATTTTTTCATAATGTCGGTAGTCGGGTGGCTTACCAAAGACATATCTGGATAACTGAACCGAGTACCAAAATATTTAAAAGCGTAAATATACCGACGAATAGTTTGTTGTTTAAATAAGGCACAAAACTGACAGCGAGGTACGTCGTGGTCAATGCCTAGGCAAGGAATACAGTACAAATGAAAATCTTTATGAAGTATTTGCTTTCCACAAGAAATACAATTATTGACTTTTACTGACATCGGTTTAGAGCAAGAAAAAGTTTCCCCAACGGGGTACTTAGCTTTAGTTGAAGACTTCGGTTCTGAAACTCGAAAACGAAAATTTCAGGAGTCGGCCGATCAGCAATTGTGAACTGCTTCTGCTTCGGGTACCGCGTGGCAAGAAAGACTGGTGTAATGGCGTCGGCTGCATGCTTTATACCCCTGACTACCTGACGTCATGGAAGATGAGACAGCAACTGATGCAGGACCCAAGTCTTTGATAATCAGGACAACTGAGGGCTACTGCAAGCAGATAACCCAAAAGTGATGACTGCAACAGTAAAACATGAAGAACATCCTCAATGGTACTTAAAAAGTCTTTGGTGCCAACATTCTCAGGACCTGGAAACAGTCATTCCTATCATACCTTGTTTGAGGGCAGAGTTCCTTTGGTGGGCAGAAGCATGCAACCACAACAAGGAACTGTATTTTACTCTATCCCACGTCACCCAAACCCTGACCACAGATGCATCAGACTATGCGTGTGGGGCCCACATGGCTGGCAAATGCATTCAGGGCCACTGGAGCCCAAGCCAAATTCTCTTGCACATCAACCAAAAGGAGATGCTAGCAGTACAGAATGCTCTGACAGCTTTCAGATGCCTAATCCTTCCAGGACAACTGCTTATAAAAAAAGACACCACCACAGTTATGTGGTAGATAAACAAGCAGGGGGGAACTAATTCTTACCCACTCTGCAGGTTAGCCATGACTCTGTGGAGCACAGCTTTGGACAACCAAGTCCATCTACAAGCTCAATTCCTCCCAGGAAAACAAAATTCACTGGCAGACAACTTAAGCACAAATCTCCTAGACCCACAAGTGGAAATTGGACCCAGCACCTTCAACCGCCTGATCCAGAGATGGGGGACCCCAGAGGTGGATCTCTTTGCCTCTCCCCAAAACCACCAGTTAAACAAATTCTGCACCAGGAACCCCCACAGCAGGGCCTGGAAAGTGGATGCCCTAGCCTTTCAATGGGAAAACCTCTCAGTCTATGCCTTTCCCCCTCTGCCCCTTCTCTCAAGAGTACTACTCAAGATAAAAGAAGACTGGCCAAGGACAATTCTGATTGCCCTGGACTGGCCACGCCAGCACTGGTACCCACTCCTCCGCAGCCTGACAATGGTGCCACCCTGGCACCTACACCAGACCCCTACCCTTCTGTCACAGCAGGAGGGACAGATTTTGCATCCACAATTACAAGCCCTAAATCTTGCAGCCTGGCTTATTCCTTGAATACACAACCAGCAACCCTAAGTAAACAGGTGCTGGACATCATTCTTGAAGCCAGAAGGCCTAGTACTAGGAAATCCTATGCGGAAAAGTGAAAAAGATATTGTTCTTGGATTCAGTCTAAAGGAAAGGACACAGCTGGCCCTCCTTACCTCTAATCCTGGATTACCTAGCAGAGCTACTCCACAGAGGCCTATCCTTCTTCTCCATTAAGATTCATGCCTCTGCCATTTCGGCTCATTACAATACTAAGCCACCTCTATTTTCTCACCCTCTCATCAAATGGTTCCTGAGGGGGGGGGGGTAACAACTTAAGGCCCCCATGGAGAGCAGCCACCCATGCTTGGGACCTTAACTTTGTACTGGAAAAGCTCATGCTTCCCCTTTTGAACCTGCTGCTTCAGCAGAGTTAAAATTCCTCTCTTGGAAAATAGCCTTGCTTCCAGCCATCACTTCAGCTAGAAGAGTGTCTGAGCTACAGGCAGTGATGGCTGTGGAACCCTTTATTATCTTCCATGCTGACAGGGTTTCCCTCAGGACTAACCCATCCTTTATGCCGAAGATGGTGTCCAGTGTGGCCCTAAACCAATCCATCCATTTGCCAACCTTCTTCCCTAACCCTCAGAATAAAGGGGAAAGGATCCTGCACTCTTTGGACGTGCACAGACAGCTCAGGTTCTACCTTAATAGGACTAAGCTTTTCAGAAAATCTGACCAGCTTAGACAGCTTTGCAACAGGGGCAGAGAGGGCAAGGCCATTTCTAAACAAACCATTTCCAAATAGATACCACACTGCATCCATATCTGCTACAAGCACCATGGAAAACCAACCCCTCAGGGGGTCAGAACACATTCCACTACGGCTACTTCTACCTCTACAGCATTTCTCAGGGGAGTCCCTACCAGGGACATTCTTGAAGCTGAAACCTGGAGTTCTGTACACACCTTCACCAAGCTCCTCGCTGGCCTTGTTCAAGAGAAATCTTGACCAATGGATGGGAGATCGCAGATATACCCCAGGGATTACCTCAGTGTCACTGCTCAACAGAGGCACAGCAAAATAATGGGTATAGTTCCCCATACTAAAGGGGTGGCGTAAGCCACAAAACTATGGGCTAGGCTTGTAAATGCCCTCGGGCAGATAGCACCTATGAACCTATGAACCTATTACCACTTACCTATCTTTTCCAAATCCAAGGCAGGATTTGCTACAGCAGTCTTGCAGGGCCTACTAACCAGCCCTAACTCTTCTTGACTGCCTCCACCCTTCCTCAGATTTGGGAATCAACCCAAGTGTGATGACTGCAACTGTGAAACATGAAGAACATAGTCTAGTTTTGTACACTTACCATAAATGTAGATATTCGAGTGCATTCACTGTTGCAGTCCTGACTTCCATCTCTCCAGCCCCCTGTTTTTCTCTATCTTTCTATCTCTCCTCTCTATGGCTATTCCTAATGGTATTGGTATTTACTTTATACTGGTGGTGGTTTCCACACCATACACTAGCTCCCTATTTGGGGCAAGATAAACTGATGTAATGGTGTCGGCTGTCTGTTTTTATACCCCTGATGTCATGGAAGAAGCTACGGCATCCGACACAGAAATACTAAGACTCTGGTATTTGGGCTGACTGAGAGCTACTTGCAGGCAGATAACCCAAGTGTGATGACTGCAACAGTGAATCACAAAGAACATTTACCTGTTCTAAAGACTTAAACCTTGTCTGTGATATAAATAGGATCTGCTGGAGAGATACGTATGTATCCAAGGGACTACTGCTTCCATGAAACAGATTACCCATCCATGTGAAGCAGAGTTCCTCCCTAACCCAATTCAAGTGCAACTTGGACAATTAGATGGGAAACTGGAAATTCATCCCTAGTTTGGCATCTATGTCTCTAATGGAAAACGGATAACTTGTAAATGGTTCATCTTCCAGGCCGATGCTGACACTTATCAAGGGTATCAGAACTTGTCAGAGATTTGGGATGCATGGCTAGGCTTAAGAAGGCCCTTGTGGTCATTAGCCTTGTAAACACCTATGAAGATTAGGTATGTATACATCCTGTCTATTTGTATTGCCTTTTGACTTCCCTCTGTGTACCAGTCTCCATTTGTACTATTGTCATTATTATTTAAATAAAGTTAAACTGACATGTAAGGTCTTGTGGCAGGTGTTCTGACATGAAGGTAATATGTATTTATACTGTTGAGTAACAAGCTGCATAGTACACATCTTGCATAAGACTGCTTAAGGCCCACTAAAAGTGAATGAAATAGGAGCTGGTGTATTTGGCTTAATTTAAGACCACCTGGTATATGAACTTTTCTGGCCATGCCAAGAAGAAAGGTGTGGGGAAATTGGAAAATTCTGTCAGCCTTTTATGGGAATAGTGCGTGAGAGATAGAACATAATACTTTGGGTGAAAGACAGCTACCACAGATAAAGGGCCACTTGAAGGCATTGGTTCACAGGAAAAATGGTGAGAGAGGAGTGCCTGTGGGAGCACTGGGTCAAAGACTCAGCTCTGTAACTGTCTTTTGGATAGTCCAAACTGGATGTGGATGTTGGAAGCTAATACCCAGGAGAGCAGTGCATATTTTTTTATGCTCTTGGAGCTAGGTTGTAAATTAGTTATTGAAGCAGACTTGAGCACACTTTTGCTACTGCTACTTCATCCCTGGTTGTCAGTAGAGAAGACAAGCCTCAAGAGGTGCCAGCAAGCCAGCTTGTCAGTGAGTAGCATCCTGCCATCTTGGTGTCATTTAGGGACAGTGGTTACAGACTCCCATCACATTTGTTGGTAGTGGTACAAGTCAGCATCATAATGTTCTTTTGTTACTTAGGCATACTAGGTTAACAAATGACTGCTCCAATATCCAAGGAAGCAGAAGTATAAGCATTTATTCTACCACACAAAAAAATCTACCAATGGTACATTTCTCAATTACAGGGAAGTTTGGTGTTTGTCATTTCAGAACCTCAGGCTGCATCTAATGATACAACTGCAAGGTCAGCCACAAGGTATTTGAATTATAAATGTGTATTCCATCATATAGAACCTATCTGGTTTTCTGGGCAACAGGGGCAAAAAATAAAGCTCCACAGAGGTTCACTTCATGTCATCTTGGTCTGAGATCCATGACACCTAAAAAATCAACCAATCTGTTTTTGCCATCTGAAGGTTCCCCTCTCTCCTCACTAAAGCATTTCTGCATTAAATTCAGTTCCCCAAAAGGCAATGTGCTTGGTGTGGGATCAAGATAACTAAGATTTATGGTTATCAAGTCAACAAATTACATGAGATTCTCTTCTTCCCCAACACCTGGAGCACCTGGAAAGATACCCTTTTCCTCCTACTGGTAGAGGCATAGACAGGTACTGATCAGACAAGTGGGTACAGTATTTGACTGCTCTGTCAAGATCTGGAAAGCCAGAGAAGCCTCCATCCTGCTCCAGGCCTTGTAAGGTCAGTGACAGTGACTGGAGACATGACAAGCCACAGCATGGAGCTAGCAAAGCTGTGCCTGTCCAGGGACAACACTCACGTATCTAGAGTAGTGAGGAAATCATTCTTTGTGCAACTTATAAACAAAGGTATAGCACCTAGGTCCAAGGAAGTCATTACTCCATTGTATTCGACATTCACCAGATCTCATTGAATACAATGCCCTTTTTGGCATGTACCTAACCAGGCACATTCAACAACTGGAACATTCACAAAGGTTCCTCACAAAGAACACAGGGCGTAACATGTCCTAAACAGACTGCCTCAAGGCCCTATCCCTGTATTCTGTCTCTTACAGGCTGTTGAGGGGAGATCTATATCTGGCATACAAGGCATTGTTAGGCCCCACTCTGATGGATTTCCTGCACATCTGAAAAACAAACAGCACCAGAATTACCCATTCTAAAGACTTAAACCTTGTCTGTGATATATACAGGACCTGCTGGAGAGACAGGTATGTATCCCAGAGACTACCCCTTCTCTGGAACTGGCTCCCCATCCATGTGAAGGAGAGTTCCTCTCTAACACAATTCAAGAGTAACTTGGACAATTGAATGGGACCAGGAAATTAATCCCTGGTTTGGCATCTATACTTCTAATGAACACAGGCAGTCTGTAAATAGGTTCATAGGTGTGTACTTGGCTAATGGCCTTGGGGCCTTTACAAGCCTAACCCATAAGATTACCCTGGCATCATGCCACCCGACCTTAGTTCCCAGTGTCTCTGTCGAGTAAAGCCACTGGAGTGATCCCTGGGGTGAATTTTCTACTTCCCATCCACTCATCAAGATTTCTGTTGAAGAGGGCCAGTGAGGTGCTCTGCTTGATATGTATGGGAAGTCTATGCCATAGCATGGGCAGTCTCTGGGTTATGAACCTGTCCCTCCAGCATGTACTGTTGATTATGGTAATGAGGTTGAGGTCTCTGGAACATGTGGTGCAGAGGGATTGGAATTTCTTTAGATGTAGCATTTCAAACAGAGCTGGGTCAGACATGGCTTTGTAAGTCAAGCAGAGATCACCTCTAAGTAGGCAATATGAGACAGAGAATAGTTGGAGTTTTTTTTAGTCTGTCCATATAGGACAAATGTTTAAGGCCTAGGATCCTCTTTGTGATGTACTTTTGCAGCCTATCCAGTTGTTGTAGGTGTTTAGTGAGGTACATGCCAAATGGAGCACTGTACTCAATTACTGGTCTAATGAGGGAAGAGTAGACAGTGACCTCTTTCTTCCTGGATGCAAAACCCTTAGTAATGAGATGTGCCACATAGAAGGACTTTCTGACCACAGTGGCAATGTGGTGGTCAAAAGAGAGGTTGCTGTCAACCTGTGTTCCCAGATCTCTTATAATGCCCTTCTGTGTTCAGTGGACTACCATCAATGTGGTAATTCATGGGAACCGGGTTTTTCCCAAAGGGGATGATGACACTTTTTGGCATTGAGCTTGAGCATGAGGCCATGGTTCTGACACCAGTCATTGGTCTCAGTGAGGCCTTTCTGTAGGATGTCAACATTTACTCGAAGAATTAATAGCTCCCATCTTGCAATCGTCTGCTAACTTTGTCAGCCAGAGTCCCTTTGTGTTGGCCTGGACTTCAGAAAAGTAGATGCCAAACAGGAGAAGACCCAGAACTGAACCCTGTGGGACTCCACTCGTGACTGGTCGGCAGTCTGACTTGGAGTCAGCTACTTTCACACTGTGGGTTCTACCTGTCTAGTGATATAGGGGTTGATGCCTAGCTTATTGAGTTTTTCTATGATTCCTGAGTGGGGAATGGTATCAAAGGCCTTGGCCAGATCAAGGAAGGCTGTATGAACCACCTTGCTTTCATCCACAGCTCTGGTAACTGACTCAAAGAAGTTGACCAAGTTGAGCAGGCATGATCTACCCTTCACAAAACCAAACTGTGTGGGATCCAGAGTTTGGAGATTCCCTATATCCTTGGTTATTAGGTCCACGATGATGCGTTCCATAGCTTTGCATATCAGACTAGTCAGGCTAATGGGGCAATAGTTCCCAGGGTCTGTAGTTGATACTCCTCTGTGGAGAGGGATGACTGTACTTAAAGTATCTCGCAGCATACCGGACTCCGAATGGGTCTCAGTAGAGGCCTGCGAATCAAAAGTAGCAGGTATCAGGGGCTGCAAAAGCACCTCACTGAGTACCGGCGAACCGGCGACTGGCTTAGGAGAAGCTTCGTCGTCGGTTTTGGACCTTGACAGTCTGTCTATGTCTTTTTCTTTGCATTTCTGGATAGTTAAATCTTGAGCCAAAATATTTGGAAGCAAAAATATACCGATGCTTAATAGTGCGCTGATTAAATTTAGCACAAAACAGACAGCAAGGCACGTTGTGGTCAGGGCCTAGACAAGGAATACAGTACAAATGAAAATCCTTATGAGGTATTTGCTTCTCACAAGTAATACAATTATTAACTTTTATTGACATTGGTAAGGAGCAAGAAAAAGTTTCCCCAATGGGGTACTTAGCTTTAGGTTGAAGACTTTGGTTCTGAAACTCGAAAATGAAAATTTCAGGAGTCGGCCGACCAGCACTTGCGAACTGCTTCTGCTTCGGGCACCATGCGGCAAGAAAGACTGATGAAAATGGCGTCGGTTGCATGTTTTATAGCCCTGACAACCTGACGTCATGGAAGAAGGGACAGCAACTGATGCAGGACCCAAGACTTTGTTAATCAGGCCGACTGAGGGCAACCTGCCAGCAGATTACTCAAATGTAATGACTGCAACAGTGAAACACGAAGAACATCTTCCTTACACAACCATCTCACCACCACATGGATCTGTGACTGCCCCAAAGCACCCACCCCCATGCACGATCCCCTTGACCTCCATAACTGACTTCACCCCAACATCTTTCCCTGTCTCTGCTCTATACTTAATGCAAACTACAACTATTACAATTATATGCCTGTATAATTTTCCATACTGTTACATTATCAATTTTTCTTACTACAGAAGGTAAACCTTTATACATAATTGTTTCTAGACTTTTACACTTTAGGTTTCTTACTTTAATGAAGCAAAAACTTTGTAAATAATTGTTCTAACTATATAAATGTCAAATGTTATATTTGTGGAGTCTTAAGAGGCAAATTGCTTTTTAATAAATGCTCCGCACTATTATTATACACTGTCAAATGTTTTGTTTGTGAAGCTTTTCCACCTGGGCCTCAACTGAAAATGCGCATCTTTTAGGCCAGTGGGCCATCTCCGTAACCAAATGTCAATAAATAATAAATAAAATCTCCCAGGCCTCTGCTTGTAAATATCTCATCTCCCAAGCCCCTGCTTACTCTTATCAAGGGTATCAGAACTTGTCAGAGATTTGGGATGCATGCCTAGGTGTAAAAAGGCCCTTGTGGTCGTTAGCCTAGTAATCACCTATGAGGCCTCAAACAAATTTCAGATGCCTGTAGAAAGTTTAGCATTTACCCATTTTATATTGGTAGGCCGTAAAAGATATAATGCAGCTTAATTATAATCAAAGTTTAAATGCTATCAACAACCATATAAATAATTGGAATAAACTTACTTTTACAATGGAAGAGAAACTATCAATAATTAAAATAATGCTTCCAAAAATGTTATATGTTCAGTCAATTTCATTACCTCCTCCAAAATCAATAATTAAAAAATTTAAATTCAACAATATTGAGATTTCCATGGTTTTCAAAAAAATCTAGAGTGGTATTAAAATATCACATTAGAGATTGGTCTAAAAGAGGGATAGGCTTTCCAGAATTGGAATTATACACAATTTCTTCTGTAATTAAAACTGTATCTTTTTTAACAGATGCAGGTTATACTGCCAAATGGAAAAAATACTGGGAAGTATTGTCTATGGATTTATGCACCATATCTAAAGCTTGCAAGTTATCTGTACTAAATAACCCATTTATATGGTTATTATTTTTTTTTACTACATATACTACACTAACTCATACATCTAACTATATATTACTTCTTTTAAACAATTTCAGAAATTTTATTTATAAATATCCAGTATATAAAGAATGGTTCTTCCTTTTATTCCATATAGCTTTTACTCAGAGAATAATACCCTCCTCTGATCTTACAAAAATGCTACTGTTCCAAGACAATAATTTAATATATTGGTTTCAGATTATAGTAAATCTACAGATAATTTAATATTTGAATTAAATAAAAATCTATGGTTAGAATTATAAATATGCAGGCAGTTTCTTTTAGATAAAGTTGAGTTGATGTCACCCATTATTAAACAATCCATCCCTAAGTTGTTAAATTACTCGATAATGATCATTCAACATGAGTTTCATGTTAAAGGTAAACTCTCACAAATCTATTATATAGTTAGAGAAGAAACTTATAGTTGTCCAGAAAGGTTTTGGAAATATTTCACTATTATTAATAATATTCATCACAATGATCAAGATAATTAAATTAGAATCGGCTAGAAAAACTACTTCCTCACTCAAATGGAGGTTATTTACATGGAAATTTGTGTATAGATCATTTTTAACACCACATATAATGAGCAAAATTAATAGAAAGGATAACATTTGTTGAAGATGCAAAACAGAAAAAATGCAGACTGGGCACACATGTTTTATGATTGTACAGTTTTCAAAAACTGCCAGCATAATATCAACAACCTACTCCTAGCCTTATTTTCTGGCAAATTTTTACTTTCTAAATCAACGGTTTTATTTAATACACCAATGCACTTGTATGTAATAAAAAAAAAAAATTAAATTCCCTCTGGTGTGGTCAATATTATCTGTGGCTAGAAAGGTCATAACAACAAATTGGAAAGCTGATGTCTTTCCCTCTTTTTATGAGTTTAAGAATATTATTACTGTCACTTGGAATTGGTGGTGCAGCGGTAGCATTGTTGCCTCACAGCAAGATGTTCTCCTGTTCAATTCTCGGCTGCAGTGCCTTCTGTGTGGAGTCTGCATGTCCTCCCTTCGGTCGAGTGGCGTTCGAAAGACATGTATGAATGGGCGTGCCTTCATTGAAGGTTGGGCGTCGGGCTGGCAACTCGGCACCATAAAAATCTACTGTCAATCATTAGCAGTGGCGACCCCTAACCGGGAAAAGCCAAAAAGACAAACAACAACTTTGAAAGTCACTTTCAAAAGGAAAGATTGACCTATGCTCTTACTCAGCCTTCAAAGATGGGTTATTAAAATTTATAAATGGATTTGTATGAGTTTGCTCACCATAAAGTACAGTTGTGTACACTTAGCAAAAATGTAGATGTTCGAGTGTATTCAGTGTTGTAGTCATCACTTGTGGGTTATCCCTGCTGGGTAGCCCTCGGCCAGCGCGAATACCAGAGTAAAGAGTATACCTCCTGCGTCAGCTACAGGTCACCAGGGACTGATTGTCAGGTCATCAGGGGTATAAAGCAAGGTAGCTGATGCCCATACATCAGTTTTTCTTGCCCCAACCTATAGGAGCCCTGCTCAGAAGGCCTGAGGAAGGTCAAACTGGGGAATACCCACAGGTATAAATTGGTGTGAAGGAAACAGAGAAAGAAATAGATGGGGAAGGAGGGAGGGAAAACAGGACTGCAACATTGAATACACTCGATCATCTACATTTATGGTAAGTGTACACAACTGTACTATGTTCTTCATGTTTCACTGTTGCAGTCATCACTTGTGGGAAGATTCCCAAAGTTGAAGGTAGAGTGGAAGCTAGGAAGGGAAGGAACAGAAGAACAGGCTTACACTGCTCTAAGTGGAAACCAGCATGCCCTGCAGGACTGCAGAGACAAAGCCTACCCGGGATTTGGAGTAAAGAGGCAATTGGTAGTGTTTGGTGAAGGTGTGGACTTCACTTCTAGGATGTCCTTGGTAGGAACGGCCCTGTGGAAAGCAGTGGAAGTAGATGCTGCCCTAGTGGAATGGCTTCGGACAGGCTTGGGAGGTATTTTTCCATGGAAGTGGTAGCAGAATTGGATACAGTGGGATATCCATTTTGAAATGATCTGCTTGGAAATAGGTTTCACCTCTGCCCCTGGGGCAAAGCTGACCAGCAGTTGGTCAGTCTTTCGGAGAGACTTGGTCCTATCCAGATAAGTTGTCTGTGTACATCCAGTGAATAAAGGATCCTTTCCCCCCTATTTTAAGGGTTAGGAAAGAAGGTGGGGAGATGGATAGCCTGATTAAGTGTCACATCAGATGCCACCTTAGGCATAAAGGAGGGGTTAGTTCTAAGAGACACCCTGTCTACATGGAAGATAATGATGGGTTCAATGGCCATGAGGACCTGCAGCTCAGGAACCCTCCTGGCTGAGGTTATGGCCAGCAAGAAGGTGGTCTTCTAAGAGAGGTGTTTCAGTTCTGCTGAAGCAGCTGGTTCAAAAGGGGGTAAGGTCAACTTTTCCAAGACATAGTTCAGGTCCCACGCAGGGGTGGGTGGCCTTCTGGATGATCTGATGTGTGATATCCCTCTAAGGAATTGTTTTAGCAGGGAGTGGGAGAACAAAGGTTGCTCTGTATGGGAATGGGCAGATATAGCTGATGGAAGAGTAAGATAATCCTTTTTGCACTTGCTCTGCCAGGTAGAACAGAATCAAAGTGAGGGTGGTAAAGGAGCTGCTTGTATCCTTAGTTAGGCACCAGGCATTAAATCATTTCCATTTTTCAGAGTAGGATTTCCTGGTGCTGGGCCTCCTGGCCTCCTTAATGATATCCAGAACCTGTTTGCTCAACGGTGGCCTGGTATCTGCCTCTGGGGTATAAAGCCATGTGGACAAGCTGAGTGTTTGAATATTGGGATGCAGTACTGACCCTTGTTCTAGGGTTAGTAGTCTTTCTCTGAGAGGCAGGTTCCTGGGCAGCTCCTTGGTCAGGCTGAGTAGCAAGGGGCAACAATGCTCCCTGGGCCAATTCAGAGCAATGAGTATAGCTCTTGGCCCTTCCTGCCTGACCTTTAGCAGCATCCTTGGGATCATTGGCAAGGGGAGGAAGGCATAGACAAACAGGTTGCCCCAGTGGAAGGAGAGCACATCCAGCTTCCAGACTCCTGGGTGGAACTCCCTGGTGCAGAAATTACAGTTGTGTACACTTACCATAAATGTAGTTGTTCGAGTATATGCACTGCTGCAGTCATCACATTTGGGTTATCTGCTTGCAGGTATCCCTCAGTCGGCCTGATTATCAAAGTCTTGGGTCCTGCATCGGTTGCCGTCTCATCTTCCATGGTCAGGTAGTCAGGGGTGTAAAGCATGCAGCTGACGCCATTACATTAGTTTTTCTTGCCCCACATGTCAGATGCCCCCATAATGGGAAGCAATTATAAACGAGGTTACACCTCCAACAAAAAAGCAAATGCACTAGAAAGCTTTAAGGATAGGAAACAAGAATAGAGGTATAGTCAATAGAAGTCAGGGGGCTGGAGGTAGGGTAACCAGGACTGCAACAGTGAATACACTCAAACATCTACATTTATGGCAAGTGTACACAACTGTACTATGTTCTTCATGTTTCACTGTTGCAGTCTTCACATTTGGGTAGATTCCCAAAGCTAAGGATGGGAGGAGGTAATTAGATAGCATTAGGACCAGCTATAAGGCCCTGCAAGACTGTAGTGGCAAAGCCATCTCTGGAGTTAGAAAAAATTGGCAAGTGGTAATGCTTGGTGAAGGTATGTACAGAACTCCAGGTAGCAGCTTCTAGGATGTCCCTGGTAGGGGCACCTCTGAGAAAGGCTGTAGATGTAGATGCAGCCCTGGTTGAGTGTGGTCTTACCCCCTGTGGGGTAAGTTTTCCATGGTGCTTATAGCAGAAATTAATGCAATGGCCTATCCACTTAGAAATGGTTTGCTTTGAAATGGCCTTCCCCTCTGCCACTGCAGCAAATGCAACCAGCAGCTGTTCAGATTTCCTGAGAGGCTTAGTCCTGTCCAAGTAAAATCTAAGTTGTCTGTGCACTTCCAAGGAGTGCAGTATTCGTTCCCCTTTGTTCTGTGGATTAGAAAAGAAGGTTGGCAAATGAATGGACTGATTAAGGGCCACACCGGATACCACCTTGGGCATAAAGGAAGAATTGGTCCTGAGGGACACCCTGTCCGCATGAAAGATGATGAAAGGCTCCACTGCCATGAGGGCCTGTAGTTCAGACACCCTTCTTGCTGAAGTGATGGCTAGAAGGAAGGCTGTTTTCCAAGAAAGGAATTTCAACTCTGCATTTGCAGCTGGCTCAAAGGGAGGTAGAGTGAGCTTTTCCAATAGAAAGTTAAGGTCCCCGGCTGGAGTAGTGGCTCTCCTGGGTGGTCTTAAGTTTTTGGCCCCGCTGAGGAATTGCTTCAGCACTGGATGAGAGAAGAGGGGTGGCTCTGTATTGTAATGTGCTGAAATGGCTGAGGCATGAATTTTGATGGAAGAAAAGGAAAGGCCCTTATGAAGCATCTCAGTTAAGTATTGAAGAATATGAGGTAAATTGGGCACTGCTGTGCCCATCCCCTGAGTTTGGCTCCAGGAACAGAATCTTTTCCATTTTTCAGCATAGGATTTTCTAGTACTAGACCTCATTGCCTCCAGAAAGACATCCATCACTTGCTTACTGAGGGATGGTAATGGAGAGATCAGCTAATTAGCCAGGCTGCAAGGTTCAGGGTTTGAAGCTGCGGGTGCAGAATCTGGCCTTCCTGCTGGAACAGCAGGGCAGGGGTCTAAGGCAGGTGCCATGGTGCAAGCAGTGACACAATGTGCAAGATGGGGTACCAGTGTTGGCGAGGCCAGTCTGGTTCAATCAGTATTGTCCTTGGTTTGTCCTGTTTGATCTTTTGTAGCACTTTAGAGAGGAGAGGCTGAGGGGGAAAGGCATAAACTGATTTTTCCAGGTAAAGGACAGGGCATCCACTTTCCAAGCTTGTTTGTGGGGAGTCCTTGTGCAGAATTTGTCCAATTGGTAGTTCTGAGGGAGGCAAACAGGTCTATCTCTGGACTCCCGCATTTGTTTCTCAACATGTTGAATATCTTTGGTTCCAGTTTCCACTCGTGTGGGTCCATGAGATTTCTGCTTAGGTTGTCTGCCAGTGTATTTAGCTTTCTTGGCAGGAATTAAGCTTGTAGGTGCACTTGGTTACTCAAAGATGTCTTCCACAGAGCCATGGCTAGTCTGCAGAGAGGGTATGAGTGGGTTCCCCCCTGCTTGTTTATGTACCACATAACAGTGGTGTTGTCCGTCCTTGAAGGCTGGCAGAGCATTCTGTACAGCTAACATTGCTTTTTGATTGATATGCAGGTGCATTTGACTTGGGTTCCATTTGCCCTAAATGCACTGCCCTGCCAAGTGAGCCCCCCATGCATAGTCTGATGTGTCTGTTGTTAGGATTTGGGCAGCAGGGGGTAGAGTGAATGGCAGTCCTTTGTATTGGTGGCAGGTCTCTGTCCACCAAAGGAACTCTATCTTTACACAAGGTATGATAGGAATCATTGATTCTAGATCCTGAGAATGTTGACACCATAGGCTTTTTAGATACCATTGTAGTTTCCTCATGTGCATTCTTGCATATGGAATTAGTAGAATGCAAGAGGCCATGAACCCCAGGGCTTGCAGTATTTTCCTTGCAGATAGCTGGGTCTTTGTGGCCAGTAGTTTGAAGTAGGCTGTCAAATGAACTTGTTTCTCTGGCGTGAGGTAGGCCCATCTGGGAAGTTGTATTTAAGCTTGCTTCCAGGAATACAATTTGTTGGCAGGGTACAAGATGTGATTTCTTTTCGTTTATGGTGTACCCCAGAGAAGTTAGTAATTTCTTTACAAATGCCAGATGATTTAATAGCATGTCCTGGCTTTCTGTCTGAATTAGACAATCATCCAGGTAAGGGTATATCTGAATATTTCTTTGCCTGAAAATGCAATGACTGGAGCTAGGCACTTTGTGAATACCCTGGGCACAGTAGATAAGCCAAAGGGCAGTGCAGAGAGCTGATAGTGCATGTAGCCTGCTCTGAAGCGTAGCTATCTTCTGCAAGATTCCCTTATTGGGATGTACAGGTAGGCTTCCTTTAAATCCAGTGTTGCCAACCAGGTATTTTTTGCCTAGCATGGGAAACAGCTGATGAAGAGTTAGCATCTTGAATTTTGGGATTACCAAAAAGGTGTTTAGGATAGACAGGTCCAGGATAGGACACCATGAATTGTCTTTTCTGGGTATCAGGAAAAGTCTTGAGTAGAAACCTTGCCCCCATTCTTCTTCTGGGACAGGTTGAATAGCCCTGATGCTTAGAAGAGAGAGAACTTGCTTTTGAGCCTCTGCCCACTGATTTGGGGGTAGGTCTGGTGCACTGTTTGGGGTTGATAAGGAGTGGAAGTGGAATCTGTATCCTTGGGAAACTATATTTAAAACCCATGTGTCCTGGATAATGAATTCCCATTGTTTTTGCATGCAGGGCGATCTTTCCCCCTAAGGGAGTTGAGCAGGGCTTGGAAGGTTTAAGGTTAAGTCATTGTGACAGTTTTCCATAGGGGGATGTCTTACTACTTTCAGCTTTGGAAGTGGGAGCCCCCCACTGCTTCGGCCTGTGAGTACTTTGAGACTGTAGCCTAGGTGGTCTGCTGTTCCTGGGTTTGGACTGAGAAGGCCTGGAAGAGACAGGAAAGGACCAATTCTTAGAAGGCCAATGCCTACTAAATCTAGGAGTCTGTACTTGGAGGAAATCTTTAACCGTTTGCATGCATTTAGCTTTTTCCTCCATCTTTTTAAGTACTTCTTCTGCTTTGTTGTCAAACAGGCGGTCTTGGTTTAAGGGAGCATCCAGTAATTTAGCTTTGACATGATCTGGCAAATTTTGCTCCTTAAGCCAAGCATGCCTTCTAAGAACAGACCCAGTGACAGCAGCCCTGCAAGATGCTTCTAAAGAGTAAAAACCACATTGCAAAGTATGTTTACCAACTTGTTCAACAGAATGCATTAAATCCTGAAATTCTTTATTTTCAGCACAGTCAGGAATCAACATCATTTTCTGTTTAAGTAGTCCAATAATATGCTGCTGATACTTTAACATATGAAACTGGCAGTTTAAGGCCCTAATGGCCAAAATAGCAGAAGGGTATACCTTCTTACCCCATATGTCCAAGGCCCTGGAATCTCTATCAGAGGGGGTAGGGTTTTTGGCAGTAGTAGCCTTAATGCCTTAGGGTCCCTGTGAAATGGTCTCTGGGTCCACAGTAGGAGTCTTGAAAAGGAACTTGTGAAAGTCAGGTACTCTGTAATACCTGTCAGATTTCCTGGGAGCAGGAGGTAAAGTGTCTGGGACCAGGCTAGATTTCAGGAAGGCATCATCTACAATGTCCAAGACAGGAGGGATAGCTAAAGGCCTGTGTTGAGGTAGCAGTAAGAATTCCCCAAGACTCTTTTTGGAGTCAGCATAATCCTGGCTTTCCCAGCAGAAATGCTCCCTAAGAGTGTGCAAGGTTTCACCAAAAGAAAAATCTTCTGGAGGGGAAGCAGAGGGAATGGAGTCCTCTGCATCAGAATCCTCATAGGTAGATAAGGACAAATCCTGGTAATCAGAAGAAACAGACGTTTCAGAATCCTGATCAGAAGAATCAGAAGGAAAATCAGTTCTAGGTCTCTTAGAGGGAGAAGGCTGGCTTCCCCTGATTAAAGTAATAAGGTCTTCTGCCATTCTTATCATTTGTTTTTTTAGGCATATGGGCCTGACCATGCAGTTTGAAAGTTGGTTTTCTAGGCATGGGTCAAGTTTTAGGCCTTGAAGAAGAAGAAGATGGCATCAGTTTGAAATGCAAGTCAGTAGGCCTGAATACACCCTCAGAAGCCGGTGCCTGCACAGCAGCTCTGGACCCATCCAAGGTAGAGACATCCACAGGTTCCATAGTCGAAGAAGCATCTCGTGGCATATCATAGTCCGAATGGGTCTCGGTAGAGGCCTGCGAATCTGAAGTAGCGGGTATCAGGGGCTGCGAAAGCGCCTCACTGAGTATCGGCGAACTGGCGACTAGCTTAACAGAAGCATCGTCGGCAGTTTTGGACCTATGTCGTATGTCTCTGTCTTTATCTTTACATTTTTTCAGAATGTCGGTAGTCAGATGGCTTACCAAAGACATTTCTGGATAATTAAACCGAGTACTGAAATAGCTTGATGCAAAAATGAACCGACGACGAATAGTTCGAAAATTGAATAAGGCACAAAACCGACAGTGAGGGATATCGTGGTCTGGGCCTAGGCAAGGAATGCAGTACGAATGAAAATATTTATGAGGTATTTGCTTTCCACAGGTAATACAATTGTTAACTTTTACTGACATCGGTTTAGAGCAAGAAAAGGGATCCCCAATGGGGTACTTAGTTTTTTTGAAGACTTCAGTTCAGAAACTCGAAAATGAAAATTTCAGCAATCGGCCGACCGGCACTTGCGAACTGCTTCGGGCACCGCGCGGCAAGAAAGACTGATGTAATGGCGTCAGCTGCATGCTTTATACCCCTGACTACCTGACATCATGGAAGAGACAGCATCTGACGCAGGACCCAAGACTTTGATATTCAGGCCGGCTGAGGGCTACCTGCAGACAGATAACTCAAATGTAATGACTGCAACAGTGAAACACGAAGAACATCTCCCTGCACCTCCAACTTCCCAGATTGGGTTTGTCACATCTCTCAAAACATAATGGTACAATATAGCAAACTGATCCATACATCTCCCACAACTGGAAAGAAACTACCCAGGAGAAATGTCAGACTAACAGAATTGAATGAAGAACCTCCACTGTCTAGTTAATAGAGAGGGAAAGACTCCCCCTAAGTTATCAATAAGGTTGGGGTCAGAAGGGTGGGGAGGTTGAACCAGATGGAAATACACAACATGGATCTATTTGTAGGGTGAGTACATAATATCAGACATTGTCTGCT
This sequence comes from Protopterus annectens, assembly GCF_019279795.1. Classification (NCBI taxonomy): domain Eukaryota; kingdom Metazoa; phylum Chordata; order Ceratodontiformes; family Protopteridae; genus Protopterus; species Protopterus annectens. Next base: position 1,216,558,634 of record NC_056726.1, read on the forward strand.
CCATCAGGATTCAACCTGTGAGACAGAGTCCTCAGCCACAACAATTCCTCTGAAAGAACTAAGGGAGGATATTCTGCAACACAGTAGAACCCAAGTAAGCCCTAGATTGAATGCCCAGCTTATAATGTGACACAAGCATGTGGTGGCTCATCCAAGCAGCAGCAGCACAAATATCACCCATTGGTACTATTGAAAGAAAATCTGTATTGGTAGCTACAGCCCTAGTTGAATGAACTTTATGCATGTGCAGAAGAGTCTTGCCTTCAAAGAATATGCAAACAAAATGCAATCTGACAACCACTTGGATAAAGTTACTTTAGACACAGGCGAGCCCAGCATGGATTTTGAAAAGGAGACAACAAGCTGGCTAGATTTCCTGAAAGAACTGGTACAGTCAAGATAAAATCTTAATTGCCAATGCACATCCAAACAATGCAAAAGACATTTGCCTTTGTTGAAAAAATTGGGAGAAAAAACACGATGAGTGGAACTGTTAAGGTTATTCTTGGAAGCTACCTTATGTAAAAAGGATGGGTTTGTATGAAGAGAAACCCTGTCTTTGTGAAACACTACAGAGCAAGGGTGGAGAATCAAATGCTTGCAACTCTAAAACCCTTTTTGCAGAAGTAATCGCCACCAAAAACAAAATTTTCCAAGACAACAGCTTCAAAGCCGAGGAGGCTGTAGGTTGAAATGAGGAGCAGCTAGAAAGAGTAGTTGTGTAAAACCTTACCATAACCATAGATGTCCTTCTCTTCCATGTTGCAATATTCTTAGTGTGGGGATTCCCTGCCTCAGGCGACTCTAATGTCGGCTCCTATACAAAAGCTTAAGCCTGGCTGCCATAGGTGTGTGGGATGTCACATGTAGGGCCATAAACCAGGGACCTTAAATGTGACATCTGCATGCACAGACCTCAAAACTTAAATGCCCAGTTGGACAGTTCAGTAGAGAGAGCCAAATGATGTCAACAAGAGGTGCAAAGTGCCATTTGCTGGTTAGTCTGACTGTAGTCTAGGGGGTGCCCCAGATTGCCCTACAGACAGGTCAATAGGAGAAATGGGGATAGGTGGGGGGTAGGAATACTGCAACATGGAAGAGAAGGACATCTATGGTTATGGTAAGATTTTACTCAACTACTCTATGTCCTTCTTATGTTTCAGTATTCTTAGTGTGGGAGAGTGCAACAGCTTAGTTAGAGGGAAGGGTGGAGGTACAGGTAGCGGATTCCAGAAAGCCCTGGGGACTGCCCTAGCAAATCCTGCCCAGGCTCTGTAGATGTGGTTCAATTTGTAGTGTCTGGATAAAGTGTGTATGGTGGACCAGGTCCTTGCCATTGTGAGGGTAGCAGAAGCAGACAGTTTTTCTGATCCAGCAGGAAATTGTTTGTTTGGAGACTGCCTTGGCCAGGGCTCTGGGGTGGAAGGATACAAAGAGTTGGTTGGATTTTCTGATGGACATAGTTTTGTCTAAATAAAATCTTAGTTGTCTGTGCACATCCAGGGAATGGAGAATCCTCTCACTGTCACTACTGGGAGAGGTGAAGAAGGTGGGCAGGTGAATGGATTGGTTTAAGGACAGTTCATTGACCACCTTTGGTATGAAGGAAGGGTTAGTCCGCAGGGTCATCCTATCCTTGTAGAAGGTAGTGTAGGGTGAGCAGACCATGAGAGATTGCAACTCTGACACCCATCTAGCAGAGGTAAATGCCACGAGCAGTACAGTCTTCCATGTGCACATTTAGAGCGTTGCAGCACTGGCCTTTCTAATGGAGACAGTGTGAATTTTTCCAGGATGATGTTTAGATCCCAAGGAGGTGTGACGATTTTTCTTGAGGTCTGATGTGCAAGACCCCTTTCAGGAATGATTTAACATCTAGCGTGGCTAGTAAAGGGGGTTCTAGTGGTAAGCACACAGAGATTGCAGATAGGTGGACTTTCACTGAGGAGTATGAAAGGCCAGTCTTGATAAGTTCACACACATAATTAAGGACTAGAGGGGTGTCCACTTGAAAGGGATTCCTGTGCCTATGGGAACACCACTTGGAGAATCTTTCCCATTTTGACATGTAGGATCTCCCTGTAGTAGGTTTCCTGGCCTCCCTCAGGACTAAAAGCACACCCTCAGAGTAGTGGTGTCTGAAAGGAATTAAAAGTCTATCACCCAGAGTGTTAGACCTAACATCTGTAGGTGAGGGAGAATGAGAGTTCTCTTCTATTGTGTAAGTAGGTCCTCCTTGTGGGGTAACTTGTGGTGAATACCCTTGGCTAGTGAGAGTAGCAGGGGGAACCAGTACTGCCTTGGCCAATAGGGAGTCACCAGCAATATTTTGGGTTTGTCCTTCCTAAGCTTCAGGAGGACTTTTTGAATGAAAGGAAAGGGTGGAAATGCATATAGAAACCGTCCCTTCCATGGATTGCTGAAGGAATCTACCCTCCAGGGAAGTGGAGAGTGAGCCTTAGTGCAGAATTTCTTCAATTGTCTGTTCTGTGGGGAGGCAAACAAATCTACCTGAGGTGTGCCCCACCGGTGGACAATGTCTAGAAAAATGTCCCTGTTCAACACCCACTCGTGCTGTAGAGAGGATGTTCTGCTGAGAACATCCGCTTGTTGGTTGTCCTGGGAAGGAATGTATGTTGCCTGTCGGGATAAGTTGTTTCTGGAGGCAAGGTCCCAAATTTGGATTGTTATCTGGCAAAGGAGGTAGGACTTGGTCCCTCCTTGTTTGTTGAGGTACCACATGACTGTGGTATTGTCTGTGAAGATTTGAAGTAGGCCTGGTTGCAGGAGTGGGAGAAAGGCTTTCAGGGCCAGAAGGACTGTTGTCATTTCCCTCACATCAACATGTTTCTTTTGGGGGGGTAGGATGCCAGGTCTCCTGTACCATGATGAAGCTCTTCATGGCACCCCCTCCTTGGTCTGATGCATCTGTATGCATATGCTAGGTTGGGGCAGGGGGGTTGAAGTGGAAGGCCTGGGTTGATTAGTATTTTTTGAATCCACCATTTTAGTTCTGCTTTGAGGCAGGGTAGCACAGTGTAACCTGAAACTCTAGAGGGTGATTGTGTTGGGGCCACACATTGTTCAAGTACCACTGCAGTTTTTGCATATGCATTCTGGTCAAAGGCAGCATAGAGACAATGGCTGCCATTAGCCCCAGCACCTGCAAGAATTGTCTTGCAGATATTTGTTGAACCTGCATTAGGTTTTGGAAGTGGGTAGAGGGGGAGAAAAGTTTGTCCTGAGGGAGGAAGGCCCGCATCAGGTCTGTTCTGATCCTGCAGCCCAGAAAGATTTGTTCTGCTGAGGGGTTAGGGATAATTTGGGGATCTTGGGGGTGAACCCCCATCTCTGAAGCAGGGAAATGGTGAACTGCAGATGGTTTTGTAGGGTGTCCTCTCTTTCTGCTAGAATGAAGATGTCATCTAGATAGGGATAAATTTGGACACCTTTGGTTCTGCAAAAGGCTATAGTTGGAGCTAGGCATTTTGTGAATACCCTGGGTGCAGTAGATAAACCAAAGGGCAAGTCTGTAAATTGAAAGTGTGAACAGGGTCCAGTGAAATGCAAGTATTTTCTGTAGGAGGGTTTGTGGGGATATGGACGTAGGCCTCTTTCAGATCAAGTCTGGCCATAAAGGCCTAGGCTGGCAATAGTGGAAGAAGGGTCTGTAGGGATAACATTCTGAATGATGGAACTTTTACGAACAGGTTTAGAAAGGACAGATCCATTAATGGCCTCCAGGGGCCATCTTTTCTGGGGACCAGAAATAATCTTGAGTAAAAGCATTTTCCTTCCTGTCCTGGAGGGACAGATTCTATAGTTCCTAGGTTCAGTAGGTCTTGTAGGACCTGAGGAATAAGGTGTAGTTGATTTTTTTTTGGGGGGGGGGGTGGACTGCCCTTTGTAAAGGGCTTTTCCTTCCAGGAGAGGAAATATCCCTTTTGTACTATTGCCAGCACCCAGCGGTTTTAGGTGATGGATCTCCAATGGGGGAGGCTGTGAGAGAGATGGGCTGACAATGGGAGGTGGGCAAAGGCAATCATGCATTTTTGGAGCCATTTCTGTCATGAAAGGGATGTCTTTGAAAAGGCTGTGATGCTGCTGGTCTGGAGGTGGTCTGCCTCCTGGTTCCTCTCCTATACCAGGAAGAGGATGGGGTAGCAGAGGAGGGTGTCCTCCTGACAATGGTAGTCTTAGCAGGGTAATTTCTGTAATATTTAGGAATAAGCGACACCAGCAGGTGCTTGATGTCTTGAAACCCTTTTCTCCTGAAGGCTTTTAAAGAGGTCTGCAGACTGTTTACCAAACAGGAGATTGTAGTCTTGAGAGGCAGCCAAGATTTTTGACTTGAAATCCTCTGGTAGGTGTTGAAGGCGTAGCCAAGAGTATCTGAGGAGTACTGATGCAGAAGCTGCAGACCTTGCAGAGGCCTCTGCTGCATCATAACTCCATCTAATAGAATGTCTGGCAACTTGAGAAGCCAGGGACAGTTTTGATGCTACCTCTGCCTTGCTATGGCAGTTAGGTGTGGATGACAGGAGAGGAGAAGCTTGGGATACAAAGTCCAAAGCATATTTTATCATATGGGTTTGGTAGTTGATAGCTCTGAAGGCTAGGGTGGAAGAGGTATAAACCTTTTTGCCTATCCTGTCCATGTTTTGTACTGACAAAGACAATGAAGAAATCAGTCTTGACTGCTTGTCAGGGGATACATCAATCACTGCTGGGTCTGCCAGGTGTAGTTTTACCAGGAATTTTTGCTCATCTGGAACTTTATACAAATGGTCTCTTAGGGGCAAAAGGTTGTGAGCCCGGGTTCTTAGATGCTGAAGAGAATGCATCAAAGTAGGCAGGAATAACTGGAGGGATGGCTGAAGGTGTGGGAGATTCCACTTGAAGTAACTCAAAGCATCTCTTTTGAGCTTCAGTAATTTGGGAAGTGTCCTATTTAAAGCATTCTTTCATCTTTGTGATAGTCTCCCCAAAGGTGATATCCTCTAGTGAAGAGTCCCCTTCTATGGATTTTTCATCAGGGGAAAAATATTCTAGTGGAGAGGCAATTTGAGATGAATAAGAAATAGATTCATCTGAAGATGAGTAGTAAGCCTCCTTTTCTTCACCTTCATGAGCAGTGGGAAGGAGAGAGAAGCAGCAAGGCAGGCCTAGGACTGAGAACAGGAATGGAGGAGGGAGAAGAGGCTGTGGGCCTAAGGGCCATGAAGGCCTGGATCAAGGAGTTGGTGAAGGATTGCCAATCTGGAACTCTTTCTGTGGGGGGAGGCAGGTGTTTTGTTTTCTGTTTCCTTTTCAAAGGGGTAGTCTTAGGAAAATGCCTGGATAGGAGTAGGGGCTTCAGGTAATGGCCTCCTGGTCAGTTGTTTGATGTTATCTGGTTCTCCCCCATCATTAGGGACCAACGTCAGAGCCATCTCCATGGACTTGCTGGCCGCTACTTCCAAAGCAGCTTCCTCTAGGGGAGTTGCTGAAGTAGACAGCTCTAACGGACGTCCCTCAACTCCTAAATAAGAAGCTGGTGCGATGTCTGATGGCAGAGAGGCAGAAGTACTAGGCCTTGGAACCTTGGCCTTTCTCCATGGTGGTTTCGCTGGAGCAGCCGACTTGGGATCCATCCTGAGCACTGGCTTTTTAAATACAGATTTAGGGTGGCCAGATGGCTTTGGAGGGTCTTGGGTACAAATGACTGACAAATAGGGCAAGAGGTATGGTTGTGTTCTTGGCCTACGCAGAAAACGCAATGGTCATGCGTATCATTATGCGGGATCTGGTGCCCTCATCGGTATTTATCCTTTTAATGGACATCGGCTAACAGTTGGTACAGCAAACCAAGCTCAAGCAAGAATTAAACAAAATCCCCAAAAGGGTACTTAGCTTTAGACGTCTTCAAAGTAGAGGAGCGAAGCAATCGATTTGACAGTTGACTGCATCTGAAAAGTTCTGAGGTCTGTGCATGCAGACGTCACATTTAAGGTCCCTGGTTTATGGCCCTACGTGTGACATCCCATGCACCTACAGCAGCTAGGCTTAAGCTTTGGTATAGCAGCCGACATTCGGTTCGCCTGAGGCGGGGATTCCCCGCACTAAGAACACTGCAACATAGGAATAGAAGGACATCAGGCATCACAAACACGCGACCTGCAAAGTAGTTTTCTGCAGCATGCAATTACTTGCTGTGGTATTCCATTATTTATTTTTTATGCAGTATGTCCTGCATTCTGTTCTGACAATGAATCCTGTCACCAAATGCACTTAATTCATTGGAGATGTGATTGGAGGTTGCAGTCAGGTGTTTTTTTTTTTGTTTTTTTTTTTACAATCCTCTTCCAATTGCATCTCTCTGTTGAATTAGGTGCATTTGTGTCGGTTGATTTTTCCGTCTGTAGAGAAGTGGAGCTGCTAGGATGGGATCTTTGCCGAACATTCATCCCTGCTTGTAAAAGCTCTCTGAAAAAACAAATGGACTGAGTAGCTTGAACAGATTCTGATGTAATCCTTTTAATTTCCTGCAATAGTTTTTGAGGTGCCAAAGCAGTACCCAAGTACTGTTGAGAGAGATCCGCTTTTGGCACACTGGTGAAACGGGGCAACATTGCTGCAAGCATGCCTCTGCACTGTCCAGATTTTTGGCTCATAGTTTCAATCTTTTCCTCATTAAATGTGTGGTTTTCTGGTGCTTGGACATATCAGAACATACTGGTTAAAGGGATCAGTGGGGAAATGTTAGCACTTGTGCATACTCAGACATACTGATAATGGGATTGGCAGGGGAAGTGTTTCATTTTGGTAATTGTGCATACTTGGAAAAAACTTAAGTGATTACTGGACAAAATAATGTCTTATGTGTCTTTACAGTAGCACTTGTGCAAACCTAGACACATACTGAAAAAGCGATTGGTGGGGGAAGTGTTTCCTTTCAGTGCTTGCGCATATCTGAACATACTGCTGAGAGGATCAGTGGGGAAATGTTTTATTTTGGTGCTTGTGCATACCTGGACATACCACTGAAGAGATTGGTTGTAGAAACCTTTCATTTTGGTGCATGTGCATACTTGGACAAACTGCTGAAGTGATCACTGGGTAAAATTTTTGTGCACATCATTTTAGCACTTGTGCATAATTAGACATACTGATGAGGGGACTGGTGGGGGAAGTGTTTCATTTTGGTGCTTGTGCATGCTTGGACAAACTGCTGAATTGATTGGTGGGCAAAATTATGTGTTTTGTGTCATTTTAGTAGTGCTTGTGCATATTTAAACATACTGATGGGAGGAGAAGTGTTTAATTCTGGTGCTTGTGCATACTTGGACAAGCTACTGAAAAGGTTGCGGGGGAAATAATTTGTGTGTCAGTGAAGTGCTTGTGCATACTTGGACAAACTACTGAAGGGATGGCTGCGAGCAAGTTCATGGATTGCAACTCAGATATGAAAGATGAAGCATCACATTTAATAAGGGATGTGTGGACAGCATGGATACTGGACTGTGAATTGCAAGAAAGCAAACAATTCAGGAATATGGGCCATGTCTTGGAGCTGTTGCATCATAAACTCTTGCTTACCTAGAAGACTACAGGTACAGAGAACCCCTGCTATCATCAGCACTGAAAATGGGAATACCTACCAAATTATTTAAGAAAGAGTGCAGTAAAAATAAAGTTTTACATCATAACAGCATGCATCCAAAAATGTACACACTGTGTTAAAAAGGACAGTTCTACAGATATGTACGTTTAAGTGCTCATGATAGCATTATGTATGAATCATTTAAGAATCTTAAAAGTGACTTTAAATATAGAGGCTACCATGATGTGGATGTCGAGGCTGCCTGTGATGAGGTCCTCCAAAACAGGAGGGATGTTACTAAACCTTACTTCTCTGAGAGAGTAGTGAACAGTGAAAGAAACATATCCTGATGCAAGAGGCTCTGACTTAAGAATATGCACGACTTATTCTACAAATGTTCAAACTATCTGCAATAGTATTAGGAAAAACTGGCAACTACTTGTACCTGATAAGTACAGGTCAGTACTTTATAATGCACCCAAGTTTTGCTATAAGAGCAATAGATCATTAAAACAGTTGCTGTGTTATAAATCCATTAATAAGGAGGTCTCTGTCTCTGATAAATGTGGTATAGTTCCATGTAGAGACTGCAACATATGCAAATATATTCATAGCAGAGATTCTTGTGTACATCCAGTAAGTAAGAGTTATGTCTTTCATTTTTATGCAAAATGCAGAAGTCAAAATCTAGCATATTTGTCATTTTGTGTGAAATGTGAATCCTACTATGTAGGTAAGACGAACAGATGTTTGAAATACAGAATTAGAGAACATTTAAATGACATCAGGAAGAATGATGTGCATAATGCACTGTATAAACATGTTCTAGAGAATGACACCAGTCATACTTTAAAAATGTTAGTTTTGGAATTACTTACACCTAGCAATAGAAAAGGTGATCTAAGGAATAAAACAGAATGTAAAGAGATGAAGTGGATTCTAGAATTACATGCAGGTGGTAGGAAGGGACTGTCCCTTTAAGACCAATTCTTAGGTCACATGACTTGATGAGGTAACCGTGTTTAAAAGATGGTTTGTAACAGTTTTTAAAATCTGTTGAAATGCCTGTTTAGAAAGGCGTGAAAGTGCTTGTGTGTTTTAACCTTGCTTTTATGTTTTTTCTTTTTTTAATAAAATCCATGGTATTATACAGCAACTACCGTGGCAAACTGGTTGGATTTACTTCTCTAAAAACACAACTATGTACATCGAGAAGGTGAAGGGTATATTCTCCTTTATTTTCAAATTTAGGGAAGAAAACTGGTAAATTGATGACCTGATTGATATTTTCAGAGGCAAACTTTTGGTAAAAAAAAAGAATAGTGTGTGTACAAGGTAACTATCTGTGAAAAATCAAATACAGTGTTTTGGAAGCTAGTGCTTGTAGTTCCAGTACTCATCTTGCAGAGATTATAGCTACCAAAACAGTTTTCCAAGATAGAAAAAGTACAGTTGTGTACACTTACAATAAATGTAGATGTTTGAGTGTATTCACTGTTGCAGTCATCACACTTGGGTTATCTGGCTGCTGGTAGTCCTCAGTCGGCCGGAATACCAGAGACTTAGTATTTCTGTGTTGGTTGCTGTCGCTTCAGTACTGACGTTAGGTCGTCAGGGGTATAAAAACAGGCAGCCGATGCCATTACATCAGTTTTTCTTGCCCCAAATGTCAGGAGCCCCCTAAATAGGGAGCAAAGTTATGCTGGGAAAAACACCACCAGTAAAAAGTAAATGCCAATAACCCAGTAAGGGGTGAGTAATAGACATAGAGATGAGAGAGAGACACAAGGGGGCTGGAGGGTGGAAACCAGGACTGCAACAGTGAATACACCTGAACATCTACATTTATGGTAAGTGTACACAGCTGTACTATGTTCTTCATGCTTCACTGTTGCAGTCATCACACACGGGTTGATTCCCAAAGCTGAAGAAAGAATAGAGGCAATCAAGAAGAGTTGGGGCTGGCCAGTATGCCCTGCAGGACTGCTGTTGCAAAACCTGCCCTGGATTTGGAAAAGATAGGTAGGTGGTAATGCTTGATGAAGGTGTGTACAGACCTCCATGTAGCAGCTTCCAGAATGTCCCTGATAGGGACTCCCCTGAGGAATGCTGTAGAGGTAGAAGTTCCCCTAGTGAAATGCGTTCTGACCCCCCTTCAGGGGTTGGTTTCCCATGGTGTTTGTAGCAGAAATGGATACAGTGTGCTATCCATTTGGAAATTGTTTGTTTTGAAATGGCCTTGCCCTCTCTGTCCCTGGTGCAAAACTGACTAGTAACTGGTCAGATTTCCTGAAGGCTTTAGTCTATCCAGGAAGAATCTGAGCTGCCTGTGCAGGTCCGAGGAGTGCAGGATCCTTTCCCCTTTATTTTGAGGATTAGGGAAGAAGGTTGGCAAATTGATATATTGGTTGAGAGCCACACTGGACACCACTTTTGGCATAAAGGAAGTTTAGTCCTGAGGGAGACAGTGCCAGTATGAAAAATAATGAAAGGTTCCACAGACATAAGTGCTTGTAGCTCAGACACTCTTCTAGCTGAAGTGATGGTCAGAAGCAAGGCTTTTTTCCAACAGAGGAATTTTAACTCTGCTGATGCTGCAGGCTCAAAGGGGGGTAGTGTGAGCTTTTCTCATACAAAGTTAAGGTCGCAAGCAGGGGTGGGTGCTCTCCTTGGTGGCCTTAGGTTGTTTGCCCCTCTCAGGAACTGCTTGATGAGAGGGTGAAAAAAGAGAGGTGGCTCAGTGTTGTAATGAGCCGAGATGGCAGAGGCATGGATCTTAATGGAGGAGTAGGATAGGCCTCTGTGGGGCAGCTCTGCTAGGTAATCCAGGATTAGAGGTAAGGAGTGCAGTGCTGTATCCTCTCCTTTAGATTGAATCCAGGAACAACACCATTTCCACTTATAAGCATAGGATTTCCTTGTACTGAGTCTTCTGGCTTCAAGAATGATGTCCAGCACCTGCTTGCTTAGGCTGGTCACTGGGGGAGAATTCAAGGAATAAGCCAGGCTGCAAGATTTATGGTTTGCAGGTGTGGATGCAGGATCTGGCCCTCCTGCTGGGTGAGGAGGGTTGGGATCTGGGATAGGTGCCAGGGTGGCACTGGTGACAGGCTGCGCAGTAGTGGGTACCAGTGCTGGAGTGGCCAGTCCAGAGCAATCAGGATTGCCCTTGGTTTGTCCTGTCTTATCTTGAGTAATATTCTTGTGAGAAGAGGCAGAGGGGGGTAATACACAGATTGAGAGGTTTACCCACTGGAAGGATAGGGCATCCACTTTCCAGGCCCTGCTGTGAGGTGTCCTGGTGCAGAATTTGCTGAGCTGGTGATTGTAGGGGGAGACAAAAAACGTCCACCTCTGGGGTCCCCCATTTCAGGGTTAGAAGGCTGAAGGTGCTGGGGTCTAATTGCTACTCGTGTGGCTCTAGTAGATATCTGCTTAAGTCGTCTGCCAGAGAGTTTTGTTTGCCTGGCAGGAATTGAACTTGCAGATGAATCTGCATGTCCAAGGCCATGTTCCACAGGGCCATGGCTAGCCTGCATAGTGGATAAGAGTGGGTTCCCCCCTGCTTGTTGATGCTGTTTTTATTAGCAGGGGTCCTAGTGAGAGTAGGGATTTGAAAGCTGTCAGAGCATGCTGAACAGCTAGCATCTCTTTTTGGTTGATGTGCAGATGAATTTGACTTGGGCTCCAGTGGCCCTGAATGCACTTGTCGTCCAGATGTGCCCCCCCAGGCATAGTCTGATGCATCTGTGGTTAGGGTCTGGGTGGCGTAGGGTTGAGTAAAGGGAAGTACCTTGCTGTGGTTGCATGCTGCTGCCCACCAAAGAAACTCTGCCTTAGACAAGGTATGATAACTATGACGGTTTCCAGATCCTGGGAATGTTGGCGCCAAAGACTTTTCAAGTACCTCTGGCATATGGAATCAGTAGAATGCAAGAGGCCATGAACCCTAGGGCCTGCAGGATTTTCCTTGCGGATATCTGGGTTCTGGAGGCCATTTGAGTGAAGTAGCCTGTCAGATAGGCTTGTTTTTCTGGAGTAAGGAATCCCATCTGGGATGCTGTATCTAATCTTGCTCCCAGGAATACAATATTTTGACTGGGGACTAGTTTTGATTTCTTTTCGTTGATAGTGTACCCCAAGGGAGGTTAGAAGGTTCTTTACAAATGTCAGGTGCTGCAACAGCTTTTCTTGACTGTCTGGCTGAATGAGACAATCATCCAAGTACGGGTAAATTTTAATTTTTCTCTGTCTGCAACAGGCAATGGCTGGAGCCAGGCATTTTGTGAAGACTCTGGGAGCAGTGGATAAGCCAAAGAGAAGTGGAGAGAACTGATAATGCATAGATCCTGCATTGAAGTGTAGGTATTTTCTCCATGAGTCTCTGATAAGGATGTGCAGATAGGCTTCTTTTAGGTCTAGGTTGGCTAACCAGGCATCTTTGGACAGCATAGGAAGAAGCTGCTGAAGGGTGAGCATTTTGAATGTTGGTACCACCAGGAAGGTGTTTAGAATGGAAAGATCTAGGATTGGGCACCAAGTGGCCTCTTTTCTGGGTACCAGAAAAAGTCTGGAATAAAACCCTTGACCTTTTTGTTCTGCAGGAACAGGCTGAATTGCCCTTATGGAGAGCAGGGATTGAATTTGGTTTTGTGCCTCTGCCCACTGGTTTGGAGGAAGGTCAGGGAACCCTTTTGGGGTTGGCAGTGATTAGAAGTAAAATTTGTATCCCTGGGATATAATGTTGAGGACCCATCGGTCTTTGGTAATGGAGGTCCATTTTTTGCATGATGGGAAAGTTTTCTTCCTAGGGGTGCGAGCAATTGGGCAGATGTGAGGATTGGAGCTGAGAAGTCATTGTGAATTATTTCCATAAGGGGGTGGCTTAGTGCACTCTGCTTTAGAAGTGGAGGCACTCCATTGCTTAGATCTCTGCATACCCTGAGACTGTAATCTGGGGGGTCATTTTCCCCTGGGACTAGTTTGAGATGGCCTTGAGGGGGCTGGAAAGGCCCAGTGTTTCAAGGGGCAATGCCTACTGAATCTTGGAGGCTGCACTTGCAAAAATTCTTTGACTGTCTGCATAGACTTAGCTTTTTCTTGTATCTTTTTTAGAACCTCTTCTGCTTTGGTGCCAAACAGATTGGCCTTGTTCAAAGGAGCATCTAGTAATTTTGATTTGACATGGTCTGGCAAAGTCTGTTTCTTAAGCCAAGCATGCCTTCTCAATACAGAACCTGCGACTGCTGCCCTGCAAGAAGCTTCTAGGGTATCAAAGCCACATTGCAAGGTATGCTTGCTGACTTGGCTTACAGAATGCATAAGCTCTTGTAATTCTTTATTTTCTGCACTGTTTGTAAAGGTATATACTTTTGGCTTAATAAGTTCCATAATATGCTGTTGGTATTTCAGCATGTGAAACTGGCAATTCAATGCCCTAATAGCGCGAGTTGCAGAGGTGCATACTTTTTTACCCTGTCTAAAGCTCAGGAATCCCTGTCCAAAGGGGTGGGATTCCTAGCTGTTGCTTTTATACCTTTAGGCCCCTGGGAAATGACCTCTGAGTCAGCAGTAGGATTTTTATAAATAATTTTTTTGTGAGAGTCAGGACTCTACAGTACCTGTCTGGTTTCCTTGAAGCAGGGGGTAAAGTATTAGGAGTTAGACTGGATTCCATAAAGACATCATCCACAACATCCAGAACAAGAGGGATTGCTAAAGGTCTATGTTGAGGTAAATCTAAAAAATCTCAGTCTCTTTTTGGACTGAGGACAATCCTAGTATTCCCAGTGGAAATGCTCTCAAAACTATGAAGGGTTTCACAAAAAGAAAAATCCCCTGGAGGGGAAGCAGAGTGAATGGATTCCTCTGCATCTGAATCCTCATACGCAGATAAAGGCATGTCTTCATAATCAGAAACCTCAGAGTCGTCAGACTCTTGGTCAGTTAAAGCTGCTGGGGACAGGTCTCTTTCTCTTAGCAGGGGAAGGCTGGCTTCCCCAAATCAGCATAATCAGATCTTCTACCATTTTAAGCATTTGATTTTGTGGTGAGGAAGCAGGTGCTTGAGCTTGGGTTGTCGTCTTTTTTAGGCGTAGCTTGTACTCTTGGCCTTAGAAACTTAGTAGTTTTAGACAGAACTGAAAACACGAAAGAAGTCATCAGTTTGTGTCAAATATCGGTAATGCAAAGAACTTCCTCGGAAGCCGGTGCCTGAACAGCGTCTCTGGACCCATTCAAGGTAGAGACATCTGCAGGTTCTGTAGTCAAAGAAGAGTCTCGCAGCATACCAGAATCCGAATGGGTCTTGGTAGCAGCATGCGAATCCATAGATGCGGGCATCAGGGGCTGCGAAAGCACCTCACTGAGTACCGGAGAACTGTCAACTAGCTTAATGGAAGCATCATTGGCAGTTCTGTACCTGTGCGGTCTGTCTCTGTCTTAATCCTTATGTTTTTTCAGAAGACTGGTAGTTGGATGACTTACCGAAGCCATTTCAGAATACAGAGATCGAGAGTGAAAGTATTTAAAGACAATAAGGGCCCAACGACGAATAGTTTGTGCATTGAGCAAGGCACAAAACTGACAGCGAGGTACGTTGTGGTCTGGACCTAAACAGGTGAAGCAGTAAGAATGGAAATCTCAGTGTGGTATTTGCTTTCCACAGGCGAGACAATTGTTAACTTTTTCTGACATCGGTTAAAGCAAGAAAAAAGGATCCCCAATGGGTTACTTAGCTTTAGAAGACTTCAGGATTATTAAATTCTGAAACAAAAACTCAGATAGCGGCCGACCAGCACTCATGCAAACTGCTTCTGCTTTGGACTCCTTGGCATGAAAGACTGATGTAATGGCATCGGCTGCCTGTTTTTTATACTCCTGACGACCTGACGTCAGTACTGAAACGACAATAAGCGATGCAGAAATACTAAGTCTCTGGTATTCGGGCTGAATGAGGGCTACCTGCAGGCAGATAACCCAAGTGTGATGACTGCAACAGTGAAACACGAAGAACATCTGAGATCCCTCTTGGCGGATGACACAAAAGGTGAATGTACTAAGTCTTGTAAAACCATGGTGAGATTCCAAGGTAGAGTGGGGTCCTTTAAGGGAGGTCTAAGTAAGAAGGTAACCCTAAGAAATGCTTTACACAGTTTATATGATGCTAAAGGGGAAGCATTATTCCCATGTTGCAGTTGGGAGATGGCGGTCAATTGAACTTTAACAGTAGAGAAACTTCCTCCATCCAGGAAAACTGAAGCAAGAAAGTCCAGTATTGCTGGGAGTGGAGTAGTGAAGGGAAGGGACCTAATTGTTTCTGATGAGCCCAAATAGTGAATCTTTTCCAGTTACACTCTTTTCTAGTAGATGCTTTATGGGAAGATGTGACACCCATGCCCTGGCCCAGCAATCAAGGAGCCTCAATCCTCACCACTAACACCAGTGAGGGGTGTCTCATATAGGAGGAAAGGATAACAAAACACATAGTAAAGTGCAGTTTCCCTTAAGAGCACACAGAGATCACAGTCAGTCCGGGGCTGGTCGTTCCCCACTGGCACAGCTATAGGGTCCAGATCTCAGCCTAGTGGGCAAGCTAAAACCTCCAGCACCCTCTCTGTCCAACCAGTGCTTTGTGCCCCTGCCCAAGTAGCTGACACACACACACACACACACACACACACACACACACACACACACACACACACACACACACACACACACACACACACATACTTTGAGAAGAGTTTATACAACCACAAAGACACTCCTGGGGAAGGCTGGCACAGGTTCTCCAGCTGTGCCCCTTTTTCCTCAGACTATATGGTAGTACCAGCTGCCACCACCCACTAATATTTATCAGCAACTCAAAGGCCCTTAAAAGGGTGTCCAATTATTACTGTGCAATATTATCCAATTTGTAGTATAGCCCAGGGCTAAAGCTATTGAAGTGGCTTTGTACAATTTTAACAGAGGCATGCAAGTACTCTAAAGAGCTTAAATAATTTCTACAAAAACAGCCACAGTTGAAAGGGTTTAAAAATATTTAATAACAAATAGTCAAAACACAAGACAATACTTTTTACTACACAGTGTTAGTCAAGAGTTCAGAGATCACAGAGAAATACTTAAAATAATTCAGTACAGGTCTGACATCACAGAAAAACAGTTTAATATTTCTAGTTTCTAGCTATTTCTAAGAGAAAACACAAGTCTAAGATAAACTTACAAATAGAGCAAGACAGTGCTGATGAGTTCGATGGTCAAGACAAAAATGCTTAATGCTCTCTGATTCTCTCCGTTTTTAAAATCACATTCCTGGTTCACATTACATCATTCTTCACACTTCCCTGGGTTACATTACATCATTCTTCACACTTCCCTGGGTTCCCAGGCTAACAGAAATTACATTTACATTCTTCACCTCTGGGCAGAAACCAGAGCAATAAAGGATAATTATGCCTGCGAACTCTGGCCTTAAAGCAATAGGCAGGATGCCCCACTCTAGACTCACTGGATCTGAGTTCTAACATCAAAGGGTCACAACATGCTTTACTTGGTCAGTAGAGTGCACTGTTGTTACATTTTTTCCAATTCCACATGTAATACTATTTTTACCATTTAAGACAACAAGCCTGTGGTTTACATTAATATTTAGAGATGACAGAATTATTTACAAAATTCTATCTGGCTAGGCTGGCAGCCTTCATCTCTCTTCACATATCTCCTCCCTGGAGAACTCAAAGTAATTTTTCAAGTGACCCTTAAGAAATGTTGCTTGAGGGAGTTAGGTATATCTGAGTGTACCTTACCCCATTCCCTGTCTTGAGAGTCCATCTGCACTGGCATTGCTAATCCCACTGTGGTGCTGCATGGACATATCATATGCTTGCAACCCCAGGCTCCATCTTACCAACTTGGCATTTTGCTGGCTGGCTCTGTTTAACCATGTTAGGGGGTTGTGATCTGTCATAACAGTGAATTTCCTTCCATACAGATAAGGCTGAAGTTTCTGCAGTGCCCACACTACGGCTAGACATTCCTTTTCTACAGCTGCATAGTATTCCTCCCTGGGTTAGAGCCTACAACTGAGATAAACCACTGAGTGCTCCTTCCCCCTCTGAAGAAATCTGGCTAAGTACAGCCCCCACCCCATGGTTCGAAGCATCCACCTACACAACAAATTCTTTACTGTAATCTAGACTGGCTAACACAGGGGATCCTCCCAAAGCTTCTTTAATAATAATACACATCAACCCAGCCCTTTATACTCATTTAATCCACATACTAATTGAATAATGAGTAATAATTAGTGTAATTAACACAACCAGTTATGTACTTAAAATCTGCAGCTGTGTTGCTGAGTAAAACAATAACTCATAATTCAATATCAATTATAAACGTAAAACACCCCTACACAATAACTTAATAAAATAGAAAACTTCATCAGTGTGGTGAATGAAGGAATAACATTATCCCAAAATATTTTTTAATTTTAAAATACATGAAATGCTAATCACTTCATTTATACCAGGATATTCAGTTGCATTACACCTCAACTGCCATTTTAGTTCACACACATCAAGGTATAAATCCATACATTTCCCTTGTGGGTCTTTTTCAATATTTTGCACTATCAAAAATTTAAATTGATGGTCTTTGTGATCCTTAATGTGCCTGGCAAGAGCGTTAGTAGATCGTTCATGCCTAATGTCCAACAAATGTTCCCCTATTCTATTTTTGAATAATCTACAAGTTTTCCCTATATAAAATATGGGGCATTGTTGACATTTAGCCATATAGACTACATTAAATGTACAACAATTGCAATGCCCATATATTCTAAAAGGTCTCCCATTCAGTAAAAACTTGTCCCCTCTTTCTAATATATGTGGACAAAAGGTATGCCAAAAAGAGGGCGTACCCTTTGTCTTCTGGTTGCCGGGCCAACAGAGATGGAGCCAATGAGGAGGCTAATCAGTCGGAGGAAGTGACGACACAAGGGAGGTCTTTTAATGGACAAGGTGCGCCTGCATGGCCAACACTATATTATTAAATTATGACTTAATGTTTTACTCATAAGTATATAACTGGTTGTGTTAATTACACTAATTATTACTCATTATTCAATTAGTATGTGGATTAAATGAGTATAAAGGGCTGGGTTGATTTGTGTCCCTTGTATTCCGGAGGGAAGAAAGCACTTAACATGGAATAAACAGTGTTTCACTATTTCAATTGTTTGCTGCTTCTTTTGCTGTGTTCTTTTGGTTATACAGTTTAACTTATTGGTTTTTGACTTCTCTCTAGCACTGGGAGTCAAGGGCACCTGCCAGTAACCCTTGGTAAGATCAATGGTTGTAAGATGCTTAGTCCCACCCAGCTGCTCTACGGCCTCATCCGTCCTAGGCATGGGGTAAGCATCTGACTCTGTGTGACTATTTACTTTCCTGTAGTCCACACAGAACCTGGTGCTGTCATCCTTCTTTGGCACCAGCACCACTGGGGAGGCCCAGGGACCGTTAGACTCTTGAATCACCCCTAGTTCCAACATCTCCTGTACCTCCTCCCTCAGAGTCTGTTTGACTCTCTCAGACACTCTATAAGTGCCCTGCCAAATAGGCCTTTGGGGGCCTGTATCCACCTGGTGCTGCCCCAGGTGGGTGCACCCTGGTTTCCCAGTGAACATGTCCCCAAATTCCTGCAAAACTGCTCAGATTTCTCAAACCTGGGTAGGAGATAGCTGCTGGGACATTGCTACCCCTCCCACTGAGATGTCAGCCCGAGCCTCACTGAGGAGATCAGTCCCCAGATCTCCCTCAGACTCCTCCTGCAATCCAATTCCATTGCTCAGCACAAAGGTCTCCCCATCATGGTAAGGTTTCATCATGTTAACATGGTACAATTTGTGCCCCTGCCTTCTGCCTGGCAGTTCCACCATGTAGTTAACATCACTTACCTTTCTTACCACCTTGTAGGGTCCCTCCCAAGCTGCTTGCAGCTTGTTGTGTTTGACAGGAATGAGAACCATTACCTGCTGCCCCACAGCATACTCTCTAGCTCGAGAATTCCTGTCATACCACATCTTTTTCTGTTGCTGGGCTTCTGAGGTCCCTCAGCCTTGTCCTGAGGTTTAGGACGTATGCCACAACAGACTCCTTGTGAGACTTGCACTCACCTTCCCACTCATCTTGAATTAAATCTAGAGGTCCCCTCACCCTATGCCCATACAGCAAATCAAAGGGTGAAAAAACTGTAGATTCCTGGGGAACCTCTCTGTAAGCAAACAGATGGGGCAAATATTTGTCCCACTCCCTCTTAAACTGATCTGCAAATGCCCGTAGCATGGACTTGATTGTAGAGTTTAACCTCTCAACAAGAGCATTAGTCTGGGGATAGTAGAGGCTGGTCTTCATGTGCTTCACCCCACAGGACTTCCATAGACAAGCCAGCAGGTCTGACATGAAACTGGCACCTCTGTCAGTCAGTATTTCTTTTGGGAAACCTACCCTGCTGAAAATCTCTAACAACGTACTTGCCACCTTCTCTGCCTCAATGGAGGACAAAGCCACCGCCTCAGGGTATCGTGTAGCATAATCCACTACCACTAGAATATACTTTTTTCCGGTGGAACTTGGGGTACTCAGAGGACCCACAATATAGTACAGTTGTGTACACTTACCATAAATGTAGATGTTCGAGTGTATTCACTGTTGCAGTCATCACATTTGGGTTATCTGCTTGCAGTAGCCCTCAGTCAGCCTGATTATCAAAGTCGTGGGTCCTGCATCGGTTGCTGTCTCATCTTCCATGACGTCAGGTAGTCAGGGGTATAAAGCATGCAGCCGACGCCATTACATCAGTTTTTCTTGCCCCAGATGTCAGGTGCCCCCCCCCCTAATGGGAAGCAATTAAATATATATATATATATATATATATATATATATATATATACATATATATATACAAGGTTATACCTCCAACAAAAAAGCAAATACACCAAAAAGCTTTTAAGCATGGTAAAGGAGAAAAGAGGTATAACCAAAATAAGTCAGGGGGCTGGAGGGATGGTAACCAGGGCTGCAACAGTGAATACACTTGAACATCTACATTTATGGTAAGTGTACACAACTGTACTATGTTCTTCATGTTTCACTGTTACAGTCATCACATTTGGGTAGATTCCCAAAGCTAAGGATGGCAGAAGAACTTTAGATAGCATTAGGACCAGCTATAAGGCCCTGCAAGACTGCAGTGGCAAAGCCAGCTCTGGATTTAGAAAAAAATTGGCAAATGGTAATGCTAGGTGAAAGTATGTACAGAACTCCAGGTAGCAGCTTCTAGGATGTCCCTGGTAGGGACACCTCTGAGGAAGGCTGTAGAGGTAGATGCAGCCCTGGTTGAATGTGGTCTAATCCCCTGTGGGATGGATTTTCCATGGTGCTTATAGCAGAAATGAATGCAATGGCCTATCCATTTAGAAATGGTTTGCTTTGAAATAACCTTCCCCTCTTGCCCCTGCAGCAAATGCCACCAGCAGTTGTTCAGATTTCTTTTGACATTTAGTCCTGTTCAAGTAAAATCTAAGTTGTCTGTGCACATCTAAGGAGTGCAGTATCTGTTAGAAAAGAAGGCTGGCAAATGAATGGACTGATTAAGAGCCACACTGGATACTATCTTGGGCATGAAGGAGGGATTGGTCCTGAGGGACACCCTGTCTGCATGAAAATTATGAAAGGCTCCACTGCCATAAGGGCCTGTAATTCCAAAACCCTTCTTGCTGAAGTGACTGCTAAAAGGAAGGCTGTTTTCCAAGAAATGAATTTTAACTCTGCACTCGCAGCTGGCTCAAAAGGCGGAAGAGTGAGTTTTTCCAATACAAAGTTAAGGTCCCAGGCTGGAATTGGGGCTCTCTTAGGTGGTCTTAAGTTTTTGGCCCCTCTGAGGAACTGCTTGAGCAGTGGATGAGACAAGAGGGGTGGTTCTGTGCTGTAATGAGCTGAAATGCTTGAGGCATGAATTTTGATGGAGGAAAAAGAAAGGCCCTTGTGAAGCATCTCAGTTAAATATTGAAGAATCTGAGGTAAATTGAGTGCAGCTGTGTCCATCCCATGAGCCTGGTTCCAGGCAGAAAATCTTTTCCATTTTTCAGCATAAGATTTTCTAGTACTAGGCCTTCTTGCCTCTAAAATGACATCCAACACTTGTTTACTGAGGAATGGAAATGGAGAGATCAGGTAATTAGCCAGGCTGCCAGGTTCAGGGTTTGAATCTGAGGGTGCAGAATCTGGCTCTCCTGCTGTGACAGCAGGGTAGGGGTCTGAGGCAGGTGTCATGGAGCCAGCAGTGACACGCTGCACAAGAGGGGGTACCAGTGTTGGCGTGGCCAATCTGGAGCAATCAGTATCATCCTTGGTTTGTCCTGTTTGATCTTTAGTAGTACTTTGCAGAGGAGAGGCAGAGGAGGAAAGTCATAAACTGATAGATTTTTCCAGTTGAAGGGCAGAGCATCCACTTTCCAAGCTTGTTTGTGGGGAGTCCTTGTGCAGAATTTGTCCAATTGGTAGTTCTGGGGGGGGGGGAGGCAAACAGGTCTATATCTGGGCTCCCCCATTTGTTTATCAACATGTTGAAAGTCTTTGGTTGAAGTTTCCACTCGTGTGGGTCCATTAGATTTCTGCTTAGTTAGTCTGACAATGTATTTAGTTTTCCTGGTAGGAATTGAGCCTGTAGATGCACTTGGTAGCTTAAAGCTGTGTTCCACAGAGCCATGGCTAGTCTGCAGAGGGGGTATGAATGGGTACCCCCCTACTTGTTTATGTACCACATAACAGTGGTGTTGTCCGTCTTTACCATTAATTGTCCTGGAAGAATGTGGTCCTTGAAGGCTGTCAGAGCATTCTGTACAGCTAGCATTTCTTTTTGATTGATATGCAGGTGCATTTGACTTGGGTTCCATTTTCCCAGAATGCACTTCCCTGCCAGGTGAGCCCCCCCCCCCCATGCATAGTCTGATGCATCTGTTGTCAGGGTTTGGGCGGCAGGGGGTAGAGTGAATGGTAGACCTTTGTTTTGGTGGCAGGCCTCTGCCCACCAAAGGAAGGAATGATAGGAATCATTGCTTCTAGATCCTAAGAATGTTGACACCATAGGCTTTTTAGATACCATTGTAGTTTCCTCATATGCCGTTTTGCATATGGAATTAGTAGAATGCAGGAGGCCATGAACCCCAAGGCTTGCAGTATTTGCCTTGCAGATATAGCAGGGTTTTTGTGGCCATTAGTTTGAAGTAAGTTGTCAAATGAATTTGTTTCTCTGGCGTGAGGAAAGCCATCTGGGAAGTTGTGTTCAAGCTTGTTCCCAGGAATATAATTTGCTGACAGGGTACCAGATGTGATTTATTTTCATTTATGGTGCTCCCCAAACAAGTTAGCACTTTTTGTACAAATGACAGATGATTCAAAAGTATGTCCTGGCTTTCTACAAAAGAAAACAAACCTTGGGTAACCCAGGAAAACAAATTTATTGTAAGCACTTTCGGACGCAAAAGTATGCAACCTTCTTCAGACAACATAAGTAATAGGTAAAAGGATCCAAATAAACCCTTAGAATGACATCATAAATTCATCAATTAGTGTTTAAAGCAACAACAACCTAAATGCAAAAAAAACACTTTTAAAGGTAATAAGATACTAAGATAATATATATAAAAAACAATATAAGATGTATGAATATATTTAAAAAAAATATATATATATATATATATATATATATATATATATATATACACAAATAACTAACGTGTATATCAAAGGACATATATACACATGTAAACACAACCTTAAATACATTCACTCATTCAAACACAACAGGGAAACGCACATATTTACATATTGCATAAGAAATTCAATGACTCTCCAATGATTTCAACTTTAAAAGACATTTAACAGAACTCATTTCATTGAGACCAGGAAACATATAAGCATTTGTTAAAACCTGCCACCAGAGTTCCCTCAGTTCCAATCTCAAAGGCCATGGTCCCCCCCCCACTTGGATTATCAGAAACCTGTTCAATGACCATTTATAAAAAGAAATGGTCATTAAATTCAGTAATATGTCTTGCTAAACTGTTAGTACAATCCTTTCTAGATATGGAGTATTGATGTTCATAAATCCGTTGTTTTACTTGTAATTGTTCAGTCTTGCCAATATAAAATTGGGGGCACCGTTGACATTTGGCCACATACACCACCCCAACACTTTTACAATTAACTCTCCCTTTTACAAAATACTCCACATTATGGATGGTAAATTTATTAGATGTCTTAATATGCTTACACTGGTTACAACAACCACATTTATACATCCCCCCAGATGATACAAATGGGGCTAGATGTTTTTTTTCAACCATACTTTAAGGTTAATACCCCTTTTATACACAATTTTTGGAGTTTTTGAGACTTTACTTCTAAGGTAAGGATCACCTGTTAACAAAACCCAATTCTTAACTATGATGTGCCTGATTAACCCTGCATCAGAAGAAAAAGGGGTGCTAAAAATCAACGAAAAATCAGGCACGCTGGGTACATTATTATTACCCACAAATTCTAAGGGCCCTTCATTAACAGTGGTCTGGTTTTTAATCAAAACAGGCCTAAACCAACCGTTCTTCCGTTTGGTACAAACTTCATCAACCAATTCATAAATCATATCATGGGGATACCCCACGTGCAAATAACATATTCATCAATAGTTCATACTCATTCAAAAAGTCGTGGTCCAAGGTTGTTATACAGGCAGCCCTTACTAGCTGTCCCTTGACCACAGATCGTTTTTGAAATAGGGGATGGGAACTCTCAAAATGAAGGAAACAGAATAAGTGGGTTTCCTATATATTTTAGCTGTGTAGCCAGCAATATTCAAATCCTTACGGAGACAAACATCAAAATAGTTAATACTGTTACTATCAAAAATATAAGTAAACTTTAGAAAGTCAGTAAGTTCTGTTATACTAGAAACAAAATTATGAGCATCGATTTCATCCCCTTTAAATATTAAAAACAAATCAAGGTAGCGAGTGTACCAGACAACATGCTTAATATATGTCATGTTTAAAAAGTAAAGTGTTTTCCCAATGGGCCATAATGCAATTCGCGAAACTGCCTCCACAGGGAGACCCCATAGCAATAACAGACATTTGATAGAAAATATCCCCACCAAAGAAAATATAATTGTTGGCCAAAATGATGTCTAGAAGGTATTCAGTAAGGTCAATTTCTTCACCTTCAACACTAACCATCAATAAAAATTCTCTTACCCAAGCTGTACTTAAATTATGGGGAATACAGGTGTACAAGTCACATACATCAATTTGCAAAAAATAACTGTCACAAAATGTCAGATTATTAATAGACTCCAAGAAATTCCATGAGTCACAACAAATATGTGTCTGACCAGAAAGGTGTTTTTTTAACTTGGAATCAACCACCTTTGCACACCCAATAGGTACTACTATTCCATCCATCAACTGTGGGATGGAATGGGGGATTGTTTAAATCTTGGTGAAGCTTGGGCAAACCAAAAATGGTGGGAGTTACAGGAGATGGGATGGTTATATAATTAAACAATTCTAAGGAAATCATTCCATCAATAAATAACTCATTTAATAAAGACCTAATGCGTTGGTATGCACCATTCAACTCATTTACAGATTCCTTTTCATATTTATCAGAATTAAGAATATCTAATATTTTGTTACAATACACATCTTCGGCAATCAGTACAAGACCGCTGCCTTTGTCAGGCTTAAGTACGTGGATATTCTGTAACTTTAAGGATTGCAAGGCCTCAATTTGACTTCCAGAAACATTAAACCTTTTCCGGTTATTAAGTCTAAAATCAGTAGAATAGATATTCCTTATGTTTACTTCACAAATTTTTTCAAAAAAACTTATAGAATGGTGAAGTGGTGGATTAAAAGTGCTAGAAATACGAAACTCAGACATATCAGAAAAGGTATTACCTAATAAACACTGTAAATTCAACTTCCGTACAAATAGCTTTAAATCAAGTATAGTTTCAGCAAGATTCAAGTGTTTAGAGGGCACGAAGGACAAACCTTTGGCCAACAAGTCAATCAAATCAAATCATCAGAAACATAAGCATCTGTGAAGTTATAAATTTTAAAGTCACCTGTACTATTTGTAATAATCTGGGGAAAAAATCACCCAGACAGATCACAATATTCACCAGTTACTATCTCGTTCGACGGTTGTTTCTCTTGTTCCGGCGAGTGTTGCTGCCTCTGGGTTTCGACATTGAATTGTTGGATAAAGAGCGGTTCTGAAAACCCACACTGTTATTTGGGTTATTAGTTTGCTGCTCCTTCGAACATTGGCTACGTCTAGGTGAACTGTTCAAATAATTTTCAGAGTTCACTTCACTAGACTGAATAGTCTCATCAGAACTCCTCCCACTTTCCGTTTCCATAGGTACCAAGTTCTGATTGTATGTACCGGAAGAAATGACGAAAGAACCTGAAGGTGGGAAGGGATAAGCAGTACCATTAGGGTAATCCCTCTAATCCCGTTCCAATTTCTTATTTTTAACACTTTTAAGTTTTTTAATTGATTGATCGATGTTATTAAAGGTACGAATATATTCGAACTTGTACCTCAAAAATTCAACATCATTTTTAATTTTAGTGTCGAGCTCTAACAAATTTCTCTTCAGGATTTCAATTTGATTCTGGTAGTTATCGGCCAAGAGATTAAGGAATTCACAGACTTGTTTGTCAAACAGGCTAATTAAATCTTTGTGAAATTGTGAACCGCAAATTAACCCTGCAGGAAAGCGCCATTGCCGCAAACCTTTTGGGATGTTACAACGTGCAATACGCTCATGCAGGTACACAATTTCCAACTGTAGTTTTTTACACTTGTATAAACCCTCATCAAATTTCTTTAAGTTGTCAATTAAGTAATTAGAGCAAGAGGTATTCACACTGCTATTATTACAATTTGTAAAGGTAACGCCATGGTCAAGTTGAATGGAAGTATTTAAACAGTCATTAAGAGATGGCAACACTAAGGAAGGGTTACTACTGTTAATTTTCATTGTACCATCTGAGTTGTTAGGACGCAAATTATTATTATTGTCATTGCGGTGAGGTAAACTTACTGCACCATTTTTACTTGTAGATGGGAAAGGTTCCAACGAAACATTAGAGAGTGCCAAAGATGTCTCCAAATCTCTTCCGGTGTTAGATTTCAAAGTAGAATTCACTCCACTACTGTAAGGCACATTAACATTCTCCAACTTGGATGCCAAAACATCCACCCTGTTGATTAGTTGTTGTATGAGTAGTGTAAGGTTCACGATCAAACTGTTGTTACTATCATTAGCTGTATTATTCACCACATTTTGTACAAAGACCAGATGATTCAAACATATGTCCTGGCTTTCTGCCTGAATTAGACAATCGTCCAGGTATGGGTATATTTAAATATTTCTTTGCCTGAAAAATGCAATGACTGGAGCTAGGCGCTTTGTAAATACCCTGGACGCAGTACATAAGCCAAAGGGCAGTGCAGCCTGCTTTGAAGCGTAGGTATCTTCTGCAAGATTTCCTGATTGGGATGTGCAGGTAGGCTTCCTTTAAATCCAGTGTTGCCAACCAGGCATCTTTGCCTATCATGGGAAGCAACTGGTGAACAGTTAGCATCTTGAATTTTGGAATCACCAAAAAGGTGTTTAGGATAGAAAGGTCCAGGATAGGACGCCACGAGTTGTCTTTTCTGGGTACCAGGAAAAGTATTGAGTAGAAACCTTGTCCCTTTTCCTCTTCTGGTACAGTCTGAATAGCCTTTAATCTTAAGAGAGAGAATACTTGCTTTTGAGCCTCTGCCCACTGATTTGGGGGTAGATCTGGCCAACCGTATGGGGTAGGTAACGTGTGGAAGTGAAATCTGTATCCTTGGGAAACTGTTTAAAACCCATTTGTCCTGGGTAATGAGTTCCCAGTTTTCTGCTTGCAGAGCAATCTTTCCCACTAAAGGAGCAGTCAGTTGAGAAGTGCTTGGAAGTTTTAAAGTTAAGTCATTGAGACAGTTTACCATAGGGGGGAGTCTTACTACTCCCTGATTTGGAAGTGGGAGCCCCTCACTGCTTAGTCCTGTGCATACCCTGGGTGTTCTGGTTCTGAGTTTGAACTGAGAAGGCCTGGAAGAGGCAGGAAAGGACCAATTTTTTGAGGGCCAATGCCTACTAAATCTTGGAGGCTGCACTTGTAAGTAATCTAACAGTTTGCATAGATTTAGCTTTTTCCTCCATCTTTTTAAGAACTTCTTCTGCTTTGCTGCCAAACAGGCGGTCCTGATTTAAGAGAGCATCCAGCAATTTAGTTTTAACATGATCTGGCAAAGATTGCTCCTTAAGCCAAGCATGCCTTCTAAGTACAGACCCCATGACAGCAGCCCTGCAAGATGTTTCTAGTGAATCAAAACCACATTGCAAAGTATGCTTTCCAACCTGTTCAGCAGAATGCATTAAACCCTGTAAATCCTTATTTTCAGCACAATCAGGAATCAACATAATTTTCTGTTTAAGCAATCCAATAATATGCTGCTGATACTTTAACATACAAAACTGGTAATTTAAGGCCCTGATGGCCAAGGTTGCAGAGGTGTATACCTTCTTACCCTATCTATCCAGGGCCCTGGAATCTCTATCAGAGGGGGTAGGATTTTTGGCAGTAGTAGCCTTAATGCCCTTGGGTCCCTGTGAAATGGTCTCAGGATCCACAGTAGGATTTTTAAAAAGGAACTTGTGAGAATCAGGAACCCTGTAATATCTATCTGGTTTTCTGGGAGCAGGAGGTAAAGAGTCAGGGGCCAAGCTAGATTCCGAAAAGGCATCGTCAACAATGTCCAGCACAGGAGGGATAGCTAAAGGCCTGTGTAGGGGCAGGAGTAAGAAATCTCTAAGCCTCTTTTTAGAATCAGAGTAATCCTGGCTTTCCCAGTGAAAATGCTCCCTAAGATTATGCAAGGTTTCACCAAAAGAAAAATTCTCTGGGGGAGAAGCAGAGGGAATAGAGTCCTCTGCATCAGAATCCTCATAGGTAGATAAGGGTAAATCCTGCTCATCAAATGAGACCGAGATTTCAGAATCCTGGTCAGAAGTATCATAAGCAAATTCAGTCCAAGGTCTCTTAGAGGGGGAAGGCAGGCTTCCCTGATTAAATGCAAGTCAGTAGGCCTGAATACACCCTCAGAAGCCAGTGCCTGCGCAGCAGCTCTGGACCCATCCAAGGTAGACACATCCGCAGGTTTCACAGTTGAAGCATCTTGCGGCATACCGGACTCCGAATGGGTCTCAGTAGAGGCCTGCGAATCTGAAGTAGCAGATATCAGGGGATGCGAAAGCACCTCACTGAGTACCAGTGAACTGGCAACTAGCTTAGGAGAAGCGTCGTCAGCAGCTTTGGACCTAGGCGGCCTGTCTCTGTCTTTATTTTGCATTTTTTCAGAATGTCGGTAGTCGGGTGGCTTACCAAAGACATATCTGGATAATTGAACTGAGTACCAAAATATTTAGAAGCGAAAATATACCGATGATGAATAGTTAATGGTTTAAATAAGGCACAACACCGACAGCGAGGTACGTCGTGGTCAGGACCTAGCCAAGGAATACAGTACGAATGAAAATCTTTATGAGGTATTTGCTTTCCACAAAAAATACAATTATTGATTTTTACTGACATTGGTTTAGAGCAAGAAAAAGTTCCCCCAACAGGGTACTTAGCTTTAGTTGAAGGCTTCGGTTCTGAAACTCGAAAACGAAAATTTCAGGAGTCGGCCAACTGGCACTTCCAAACTGCTTCTGCTTGGGCACCGTATGGCAAGACAGATGTAATGGCATTGGCTGCATGCTTTATACCCCTGACTACCTGACGTCATGGAAGATGAGACAGCAACTGACGCAGGACCCAAGACTTTGATAATCAGGCCGACTGAGGGCTACTGCAAGCAGATAACCCAAATGTGATGACTGCAACAGTGAAACATGAAGAACATCCATAGCTACTCTCTGAAATGGTTTCTCAATCACAGGCAAAGGCATCAAAGGAGCTCTCACCTTGTCTCCTGCCTTGCCTACCTTTTGGCACTGCTCACAGGTCCTGCAGTACCCTGTTACATCTCTGGAAATTCCAGGCCAATAGAAGTTCTATATAATACACCTCTTTGTACATTTTTTTTCCCATATGACCTGCAAAGGGAATATCATGGGCTATGGCTTGAAGCGCCAGATGGTAGGCTCTAGGCACTACCAACTGCTGTACTCACCTTCTAGCCCTCCCTCAGGGGTCCACTCTCTGTATAGTAACCCTTTGTTCCAGTATACAGATTCCCCCTTTCCTTGAGAATCAGGTGCCTCCCTAGCTACCTGCCTCAGGCCTTGCAATGTAGGGTCTGAGAGCTGAGCCTGTCTCAACTCTCTCCTTGTAACCCTTCCAAGCTCCCCTTCCCACAGGAAATCTGGCATCCTCTGACAATGGTGCCTCACTGTCAGCCTGGGTACTACTACTCACCTCTACCTTTGCAGTCAATCTGTCCAAGGGAACATCAATACCCCCAAGCAGCTGTGGCACACCTTCAGTCTCACTTCTACAGGGGAGCTCCCTCCCTGAAGTAACCACGTCACCAGTCCTGACTGCAAGTATGCAGTCTGTCTGGCTCTCCCCCAGGCTACCAGACTTACCTCTGCTTGTCTCCAAGCCTGACTGCATGTAACTGCACAAGCACAGGGTACTGCACTATCAAAATCATTCCCTATCAGGACATCTGCAGGTATATCCTCAAACACACCTACTTGCTGGCTTCCTTTTCCACCCTCCCAGTCAAGGTGAATCCTAGCCAAAGGTATTTGGAATGGGTTCCCTCCTAAAGCCCTGATCAGGACATCTGCAGGTATATCCTCAAAGACACCTACTTGCTGGCTTCCTTTTCCACCCTCACAGTCAAGGTGAACCCTAGCCAAAGGTATTTGGAATGGGATCCCTCCTAAAGCCCTGACTGTAGTAGACTGCCCAGACAAGCAGTGCTCCTCTGTAACCATTACAGGCTTTACAATGGTTATATCAGAGGCTGTCTCTCTCTTGGTAATGGCCTCTTTGCCATTCACTACAATAGGATATAACCTCTGGTGGTAGTTTGGTACCCTTGTTGTCCCAAGACAACCTACTATTAGCATTATGTCTTTCCCACTTACTGGCTCCCTCACCTTTTGTTCCCCACCTTGCCTCCGTAGACACCTGTATGCCACATGGCCCCACTAGCTTCATTCAAAACATTTAACCCTAGCTCCTCGACTTGTACCTGGACTAATGGCTTCCCCTGCTACTGGCAGATTCTGTTGGGGCAGTCTGTGCTGCCCACCCTGGGTTTCTTTAGACCCATGGGCAGTACTGAGGGTATCTTTCTTGTGCAGGGCTGCCCTGATTGCCAGGTATAGGTCTCCCTTCTTCCCCAACTCATCTGAAGTAGCACATTGTCTATCAGCAACCAGATCCTCATGTCCTCAGGCAAAGTGTTAAGGGCTTGTTCCCTCATCAAAAGGTCTGCCAGCCCTTCAAAAGTGGTGACCTGACATCCACTCACCCACCTATGGAAATAATTGCCCAAGTTCAGTAACATATTCACACACACTTTCATCTGCCTTGCGTCTATGCTCACAAAACTTTTTCCTATGCGTTTCATGTGTTAGCTTAAACAATTCTAACAAGTGATTTTTAACAGCAGTATAATCAAAACATGCAACATCAGATATTTTTGACAAAACAGTTACAGCTTTACCATGGAGTAAGGGGGTCAGGAACTATACCCAGAGCCTTTTGTCAACACCATACTGTTTGCATACCCTCTCAAACATATGAATTAAACTATCAAAATTATCCCCCTCTTTAAACTGCGGAAGAAATTTACTGACCCTTTATGCTTCTGGGGTCCAGTTACTCCCTTCCCCATTACCTCCATGACTGGCAAAGCGTCAGCATTTCCCTCTCATGCTTCCTCTGCTGCTCCTTTTCCTCAGCTTCCAGGCATAGCGGTTTCTCATTCTCCTCAGCCTGTAGACTCCTCAGTCTCTCAGCTGCTTCTATTTCTAAATGCCTGGCTTCCAACTCAAGTCTCTTGAGCTCCAGATGGACTTTTAAGTCCTCTGCAGAAAGGTTGAGCTGTCCATTCCCCGAGGGTATTATATCTCCACTGCTAGTCTGAGTGTCCTCCTGGTTTCTGTTTTCTGATGCAGCTGTAACCAAGGTTGCAATCAGGTCTGCCAGTCAGGTTTCCATGCACCAGTCCCGTAGCCTGGCACATTTCAGCCAGCTGGCTTCTTGTCAGCTTTCCATTCTCCTCTGCTGACATGCTGCCTGCTCACCCTAACTAACTAAACTAACAAAAGAAATAAAACAATTGTGATTTGAACTGTGAGTACTCACTGTGTGGCTGATTTAGAGTACAAAACACCTTCAAAGCTCACTGTACACAAGCTACAGGAATTCACTCTACCCACACCACTATAAGCCAGTTAGTATTTGCCAACCAATTAATATGTGGTGTGGATATCCCACCACTGCCAAACAATTAATATGTGATGCCTGTGCCCTGGCCCAGCAATCAAGGAGCCTCAATCCTCACCACTAACACCAGTGAGGGGCGTCTCATATAGGACAAAAGGATAACAAATACTGACAGTAAAGTGCAATTTCCCTTAACAGCACACAGAGATCACAGTCCGTCCGGGGCTGGTTACTCCCTTGCTCTCCAGGTCCCCAATAAGACTCCCCACTGGCACAGCTATAGGGTCCAGATCTCAGCCTAGTGGGCAAGCTAAAACCTCCAGCACCCTCTCTGTCCAACCAGTGCTTTGTGTCCCTGCCCAAGTAGCACGCACACACACACACACACACACACACACACACACACACACACACACACTGAGAAGAGTTTTTACAACCACAAACAACACTTCTGGGGAAGGCTGGCACTGGTTCTCCAGCTGTGGCCCTTTTTCCCCAGACTATACGGTAGTACCAGCTGCCACCACCCACTAATATTTATCAGCTACTCAAAGCCCCTTAAAAGGGTATCCAATTATTACTGTGCAATATTATTATTCAATTGGTAGTATAGCCCAGGGCTAAAGCTATTAAAGTGGCTTTGTACAATTTTACCAAAGGCATGCAAGTACTCTAAAGAGCTTAAATTATCTCTACAAAAACAGTCACAGTTGAAAGGTTTTAAAAATATTTAATAAATAGTCAAAACACAAGACAATACTTTTTACTACACAGTGCTTGTCAGGAGTTCAGAGATCACAGAGAAATACTTAAAATAATTCAGTAGTACAGTTCTGACATCACAGAAAAACAGTCTAATCTTTCTAGTTTCTACTAAGAGAAAACACAAGTCTAAGATAAACTTACATATAGAGCAAGACAGTGCTGATGAGTTGGATGGTCAAGACAAAAATGCTTAATGCTCGCTGATTCTGTTTTTAAAATCACATTCCTGGTTCACATTCCATCATTCTTCACACTTCCCTGGGTTCCCAGGCTAACAGAAACTACATTTACATTCTTCACCTCTGGGCAGAAACCAGAGCAATAAAGGACATTTATGCATGCAAATTCTGGCATAAATTCTGGCATTAACTCTGTCCTTAAAACAATAGGCAGGATGCCCCACACTAGACTCACTGGCTCCAAGTCCTAACATCAAATGGTCACAACATGTTTTACTTGGTCAGTAGAGTGCACTGTTAAATTTTTTCCAGTTCCACATGTAACATTATTTTTACAACTTAAGACAAGTCAGTGGTTTACATTAATATTTACAGATGACAGAATTATTTACAAAATTCTATCTGGCTAGACTAGCAGCCTTCATCTATCTTCACCCAATCTTCACAGAAGATACAAAATTATTTGATCTGGAGAGGAAAGTCTGGAATGTCTAGCCATCATATGAACTGGAGAAACCATGTGGTCAGTTTGAGGCCTACAAGATTTAGGTGAATCTGTCGTGATGGATGAGATAGGTCTAGACTGGGATTGTGTCCAAGGAGAATGTACTATGCAAGACCAAAGGAAGGTGAAACCACACCTGTCGAGGCCAAAAGGGAGCAATGAGGAGCACTCTGGTCTTCAACAATTGTGCTTTCTGAAGAAATTTGGGGATGAGAGGTAGGGGTGGATAACTGTAAAGGAAACTGGTGGACCAAGCATGAACTAGAGAATCTCTCAATGACTCTCCCTGAGGAGAGATCTGGGCAAAAAACCCGATGCATTTGTTGTAGGAGGGGGATGCAAATAGGTTGTAACTAGATTGACCCAATTGTGGAAGATCATGTTTGCCACCGATTGTTTGAGAGACAACTCGTGAGGCATGAGGATGGTCCTGCTGAGCCTGTCTGCTAGAATGCTAGACTTCCCCAGTATGTGTGTTGCTACTAGGAAGCCGTTGGAAGATATCACCCATTGCCAAACCTTCACTTCTTCTCGACATAAGGGCTAAGACCTGGTTCCCCGTTTGTTGATGTACCAGGCTACTGACATGTCATCCTTTTGTACTGCAATAGTCCCTAGAGGGAAAAAGCTCTGAAAGGAAAGGCCTGCAATGGCAGAAGCATTACTCTCATCTCTAGGATACTGATATGCAGGACTGGTCTCTTGTATTGACTATACACCTTAAACCGTCCGCCCCAAGAAATGCCCCACCCCAACTGGGAGGTGTCCATGGTCAATGTGGCATTGGGGGAGGTAGTATAAATGGATGTCCTTGCTCAATTTCTTCAGAGCAGACCCACCAACAAGGAGTAGAATTTCTGCACACTTGAGAATTTTACGAGATGACTCAAGGAATAACAATAAAATGACCACTACACCGCTAGAGTCCATCGAAGGATTCTCATGTGTAAGTGAGCTGTGGGAATCAAAGTTGTAGAGGCAGCCATTAAAACTAATGCTTTGAGGATCAATTTTGCTGGGGGCATTGGAATAGCAAGGACCTGCCTGATGTGTTCTCAATGCAAGAATTCTGTTCTGAGGCAGGACAGCTAGACAACTAACTGTCTAAATGGGCCCTTATGGAATCCATCACAAACTAACTGCAGATGAGATTTTTGCATGCTGATGGCAATTCCCAGCACAGTTGCTAGGTGGAGCAGTCAATCTCTGGGTTGTACTAGTAGATTGCCTGGAATGGTGGCTAGTGACTGTAATTTGGATGAGTTATATGCTTTATTTGACCGTTTTGGTTTTGAATTAATTGATTTTATTATTAAAACTAATAAAAAACGTATTTAAACTATGTTAGAAGAACTAGACAAAATTAATGTATTACTCATGAATGACTTGTTTGAAGTTAACATTGCACACTATGAGCAGATTTTCGACAGGGTAGAGAGTAGTGTTAAGCTCAATTTGGTGCATAAAAGTAAAAAACTGTTAAGAGATAATGACTATTTGAAAAAGCAAGTGTACCCTATGCCCAGATGGTTCTTAGGGGCTGAAACAAATATTCATTTTGAAGATGAGAACACTGGGGAGGTCTACAGTCAAATCCAGTATTTAATGAGGAGTTCTACAATGAAGGGGAATTTAATTATGGCCAAATACAAAACCAATATGAAACAAATTACCTACCCTTGAAGAGGTTTGAGTGTATAGAAAATAGGA
Source organism: Protopterus annectens (assembly GCF_019279795.1). NCBI lineage: Eukaryota > Metazoa > Chordata > Ceratodontiformes > Protopteridae > Protopterus > Protopterus annectens. Next base: position 1,216,592,953 of record NC_056726.1, read on the forward strand.
ATAGACAAAGTTTTTTTTAGGGAACTCACACTCACCAAGAGCCAACAACAGGAGCAAGAACAGGGGAGGAATCAGGAACACATACAGATAGACCATTGAAGTAATGGGGAAGGCATCAAGGTTGCCAGAAAGGCAAATGTTTTTCTATGGAAAGTTGTTTTTCTATGGAAAGTTTCAATATTTATAACCACACAGAGCATGAGATTGATGCAACTTATTTTTCTATTTTTAGGAAAGGGTTCAAATTTGTACCCACCTTCAAGTTGGACACAGTGGATGTTGTCACTGAACTTAAATTGTACACCAGAAAGCTAATTTTTTTAATTTTGTTTAAGGGGCAGGAAGGTGATCTGGAAAACCACAAGTTAAATACGAAAAGTTGTTTTAACCCCTCATTACACCCAGTTGTGCAAGCTTTTGAAAAGGCATGTGAGTGTGACATCTACAGTGAATTTAACAATCATAGACATAAAAAACATTACAATTTCACCAAGGACGAACTAACTTTGGTGAACCAACTTAGAACTGATAATATAGTTAGAATTATGAAGCCTGATAAGGGCAGGGGGGGGGGTAGTTTTCTTTAACAGTATAGATTATGTTAACCAACTTATTATGGCATTTTAAAACACTGAAATACCACGTTTCATCGAAGAATGAGGTATTGTTGGCACATAGAAAGGTGCAACTATTCCTTGATGATTCCCTTTTTCAGAATGTGATTTCAGAGGAATTATATATTTTTTTGAAAACAGAACATCCCCTAATACCTACAGCTTTTGGTATTCCAAAAGTGCACAAATGTATCCAACAGCGCCCATTTAGGATTATTATATCAGCTCGACTTATTCTTTATGCACTTTTGTGGACAGAATCTTGAAAGACTCAGTTTCTGTTGACCATTTGTTAATGGACTCTTGGGACTTTTTGTCTAAGATTAATGAAAGATGGTACTCTGACAATTGTATTTTTTCCACTATTGATGTAGTGGATCTTTTCACCTCTATTCCCCACAGGAAAGGGTTAGACCTATTTTTTTATGCCATTAAGGAACTAACCAGATTAAACGATTCTATGATTAATTTCCTTATGGGAGTTATGGAGTATATTCTCACAAGTAACCACTTCACATTTGAAGGAGAATATTATAGCCAGGTCCAAGGGGTGGCAATGGGGGCAACATGTGCCCCCCATTTATGCCAAGTTGGTCCTTTATTCCTGGGAAAAGAAGTATCTGTTTACCAGTGTTTACAAACAACACTGGTTCACATATTGTCGCTTTTTGGACATTTTGATTCTTTGGAATGATGACCCAGGTGGACCTTGAGGGGTTTTCAGAATTTATTAATCAACTGTGTACATATTTCAAATTTATATCACATCACTCAAATTTATTAACTATCTGGATGTGACCATTTCTAAGGATAGGATTAATAAAACCTTCCTTTCAAAAATACACAGGAAAGAAACTTTTTCCAATAGTTATTTGGACTTTCAGTTATCATCCCCCAATTTTCAAGAGAAACATTTTCAAAGGAAAGCTCGTGAGAGCTGCAAGAATGTGTTCCAACAGAGAGTCTTTTCTGAGTGAAGTTGAAGGCATCACTAATATGTTCAAATATAGGGGATATCCCAACAAAATTTTGGACAGGATCATCAAAGAAATGGTAGAAGGGTGGGGGACCAAGTACAAACCACTGCTTCACAGTGGTGAGACAATTTCAAACAACAAACAGGAAGACTTGGGTACAACACCAGTACGGTCATTCCATATGGAGAAGGGGAAAGAACCCTTAAGGGCATTATTAGAAGAAATTGGATCATTTTTCGGGGTAACTTGGACATTTTCAATATCATAGGACAAGCACCAAGTTTTGTGTACAAAACAGGCAGAAATATCAAATATCTTATAGAACATGCAACTGCACCAAGACCAATGTTAATTAAGGGTACAACTAAGTGTGGTTACTGTAACCAATGCCCCTACATCCTTGACAGTGATGTGGTATATTTAAATGGAAGGAGGCAAGGGGTCAGTTTACAAAGAGGTAATTCTAACACAAAAGGTATTTATATTTCCATCTGTCAAACGTAATAATTTTTACGTAGGTAAAAGAGAGGAAATTTAGATCTAGAATATACGAATATCTGTATGCCACAGCTAAGGGTAACACCAAGAATGCCTTATACAGACATACACTCACTTGTCAAGGGGAAACAAAATGTAAATTTGGTATTCTGGAAGTGATTCCACACAGCACAAGGGGCGGCTGGTGGGAACTCCAAATTGATTTAAGAGAATTTTACTGAATCACAAGACTTCATGCAGTTGTTGAACCAGGACTTAATAACTATGTATCTTTGTTACCTGTGTTAAAAAGGAAAGCCCTGGATTTTTAACAAACTAATACTTTTTCGTCTATTTCATAAAAACCTAAAAACACAATTTATTATGTTCTTCTAAAGTCTAAGGGATGAGTACATCACACATTTTTTATAAGCATATAATGTGAGAATTTTAAATAGTGGTAATGTGGTTTTACTGGGTTTCGAGGGTGGTCAAAGGATTTTAAGGTTTATGTTGCTTTAACACCTAAATATTTAATTGCTGATTTAGAGTTAATTGTTGATTGATTTTCTGGATAAAAATGAGGTGACTTCATTGTATTAATTAGTTCTGAAGAAGTCCCAGAGTGTTTTGCAAGGGAAGAAAACGCTAAACTTTTGTGAAGGAATAAAGACTTTGTAACATGGAAATACTGTGTGGAGCTTATGGTGTTGCTTATGCCAGCTGGGCACTACTTTTATAGATTACTGTTTTTTCATTAGTGCTCATTACAAATGGTAGTTTGTTAAAGTTGTAGAGGCAGCCATTGAAACTAATGCTTTGAGGATCAATCTTGCTGGGGGGCACTGGAATGGCAGGGACCTGCCTGAAGTGTTCTCAACGTAAGAATTCTGTTCTGAGGCAGGACAGCTAGACAACTGACTGTGCAAATGGGCCCCTATGAAATCCAACACCAACTAGTTGCAGATGAGATTTTTGCATGCTGATGGTGATTCCCAGCACAGTTGCTAGGTGGAACAGGTAATCTCTGGCTTGTACTAGTAGATGCCTGGCTGGTGCGGTCAACAGACAATCATCTAAATAGGGAAACACTGACTCCAAGTTGTCTCAGGTGAGCTACTACCACTGCCAGGCATTTGATGAACACCATGGGGGCTGTTGCGAGACCAAAGGGCAGGACTTTGAATTAATAACAACCGTTTCCCAGCCGGAAGTGGTGGTACCTTCGTGAGCATCTGTTCATTTTGATGTGATAGTATGCACATCTTGAAGGTTGACTGAGCGCATCCAATTGCTCTTCTGAAGAGAAAGAATGGACTGGACCATGACCATCCAGAATTTGGGGTCCTTTACAGATGGGTTCAAGTAGGTTAGGGCCACAATTGGCATCAGGTCCTGTCTTTTGGCACTAAAAAAATTTGAATGAATTCTGAATCCTGTTTAGTCTGGTGGGATGTTATGGAGAATTCTCTTGTGTAGCAACTTTGCAATTTCTTGAGCTAACTTCCTCTAATTGGGTGGAACATCGAGGAGAATTTTCTTTGGTTTTGCTGGAAGTTGTAAAAAAGTAATGAAATATCCTCTGGATATGATACTTTGCACCCAAAGATCATTTGAGACGGCAAGCCAGGTACTTTGGTTCAAGGATAGGTGCCCCCCGACTGCCTCCAGAAGAGGACAGTCAGGCAACCTTTCAGGAATGCTAGAAGGACCTGCCCAAGAAAGAATCTCAAAATCCCTGATTTTGTGGACCCCCTCTGCCACGTGGGTGGGGTCTACCATTATAATTGTTTCCCCCCTCTGCCTCTGAGGGAAAATTCTCCATGCAACTCCTGGAAAGGACCTTGAGACGTCTTGAACCACATTTTCTTACCAGCACACTGGTTTCTATAAAATGGACTGTGGGGTAGAAAAGTGAATCCCAATGGCAGACAAGGTCCTTCCATCCTGTTCATGCCAGGACAGAATCTCTTGCACTGCAGGGCCAAAACAAATGATGAATGACTCCTTGAAATGTATAGTCACACAACTGCATCCAGGCATGTCTCCTTATGGCTATGACTAAACTGTCTGCCCTGAGGTACCCTCTGCGGCATGCAAGATTAAAGATTAGCTGTATAAAATCCTACCATAAGATGTCCTTCTCTTCTCTATTGCAGTATTCTTTACATGAGGGAGATTGCCTGCCAAGCAACCTGAAGTCGGCCAGTATACGAAAGACTTAGTGCCTAGGCTGCATGGTCCATCACTTGTAGGCTGCTATCAGATGTAGGTCACAAAAGTGATATACACACGTATCATCCTCAGAACTAAGTGCCACACAAAGAACACTTGAGAAATAGGTATGTAGGCAAAGTATGTCCAGGGAAGAACAAGTCCAGGGGAATGGAGGGTGGGAGGAAAAGAATAGTGCAACAGAGAAGTGGAGGACATCTACTGCTGTGGTAAGATTTTACACAACTAATCCATGTTCCATTCTGCTGTTGCAGTAATCTTTACATGAGAAAGAATGCAAAATCTCACTAGCAGAAGGAGGGGTAGGAGAAGAGGAGCTTTCCAGGAAGCCATGGAGAATGGCCCTAGCAAACCATGGCCTGGATTTGGAGATGATGTCCAGTTTCTAATGCTTGGTGAAGGTTAATGTTCAACCCTTTGAAGAAGGCACCTGAGGGAGGCAATAGCTTTGGTAGATTCTACCTTGACAGAAGAGAGGCTCTTTCCATGGTTTTTATAGCAAAAGGAGCTAGCCTTAGAAAACCAGCTGGAAACAGTATGTTTAGAGACAGGAAGCCCTAAGGCTCTAGGGTGAAAGGAAATAGTAGTTAAGTACTTACCATAATTTGGCACCTGTGTTATCATAGTTAATTATTCCTCACGACTGGGTCTTGGATCCAATCCAGCACTAAACAAGACAGATCCCAGGCTCAAGCTCCTCCCTCTCCCATAATCCCCCTGTGCACTCTAACCCTCAGATCAAGTTTGTTGTAGTTACCCCATAGAATATATACCTGAAACTTCAAGCAAGGGAACTTGGCCCAAGAGCTTTATAACTCCAGCTTCCTCAGATCACGGATGGGGGAAGGTGAGCGCGACATGAGGAATAATGAAATAGGGCAACACTGATACCAAGTTATGCTAAGTACTTAACTGCTAATTTGATGTTATTCATTGCATTATTTGTCTCGACTGAGTCAGAATCCTCAGCTACAATAGTATTCTGGGTGGCCCTATGGAAGGATGTGCCTGAACACTGCGGAACCAAAAGATGCTCTATTGCTGGAGACGATATCCAATTTGTAATGAGAAACAAAGGTGTATGGAGTGAAAGTACAGTCGTGTTCACTTACCATAAATGTAGATGTTCGAGTGTATTCACTGTTGCAGTCATTACATTTGGGTAATCTGCTTGCAGGTTGCCCTCAGTCGGCCTGATTAACAAAGTCTTGGGTCCTGCGTCGGTTGCTGTCCCTTCTTCCATGATGTCAGGTCATCAGGGGTATAAAACATGCAGCCGACGTCATTACATCAGTTTTTCTTGCCCCAGATGTCAGGTGCCCCCCAAATGGAGAGCAAAAATATATATATAAATATATAAAATAAAAAACACAAAACGTATACCTCCAAACAAAAGCAAATATACCAAAAAGGCTTTTAAAAATAGTAACAGAAATGAGAGGTATAGTTAGAGAAAAACAGGGGGCTGGGTAACCAGGATTGCAACAGTGAATACACTTGAACATCTACATTTATGGTAAGTGTACACAACTGTACTATGTTCTTCGTGTTTCACTGTTGCAGTCATTACATTTGGGTAGAATCCCAAAGCTATGGTTGGGAGGATGGATTTATACAGCATTAGGAGCAGCTATAAAGTGGCAAAGCCTGCTCTGGATTTAGAGAAGAGAGGTAAATGGTAATGTTTGGTGAACGTATGAACTGAACTCCAGGTAGCACCTTCTAGAATGTCTCTGGTAGGAACCCCTCTGAGAAAGGCTGCAGAAGTAGATGCATCCCTGGTGGAATGAGATCTGATCCCCTTGGGGACAGGTTTACCATGGTGCATATAGCAGAAACAAATACAATGGCTTATCCATTTGGAAATAGTCTGCTCTGAAATAGCCTTTCCCTCTGCCCCTGCAGCAAATGCCACCAGTAATTGTTCAGATTTTCTTAGAGATTTTGTCCTGTTTAAGTAGAATCTTAGTTGTCTGTGTACATCCAATGAATGCAGAATCTGCTCACCCTTGTTCTGTGGATTTGGGAAGAAAGTTGGCAGATGAATGGTCTGATTAAGGGCCACACTAGATACCACTTTAGGCATAAAGGATGGATTGGTCCTGAGAGCCACCCTATCCAGGTAAAAAATAATGAAAGGCTCCACTGCCATAAGAGCCTGCAGTTCTGAAATCCTTCTAGCTGAAGTGACTGCTAAAAGGAAAGCTGTTTTCCATGAGTGAAAATTTAGGTCCACAGTAGCTGCTGACTCAAAAGGAGGTAGAGTGAGTTTTTCCAAAACAAAACTGAGGTCCCATGCAGGAGTTGGTGCTCTCCTGGGAGGTCTTAAATTTTTGGCCCCTCTGAGGTACTGCTTTAGCAGAGGATGAGAAAAGAGGGGAGGCTCTGTGTTGTAATGAGCTGAAATGGCAGAGGCATGGATTTTTAAGGAAGAAAAACATAGGCCCTTGTGAAGCATCTCAGTTAAGTATTGCAGAATCTGAGGAATATTGGGCATTGCTGTGCTTATTCCTTGTGCTTGGTTCCAGGCACAGAATCTTTTCCATTTGTCAGCATACAATTTCTAGCCTCCAAAATGACATCCATCACAGGTTTACTGAGAGATGTAACTGGTGAAATTAGTTGATTAGCCATGCTGCAATACTCAAAGTTTGGAGCTGAGTGTGCAGAATTTGATAGATAGACAGAAGGTAAGGTGTCTGAGGCAGGTACCACGGAGGAAGGTGCGACATATTGCGCAGGAGCAGGTACCAGTGTTGGCGAGGCCAGTCTGGAGTAATCAGAATCATTTTTGGTTTTTCCTGTCTGACTTTTAGTAAGACTTTGGAGAGCAGAGGCAGAGGGGGAAAGGCATAGACTGATAGGTTTTTCCAGCTGAAGGATAAAGCATCCACTTTCCAAGCTGTTTTGTGATGAATTCTTGTGCAGAATTTGTCCAACTGATAGTTTTGGGGTGAGGCAAAAAGATCTATGTCAACATGCTGAAGATTTGTGGTTCCAGTTTCCATTCGTGTGGGTCCATAAGATTTGTGCTTAGTTCGTCCACCAGAGTATTTTGCTTTCCTGGCAGGAACTGAGCTTGTAGATGTATTTGATAAGTCAAGGCCGTATTCCACAATGCCATGGCTAGTCTGCAAAGGGGGTAGAAATGTGTACCCCCCTGCTTGTTTATGTGCCACATGACTGTGGTGTTGTCTGTCTTTATCAGTAGGTGTCCTGGATGAAGGTAGTCCTTGAAGGCTGTCAGGGCATTCTGTACAGCTAGCATCTCTTTCTGATTGATATGTAGGTGCATTTGTTTTGGGCTCCACTGGCCCTGAATGCATCTCCCTGCCAGATGCGCCCCACAAGCATAGTCTGATGCATCTGTAGTCAGGGTTTGGGCGGCAGGGGGTGGAATAAATGTCAGTCCCTTGGTTTGGTGGCAGGCCTCTGCCCACCATAGGAACTCTAGTTGCAGGCAAGGAATGATAGGAATCATTGTTTCCAGGCTGTGACAATGTTGACTCCATAAGCTTTTTAGGTACCATTGAAGTTTCCTCATATGCAGTCTTGCATATGGAATTAGAAGAATGCAGGAGGCCATGAACCCCAAGGCCTGCAGAATTTGTCTTGCAGATAGCTGGGTTTTTGTGGCTACCTGTTTGAAGTAAGTCATCAATTGAATTTATTTTTCTGGCGTAAGGTAAGTCATCTGGGCAGTTGTATTCAAGCTTGCACCCAGGAATGTAATTATTTGAGAGGGTACCAGTTGTGATTTCTTTTCGTTTATGGTGTACCCTAGGCAAGTTAGAAGCCTTTTTACAAACACCAGATGTTTTAGAAGAGTGTCCTTGTTTTCTGCCTGAATTAGACAATCATCCAGATATGGACAGATTTGAATATTTCTTTGCCTGCAAAATGCAATTACTGGTGCCAGGCACTTTGTGAAGACCCTGGGTGCAGTAGATAAGCCAAAGGGCAGTGCAGAGAACTGGTAATGCAAACAGTCTGCTTTGAAGCGGAGGTATCTTCTGCAAAATTTCCTGATTGGGATATGCAGGTAAGCCTCTTTTAAGTCTAGAGTTACCAACCAGGCATCCTTGCCTAGCATAGGTAGTAACTGTTGAAGAGTCAGCATCTTAAATTTTGGAATGTCCAGAAATGTATTTAGAATGGATAAGTCCAGAATTGGATGCCATGATTTGTCTTTTCTGGGTACCAGGAAAAGTCTTGAATAAAAACCTTGTCCCTTTTCCTTTTCTGGTACTGGTTGAATAACCCCCATATTCATGAGGGACATAAAGTACAGCTGTTTACCTACCATAAATGTAGATGTTCGAGTGTATTCACTGTTGCAGTCATTACACTTGGGTTATCCTGCTGGCAGGCTACCCGCAGTCGGCCTGAATTCCAAAGTCCTGGTCCGGCGTCGGTTGCTGTCGCCTCTTCCCTGACGTCAGTGCGCCAGGGGTATAAAAGATGCAGCCGACGCAATTTTCTTCAGTTTTTCTTGCCCCAGATGTCAGGTGCCCCCAAAAGGGTAGGCTAAAAATTCTGCCCATAAAAATGCATGCACTAACATAAACATTACCTTCATCTACCAGCAAATACACCACATAGGTTGTATAGAACAGAGAAGTACAGATAAGTCCCAGCAATGAAAGGGGGATGGTGGGAGGGTAACCTGGACTGCAACAGTGAATACACTCGAACATCTACATTTATGGTAGGTACACAACTGTACTATGTTCATCGTGTTTCACTGTTGCAGTCATTACACTTGGATTGAATCCCAAAGCTGAGGTTGGGTGGCTGGGCCTAAATAGAATTAGGAGTGGCTATGAGGCCCTGCAGAACTGCAGTGGCAAAGCCTGCTCTGGATTTAGAGTAAAGAGGTAAGTGGCAGTGCTTTGTAAAAGTGTGCACTAAAGTCCAAGTTGCAGCCTCCAAAATGTCCTTGGTTGGTACTCCTCTAAGGAAGGCTGCTGAAGTGGCTGCTGCTCTGGTTGAATGTAGCCTAATGCCCTTAGGCACTGATTTGCCATGTTGTGAATAGCAGAAACGAATGCAGTGGCCTTTCCATTTTGAAATAGTCTGCTTTGAAATAGCTTTTCCTTGCGATCCTGCAGCATATGCCACTAAGAGTTGCTCAGTCTTTCTGAAAGCTTTTTTGTCCAAGTAGAAGCGTAGCTGTCTGTGTATGTCCAAAGAATGCAGAAGTCTCTCCCCCTTATTCTGTGGGTTTGGATAAAAGGTAGGCAAATGAATGGTTTGGTTAAGAGCCACACTGGACACTACCTTAGGCATAAATATTGGGTTTGTCCTTAGAGAAACCCTGTCCGGATGGAAAATTATAAAAGGTTCAACAGCCATTAGTACCTGTAACTCTGAGACTCTTCTTGCTGAAGTTATTGCTAGGAGCAGTGCTGTTTTCCATGATAAGTATTTTATCTCAGCTGTATTGGCTGGCTCAAAAGGAGGCAGTGTGAGCTTTTCCAAGACAAAATTGAGGTCCCATGCAGGTATTGCCGCTCTTCTTGGAGGTCTTATGTTTTTGGCCCCTCTGAGGTACTGCCTTAGCAGTGGATGTGAAAAAATAGGTGGGTCCGTATTGTAATGAGCTGAAATGGCAGAGGCATGGATCTTAATTGATGAGAAGGATAGGACTTTGTCCGGCGTCTCAGTTAGGTACTGTAAAATCTGAGGATTATTTGGTACAAGCGTGTCAATTCCTTGTGCCTGGTTCCAAGCACAGAATCTCTTCTATTTTTCTGCATAAGATTTTCTGGTGCTGGGCCTCCTGTCCTCCAAAATAACATCCATAACTGCTTTATAGAGAGGTGTGTTCTGAATGGTTACATTATCCGCCATGCAGCCAGATTTAGGGTTCTGAGTTGGCTGTGCAGGACCTGATTGTTTTGTTGGGTCAGTAAATGAGGAATTTGAGGTAATGTCCAGGCTGGCATACCTCTCAAGTGTACCTCATTACGAGGAACGTACCTTATTTGGGGTCGTAAAAAGTTCATGTTCCTCAAAATTCCTCAAAGTTCCACATTGAAAGAGTCTGTCACACATTCAGTGTTAGGAATTTTTTAAGTGAAATTCATGGTAAATTGAAATTAATCATATTAATTCATTAAAGGATATTCTTTATAAGTAAAACCAGCATATTTTAACCATCCTGTGACCTTCCTAGTTGAAGTTGTTAGTAAGCCATTAGTATGTGTTCCACATTTTGCCCATTTGTTCCACATTATGAAGGCGAGTGTTCCTCATTTTGGCGATGAAAGGTTGAGAGCCATGCAGGCTGGACCTTGAGACAAGCTCTTTAGGACTGGGTACCAGTGCTGGCGTGGCCAGTCTGGGGCAATCAGAATCATTTTTGGCTTCTCTTGTCTGACCTTTAGGAGTACCTTGGGGAGGAGAGGCAGTGGAGTAAAGGCATATACTGTAAGGGTTTTCCAGCTGAATGATAGAGCATCCACTTTCCACGCTTGTTTGTGATGTCCTTGTGCAGAATCTCTGTAGTTGGCAGTTGTGAGGGGAGGCAAATAGATCTATGTCTGGGCATCCCCATTTCCTTGTTATCAAGCTGAAGATTTGTGGATCTAGTTTGCACTCATGAGGATCCATGAGGTTTCTGCTTAGTTCGTCTGCCAGAGTATTTGTCTTTCCTGGCAGGAATTGTGCTTGCAGGTGTACTTGATAAGTCAGTGCTGTGTTCCACAAAGTCATGGCTTGTCTGCAGAGGGGGTAGGAATGTGTGCCTCCCTGCTTGTTTATGTACCACATGACTGTAGTATTGTCCGTCTTTATCAGCAGTTGTCCTGGATGAAGTAGATCCTTGAAGGCTGTCAGGGCATTCTGTACAGCTAGCATTTCTTTTTGATTGATATGAAGATGCATTTGGCTTGCGGGCCATGTGCCCTGAATACATTTTCCTGCCATATGGGCCCACCAGGCATAATTTGATGCATCTGTTGTTAGTGTCTGCCTGGCTGTGGGTAAAGTGAATGGCTGTCCCTTGTGGTGACAGGCCTGTGCCCACCATCGAAACTCCTGTTGCGGGCAGGAAATGAGGGTAATTAATGTTTCCAGGCTGTGGCAATGTTGAGTCCAAATACTTTTTAGATACCATTGTAGTTTCCTCATATGCAGTCTTGCATATGTAATTAGCAGAATGCAGGATGCCATGAAGCCCAAAGCCTGCAGAATATTTCTTGCAGATAACTGGGTCTTTGTTGCCAACATTTCGAAGAAAGAAGTCAGTTGCCTTTGTTTGTCTGGCGTGAGATAACCATCTGGGCAGTTGTATTTAAGCTTGCACCCAGGAATATTATCTCTTGAGAGGGTACCAGGTTTGATTTCTTTTCGTTTACTGTGTACCCTAGGCAAATTAGTAATCTTTTTACAAATGCCAGATGCTTTAGTAGAATGTCCTTGTTCTCTGCTTGAATAAAGCAGTCGTCCAAGTAAGGATATATTTGGATTCCTCTGTCTGCAAAATGCAATTACTGGTGCCAGGCATTTTGTGAAGACCCTGGGCGCAGTAGATAAGCCAAAGGGCAGTGCAGAGAATTGGTAGTGCATTGAGCCAGCTATGAATCTGAGGTATCTTCTACAAGACTGCCTGATTGGGACATGCAGGTATGCCTCTTTGAGGTCCAAAGTTACAAGCCAAGCCTTCTTGCCCAGCATGGGCAGAAGCTGCAGCAGAGTCAACGTTTTGAATTTTGGAACGTCCAGAAAAGTGTTTAGAATAGACAGGTCCAGTATTGGTCTCCAGGCTTTGTTCTTTCTGGGTACCAAGAAAAGGCTTGAGTAAAATCCTTGTCTCTGCTCTTGCTGTGGTACTCGCTGAATAGCCCTCATGTCCATAAGGGATGAAACTTGCTTTTGTGCCTCTGCCCATTGATTGTGTGGCAGGTCTGGCATACCTTTTGTCTTTGGAAGGGTGTGAAAGTGGAACCTGTAGCCCTGAGACACTATATTCAAAACCCATTTGTCCTGGGTGATCATGTGGCAATTTTGTGAAAAAAGTGCTAGTTTCCCCCCCAAGGGGGCTCCCAAAAGATAAGTGCTTGGTATTGGTAGTCATTGGGACTATTTCCTATATGGCTGTGATTTGTCTTCTCCGCTTTTGGAGGTAGAAGCACCCCATTGTTTAGGCCTGTATGAGCCTTGGGGCTGGGATCTGCCTCTAGGGCATCTGTATCTACCTCTTTGTGGCCTGTCTGACACTGGAAAGGACCAATTCTTAGAAGGCCAGTTCCTGCTAAATCTGGACGGCTGTACCTGTAAGAAATCCTTAACTGTCTGCATAGATTTCGCTTTATCCTCCATTTTCTTCAACACCTCTTCTGCCTTAATGCCAAACAAAGTATCAATCTGTAATGGAGCATCCAATAATTTTGCTTTAACATGATCAGGCAGATTCTGTTCCTTTAACCAAGCATGCCTTCTAATGACAGAACCCGTAACAGCGGTCCTGCAAGAGGCCTCCAGTGAATCAAAACCACATTGCAAAGTATGCTTTCCCACTTGTTCAGCTGCATGCAATAAATCCTGCATTTCCTTGTTTTCAGAACATTCAGAATTTGTCAACATTTTCTGTTTTAGCAGTGACATTAAGTATTGCTGATATTTAAGCATATGAAACTGACAATTTAAAGCTCTTACAGCCAAAGTAGCAGAAGTGTAAACTTTTTTCCCCCATCTGTCCAGGGCCCTAGAATCCCTATCAGAGGGGACAGGGTTTTTTGCAGTTGAAGCCTTGACCCCTTTGGGACCCTGAGATACAGTTTCTGGGTCAGCAGCAGGGTTTTTATATAGACATTTATGAGAATCTGGAACCCTGTAGTATCTGTCTGGCTTAACAGGTGCAGGGGGGTAAAGAGTCAGGAGACAGGCCGGACTCTGAAAATACATCATCTACAATGTCTAGAACAGGTGGAATAGCAAGAGGTCTGTGCTGAGGTAGTAAAAAAAGTCTCTGAGCCTTTTCTTAGATTCTGAGTAATCTTGGCTCTCCCAGTGAAAGTGCTCCCTCATGGTATGCAGGGTTTCCCCAAAAGCATAATCCTCAGGAGGAGAGGCTGAAGGAATAGATTCTTCAGCATCAGAATCCTCATAGGGAGGGAGACAGTATCCCTGTTCAGAAGAGGAGTCAGAGGAAATGGAAACCTGATCTGAAGAGTCATATTCTGTCTCTTGCCTAGGCCTCTTATCAGGAGGGGGATGGAACCCCTGATCAAAGTAATTAGGTCTTCGGCCATTTTAAGCATGTTTCTTAGGCATGGAAGTCTGTCCAGGAGAATGCTGTACTTGTTTCTTTGTCTTTAGAGCTGTTTTAGTCTTTGCCTTTGAAGCTGAGGTTGGCTTGACATATAACTGTGTAGGTCTGAAAACACCCTCAGAAGCCGAAGCCTGCTCAGCGGCTCCGGACCCATCTGAGGGAAAAGTTTCTGAGTGTCCAATACCTTCAGTATCCAGAGGCCTAGTTGGCTCCACGTGGGAGTCGGAAGCAGCCTGTGGCTCTGAGGTAGCTGGCGTCAGGGGCTGCGAAAGTGCCTCACTGAGAACTGGCGACTGGCCTAGCAGAGGCCTCGTCGTCGGTTTTGGACCTCGGATGCCTGTCCTTTTCCTTGCGCGTTTTATAAACTCCGGTCATCGGCTGTTCCGACGGCATTATATAATTAAATCTTCGGCCAAAGTAATGAAAGGCAAAATCGTACAGACGCTTAACAGTGCGTTGGTTAAATCTAGCACAAAACCGACAGCTAGCAACGTCGTGGTCAGGGCCTAGGCAAGGAATACAGTAAGAATGAAAATCCTTATGAGGTATTTGCTTCCCGCAAGAAATACAATTGTTAACTTTTTCTGACATCGGTCTGGAACAAGAAAAAAGTTTCCCCAATGGGGTACTTAGCTTTAATGAAGACTTCAGATCTGAAATTTGATTTTGAAAATCTCAGGAGTCGGCCGACTGGCACTTGCGAACTGCTTTTGCTTCGGGCACCGCCTGGCAAGAAAGACTGAAGAAAATGGCGTCAGCTGCATCTTTTATACCCCTGGCGCACTGACGTCAGGGAAGAGGTGACAGCAACCGACGCCAGACCAGGACTTTGGAATTCAGGCCGACTGCGGGTAGCCTGCCAGCAGGATAACCCAAGTGTAATGACTGCAACAGTGAAACACGATGAACATCTTGTTTCTGGGCCTCTGCTCACTGATTTGGAGGCAGATCTGGCCATCCGTTTGGGATTGGCAACGTGTGGAAATGAAATCTATATCCCTGGGATACTATATTTAAAACCCATTTGTCCTGGGTAATCAGTTGCCAGTTTTGTACATGAAGTGCCAGTTTTCCCCCCAAAGGGGCGGTCAAAAGATAAGTGCTTGGTGTTTGCAATGGAAAGTCATTGAGACTGTTTACCACAGGAAGGTGCCTTGTTGCTTCCAGATTTGGAGGTGGAGGCACCCCATTGCTTTGTTCTAAAAGTTCCTTGTGACTGAAACCTGGAGCCTTTGGAATGTCTGGGATTGACCTGAGCGGCTCTAGTGGGTACTGGAAAGGACCAGTTCTTAGTAAGCCAGTGCCTACTAAACCTGGGTGGCTGCACTTGTAGGAAATATTTCACAGTTTGCACAGATTTAGCTTTATCTTCCATCTTTTTCAAAACTTCTTCAGCCTTATTACCAAATAGACTGTCCTGTTGTAAAGGAGCATCCAACAATTTTGCTTTAACATGGTCAGGCAGACTTTGCTCCTTGAGCCAAGCATGCCTTCTTATCACAGATCCAGTTACAGCAGCCCTGCAAGAGGCCTCCAAGGAATAAAAACCACATTGCAAAGTATGTTTTCCAACTTGTTCAGCTGAATGCAATAAATCCTGCAACTCTATTTTCCACACAGTCAGAAATCAACATCATTTTCTGTTTAAGTAAACCCATGACATGCTGTTGATATTTAAGCATATGAAATTGACAGTTTAAAGCCCTGATTGCCAAGATTGCAGATGTGTAAACCTTCTTACCCCATCTATCCAGCGCCCTGGAATCTCTATCAGAAGGGGTAGGATTTTTAGCAGTAGAGGCCTTAACGCCCTTGGGACCCTGAGAAATTGTTTCAGGGTCAGCAGTAGGGTTTTTAAAAAGGAATTTGAGGGAGTCAGGAACCCTGTAGTATCTGTCTGGCTTACTAGGAGCCGGAAGCAGGGAATCAGCAGTCATACTGGATTCTGAGAAAACATCATCAACAATGTCTAGAACAGGAGGTATAGCCAAAGGCCTATGCTGAGGAAGAAGAAGAAAATTCCTAAGTCTCTTTTTAGATTCTGAGAAATCCTGACTCTCCAAGTGAAAGTGTTCCCTTAAGGTATGCAATGTTTCTCCAAAAGAGAAATCCTCAGGGGGAGAAGCAGAAGGGATGGAATCTTCTGCATCAGAGTCCTCATAAGTGGATATAGATACTTCCTGATCAGAAGAGGAATCAGAAGAAATAGAAACCTGATCTGAGGATTCATAGTCAGTGCCTTGCCTAGGCCTCTTAGCAGGAGGGGGATGGGTACCCCTGATCAAGGTAATTAAATCCTCAGCCATTTTGACCATTCGTTTTTTAGGCATTGGGGCCTGTACACGTGGCCCAAGCATCGGTTTGTTAGACATAGAAGTAGTTTTTGGCCTTAGTTTTGAAGATGGCGTTGGTTTAATAAACAAATCTTTAGGCCTGAAAACACCCACAGAAGCCGGTGCCTGGTCAGCAGCTCTGGACTCATCTAAGGTAGAGACATCCGCGGGTTCAATACTTAAAGTAGCTTGCGGCATGCCAGACTCCGAATGGGTCTCAGTAGAGGCCTGCGAATCAAAAGTAGCGGTATCAGGGGCTGCGAAAGCGCCTCACTGAGTACCGGTGAACCAGTGACTGGCTTAGGAGAAGCTTCGTCGGTTTTGGACCTCGGCGGTCTGTCTCTTTTTCTTTGCATTTTTTAGGTATTCTGGTAGTCGGATTGCTAACCGATGACATTTCTGGATAGTTAAATCTTGAGCCAAAATATTTAGAAGCAAAAATATACCGACGTTTAATAGTGCATTCATTACATTTAGCACAAAACTGACAGCAAGGCATGTTGTGGTCAGGGCCTAGGCAAGGAATACAGTACAAATGAAAATCCTTATGAGGTATTTGCTTCCCACAAGTAATACAATTATTAACTTTTACTGACATCTGTAAGGAGCAAGAAAAAGTTTCCCCAATGGGGTATTTAGCTTTTAGTTGAAGACTTCAGTTCTGAAACTTGAAAATGAAAATTTCAGGAGTCGGCCGACCGGCACTTGCGAACTGCTTCTGATTTGGGCACCGCGCAGCAAGAAAGACTGATGTAATGGCGTTGGCTGCATGTTTTATACCCCTGACGTCATAGAAGAAGGGACAGCAACTGATGCAGGACCCAAGACTTTGTTAATCAGGCTGACTGAGGGCAACCTGCCAGCAGATTACCCAAATATAATGACTGCAACAGTGAAACACAAAGAACATCCAAGTGGCCACAGCACAAATGTCATCTATAGACACCCTAGCACAGAATGCTGATGAGGTAGCAACTGACCTGAGAGAGTAAGCCCTAGGCAGACAGGGTGTCTCAAGCCCCTGAGAGAACAAAGAGTGGAAATACAGTTTGAAATCCATTTGGAAACTGTTAACTTAAACATTGCCTGACCACGTGTTCAGAGAGAAGGCTACAAACGATCAGATTTCCTGAAGCTTTAGTCCTGTAGAAGTAAAATCTTAAATGTCTATGTACATCCAATGTATGGAAGAGGTATTCACCTTTACTGGAATGATTCAGAAAAAAAACAGGTAACTGAATAGACTGGTTGATATTTGTTTCAGTGGCTACCTTGGGTACAAAGGAAGGATTAGTTCTCAAGGCCACACTGTCTTTGTAAAAAATGATATATGGCGGCTTGTATGACAAAGCCTGTAACTCAGAGACCCTCTTAGCAGAAGTTATGGCCACAAGAAAGACTGTCTTCCAGGACAAGAACATAATATTACAGGAATGACCCGACTCGAATGGACTCAAGAGACTGTAACACAATAATCAAATCCCAAGGAGAAGAAGGATCTTTGACAGGGGGCCTGAGGAGAAACACACCTTTCATGAAGGCCTTGCATAGTCTGGAGGAAAAACGTATGTTCCTACTAACATGAAAATTGGAAATGGTCACCAACTGCAGCTTTATGGTAGAGAAACTGCCACCATCTTGATAAAGAGATGACAAAAACAGAAGAATATCAGAAACTAGAGCAGAGAAGAGGGTCGAGATTTCTTTCAGCAGCCCAAAAGAAAAATTGTTTCCACTTACTGGTAGAGTTTTTGAATTGACTGTTTCTAAGAGGCAATAATAATTTTCTTAACAAGGGAAGCCAGCCTAGACACACTTAGTATCACAGGAAATGGAGCAATCATGTGGTCAGACAAAGGGATCAGAGATTCGAGGTATTCAGCCCTGAGAGATGACAGCCGAGATTCAGTGTGGGATCTAGTATCCAGAGAGGATATTTCAGATGAGACCATAGAAAGGGAAACCACACCTGACGAGGCCAGAAAGAGGCAATGAGGATCACGGGACACTTCAGTCTCTGGGCTTTCTGGAGAACCTTGTAGATCAACGAGATCAGTGGATACGCATAAAGGAGACCCGGAGGCCAATTGTGGACTAGAGAATTCCTTGGGCACTGCCCCTTTGGAAGATCAGGGCAAAGTAACTGCTGCATTTGTTTTTCATTGGGGATGCAAAGAGGTTGCAGCAAGGCTGGCCCCATTGGCCGAACATCTCAGACACCACTGATGGATTCAGGGACCACTCATGCAATCTCAAGATGGACCTGCTGAGTCTGTCTACCAACACAGACTCCCTGGGTATGTGTGCTGCAGGAATTAAGCAACTGGAAGAAATCACCCATTAACACACTCTCATGGTCTCTCTGCATAGTGGATAAGAACGTGTTCCCCCCTGCTTGTTGATGTACTAGACCACTGATATGTTGTCTGTATGAATTGCAATCATCCCCAGAGGAAGGCAATCCTGAAAGGCTTGCAAAGTCAAGGTGACTGCTTTCATCTGTAGAATGTTTATGTGCAACTTGGTCTCTGTAGGGGACCATGTGCCTTGGAGTGTTCTGCCCTGAAAATACCTCCCCCCACCCTAGCAGGGAACATCCGTGGTTACTGTGGCCATGGGAGGGAAAAGAGAAAGATCTGCCTCAGAAGGTGTCCTCTGAAAGAAGCCATCACTGAAGATTTCATCTACAAATGGGTTTCAGTTGTATCTGCATAGACACAGGATAATACAGAATGGACCACTGGACTGCTAGCATCCACTGGAGTACTCACATGTAATATCTTGCCGGTAGTATAAGGAGTATAGCTGCTAACATGGACCCCAGAGCCTTGAGAATGAGATGTGGCTGTGACAACAGGACCTCTAGACTCGCTTTGACCTGCTGCCTGAGTAAATCCACTCTGAGGGGTCAAAGCTGCATTTTTTGTCACTGTATTAAGCTGTGTTCCTATAAACTCCAGACTTTGCACCAGAGTTAGTTTTGACTTGGCCGCATTGATCGTAACTCCTAACTTACTGAAAGTCTCCAAAAGGTACTGTCTCACTAATGTCAGTCGATGCCTTGTAAGGAGCCAATCGTCCAGGTATGGAAAAACTTGGAATCCCTGCAGTTTCAAGTAAGCTGTAACCACTGCTAAGCATTTGGTAAACACCTGGGAGGGTGTGGTGAGTCCAAAGGGCATGGCTCTGAATTGAAAATGATTGGCTCCCAGCAGGAAGCACAGATGCCTCCTGGAGCACCTGTCTATCTTGATATGATAGTAGGCATCCTGGAGGTTTATGCAGCACATTCA
This sequence comes from Protopterus annectens, assembly GCF_019279795.1. NCBI lineage: Eukaryota > Metazoa > Chordata > Ceratodontiformes > Protopteridae > Protopterus > Protopterus annectens. The sequence goes on from NC_056726.1 coordinate 1,216,612,159, forward strand.
CTCATTCTTGTGCAAAAGTGGCAGGATGGTCTGAACAGTGACCATCTGGAAAGAAAATAATTGTGTAAAATCTTACCATAACCATAGATGTCCTCCTCTTCCATGTTGAGTACTCATCACATACAGGTTTAACTCCTATTGCTAACCAAACGTCCGGCCATTATACAAAAGTTTTCAGTCACTGTAAGGTGTGTGGGACATCTGATGTGGCTAGTGAAATGTGGGCCATAAAAGTGATGTCTGCATGCACCAGCCCTCAGAACTGTAAGCCCCAGTAGGAACCAGTCCTAGCAAGGGTAAATGCCAGTCCTGTGCCACCCAGAAAGGGAAATGCAGCATAACAGGAGGGGAAAGAATACTGCAACATGGAAGACAAGGACATCTATGGGTATGGTAAAAATTTTACACAACTTTTCTATATCCTTCTATTCCCATGTTGCAGTATTCATCACATATGGGTGAGTGCCAAAGCTCACTGTGAAGAAGGGGGTGGTGGTCTAGAGGCTGTCTCCAGGAACCCATGAAGGATAGCCCTGGCAAAACCCACCCTGGCTCTGGAATATGGTCTAACTTGTAATGTTTGGTGAAGACGTGCACTGATGACCAAGCCCATAGCCATGGTGGAGTGTGCTTTAACAGTACCTTGCAGGAATTTCACATGGTATTTGGAAATCCAGGTTGAAACAGTTTGTTTGGTTACTGCCTTCCCTAGGGCCCTGGGGTGGAAGAAGACAGAGTTGATCAGCCTGTCTGATGGACTTGGTTTTGTGCAGATAAAATCAGAGTTGTCTGTGCACATCCATGGAATGGAGTACTCTCTCACTGTCCTCCTGTGGGTTAGGGAAGAAGGCTGGCAGGTGGATGGCTTGATTTAGGGAAAGGTCATTCACCACCTTGGGCATGAAGGGTGGGTTAGTTCTAACAGTAACCCTGTCAATGAGGTACACCAGGAAAGGTGGAATAGCCATGAGGGCTTGCAGCTCTTGACACTTTTCTGGGTGGGGTCAAAGCCAAGAGTAGTACAATTTACCATGTACAGTGTTTTAGGGAAGCTTTGTCTGTTGGCACAAATGGAGGAAGCGCAAGCTTTTCCAAAACATAGTTGAGGTCCCATGAGGGTGGAGATGGCTTCCTGGGAGTCTCAGGAGAAGGACCTCTTTAAGGAATAACTTAACTGGTAGTCTGGAAGCTAGAGGGGGGGATCCAGAGAAAGGCATGTTGAAATGGCAGACAAGTGGGCTTTAATGGATGAGTAGATCAATCCTGTCTGCAGTAGTTCACAGAGGTAAGACAAAACTAGAGGGGTCTCACGTGCAAGCGGATTCAACTGTCTTTTAAGACACCATATAGAAAATCTCTTCCACTTTGATAGGTAAGATTTTCTTGTATTCGGTTTCCTGGTCTCCTGCATGACAGTGAGCACATCCTCATTGTAAAGGTGTCTGAAGGGGATCAGAATCCTATCAGCCACAGGGTGAAGTGCAACAACTGCCACTGTGGGTGTATTTGGGATCCCTTATGCTGTGTGGGAAGGTCCACTCTGAGGGGTAAATTGTGGTGATTGGCCTTGGATAGTTGTAGTAGGGGGAACCAATGCTGTCTTGGCCAATAGGGAGCCACCAACACGATTTTGGTCTGTCCTACTGGATTTTCAGCAGGACCTTCTGTATGAGTGGGAAGGGGGGAAATGCATAGAGAAACTTCCCCTTCCAAGAGATTGAGAAGCCATTAGTTGCCATTGCCTGAGGGTGTGGGAGCCTGGTGCAGAAGGAAGGAAGTTGCCTGTTGATGGAGGAGGCAAACAGGTCTATTTGAGGTGTACCCCACTGGTGGACCAGGTCCAGGAAGACAACCCTGTGCAGCATCTATTCGTGGTTGTTCGTCATGGATCTGCTGAGGGAGTCTGCCTGGGAGTTCTGTTGTGAAGGAATGTAAACCTCCTGCAGGGTAACTTCCTGGGAGTTGGCCAGTTCCCACATTAGGAGAGCTAATATGCAAAGTAGGTAAGATTTGGTCCTCCCTACCCCCATTTGTTGAGATACCACAGCACTATGGTACTGTCTGTAAAGATAGTACAGTTGTGTACACAACATAAATGTAGATGTTCGAGTGTATTCACTGTTGCAGTCATCACACCTGGGTTATCTGCCTGCAGGTAGCCTTCAGTTGGCCCAAATACCAAAGACTTAGTATTTCTGCATTGGATGCTGTCACTCCAGGACTGACGTCAGGTCATCAGGGGTATAAAAACAGGTAGCAGACGCCATTACATCAGTTTTTCTTGCCCCAAATGTCAGGAGCCCCACAAATAGGGAGCTAAGTTATGGTGGGGAAAACACCACCAGTAAAAAATAAACACCAATACCCCTGAAGGGGGTGAGTAATAGCCATAGAGAGGAGACAGAGAAAAAACAGGGGGCTGGAGGGAGTGAAACCAGAACTGCAACAGTGAATACACTCAAACATCTACATTTATGGTAAGTGTACACACCTGTACTATGTTCTTCGTGTTTCACTCTTGCAGTCATCACACTTGGGTGGATTCCCAAAGCTGAAGAAGTATGGAGGCAATCAAGAAGAGTTAGGGATGGCTAGTATGCCCTGCAGGACTGCTGTTGCAAAACCTGCCCTGGACATGGAAAAGATAGGCAGCTGGCAATGCTTGCTGAAGGTGTGTACAGAACTCCAGGTAGCAGCTTCCAGGATGTCCCTGGTAGGGACTCCACTGACAAATGCTGTAGAGGTAGAAGTTGTCCTAGTGGAATGTGTTCTGATCCCCTGAGGGGTTGGTTTCCCATGGTGCTTGTAGCAGAAATGGATGCAGGGTGCTATCCATTTGGAAACCGTTTTGAAATGGCCTTGCCCTCTGCCCTTGTTGCAAAGCTGACTAGTAACCGGTTAGATTTTCTGAAGGGCTTAGTCCTATCAAGGTAGAATCTGAGCTGTCTGTGTACGTCCAAGGAGTGCAGGATTCTTTCCCTTTTATTCTGAGGATTAGGGAAGAAAGTTGGCAAATGGATGGATTGGTTTAGAGCCACGGTGGACACCACTTTAGGCATAAAGGAAGGGTTAGTCCTGAGGGGAAACCTGGTCAGCATGGAAAATAATGAAGGGTTCCACAGCCATATGTGCTTGTAGCTCAGACACTCTTCTAGCTGAAGTGATGGCCAGAAGCAATGCTGTTTTCCAAGAGAGGAATTTTAACTCTGTTGATGCTACTGGTTCAAAGGGGGAAGCGTGAACTTTTCCAGTACAAACTTAAGGTCCCAAGCAGGGGTGGGTGCTCTCCTAGGTAGCCTTAAGTTGTTTCCCCCTCTTAGGAACAGTTTGATAAGAGGGCGCAAGAAGAGAGGTGGCTCAGTGTTGTAATGAGCCGAAATGGCTGAGCCATGTATCTTAATGGAGGAGAAGGACAGGCCTCTGTGGAGTATATCTGCTAAGTAATCCAGGATTAGAGGCAGGAAGGGCAGAGTTGTGTCCTCTCCTTTAGACTGAATCCAGGAGCAGTACCTTTTCCACTTACGAGCATAGGATTTTCTTGTACTGGGTCTTCTGGCTTCAAGAATGATGTTCAGCAACTGTTTGCTTAGGGTTGCTGGGGGAGAATTCAAGGAATAAGCCAGGCTGCAAGATTTAGGGTTTGCAGTTGTGGATGCAAAATCTGTCCCTCCTGCTGAGAGAGCAGGGTTGGGTTCTGTTGTAGGTGCCAGGGTGGCACCAGTGACAGGCTCTGCAGGAGTGGGTACCAGTGCTGGTGTGGCCAGTCCAGGGCAATCAAAATTTCCTTGGTCTGTCCTGTCTTATCTTGAGTAATACTCTTGAGAGAAGGGGCAAAGGGGGAAAGGCATGGATTGAGAGATTTCCCACTGAAAAGAAAGGGCATCCACTTTCCAGGCCCTTCTGTGAGGGTTCCTGGTGCAAAATTTGCTGAGCTGGTGGTTGTAGGGGGAGGCAAAGAGATCCACCTCTGGGGTCCACCATTTCTGAATCAGAAGGTTGAAGGTGCTGGGCTCCAATTGCCACTCATGTGGGTCTAGAAGATTTCTGCTCAAGTCATCTGCCAGTGAGTTTTGTTTGTCTGGCAGGAATTGAGCTTGCAGATGGACTTGCATGTCCAAGGCCATGTTCCACAGGGCCATGGTTAACCTGCAGAGTGGGTAAGAGTGGGTTCCCCCCTGCTTGTTGATGTACCACATAACTGTGGTGTTGTCTGTTTTCATTAGAAGTTGTCCTAGAAAGAGTAGGGATATGAAAGCTGTCAGGGCACTCTGCACAGCTAGCATCTCTTTTTGGTTGATGTGCAGATGAATTTGACTTGGGATCCAGTGGTTCTGAATGCATTTGCCATGCATGTGTGCTCCCCATGAATAGTCTGATGCATCTGTGGTTAGGGCCTGGGCAGCATGGAGTTGAGTAAAGGGCAGTCCCTTGTTGTGGTTGCATGCTTCTGCCCACCAAAGGAACTCTGTCCTTAGACAGGGTATGATAGGAATAACTGTTTCCAGAGCCTGAGAATGTTGGCACCAAAGACATTTTAAGTACCACTGAAGTTTCCTCATATGCAGTCTTGCAAATGGAATTAGCAGTATACATGCAGCCATAAACCCTAGGGCCTGCAGTATTTTTCTTTTGGACAGCTGGGTTCTGGTGGCCATTTGTCTGAAGTAGACTGTCAGACAGACTTGTTTTTCTGAAGTGAGGAATGCCATCTTGGATGTTGTGTCCAAGCTTGCTCCCAGGAATACAATCTGTTGACTGGGTACCAGTTTTGATTTATTTTCGTTGATGGTGTACCCCAAGGAAGTGAAAAGGTTTTTCACAAATGTCAGGTGCTTCAACAGCAATTCCTAACTGTCTGCCTGAATCAGGCAGTCATCCAAGTACGGGTAAATTTGGATATTTCTCTGCCTGCAGTAAGCAATGGCTGGAGCTAGGCATTTTGTGAATACTCTGGGTGCAGTGGATAAGCCAAAGGGAAGTGCAGAGAACTGATAATGCATACATCCAGCCCTGAAATGTAGATACTTCCTGCATGACTGCCTTATAGGGATGTGCAGATAGGCTTCTTTTAAGTCTAGGGTGACTAACCAGACATCCTTGATTAGTATAGGTAGAAGCTGTTGCAGGGTAAGCATTTTGAATTTTGGTACCACCAGGAAGGTGTTGAGAATTGAAAGATCCAGGATTGGGCGCCAACAGCCCTCTTTTCTGGGTACCAGGAAGAGTCTGGTATAGAATCCTTGACCTATCTGTTCTACTGAAACCAGATGAATAGCTCTAATGGAGAGCAGGGAAAGAACTTGGCTTTGAGCCTCTGCCCACTGGTTTGGAGGAAGGTCTGGGAACCCTCTTGGGCTTGGTAGTAAGTGGAAGCAAAATTTGTACCCCGGGATACAATGTTGAGGACCCATTGGTCTTGTGTGACGGACATCCAGTTTTTTGCATGAAGGGCAAGTTTTCCTCCTAGGGGCACCAGCAATTGGGCAGGGATGGGAAGTAGAGTAGAGTAGAGAAGTCATTGTGATTTTTTTCTGTAAGGAGGTGGCTTACCACTCCTTGCTTTGGGGGTGGGGGCACTCCATTGCTTAGATCTCTGCATACCCTGAGACTGTAGTCTGGGTGTTCTGTTTCCCCTGGATCTGGCTTGAGGGGGCTGGAAAGGACCAGTGTTTGGATTGGGAATGCCTACTGAATCTAGGGGGTTGCACTTCTAAGAATTCTTTAACAGTCTGCATAGACTTAGCTTTTTCTTTTATCTTTTTAAGAACCTCTTCTGCTTCGGTGCCAAACAAACTGTCCTTGTTCAAAGGAGCATCTAGTAACTTTGATATGACATGGTCTGGCAAAGTCTTCTCCTTCAGCCAAGCATGTTTTCTCAGTACAGAACCAGTGACTGCGGCCCGGCAAGAAGCTGCTAGGGCATCAAAGCAACACTGCAAAGCATGCTTGCTGACTTGGCTTGCAGAGTGCATAAGCTCCTGCAATTCTTTATTTTCTGCACAGTCTGTAAAGGTAGCCACTTTTAGTTTAATAAGTTCCATAATATGTTGCTGGTACTTCAGCATGTGAAACTGACAATTCAATGCCCTAATAGCAAGAGTTGCAGAGGTATATACTTTCTTACCCCATCTGTCCAAAGCTCTGGAATCCCTGTCCGAAGGGGTGGGATTCTTGGCTGTAGTTGCCTTGATACATTTAGGCCCCTGGGAAATGATCTCTGGGTCAGCAGTAGGATTCTTGAAAAGAAATGTGTGAGTGTCAGGTACTCTGTAGTACCTGCCTGGTTTCCTAGGGGCAGGAGGTAATGTATCAGGAGTAAGATTGGATTCCATAAAAACATCAACAACTTCCAGGACAGGGGGTATTGCTAAAGGCCTGTGCTGTCTAGGAATTCACTGAGCCTCTTTTTGGACTGAGGATAGTCTTGGGATTCCCAGTGGAAATGCTCTCAAAGTATGTAAGGTTTCACCAAAAGAAAACTCCTCTGGAGGGGAGGCAGAGGGAATGGATTCCTCTGCATCTGAATCATCATAAGCAGATAAGGGCATGTCTTCATAATCAGACTCCTAGTCTGTTGAAGCTGCAGGGGACTGGTCTCTTTTCCTCTTAGCAGGGGAAGGCTGACTTCCCCTAATCAGTGTAATAAGGTCTTCTGCCATTCTAAGCATTTGTTGTTGTGGCATGGGACTAGGTGCATGCGCTTTGGTCGTCAGTATTCTAGGCATAGCGCTTACTCTAGGCCCAAGAAACTCGGTAGTTTTAGATAAAAAAAAAGTCGGTTTGAGTCGAACATCGGTTGAGCAAAGAACTGCCTCAGAAGCCGGTGCCTGCACAGCGGCTCCGGACCCATCCAAGGTAGAGACATCTGCAGGTTCCATAGTCGAAGAAGAGTCTTGCGGCATACCGGACTCTGAATGGGTCTCAGTAGAGGCCTGCGAATCCACTGAAGTGGGCCTCAGGGGCTGCGAAAGTGCCTCACTGAGTACCGGCGAACTGGCGACTAGCTTAACGGAAGTGTTGTCGGCAGCTTTGGATATGCAGTCTGTCTCTGTCTTTATCCTTACATTTTTTCAGAATATCGGTAGCCGGATGGCTTACTGAAGCCATTTTGGAATACGGAGATCAAGAACAAAAGAATTTAGCGACAATGAGAACTCGGCAACAAATGGTTTGGGCGTTGAACAAGGCACAAAACTGACAGCGAGGTACATCGTGGTCTGGGCCTAAACAAGTGACACAGTAAGAATGAAAATCTCTGTGTGGTATTTGCTTTCCACAGGCAAGACAATTGTTAACTTTTTCTGACATTGGTTAGAGAAGAAAAAAGGATCCCCAGTGAGGATACTTGGCTTTAGAAGACTTCAAGATTATTCAATTCGTAAAGGAAAATTCAGGTAGCAACTGACCAGCACTTGCGAACTGCTTCTGCTTCGGGCTCGGGCTCCTTGGCAAGAAAGACTAATGTAATGGTGTTGGCTGCCTGTTTTTGTACCCCTGACGACCTGATATCAGTCCTAGAGTGACAGCATCCGATGCAGAAATACTAAGTCTCTGGCATTCGGGCTGACTGAGGGCTACCTGCAGGCAGATAACCCAAGTGTGATGACTGCAACAGTGAAACATGAAGAACATCTTTAGTGGTCCCTGTTGATGAAAGGGTTGGAAGGCTCACAGGGCCAGGAGAATTGCCCTCATCTCTCGGACATTGATGAGCTTTTTTTGTGTGGCTCTGGCCACAGCCCCTGCGCTTTCAGATGGCCCAGAGTTGCTCCCTAGCCCAAGTCTGATACATTTGTGTGTGCATGATCTGTTTGGGTTGGGGTGGTTGGAGGGGAAGACCTGGATTGAGGTTCACTTGCTTCTACCACCACTGGATTTCTAGTTTGAGGTAGAGCAAGAGGGGAACCCTGTACTGCAACTTTCTCATATGCAGTCTTGCTAATGGCAGTATGGGGGTACTGGGTGCTATGTAGCCCAGGGTCCTGAGGTACTGCATTGCTGTCAGTTCTGTTGTCTGAAGGACCAGAAGTAGGTGTTCTGTCAAGCTTTCCACCTTTTGGGTGGGGGTAGGTTTTCATGATGTCTGTGCAAATCCTGCACCCCATAAAGACAATGTCTTGAGAAGGTTCCAGGTGGGATTTTGGGAAGTTGATCTGAAAGAACAAGGAAGAATGGTAACAAAAGAAGAAAGAGAAAAAAGGGGGATGGAGGGAGGAAAACCAGGACTGGAACAGTGAATATACTCGAACATCTACATTTATGGTAAGTGAACACAACTGTACTATGTTCTTTGCATTTCACTGTAGCAGTCATCACATTTGGGTAGATTCCCAAAGCTGAGGAAATGGGTGGAGGCAGTCAAGGAAGTTAGGGGCTGGCCAGGATGCCCTGCAAGACTGCAGAGGCAAACCCTGCCCTGGATTTGGAGAAGAGAGGCAGGTGGTACAATGGCTGGCAAACCAATCACAGTAAGCCGTCATTTGTCTGAGGCAGGCCAGCTCGGACTCAGGTTTCAGTGGGGGGGGGGTGAACAGGTAGGGTCAGGATAGGTAGGAGGGCTGAGGTGGGCTGGGCTGTCCAGGGGAAGGGTTGAAAAAGCTGGGAACAAAGCAAATCAGCCTTTTCAACCTCTACCTTGGCAGCTTGTTTGATCAGCTTATCTGTGGATTACTGGTGTGTCTGAACTACGTGTGGGATCTAAGAACAAGGTAGGAGCCTTTTTGTTCATTTTTGATTTGATCACAGGATTTAGTGTCATTTATCTGTTAACAGGTATTTTGATTACTTAATAGTGTAGGATGCTTAAGGTATCATGTTTGAAGGCATGCAAACAGCTGGTTAAGTGGGGCTAAGGTTGAATTAAATTGGTGTGTTATAATTGAGGTTCATTTTGCGGGCCTATATTTTGGTGCTAGAAGCAGGTTAGTAACTAAGCGTGTACCTGGAAAGTATCAAGTGAAATTAGAAGATCAAAAGGGTTTAAGTAGTTTTAACCAAGGGATTGGCTTGACTGAATTTAAGCATGGTTAAATTACAAATATTAAAGGTAGGGCTTGTGAGCTGAGGCCTGCAGCTAGCCACATGGCAGGGCTTGTGAGCTGAGGCCTGCAGCTAGCCACATGGCAGGGCTTGTGAGCTGAGGCCTGCAGCTAGCCACATGGTTGGGGCTTGTGAATTGAGGCCTGCAACTAGCAACATGGCAGGGCTTGTGAGCTGAGGCCTGCAGCTAACCACATGGCAGGGCTTGTGAGCTGAGGCTGTTGTTAGCAGCACAAGTAGAATACTTGTTTTTGATGCAGAAGGCTGTGGGTTCTGCTCCCATAGTAGGTAGTTGGTTTGCTGATGCTGTACTTTTAAGAGGAAGCCAGTGATTAGCCGCATGGCAGGACTTGTGAGCTAAGGCCTGCAGTTAGCCACATGGCAGTGCTTGTGACCTAAGACCGGGCTTGTGAGCTGAGGCTGTTAGCAGCACAAGTAGAATACTTGTTTTTGATGCAGTTGACTGTGGGTACTTCTCCCACTGTATGTTGATGGTTTGCTGATACCGTACTGTGTTGCACTTTTAAAGGAAAGCCTACAGTTAGCCACATGGCAGGGCTTGTTGCAATTAGCCACATGGCAGGGCCTGGGAACTGAGGCCTGCAGTTAGCCACATGGAAAGGTCTGGAAACTGAAGCCTGCAGGTAGCCACTTGGGGCCAGGCCTGTGAACTGAGGCCTATAGGTAACCACATGGCAGGGCCTGTGGAGCTGAGGCTGGAAGGTAACCACGGGCATAGCATTTGGAGAGGATCAGAAATAGTTGAGGGCACTCAAGGGCAGCTTGCCTTAACTATTTTATTTACATGGGACAACGATTTTGTATCAGTGAAAAGGCTAGTTATATTACTGTTGATGTTTAAAGACACTTTGGTTTAAGAACATGTAGGCAGATTGCTTAAGTTACTATTTGATGTAATGGCTTTAGTTTGTGTAATTGTGTAACTCAAATCAGTTAGATTTTTGAAATGCCTGGAGACTAGGTTGCAAACAGGCTAGAGGGTAAAATAAAATATGTACTTGAAGGTATCAAACTAAATGTAAATGACAGAATAGGTTTAAATTAATACTTCAAGTAGGGTTTACTATGGGATTAAGGCTCACTTAAGGCATGAAACAAAGGCACACATGCCTAAGTGTGGCCTTTGTTTAGGGATGAGATGCAAAAGGTTTTAGCAATAGCTGAAATTATATTTCTTAGTAATCTAGCAAACAATAGTGGTGGCCTGCAATTAATTAGATGGCTGGAGTCAGTGAAGAATCACATGGCAAGGCTAGGGAGTTAGGGCCAGCTTGTATGCTTAATGCAACATAAATCATGTTTGGTTCATTAACTTGTGCTTAATGCAAATAAATCGGTTATCTTACAGTGTAGTACCTCGCAGGATGCGCAGTAGCAAACCCTGCCCCTAAACACCCACAACTTACCAAGCTACGTTAATAGTAATTAGCTGTCATGTAGCTTACACCGGATTAATAAAATAAAGCAGTGAAAAGCATTTTATTGGCATCGGAATGTATAAAACCCTTTGATTGCGATCGGTTATTCAGGTTTTACATGGTTATTTAACCGATCGCAATCAAAGGCTTTTTAATACTTTCTTTGTGTTTTATACATTCCAATGCCAATAAAAAGCATGCTCATGCCTTTTGCAAAAATTTAAATTGTTTGTAATGTGGAATGTGCTACAGTAATGCCACAGTAAGTTAATTTAACAGTGGGAAGACCGAAAAGCATTACTTCTGTAAATGTAGAGTATTTACGCTTTTAAATATTTTCTCGGACTGCAGACGTTTATATAAGGACTGTACTATAAAAGTAGCAAATAAATAAGTAAATCTTAGCCTGTCCTGGGTGATCGCATAGCTAGAATGAATATAGTTTTACGGCACAAAAATGAAAACATTGATTAATGCAGATGTTTAAAAAAACTTGAAAATATATTTGCGTTGGCATAAAAAGGTGAAGTTTTATCTGCAAGTGGAATCAAAAGAGATACCGTGTAGTAACTCGTGTATTTCAAGGTAATAAAGTGCAATATGGTGTGTGCGGCTTTCTCTCTTGTTTGTCATCGCGATGAAGGATGCAAAGCATACCTCTGGAGCTCTTAGTACAAAAAATCTGGAGTCTGGACAAAACGTAAAATAATGGCGACAAAATCTAACTCGTAAAAATTTAGACAGTTGCTAGAATAACAGGATTTGTGTTAACATGCCTTTTCTGAAGGAAACTCAAATGTATGTCATTATTTAATTACGTTAATCTTCAGTGCTTTACCAGGAATCACAAAATATACGAGAAACAGACCATTAATAGGGTTACCACCTGTCCCACTTTGCGAGGGACAGTTGTGTCTTTGGGCAGTTGTGTTCTGCAAAAAAATTGTAAAAATGGCAAATGTCCTGAGATTTTAGGGCAAAATTATTTCCTATATTTAATGTAATAGTTGCATAAAAGTTATTCTGTATCCAATACACCGAATGTTATAAGAAACAGAATAAGCCATGGGTATATTTCACCCTGCAAAATCTGACGTTTGTACCAAAAATGTCCCACTTTGGGCATTTAAAAAGGTGGCAACCCTACATATGATTAGCGGTTATTGTTATTCACAGAGTGTAACATTTGGCAGGTTACTTATTCAGGCATAACGGGAACACTCCGTGTCGCTCAAATGTGTGCTGACCTGCCAATCAATATGGATACGCCCTAACCTGCACAGTACCGCCCGCGAGGTACTACACTGTTAGATAACCAATAAATCATGTCTAGTTTATTTCTTAGCAAATAAAATTAAATGAATAATAAAAATAATACTACTATATAATTCAGCTGAGTGGGCCATTAAAGTTAATCTAGGTCTTTTGGAATTTACAGCCATTTGCAGGTTGTAAATGAGTACATTCGGCAATTGTGGATAGAAAGGTTTGGCAAAAAGTGGAAGCTCTTTTGTTCAGGACCGCAAAGCCAATGCTTATATTTGATAACCCTGTAGGATTTATTTGTTGTTTATTTTACCTGCTAACACATTACTAAACCTTGGTGGAGTAAAGAGCAGTTGGTTGGCTGGGATTCTGTGGCTAAGTAGTAGAATATTGTAACCATTTCAATTTTAGTGGTGCTCCTTGGTAGCATTGTCGCCTCACAGTAAGACATTGTCCTGTTCGATTCTCAGATAGAGCGTCTTCTGTGTGGTGACATGCGTGAATGGGCGTACCTTCGTTAAAGGTTGTGCATCAGGGCCGGCAACTCGGCATGTAAAAAGCTACTGCCAATCATTAGTAGACCAGAGTTCCACTGTGGCGACCCCTAACCAGGAAAAGCCGAAAAACACAACAACCTGTGTTGCACTTAATTTAAAATCGTTTTTTTCTTAAAATTGCATTTTACCTGTCTCTGGCCTAGCACTCAAGTGTGGGGTCATTTATTGCACTGTTCTGACTAGTTTACTATTTGTTTATCTTTGCTACCTTTAAAAAAAAAAAAAAAAAAAAAAAACTAAAAAATCTTGCTTTTTTCCAACTTTCTGAAATTTAAAAAGTTCAGTTACAGAGCTGCTGTTCTGAACTGTTTGTAAGTTTCTTGGAGGCCAGTGCTTGCTTGGGCTAAAGGGAAGTCTCTGTGTTCATCAGTGGCAGTGGTTAACACTGAGCAGCCTGCCTGTCCCTGTAGGAGTGGTTACTGCCTAGAAACTGTAGTTTTATTGGCCATTTTGGGGCAATTCCAAACTCCTTGATCTATCTCTCTTAAAACCCTACAACTCTCTTTTTTGCGTGGTCTTGCGCACTGAGCAGCGTCGGGCAGCGCCGCCTAAACAGGTTTAAACTATTCCCGGCTCCACAAAGTCTGCTCTTCATTTTTTCCCTTAAAACTGTTCAAACTCTCAAAGTAAGCACTTTTCTCTTTCTAAAGCCCTGAACTTGCTCAAATCTTATAAGGAAACACAAACTAACTAAAGCACTACACCCTCCTAGACTTCTCATAAGTACTAGGCTCCCGATTGGTCCTTTCTGATCAGTGAAAAATCAGTTCCCTTTACTAATCTGATCAGTGAAAAATCAGTTCCCTATACTAATCTGGTATGTCCAAGGGTCAGTTTCAGGGTTAATCTCCAGTCCAGCTGGTGAATCTGGGAATCTTGAGGCAATGTTACAATTGCCTTATGTACACAGACAACCCTCTCCTCCTTCCAACAAACTCTAATACATGTCAGAAATGCAGTTACACAGCCAAACTGGATGCAGAGCTCTCTCAACCAAAGACTGGCACAGTCAGTCAGGAGGAAAAGGTAACCACCCGCACCACAAATCCAGTCTCACATAGACCTATTGCATCTGCAAACCTAACACAAACACACAAAAACATACTCAGAGGCTCCAAATAAAAATCTGCCTAAGCAGCAAAGACCTCCAAAGCAGACATCCAAGCAACAGCCACCCCTCAAAAATACCCACGAATCACATATTTTGCAAAGTCAGTGTGCCTCACAGTCACAGCCCTTAAGGCTAAACAACACACCAAATACACTTGTTATAGGGGACTCTATTGTCCGGCACACTGACGTCACACTCACCAGAATGAACAAGGAGAAGGTCACTGTAAGCTGCCTGTCGGGTGCCAGGATCTGCCACATAACGCAAGCACTCAGGTCACTCCAAAGCAAGTACAAATATGACTCCATCATTGTCCATGCTGGTGTGAATGACCTGAGATGTACCTCCCTGGACTACATGAAAAGAGACATAGAGGAGCTCTCTAATCATGTAGCCCAGGCTGGTATGACCCTGACCTTGAGTAGCATCTTGCCCGCACCAAGAATGATGCCACAGTATAAAGACAAAATAATTAGTTTCAACAATTGGCTAAAGTATTGGTGTCATTCAAAGGGTATCCAGTGTCTATCAGCCTGGGATTACATACTCGCCAAGCCACGTTGCTTCGCTAGGGATGGCTTGCACCTGTCACCCTTAGGCTTTCGTATACTGGCCAAGGCTCTTGCCGCCCCCCATAGTGCCTTTTTTAGCCAAGGCTCAAAGGACAAACCCACCTCCATAGACAACCCAAGGATAAAAAAACTAAAGGTAATGCTACTCAATGCCAGAAGTCTAAACCTCAAGATGCATGCACTCGAGACTCTCCTCAGTATGGAGAAAATCGATGTCTGTGCAGTAACAGAAACCTGGTTCAAGGCTCCTGAGAGCACCCCAGCACTACCAGGTTATAACTCATACCATGCTTTTCGGCCCCAAAACTCAGACCGAAGCACAAAAGGAGGGGGAGTATCTATATTCAAAGATACCTACACCTCCAGGTTAGTGGCACTGCACGAAGCATCGGAGACCATCCATGTGCAACTAACAGAGGGCAAAACTGCCTTTCAGTTTGTAGCCTGCTACAGATCATCCTTCCTTTTACAGGAACCCCACTTGGCATTCCTGAGAACACTGGAGAATATGAAGGTCTCTCCAAACACCATGATATTGGGTGACTTCAACTACCCAAACATTGACTGGGAAAACTACTCAAGCCCAAACACCCTCGCCCAACGGTTCCTTGAATTTGTAAACTCTAACGCTATGGAACAACTGGTCACCACTCCCACAAGAGGGGACAACATACTGGACCTGGTCATCACCAACATGGGGACTCTATGTTCCACACCAGAGGTAAACCCCTCATTGGTAAGATCAGACCATAAACTAATTTCCCTGGACATCCATATCCTGTCCCCACCCCCAGCCAAGGAAACCACTGTAAAACATTTCTCAAAAGCTAACTTCACACTTCTCAAGACTGAGGTGGAATCCTTCAAAGCCCCCGGGCCAGAGGATAATACTGCCCAATCTGCAGAATCCTTTACAATTGCATTCTATGAGCACCTGCAGGAATGCATGGATCGTGCTATCCCAAATAAATCCAAGACTCACTCCTCCAAAAACAGGAGACCTGTCTGGTGGACCCCAGCCATAAATAAGCTATACAACAGAAGGAGGAAGCTACTACATGATAGAGCAAAATCCCAAAAAGGGAAGGCATCTTTGATCAGTATTACCAAGAAACTACGATCCCTCATAAAATCATCAAAGGCCAGCTTTGAAAGAAAAATTGCCCTAGACACTAAAGATAATCACAAGGCCTTCTTTAGTTATGTCAGGGATATGGGTGGAAATTCCCAGATATGCTCTGAATTGATGCATAATGGTACAAAATATACCAAACCTACAGACATAGCCAACATCCTGGCAGACAGGTTCAGTGCTAACTTCTCCCCCCCTTCCCCCCCAAAGGAGCAAATGCCTATCCCAACTGAATGTAACCTCCCTGACATCACAGATGCACAGGTGAAAGCTGCCCTCTCCAAAGCAAAAAACACAGCATCTATGGGACCGGACGGTGTCCCAGGTGGCGTCTTACACGAGCTCCAAGAAGAACTGAACCCTCACATTAAGTCACTGTTCAAACCTAGCCTTACTACAGGATATGTATCCAAAGAATGGCGTACAGCTACAGTGGTCCCACTCCACAAAGATGGCGCCACAACGGACCCCAGGAACTATCGCCCCATAAGCCTGACTAGTCTGATCTGTAAAGCTATGGAGCGTATTATCATGGAACTCATAAACAAAGACATTGGGAACCTCTACACACTGGACCCTACCCCATTCGGCTTTGTTAAGGGCAGATCTTGCCTCTTAAACCTAGTTGATTTCTTTGAAACAGTTACCAAAGCCATAGATGAGGGCAAGGTAGTCCACACAGCCTACCTGGACCTCGCAAAAGCCTTCGACACAATATCCCACTCGGGCATCATAAATAAGCTTACCAGCTTAAATATCAACCACTATGTCACAAGATGGGTTGCAAACTGGCTCAGGGATAGAACCCACATGGTCAGAATTGCAGGTGCCACGTCCGAATCCAAACCAGTTACAAGTGACGTCCCAAAAGGCTCGGTTCTGGGACCTCTCTTATTCGGTATATACTTCTCTGCGGTACAGGCTAACATGGGGGAACTATGGCTGACAAAGTTCGCAGATGACTGCAAACTGGGAGCCATAATCGACTCTCCAGCTGACACAAGCATCCTCCAAAAGGGTCTCATGCAGACAGATGCTTGGTGCCAGAGCCACGGCCTCAAGCTAAATGCTAAAAAGTGCATAGTCATCCCCTTTGGGAAAAACAAAGTGCCCACAAATTACCACATAGGTGGTAATCCATTAAGTACGGATGAAGTAATTAGGGATTTGGGGACCCACGTAGATAGTAATCTCTCCTCTGATAATCACGTTGCCAAAGTGGTTAGAAAGACCTTCTATATAGCCTACCTTATCACGAAAGGGTTCGCATGTAGATCAAGAGAGGTCATTGTGCCCCTCTACACATCACTCATCAGGCCCATAATTGAATACAATGCCCCCTTTTGGGATGTACCTTACCCGACACCTGCAGCAACTGGAGAGACCCCAAAAGTACCTCACCAAGAGGATCATGGGCCACAAACAGATGTCCTATGCAGCTCGACTAAAGAAACTCCAGCTCTACTCAGTTGCTTACCGCATACTCAGAGGCGATCTATGCCTGACGTACAAAGCCATGTCTAACCCAGAATTAATGGACATGCTCCACCTCAAAAAATCCAAATCCCTTAGAGCTACATGCTCCAGGGACTTAAACTTCAGCACAAAAATAAATAGGACATGCTGGAGGGACAGATTCATTTCCCAGAGGCTCCCCTCACTCTGGAATAGAATCCCAATTCATGTTAGACATAGCCCCTTGCTGACCCTCTTCAAGCGAAATCTGGACGCGTGGATGGGAAATCGCAAATTCAACCCTGGGATCTCTTATGTGTCCCTGCTTGACAGAGGCACAGTAAACTAATCTTAAAGTGCTACCTTCTGTGACCTACTATACATACAGAGGCAAAGCAGGTTAATCTAATAGGGAGGTGAAAGCCAAATACACTCTGGCTAGGCTTATAAATGCCCTAGGGCAGATAGCCTAGTATCTACCTATGAACTTTCTTTAAGGAAGTAGAAAAAGAAGAAGGGCAGGAAGGTGGGGAGAGGTAATGGTTCAGGTGCACAGAGTTTCTTCAGGAAAGGCTGAAATATTTCGTATGAGTTCAAAGCTTTAAATTGTTGGTAATATTTAGCTGGGTTTTTAATTATCACTGCAAAATGGCTTGGTGGAACAAAAAACAAATTTAAGGCATTTTCCTGTTTGAGAAAGCAGAATTATTTGTAAATGGGCAAAAAGTTTCATTTTAGCTGCTAATTCAAGCTAAGATCTTAACCCATGGCCGTAAAGTTTGCAAGAGAAGAAAAACTAGCTTGTATTTGCTGCAAGCAGAAGGTTTTTCTCATCCCCCACTTCCTGCAGTGTAATTAGGTTTTGAACACATCACATAACGCTATGCACTTACAAAGGAAAGAGGGGAAAGGTTTATGGCATTCTACTTACACTTCTTGGGAGGAATGCTTTAAAGCCTTAGTAAAACCTTTATAATTTTGGGGCACTGTAAAGGCCCTTGAGTCGCAAAACTTCCTTACAGTCACTTTGTTAGCTCACATATTTTGTAAGTTGATAGATGTGCAAATGCACAGTCATGCCTTTAGATATCCACATCAGTTGGGTGGCAAGAATTCAGCAATGCAAACAAAAAAGCTTAGTCCAATAGAAAGAGGTAAATGATCATTTTGAGTACCCCAGAATTACTTAGAAATCTGGAGGCATGTGAAGATGTTAATAATAATAATACAAATAAATAAAATAAAATTAATAAAATATTATTAACACTCCAATCTGTTTAATAATAAAATAATACTCCAAAATAATATTAACACCAGTGATGATGATGATGATAATAATAATTCATCTATGGTGATAGCCAGAAGGTCCACTGTCGTTAGGTAGAGGTTGCAGCATTCCTGTCTACATCTTGGTTTAAGAATTTTGGGCAAAACCAAATAAGTGTGTAAGCATTAATGAAATTCGCTTAGAAAGCTGTTAGAGGATCATAGATGCTGTGATGGTGTGCATGTTCTGATTATTAAAAAAAAAAAAAAAAAAAAAAAAAAACCTGAGAATTCACTTTGGGTGTTGGCTGTGGTAGTTTACATGGTGTTATTATGCAGTGTCGTCATGCAGGCTATATGGTTTAGCTTGTTGTGTAGTAAATTGCTACTCAGTGACAGCGTGTTAAGATAGATTGTCAGCATCTTTGAATCATTTTGCATTATTCTGCAGATATCTATTTTGAGATATTCAGGAAGACGGGTCAGGGCTATATACACTCTGATGACCTTCCCTCACCTTTTTCTTAGCAACCAGATGTATAAATTTTGGCACGAAACAAAGTGGTTAAAAAGTACAGTTGTGTACACTTACCATAAATGTAGATGTTCGAGTGTATTCACTGTTGCAGTCATTACATTTGGGTAATCTGCTGGCAGGTTGCCCTCAGTCGGCCTGATTAACAAAGTCTCGGGTCCTGCGTCGGGTGCTGTCCCTTCTTCCATGATGTCAGGTTGTCAGGGGTATAAAATATGCAGCAGACGCCATTACATCAGTTTTTCTTCCCCAGATGTCAGGTGCTCCCCAAATGGGGAGCAAAATATATATATATGTATAAGTATATAATTTAAAATAAAAAATATACCTCCAAACAAAAGCAAATACACCAAAAAGGCTTTTAAGCATAGTAAAAGAAAGGAGAGGTATAGCAAGAGAAAAACAGGGGGCTGGAGGATGGGTAACCACGACTGCAACAGTGAATACACTCGAACATCTACATTTATGGTAAGTGTACACAACTGTACTATGTTCTTCGTGTTTCACTGTTGCAGTCATTACGCATTTGTGGAGAATCCCAAAGCTATGGTTGGGAGGATGGAGTTATACAGCATTAGGAGCAGCTATAAGGCCCTGCAGGACAGCAGTGGCAAAGCCAGCTCTGGATTTGGAGAAGACAGGTAAATGGTAATGTTTGATGAACATATGAACTGAGCTCCAGGTAGCAGCTTCTAGAATGTCTCTGGTAGGAACCCCTCTGAGAAAGGCTGCAGAAGTAGATGCAGCCCTGGTGGAATGAGATCTGATCCCCTTGGGGATAGGTTTACCATGGTGCATATAGCAGAAACAAATACAATGGCTTATCCATTTGGAAATAGTCTGCTTTGAAATAGCCTTTCTCTTTGCCCCTGCAGCGAATGCCACCAATAGTTGTTCAGATTTTCTTAGAGATTTTGTCCTGTTTAAGTAGAATCTAAGTTGTCTGTGTACATCCAATGAATGCAGGATCCGCTCACCCTTGTTCTGTGGATTGGGAAAGAAAGTTGGAAGATGAATGGTCTGATTAAGAGCCACACTGGATACCACTTTAGGCATGAAAGATGGATTGGTCCTGACAGCCACCCTGTCCGGATGAAAAATAATGAAAGGCTCCACTGCCATAAGAGCCTGTAATTCTGAAATCCTTCTAGCTGAAGTGACTGCTAAAAGGAAAGCTGTTTTCCAGGAGAGACATTTTAAGTCTGCAGTAGCAGCTGGCTCAAAAGGAGGGAGAGTGAGTTTTTCCAAAACAAAATTGAGATCCCATGCAGGAGTAGGTGCTCCCCTGGGAGGTCTTATATTTTTGGTTCCTCTGAGATGCTGCTTTAGGAGAGAATGAGAGTAGAGGGGAGGTTCTGTGTTGTAATGAGCTGAAATGGCAAAGGCATGGATTTTTATGGAAGAAAAGGATAGGCCCTTGTGAAGCATCTCAGTTAAATATTGCAGAATCTGAGGAATATTGGGCATTGCTGTGCTTAATCCTTGTGATTGGTTCCAGGCACAAAATCTTTTCCATTTGTCAGCATACAATTTTCTAGTACTAGGCCTTCTGGCCTCCAAAATGACATCCATCACAGGTTTGCTGATGGATGCCAAGGTTGAAATTAGTTGATTAGCCACGCTGCCAGATTCAAAGTTTGGAGCTGAATGTGAAGAATTTGGTAGTTCTGCTGAGACAGTAGGCAAGGTGTCTGAGTCAGGTGCCAAGGAGGAAGGTGTGACACATTGCGCAGGAGTGGGTACCAGTGTTGGCGAGGCCAGTCTGGAGCAATCAGAATAATTTTTGGTTTGTCCAGTTTGACTTTTAGTAGAACTTTGGAGGGCAGAGGGGGAAAAGCATAAACTGATAGGTTTTTCCAGCTGAATGATAGAGCATCCACTTTCCGAGCTTTTTTTGTGATGAACTCTTGTGCAGAATCTGTCCAACTGATAGTTCTGGGGTGAGGCAAAAAGATCTATGTCTGGAATCCCCCATTTGTGTGTCAACATGTTGAAAACTCGTGGTTCCAGTTTCCATTCGTGTGGGTCCATGAGATTTCTGCTTAGTTCGTCTGCCAGAGTATTTAGCTTTCCTGGAAGGAATTGAGCTTGTAGTTGTAGTTGTATTTGATAGGTCAAGGCCGTGTTCCACAATGCAATGACTAGTCTGCAAAGGGGGTAGGAGTGTGTACCCCCTTGCTTGTTTATGTACCACATAACTTTGGTGTTGTCTGTCTTTATCAGTAATTGTCCTGGGTGAAGGTAGTCCTTGAAGGCTGTCAGTGCATTCTGTACAGCTAGCACCTCTTTCTGATTGATATGTAGGTGCATTTGATTTGGGCTCTATTTGCCCTGAATGCACTTCCCTGCCAGATGAGCCCCCCAAGCATAGTCTGATGCGTCTGTAGTCAGGGTTTGCATGGCAGGAAGTGGAGTGAATGGCAGTCCCTTGTTTTGTTGGCAGGCCTCCTCTGCCCACCATAGGAACTCTAGTTTCAGGCAAGGTATAATAGGTTCATAGGTTCATACTAGGCTATCTGCCCTAGGGCATCATTTATAAGCCTAGCCAGAGTGTGTTTGGCTTTCGCCACCCATTTTAAATGAATTTTGCTATGCCCTTTTTCGAGGTTAGTATACTGTGCCTCTGTCTAACAGTGACACAGAAGTGATACCCGGGGTAAACCTACGATCTCCCATCCACTCATCAAGATTCCTCTTGAAGAGAGTCAGTGAGGGACTCTGCCTAACCTGGACTGGGATTTTATTCCAGAGTGAAGGGAGCCTCTGGGTTATGAATCTGTCCCTCCAGCATGATCTATTTATTTCAGTGCTGAGGTTCAAGTCTCTCGAGCGCGTAGCTCGATGGGATTTGGATTTTCTGAGGTGCAGCATGTCCATTAATTCCGGGTTGGACATGGCTTTATTCGTCAGGCACAGATCGCCTCTGAACAGGCAGTATGCCACTGAGTAGAGCTGGAGCTTCTTTAACCGGGCAGCATATGGCATCTGTTTGAGCCCTTTGATCCTCTTGGTGAGGTACTTTTGGGGTCTTTCCAGTTGCTGCAGGTGTCTGGTAAGGTACATCCCAAAAGGGGCATTGTACTCAATTATGGGCCTGGTGAGGGATGAGTAAAGAGGCACGATGACCTCCCCTGATCTAGATGTGAATCCCTTTATGATTAGGGGGACTATATAAAATGTTTTTCTAACCACTTTGGCCATGTGGTTTTCAAATGAGAGATTGCTATCAACTTGGGTCCCCAGGTCCCTAATTACTTCTTCCGTACTTAATGGATTACCACCTATGTGGCGTACTTAATGGATTACCACCTATGTGGTAATTGGTGGGCACTTTGTTTTTGCCAAAGGGGATGACTATACACTTTTTGGCGTTTAGCTTGAGGCCATGGCTCTGGCACCAGTTGTCTGTTCTATGAGGCCCTTTTGTAGGATGCTTGTGTCAGCTGGAGAGTCGATTATGGCGCCTAGTTTGCAGTCATCTGCAAACTTGGTCAGCCACAGTTCTTCCGTGTTGGCCTGTACCTCCCAGAAATATATACCGAACAAGAGAGGTCCCAGGACTGAGCCTTGTGGGACGCCACTTGTAACTGGTTTGGAGTCTGACATGGCTCCAGCAATTCTAACCATGTGGGTTCTGTCCTTGTGCCAGTTTGCAACCCATCTAGTGACATAGGGGTTTATATTTAAGCTGGTGAGCTTATCTATAATGCCCGAGTGGGTTATTGTATCGAAGGCTTTTGCAAGGTCCAGGTAGGCTGTGTGGACCACCTTCCCCTCGTCAATGGCCTTGGTGACTGTTTCAAAGAAATCAACCAGGTTTAAGAGGCAGGATCTGCCCTTAACAAAGCCGAACTGGGTAGGATCCAGTGTCTGTAGGTCCCCAATATCTTTATTTATGAGGTCCATGATGATCCTTTCCATAGCTTTGCAGACCAAGCTAGTCAGGCTTATGGGGCGATAGTTTCCAGGATCCGTTGAGGCACCACCTTTGTGGACAGGGACCACTGTTGCTGTACGCCACTCTTTGGGTACATATCATGTAGTAAGGCTGAGATTGAACAGTAGTTTTATGTTTGGGTTTAGCTCTTCTTGGAGTTCATGTAGGACGCAGCCCAGGACACCGTCTGGTCCCATTGATGCTGTGTTTTTTGCTTTGGAGAGGGCGGCTCTTACCTGAGCATCTGAGATGTCAGGGGGGCAGCACTCTGCTGGGATAGATATTTGCCCTTTTGGTGGGGGGGGGAGAAGTTTGCACTGAACCTGTCAGCTAGGATGTTGGCAATGTCTGTGGGTTTGGTGTATTTTTTCTCATTTTGGACTAATTCTGAGCATAGCTGGGAATTCCCACCCAGGTTCCTAACATAACTAAAGAAAGCCTTGTGATTATCCTTAGTGTCCTGTGCAGTTTTTCTCTTGAAGCTGGCCTTAGACGATTTTATGAGTGCCCGTAGTTTTTTGCTAATACTTATCAAAGATGCCTTCCCTTTTCGGGATTTTGCTCTATCATGTAGTAGCTTCCTCCTTCTATTGTATAGTCTGTTTATGGCTGGGATCCACCAGACAGGACGCCTGCCTTTGGAGGATTGGGTCTTGGTTTTATTTGGGATTGCATGATCCATGCATTCCTGAAGGTGTTCATAGAATGTGTTTATAAAGGATTCTGCGGTCTGAGACGTATTTTCCACAGGCCCGGGGGCTTTGAAGGATTCCACCTTGGTTTTGAGGAGTGTGAAATTTGCTTTAGAGAAGTTTTTCACTGTGGTTTTCTGGGCAGGGGATGGGGTCGGGATGTGAATATCCAGTGAGATTAGTTTATGGTCTGATCTTACCAGTGAGGGATACACTTCTGGTCTGGAGCATAGAGCCCCCATGTTGGTGATGATCAGGTCCAGTATGTTTTCCCCTCTTGTGGGAGTGGTAACAAGTTGTTACATAGCATTTGAGTTTATAAATTCTAGGAACCTTTGGGCTAGGGTGTTGGAGCTAGGGTAATGCTCCCAGTCTATGTTTGGGTAGTTGAAGTCACCCAATATAATGGTGTTTGGAGAGACCTTCATATTTTCCAGTGTTCTCAGGAAGGCCGAGTGGGTTTCCTGGGTTTGGGAGGGTGGTCTGTAGCAGGCTATAAACTGGAAGGCAGTTTTACCCACTGTTAGTTGCACATGGATAGTCTCTGATGCTTCGTGCTGTGCCACCAACCTGGAGGTGTGGGTATCTTTGACAAATATTGATACTCCCCCTCCTTTTGTGGTTCGGTCCAAGTTTTGGGGCCGAAAAGCATGGTATGAGGTATAACCTGGTAGTGCTGGGGTGCTCTCGGGAGCCTTGAACCAGGTTTCTGTTACTGCACAGATATCAATGTTCTCCATGCTAAGGAGAGTTTTGAGTGCATGCATCTTGAGGTTTAGACTTCTGGCGTTGAGTAGCATTACTCAGTTTCTTATCCCTTGTGATACCTATGAAGGTGGGTTTGTCTTTTGAGCCTTGCCTAAAAAAGGCACTATGGGGGTGGCAAGAGCCTTTGCCAATATCCGAAAGCTCAGGGGTGACAGGTGCAATCCATCCCTAGCAAAGCATCGTGGCTTTTCGAGCATGTCATCCCAGGCTGACAGGCATTGGATCCCCTTTGAATGACACCAATACTTAAGCCAGTTGTTGAAATTGATCATCTTGTCTTCATATTGTGGCATCATTCTTGGTGAGGGTAAGATGCTACTCAAGGTCAGGGTCATACCGGCCTGGGCTACATGCTCAGAGAGCTCCTCTATTTCTCTTTTCATGTAGTCCAGGGAGGTATGTCTCAGGTCATTCACACCAGCATGGACAATGACATCATATTTGTACTTGCCTTGGAGTGACCTGAGTGCTTGTGTCATGTGGCGGATTCTAGCGCCCAACAGGCAGCTCACCGTGACCTTCTCCTTGTTCTGCCTGGTGAGCGGGACGTCAGTGTGCCTGACGATAGAGTCACCTATTACAAGTGTATCAGGTGTGTTGTTTAGCCTTAAGGGCTGTGACTGTTCGGCACACTGGCTTTGTGAGCTATGTGTTGCATGTGTTTTGTTTTGGGTAGCAGTTGCTTGGGTGTCTGCTTTGAAGGTCTCTGCTGCTTAGGCAGATTTTTATTTAGAGCCTCCGAGTATGTTTTTGTGTGTTTGTGTGTTTGGTTTGCTGTCGTGGTAGGTCTATGTGAGACTGGAATTGTAGTGAATGTTGTTTCCTTCTCCTCCAGACTGGTTACGCCAGTACTGAGTTGAGAGAGCTTAGCCTCCAGTTTGGCTATATGGTTGCATCTCTCACATGTGTTGGAATTTGTTGGGAGGAGGAGAGGGTTGTCTGTGTACATGAGGCAGTTGTAACATTGCCTCAAGATTCCCAGATTCACCAGCTGGACCGGAGAGGAGATTGACAACTGACCTTTGGACATGCTAGAATAGTATTGGGAATTCCTTTATAATTGAAAAAAAGGGCCAATGGGGAACAAGGTACTCAAGGGGAGTTTGCGAGGGTGTAGTGCTTTTAATTTTTTAGTGCTGACTTATATAATTGCTTTAGTGAGCAAGTGCCAGGCTTTAGAGTAGGAATAGGGTGTTTATTATCAGAACTAGATCAATTCTAAGGAAAAAGTGAAGAGCAGACTTTGTGGAGCCGAGAATGGTTTAAACCCAATTAAGCGGAGCTGCCTGATGCCGCGCTATGCGCAAAATCGTGCAAAGCCGCGCCAAAGCGGGTTTTATGCAGGGGGACTTGAAAGAGCTAGAAATTGGCCCAAAACGGCCAATAGACTACCAGATTCTTGTGCTGGGAACACTCCTCCAGGGATAGATAGGCTGCTCTAAGCTCCCCACTGCCACTGGTGAACAAAGAAGCCTTCTTTTATCCAAGAAAGGAAATGGGCAACACAGGAACTTTCCAAAAGTCCAGAATACAACAAAGCCTGTATTTGGACTACTCTAGGTCAGGAAAGATGGGAAACAAGGATAATTTTTTGTTTTTTTTTTCTTTTTTGCAACAAACAGCAGGAAAATGCAATAAATATGTAACACAGGCTAGCGCACTTGAGTGTGTAGCCTCAACAGGTATATGCAACAAACAGGACGAACTTTAAAAGTGCAGGTGCAAAAGCAACTTAAACAGTTGAAAACAGTTCAAGAAGCAGAAATACTTGCAGTTTAGATAGATTGGACAGTCGCCCAGGTAGTAGCAGGAAAACAAACACTTTTATCAGGTTAGCAGTCGCTCTTTTAGCCTCTCTGCTGCTAACACCACTCTGCAGGACCACGAGGAGCTTGACCGAGTAGTAACAAGCGCAAAAACGCGCCAAAGCGGGTTTTATACAGGGGGACTTGAAAGAGCTAGAAATTGGCCCAAAACGGCCAATAGACTACCAGATTCTTGTGCTGGGAACACTCCTCCAGAGATAGATAGGCTGCTATAAGCTCCCCACTGCCACTGGTGAACAAAGAAGCCCCCCTTTATCCAAGAAAGGAAATGGGCAACACAGGAACTTTCCAAAGGTCCAGAATACAGCAAAGCCTGTATTTGGACTACTCTAGGTCAGGAAAGATAGGAAACAAGGATAATTTTTTTTTCTTTTTTGCAACAAACAGCAGGAAAATGCAATAAATATGTAACACAGGCTAGCACAGCCTCAACAGGTACATGCAACAAACAGGACAAACTTTAAATTACAAGCGCAAAAGCGTGCTAAAGCTGGCTTTAAAGCAGGGGGTTAGAAAGAGATAGGAAATGGTCCAAAACGGCCAATAAGCTATAAGTCACTGGGCTGGAACCACTCCTCAAGGGACAGATAGGCTGCTCAGAGCTCCCCACTCTCACTGGTGAACAAAGAAGCTTCCTCCTATCCAAATAAGGGTATGGGCAACACAGGATCTATGACACAGCCCAGAGATCAGCAATACCTGAAGACTGGACTATTCTAGTTCAGTAAACGTGGGAAACAAGGATATTTTTTTTTCTTTTTACAAAGTAGCAGAAATTAGGTACAGAAACACAGTAAATGCTTTAATTCGGCTAGCGCACTTGAGTGTGTAGCCTACCAGTTAAACTAAGCAAAAACAAACTTTAAAAGTGCAAAAAACTCAGAAATACAGGCAGGAATGCAATAAAACAACTTTGCAGAGCTTATTTAGTTAAAGAAACAGAGAAGTCTATATATACAGAAGAGCAACTAAAACACACAAACACTTCAGATGCAGTGCAACCTAGAGCACTTGAGTTGTAGCAATATTAAGGCAATTACAGTTATAATAAATACTCTGAAATATACTCTACATTTCCAAAATGTTTGAGAAGCACAGTCAGAACACAAGGAGATTCAGGCAAAAAAATGTTTTTTTTTTTTTTTTGAAAGGGAAAAAGGAGAAACAGAAGGCTTTATCCAATGTTCTCTCTGTATTAGGTAGAATGAGCTAATGACACTAGACTGGGAGGAGTGTCACAGATCAGATTTACAGTAGGGGCGGGCAACTGCAAAGCTAAGTATAACAGCAAGACACCAACTGGGAGGGGGGTGGGGACAAAAACAATAGCCTACAGACAGTAAGCACTAGAGAAAGCCACAAATGAAAGTTTTTAAACAGATAAAGATTAGTAAAGATACAGAATGCTTTTAACTGCAAACAAATCAGTTACTTGTGCAGATTAGTTAATAGCAATAAAATACACTCAAAGACTAAAAAGCAGGCAATAAAAGTGCTATATATTAATTGTTAGAAGCAATAATCTGTATAAATAATCGAAAAAAAAAAACAGGATACTTATATATCTCAGCTAACAGTTGTGGTCAACAACTCTCATCCACTCTGCTTAGTGTGTATAGACAGAAACCCTATCAAAGTTAGGACTTAAATACCAGAACAACAACTTTTTTTTTTTTACAAAAACACAAAAGAACCAGCCCCCACTAGCCAGCAGACAATTAACACAATCTAGCCAAGTTAAAGAAAGGCTTCAGCTAAAAACAATAGCCTACAGACAGTAAGCACTAGAGAAAGCCACAAATGAAAGTTTTTAAACATATAAAGATTTGTAAAGATACAAAATGATTTTAACTGCAAACAAATCAGTTACTTGTGCAGATTAGTTAATAGCAATAAAATACACTCAGACTAAAAAGCAGGCAATACAAGTACTATATATTAATTGTTAGAAACAATAATCTGTATAAATAATCGAAAAAAAAACAGGATACTTATATATCTCAGCTAACAGTTGTGGTCAACAACTCTCATCCACACTGCTCAGTGTGTATAGACAGAAACCCTATCAAATTTAGGGCTTAAATACAAGAACAACAACTTTTTTTTTACAAAAACACAAAAGAACCAGCCCCCACTAGCCAGCAGACAATTAACACAATCTAGCCAAGTTAAAGAAAGGCTTCAGCTAAAAACAATAGCCTACAGACAGTAAGCACTAGAGAAAGCCACAAATGAAAGTTTTTAAACAGATAAAGATTTGTAAAGATACAGAATGCTTTTAACTGCAAACAAATCAGTTACTTGTGCAGATTAGTTAATAGCAATAAAATACACTCAAAGACTAAAATCAGGCAATAAAAGTGCTATATATTAATTGTTAGAAACAATAATCTGTATAAATAATCGAAAAAAAACAGGATACTTATATATCTCAGCTAACAGTTGTGGTCAACAACTCTCATCCACTCTGCTTAGTGTGTATAGACAGAAACCCTATCAAAGTTAGGGCTTAAATACCAGAACAACAACTTTTTTTTTTTACAAAAACACAAAAGAACCAGCCCCCACTAGCCAGCAGACAATTAACACAATCTAGCCAAGTTAAAGAAAGGCTTCAGCTAAAAACAATAGCCTACAGACAGTAAGCACTAGAGAAAGCCACAAATGAAAGTTTTTAAACAGATAAAGATTTGTAAAGATACAGAATGCTTTTAACTGCAAACAAATCAGTTACTTGTGCAGATTAGTTAATAGCAATAAAATACACTCAAAGACTAAAAAGCAGGCAATAAAAGTGTTGTATATTAATTGTTAGAAACAATCTGTATAAATAATCGGAAAAAAAACAGGATACTTGTATATCTCAGCTAACAGTTGTGGTCAACAACTCTCATCCACTCTGCTCAGTGTGTATAGACAGAAACCCTATCAAAGTTAGGGCTTAAATACAAGAACAACAACTTTTTTTTTTATAAAAACACAAAAGAACCAGACCCACACTAGCCAGCAGACAATTAACACAATCTAGCCAAGTTAAAGAAAGGCTTCAGCTAAAAACAATAGCCTGTCAGTAACTTGTGCAGATTAGTTAATAGCAATAAAATACACTCAAGGACTAAAAAGCAGGCAATAAAAGTGCTATATATTAATTGTTAGAAACAATAAACTGTATAAATAATCGGAAAAAAAAACAGGATACTTGTATATCTCAGCTAACAGTTGTGGTCAACAACTTTCATCCACTCTGCTCAGGAATCATTGCTTCCAGGCTGTGACAATGTTGACTCCATAAACTTTTAAGTACCACTGAAGTTTCCTCATATGCAGTCTTGCATATGAAATTAGAAGAATGCAGGAGGCCATGATCCCCAAGGCTTGCAGAATTTGTCTTGCAGATAGCAGGGTTTTTGTGGCCACCTGTTTGAAGTAAGTCACCAACTGAATTTGCTTTTCTGGCATAAGATAAGTCATCTGGGCAGCTGTATTCAAGCTTGCACCCAGGAATGTAATTTTTTGAGAGGGTACCAGTTGTGATTTCCTTTCGTTTATGGTGTACCCTAGACAAGTTAGAACCCTTTTTACAAATGTCAGATGCTTTAGAAGAATGTCCTTGTTTTCTGCCTGAATTAGACAATCGTCCAGGTATGGATATAGTTGAATATTTCTTTGCCTACAAAATGCAATTACTGATGCTAGGCACTTTGTGAAGACCCTGGGTGCAGTAGATAAGCCAAAGGGGCAGTGCAGAGAACTGGTAATGCAAAGAGCCTGCTTTGAAGCAGAGGTATCTTCTGCAAGATTTCCTGATTGGGATATGCAGGTAAGCCTCTTTTAAGTCTAGAGTTACCAACCAGGCATCCTTGCCTAGCATAGGTAGTAACTGTTGAAGAGTCAGCATCTTGAATTTTGGAATGTCCAGAAATGTGTTTAGAGTGGATAAATCCAGGATTGGACACCATGATTTGTCTTTTCTGGGTACCAGGAAACGTCTTGAATAGAAACCTTGTCCCTTTTCCTCTTCTGGTACTGGTTGAATGGCCCCCATGTTCATGAGGGACAGAACTTGTTTCTGGGCCTCTGCCTACTGATTTGGGGGTAGATCTGGCCATCTGTTTGGGTTTGGCAACGTGTGGAAATTAAATCTGTATCCCTGGGATACTATGTTTAAAACCCATTTGTCCTGGGTAATAAGTTGCCAGTTTCATGCATGAAGTGCCAGTTTTCCCCCCAAAGGGGCGGCTAAAAGGTAAGTGCTTGGTGGTTGTAAAGGGAAGTCATTGAGACTGTTTACCACAGGGAGGTGCCTTGCTACTTCCAGATTTGGAGGTAGAGGCACCCCATTGTTTTGTCCTAAAAGTCCCTTGTGGCTGAAACCTGGAGCCTTTGGACTGTCTTGATTTGACTTGAGCGGCTCTCAAGAGGACTGGAAAGGACCAGTTTTTAGTAGGCCAGTGCCTACTAAAACTTGGAGGTTGCACTTGTAAGAAATCTTTCACTGTCTGCATAGATTTAGCTTTATCTTCCATCTTTTTTAACACTTCTTCAGCCTTATTACCAAAGAGATGGTCCTGTTGTAAAGGAGCATCCAACAATTTTGCTTTAACATGGTCAGGCAGAGTTTGCTCTTTGAGCCAAGCATGCCTTCTTAGCACAGATCCAGTTACAGCAGCCCTGCAAGAGGCCTCCAAGGAATCAAAACTACACTGCAAAGTATGTTTTCCAACTTGTTCAGCTGAATGTAATAAATCCTGCAAATCTTTATTTTCCACACAGTCAGAAATTAACATAATATTGTTTAAGTAGTCCCATGATATGTTGTTGATATTTAAGCATATGAAATTGACAGTTTAAAGCCCTGATTGCCAAGGTTGCAGACGTGTAAACCTTCTTACCCCATCTATCCAGTGCCCTGGAATCTCTATTAGAAGGGGTAGGATTTTAGAAGTAGAGGCCTTAATGCCCTTGGGACCCTGAGAAATTATTTCAGGGTCAGCAATAGGATTTTTGAAAAGGAATTTATGGGAGTCAGGAATCCTGTAGTATCTGTCTGGCTTACAAGGAGCCAGAGGCAGAGAATCAGGAGTCATACTAGATTCTGAAAAAACATCATCAACAATGTCTAGAACAGGAGGTATGGCCAAAGGCCTATGCTGAGGAAGAAGAAGAAAATCCATAAGTCTCTTTTTAGATTCAGAGAAATCCTGACTTTCCCAGTGGAAATGTTCCCTTAAAATAAGTAAAGTTACCCCAAAGGAAAAAATACTCAGGGGGAGAAGCAGAAGGAATGGAATCTTCTGCATCAGAGTCCTCATAAGTAGGAATAGACAAATCATGTTCATTAGAAGAGTCAGAAGAAATAGAATCCTGTTCAGAAGATTCATAGTCAATGTCCTGCCTAGGCCTCTTAGAAGGAAGGGGGGGTGGCTACCCCTGATCAGAGTAATTAAATCTTCAGCCATTTTGATCATTTGTTTTTTAGGCATAGGGGCCTGCACATGTGGCCCAGGCATTGGTTTTTTAGACATAGATTTAGATTTTGGCCTTAGTTTTGAAGATGGCGTTAGTTTAATATACAAATCTGTAGGCCTGAAAACACCCTCAGAATCTGGTGCCTGCACAGCGGCTCCAGACCCATCTAAGGTAGAGACATCCGCCGGTTCCAAAATTGAAGCATTTCGCTGCATACTGGACTCCAAATAGGTCTCAGTAGAGGCCTGCGAATCAGAAGTAGCGGGTATCAGGGGCTGCGAAAGTGCCTCACTGAGTACCGGCGACTGGCTTAGGAGAAGCATCGTCATCAGTTTTGGAACTCGACGGTCTCTCTGTCTTTTTCTTTGTATTTTTTAGGTATTCCGGTAGTCGGATTGCTAACAGACGACATTTCTGGATAATTAAATCTTGAGCCAAAATATTTAGAAGCAAAAATATACTGACGTTTAATGGTGCGTTCATTAGATTTAGCACAAAACTGACAGCAAGGCATGTTGTGGTCAGGGCCTAGGCAAGGAATACAGTACAAATGAAAATCCTTATGAGGTATTTGTTTCCCACAAGTAATGCAATTATTAACTTTTACTGACATTGGAAAGGAGCAAGAAAAAGTTTCCCCAACAGGGTACTTAGCTTTTAGTTAAAGACTTCTGTTCTGAAACTCAAATACGAAAATTTCAGGAGTCGGCCAACCGGCACTTGCAAACTGCTTCTGCTTTGGGCACCGCACGGCAAGAAAGACTGATGTAATGGCATCTGCTGCATGTTTTATACCCCTGACGTCATGGAAGATGGGACAGCAACCGGCGCAGGACCCAAGACTTTAATTAGGCCAACTGAGGGCAACCTGTCAGCAGATTACCCAAATGTAATGACTGCAACAGTGAAACACGAAGAACATAAAATAAATGACATTTCAGGTGTATAGTAGCAGATATGTAGTCAAGCAAATGAAAATGCTGCATCTGATATCTAAATACAAGGAGCAATTATATAAAAGTGCACGTGGGTGCATGTGTACACACACATATATATGTGTGTGTGTGTGTGTGTGTATATATAAAATGTGTGTGTGTATTTGCATAGGTGTATATATGTGTGTGTATGTGTATATAGGTGTGTGTGTATTTATGCATGTGTATAGATATATATGTGTGTGTGTGTGTGTATAAGTATGGATATATATATATATGGGTATATGTATGCATATGTTTATATGTATTATACATTTGCAATATATATGTATAGATATAGGTATGAATATGGTGCGGGTGTGTATAGTATATATGGGTACCTATATGTATGGATATTTCTGTATATGTATTTATATATGTATGCATATATTGTATAGCTTTCTGTTTACAAGTATGTATGTGTGTATGTACATGCATATGTGTATCTGTATGTATACTTTAACTCACCTAGCCATTACTGGAATCAATTGCAATGTAAATTTAGGCATCAGTGCATGGCATCCAGAAGACAAACTGCATGGCCAAGGCATGTTTCATCTGTCAGCTCCCCCCCAGAATAAACTTTTGCATGCCACATCCCCTTTTAAGGGTACACAGAACCAAGAATTAGTGGTGCTGATGAACTTTGCATGCAAAGTGACCCTTGTGGGGCATTCATTTATGAGGTGTTTGGCACTTTGTAATGAGTGATAAACGTATGAGGTTTGGACCAAGTAGCAGCTGCACAAATGGTGTCCAAAGGTAGACAGGCTGCATGGGCTAAAGACATAGAAACAGCCCTGGTAGAATGAGCTTTCACCTCACGTTCTAAAGGTTGTTTAGCTGAAGAATATACAAATTTTATACAATCAGAAATCCATTTGGACAATGTAACTTTGGATACCTAAAAACCTTTCTTATTGTCTGCATAGGAAACGAATAGTTGATCAGATTTCCTAAATTCTTTTAGTCTGTCCAAATAAAACCTCAATTGTCTGTGAACATCAAGCTTATGTAACATGTACTCCATTCTATTAGCATGATGCCTGAAAAAAGTAGGAAGGTCAATAGACTGGTTCAAGTTTGCCTCGGAGCAGACCTTAGGAAGAAAGGTTGGATTTGTTCTTAACGATACTCTGTCGGGGTAAAAGACTAGATATGGAGGCCTGATAGAAAGTGCTTGTAGTTCAGAAACTCTACGTGCCCAAGTAAAAGACACCAGGAAAATTGTCTTCCAAGAAAGGAACTTCAAAGGACAATATGATGCAGGCTCAAAAGGGGGAAGAATGAGTTGAGATAGTACCAAATTCAGATTCCAGGGAGTAACAGGATGTCTGATAGGTGGCCTAAGGTGATGAGTTCCTTTCAAAAAGGCTTTACATAATCTGTGGGACATAATGTTAGAACCACTGCATCCCACATGGAAGTTAGATATGGCAGCCAATTGAACCCTTATCGTAGAAGCTTCCGCACCATTGTGAAACAGCGAAGTCAAGAATTCCAGAATACTATGAAAAGGGGTGACACAGGGATCAAAACCATGCTGAGAAGCCCAATGAACAAATTGCTTCCATTTACTGTTATAGTGTTTCCTGGTGGAGACTTTGTGAGAAGAAAAGTACAGTTGTGTACACTTACCATAAATGTAGATGTTCGAGTGTATTCACTGTTGCAGTCATTACATTTGGGTAATCTGCTGGCAGGTTGCCCTCAGTCAGCCTGAATTCCAAAGTCTTAGGTCCTGCGTTGGTTGCTGTCTTCTCTTCCATGACGTCAGGTCGTCAGGGGTATAAAACATGCAGCCAACGTCATTTTCTTTAGTTTTTCTTGTCCCCGATGTCAGGTGCCCCCTAAAAGGTAGCAATATTATATATATAAATATAAATATACATGCATCAGTATAAACTTTACCTTCATCTACAAGCAAATACACCACATAGTTTGTAGAAGATAGAGAAGGAGAGCTAAACTTTAGAATGACATGGGGATGGCGGGAGGGTAACCTGGACTGCAACAGTGAATACACTCGAACATCTAAATTTATGGTAAGTGTACACAACTGTACTATGTTCTTCATGTTTCACTGTTGCACTCATTACATTTGGGTAGAATCCCAAAGCTATGGTTGGGAGGCTGGAGCTAAACAGCATTAGGTTCGGCTATAAGGCCCTGCAGTGGCAAAGCCTGCCCTGGACTTAGAGGAGAGAGGCAAATGGTAATGCTTTGTAAAGGTGTGAACAGAACTCCAAGTAGCAGCCTCTAGAATGTCTTTGGTTGGTACTCCTCTGAGAAAGGCTGCTGAAGTAGCTGCAGCTCTGGTGGAATGAGACCTAATGCCCTTGGGCACAGGTTTACCATGGTGTAAGTAGCAGAAATGGATGCAGTGGTTATCCACTTTGAAATAGCCTTTCCTTCTGATCCTGCAGCATATGACCCTAGTAATTGCTCAGTTTTTCTTAGAGCTTTAGTCCTGCTCAAGTAGAATCTTAGCTGTCTGTGTACGTCCAAGGAATGCAGAATTCTCTCCCCTTTGTTCTGTGGATTTGGATAAAAAGTTGGCAGATGAATTGTTTGGTTAAGAGCCACACTGGAAACCATCTTAGGCATAAAAGTAGGATTTGTCCTCAGACACCCTGTCTAGGTGAAATATGATAAAAGGCTCTACAGCCATGAGGGTCTGTAGCTCTGAAACTCTTCTTGCTGAAGTAATTGCTACCAGCAGAGCTGTCTTCCATGATAAGAACTTTATGACAGCGGTAGCAGCTGGTTCAAATGGAGGCAGGGTGAGCTTTTCCAACACATAACTGAGGTCACATGCAGGTAGTGGTGATCTTCTAGGAGGCCTTAAATGTTTGTCTCCTCTAAGATACTGCTTTAGTAAAGGATTGAGAAAAGATTGGTGGATCTGTATTGTAATGAGCCGAAATGGCAGAAGCATGGATTTTGATTGATGAGAAAGATAGGCCTTTGTCAAGCATCTCAGTTAAGTATTGTAATATCTAAGGAATATGCGGTTCTGCTGTATCAGTTCCTTGTGCTTGATTCCAAGCACAGAATCTCTTCCATTTGTCAGCATAAGATTTTCTAGTAGTAGGCCTTCTGGCTTCCAAAATGACATCCATCACAGCTTTACTGAGAGGTGTTGTTTGTATGATTACATAATTAGCCATGCTGCCAGGTTCAGAGTCTGTAGTTGATTGTGCAGGATCTGATTGTTTTGCTGGTGGTCTTTGAGGCAAGGTCCAAGCTGGGTATTGTGACAAGTTCCTTAGGATTGGGTACCAGTATTGGCTGGGCCAGTCCAGGGCAATTAATATCATCTTTGGCTTCTTTTGTCTGACTTTTAGGAGGACCTTGGGTAGAAGAGACAGAGGAGGAAAGGCGTAAACTGATAGGTTTTTCCAACTGAAGGATAGGGCGTCCACTTTCCATGCTTGTCTGTGATAAGTCCTTGTGCAGAATCTTTTCAATTGATAATTTTGAGGAGAGGCAAATAGATCTATGTCTGGGCTCCCCCATTTCTCTGTTATCATGCTGAAGACTTGCGGATTTAGTTTCCACTCGTGAGGATCCATAAGGTTTCTGCTTAGATTGTCTGCCAGAGTGTTTTGTTTTCCTGGCAGGAATTGAGCTTGAAGATGTATTTGGTAGGTCAAAGCCATGTCCCACAGTGCCATAGCTAATCTGTAAAGGGGATATGAGTGTGTGCCCCCTTGCTTGTTTATATACCACATGACTGTGGTGTTGTCCGTCTTTATTAGAAGTCCTGGATGAAGTAAGTCCTTGAAGGCTGTTAGGGCATTTTGAACTGCTAGCATCTCTTTCTGGTTGATATGTAGATGCATTTGCTTTGGTGCCCATATGCCCTGAATGCCCTTCCTGTCATGTGGGCCCCCCAGGCATAATCTGATGCGTCTGTTAAGGTTTGGCTGGCAGGGGGTAGAGTGAAGGGCCATCCCATGTTTTGGTGACAGGCCCTTGCCCACCATAGAAACTCCTGTTGC
Source organism: Protopterus annectens (assembly GCF_019279795.1). Classification (NCBI taxonomy): domain Eukaryota; kingdom Metazoa; phylum Chordata; order Ceratodontiformes; family Protopteridae; genus Protopterus; species Protopterus annectens. The sequence goes on from NC_056726.1 coordinate 1,216,648,201, forward strand.
AGGCAGGGAATGAGAGAAATCATTGTTTCCAGACTGTGTGAATGTTGACTCCATAAACCTTTTAGGTACCATTGAAGTTTCCTCATATGCAGTCTTGCATATGGAATTAGCAGGATGCAGGATGCCATGAAGCCCAGAGCCTGCAGAATTTGTCTTGCAGAAGACTGGGTTTTTGTTGCCATCAGTTTGAAGTAAGTAGTCAGTTGCCTTTGTTTGTCTGGCGTGAGGTAATCCATCTGGGCAACTGTATTCAAGCTTGCACCCAGGAATGTTATCTTTTGAGAGGGTACCAGTTGTGATTTCTTTGCATTTATCATGTACCCTAGGCATGTTAGAAGCCTTTTCACAAACGCCAGGTGTCGAAGAAGTGTCCTTGTTCTCTGCTTGAATGAGACAGTCGTCCAAGTAAGGATATATTTGTATACTTCTTTGTCTGCAAAATGCAATTACTGGTGTCAGGCACTTTGTAAAGACCCTGGGTGCAGTAGATAAGCCAAAGGGCAGTGCAGAGAATTGGTAATGCATTAAGCCAGCCTTGAATCTGAGGTATCTTCTGCACGACTGTCTTCTTGGGACATGCAGGTATGCCTCTTTTAGGTCTAAAGTCACCAGCCAAGCTTTCCTGCCCAGCATGGGCAGAAGCTGCTGCAAAGTCAGTATTTTGAATTTTGGAATGTCCAGGTATGTGCTCAAAATCGATAAATCCAGTACTGGCTGCCAGGCCTTGTCTTTTCTGGGCACCAAGAACAGTCTTGAGTAAAAACCTTGTCCTTTTTCCTGTTCTGGTACTGTCTGAATGGCCCCCATATCCATGAGGGACGTAACCTGTTTCTGTGCCTCTGCCCATTGATTTTTTGGCAGATCTGGCCAACCATTTGCCATTGGCAGAGTGTGGAAATGGAATCTGTATCCTTGTGATATGATGTTTAGTATCCATTTGTTCTGGGTTATTAACTGCCAATTTTAAGCAAAAAGTGCTAATTGTCCCCCTATGGGTGCTGCCAAAAGATAAGTGCTTGGTGTAGGCAGAGGGAAGTCATTGGGATTGCTTTCTGTAGGTTTGCGCTTAATCTCCTCCAGATTTGGAGTTGGATGTGCCCCATTGCTTTGACCTGTATGAGTCTTGCGCCTGGTATCTGGAACCCTTAGGGCATCTGGATATGCCCCTTTGAGCTCTGTCTGACACAGGAAAGGACCAGTTTTTTGTAGGCCAGTGTCTACTGAATCTTGGTGGCTGAACTCGTAAGAAGTCTTTAACAGTTTGCATAGACTTAGCTTTGTCTTCCATTTTCTTTAAAACCTCTTCTGCCTTAATATCAAACAGAGAGTCATGCTGTAAAGGTGCATCTAGCAATTTAGCTTTAACATGATCAGGCAAATTTTGTTCCTTTAACCAGGCATTCCTCCTAATCACAGATCCAGTAACTGTGGCCTTGCAGGAGGCCTCTAAAGAATCAAAACCACATTGCAAAGTATGCTTTCCAACTTGTTCAGCTGCATGCAATAATTCCTGCAATTCTTTATTTTCTGCACATTCTGAAATCAACATAATTTTCTGTTTCAGCAATCCCATAACATGTTGTTGGTAGTTAAGCATATAAAATTGACAGTTTAATGCCGATTGCCAAGGTTGCAGATGTATAAACCTTTTTTCCCCATCTGTCCAGTGCCCTTGAATCTCTGTCAGAGGGGGTAGGATTTTTTGCTGATGAGGCCTTAACTCCCTTTGGACCCTGTGAAATAGTTTCAGAATCAGCAGCAGGGTTTCTAAATAAAAATTTATGAGAGTCAGGGACCCTGTAATATCTGTCAGGCTTACTGGGAGCCGGAGGTAAGGAGTCAGGGGTCAGGCTTGACTCCGAAAACACATCATCCACAATGTCTAAAACAGGGGTAATGGCTAAAGGCTTGTGCTAAGGGAGAAGAAGGAAATCCCTGAGCCTCTTCTTTGATTCTGAGAAGTCTTGACTCTCCCAGTGAAAATGCTCCCTCAAAGTATGCAAGGTTTCTCCAAATGAATAATCCTTAGGAGGACATGCAGATGGAATAGACTCCTCAGCATCAGAATCCTCATAGGGAGGTAAAAATAATTCCTGATCAGAAGAGGAATCAGAAGAAATAGAAACCTGATCTGAAGATTCATAGTCAGCGTCTTGCCTAGGCCTCTTATATGGAAGGGGATGGGTACCCCTGATCAAGGTAATAAGGTCTTCAGCCATTGTGAGCATCTGTTTTTTAGGCATAGAGGCCTGTGCATGTGGCCCAGGTATCGGATTTTTAGTTTTAGAAGATGTCTTTGCCTTTGGTTTTGCAGCTTTCGGTTTGATATATAAATGTTGAGGTCTGAATACACCCTCAGAAGCCGGTGCCTGCTCAGTGGCTTCGGACCCATCCGAGGGAGATACATCCATCGGTCCAATACCTTGAATATCTTGCGGCATGCCGGACTCCATATGGGTGTCGGTAGAGGCCTGCGACTTGACAGTAGCAGGTATCAGGAGCTGCGAAATTGCCTCACTGAGTACCGGCGAACCAGTGACTGGCTTAGGAGAAGCTTCGTCATTGGTTTTGGATCTTGACTGCCTTTCTCTGTCCTTTTCTTTGCATTTTTTATGTACTCCGATAGTCGGGTTGCTATCCGACATTTCTGGGTAGTTAAATCTGTTTCCAAAATACTTAGATGCAAAAATATACCTACATTTAATAGTGCGTTGGTTAAATCTAGCACAAAACTGACAGCCAGGCACGTTGTGATCAGGGCCTAGGCAAGGAATACAGTATAAATGGAAATCCTTATGAGGTATTTGCTTCCCACAAGTAATGCAATTATTAACTTTTTCTGACATCGATAAAAAGTGAGAAATATTTTTCCCCAACAGGGTACTTAGCTTTAGTGAAGACTTCGGTTCTGAAACTCAAACTCGAATATTTCAGTAGTCGGCTGACCGGTGAAATGCTTCTGCTTCGGGCACCGCGCGGCAAGAAAGATTGAAGATAATGGCGTCGGCTGCATGTTTTATACCCCTGATGACCTGACGTCATAGAAGAGAAGACAGCAACTGACGCAGGACCCAAGACTTTGGAATTCAGGCCGACTGAGGGCAACCTGCCAGCAGATTATCCAAATGTAATGACTGCAACAGTGAAACATGAAGAACATCTAAAATATGTTGAACTGCTGGAGACAAATCATGTGACCTGGCTAGGTTGGGAAGTGGAGCAGCCAAGCTGTCAGTTTGAAGGAGACAAGAGAGGGATGAAGAACTCCCGACGAATGAGTCAGAAGGTCTGGCACTGGTTCCAGAACCCAAGGTTCTTCCACTTGGTATTGCTGTAGGAAGGGGAACCATATCTGCCGAGACCAAAATGGGGCCATTAGAATAACAGTCCTTCCCAGGCTTTTGGCTTTCTGTAAGAATCTGGAGATCAGAGGGATTGGAAGGAAGGCATAAAGGAGACCAGAGGGCCAATCGTGGCATTAATGTTCCGTGATACAAATCCCAACATAAGAACACCCTCCTTGTTTAAGAAAAAAAGTACTATCAATCCTCCCCTTCACCCACAACTTAAAAATCTTGAACATTTACTGGAAAGGGAAATTTGAAATACGGTGATTGAACACAGAGTAAGTTATAACCCTTCCAAGGAAGAGAGATGTTTACTAAATGATCTGAAGAACAATAAGTCTAAGAATTATGCAACCAGACAAAGGGGTTGGAACAGTACTTATGGATGTTATTCTTTACAAATCCAAAATGAAAGACTCGTTATATGATGTTTCTAAGTATTCTAGAGCCTCTATCAATGAGGTCCAAATAGCCAATTCCAAGATCAATATAATATTGAATGGCCTACTACTTGAAGGCTCTATTAACATTGAGACATTCAATTTTTTTGTCGAACAAAAATCCGAGGGTACCTTCAGTTTTTGGTATTCCGAAGGTCCATAAGGACCCCTCTGAACCCCTGCTACATCTTAATGTTTCTTCAGAAGGGTCCATTACTACTCCCCTGGCTAAATTTGTGGATATTACATTGAAAGACCTGTCAAACAAGGGTGACACAGTTTTAAAAGACTCTTGGGATTTTTTTGAGGCAAGTGGAATCCAAATTGTATTGTCCCAACATACTTTTTGTGACCCTTGATATTGTTGATTTATTTGGGTCCATACCACACGATACAGGGCTTTTATGGTTGGAGGAAAGTATGAGAGACAGTAGAGGATTTTCTTCTAATGATTTTAGAACCTGCCTTTTGCTTATGGAAGTAATACTTAAAAACAATTTTATGTACTTTGAAGGGGAGTTTTTTAAACAGGAAAAAGGTGTAGCTATGGGGACAAAATGTGCCCCCACATATGCAAACATTATTTTATCTTGGTGGGAGAATTTGTTACCAACTGTGAATTTGCCAGTTGTTGGTGTTTGTATAAACGCTTCCTTGACGATATTTGCATTTTTTGGACTGATTCCCAGGAAAGACTTTTTGACTTCCTTACATATGTCAAAGGAACAACTGATTTTTTGGATTTCACATACAACTTTAACAGTCGGAAATTAATTTATCTGGATATTTCCATGATTAAGTTGGACAATGCTTTCTCCTCAAAAATACACAGGAAAAAAACATTTTCCAGTTCTTACCTTCATTTTAATAGTGGTCACCCTTTCTTCCAAAAGAAGAATTTACTTAAGGGACAATTGGTTAGGATTAGTCGCATGACCTTGCATGATGAAGAATTTACAAAAGAATGTGACTTTGTTATGGATATGTTTAGGAAGAGAGGTTATCCAGACAATTTAATCCATGAGACTATTCAGGAAGTCGTAGATGGAAGAAAGGGGAGATTTGCCCCTATTTTGGGTCAAGATGATCCTGCTAAATCTGACACAACGGTTAACAATAATACTTCAAATAGTTGGGAGCAAGCATATATCATGAAATTCATTCTCTTTGGTTGGCATCGAATAAACTGTTTGGACATTATTCATCTTGGTCTTGGGCCCTTATTTGGTTTCTCCAAGCGAACCCGTTTGCTTTTGGTTACTGTTTGACATTGTTCGCTTTCATCTCCTTTGCGGGTCCCTTGGGCTGTCCCCCGGTGGAGGTACAGTGCAAAGTAGCTTCTGCATTTGGCATTTATCGGGGATGCAAAAAGGTCACAGCAAGGCTGGCCCCATCTGCAGAATATCCTTTCCACCACTCGTTCTTTGAGGGACCACTCGTGAGGCAACACAATGGCTCTGCTCAGTTTGTCCGCTATCACATTGGATGACCTGGGTATGTGCATTGCTATCAGAAAGCACCCGGTGGATACAGCCCACTGCCGAACTCTCAGGGCCTCTAGGCATAAGGGGTAAGACTTGGTTCCCCCTTGCTTGTTGATGTACCAGACTACAGGCATGTTGTTTGTCTGTATTGCAATCGTCTCTCGAGGTACAGAGTTGTGAAAGTGTTGCAACGTTAGAAAAGTTCAGTTGTGTACCTATCATAAATGTAGATGTTCGAGTGTATTCGCTGTTGCAGTCATTACACTTTGGTTATCCTGCTGGCAGGCTACCCGTAGTCGGCCTGAATTCCAAAGTCCTGGTCCGGCGTCAGTGCTGTCGCCTCTTCCCTGACATCAGGGCACCAGGGGTATATAAGATGTAGCCAACGCCATTTTCTTCAGTTTTTCTTGCCCCAAATGTCAGGTGCTCCCAAAAGGGTAGGCTATAAACTTTGCTTACAAAAAGCATGCACAAAATAAACATTACCTTCATCTACAAGCAAATACACCACATAGGTTGTATAGAATAGAGAAGTACAGATAAGTCCCAGCAGAGAAAGGGAGATGGTGGGTGGGTAACCTGGACTGCAACAGTGAATACACTCAAACATCTACATTTATGGTAGGTACACAACTGTACTATGTTCATCGTGTTTCACTGTTGCAGTCATTACACTTGGGTTGAATCCCAAAGCAGAGGTTGGGCGGCTGGATCTAAATAGGATTAGGAGTGGCTATGACGCCCTGCAAAACTGCAGTGGCAAAGCCTGCTCTGGATTTAGAGTAAAGAGGCAAGTGGTAGTACTTGGTAAAGGTGTGCACTGAACTAAGTTGCAGCCTCCAATATTTCCTTGGTTGGTACTCCTCTGAGAAAGGCTGCTGATGTGGCTGCTGCCCCGGTAGAATGTGGCCTAACATTCTTAGGTACTGATTTGCCATGCTGTGCATAGCAGAAGCGAATGCAGTGTCCTATCCATTTGGAAATAGTCTGCTTTGAAATAGCCTTTCCTTGTGATCTTGCAGCATATGCCACCAAACGTTGCTCAGTCTTTCTGAAAGCTTTAGTTTTTTTCCAGGTAGAAGCGTAGCTGTCTGTGAATTTCCAAAGAGTGCAGAAGTCTCTCCCCTTTATTCTGGGGATTTGGATAAAAGGTTGGAAAATGGATGGTTTGGTTAAGAGCCACACTGGAAACCATCTTTGGCATAAATGTTGGGTTTGTCCTTAGAGAAACCCTGTCCGGATGGAAAATGATAAAAGGTTCCACTGCCATCAATATCTGTAACTCTGAGACTCTTCTGGCTGAAGTTATTGCTAGGAGCAGAGCAGTTTTCCATGATAAAAATTTTATCTCAGCTGTATTGGCTGGTTCAAAAGGAGGCAGTGTGAGCTTTTCCAAGACAAAATTGAGGTCTCATGTGGGTAGCGGTGCTCTCCTTGGGGGTCTTATGTTTTTGGCCCCTCTGAGGTACTGTCTTAGCAGTGGATGTGAAAAAATAGAAGGTTCCATATTGTAATGAGCTGAAATGGCAGAGGCATGGATCTTAATTGATGAGAAGGATAGGCCTTTGTCCAACATCTCAGGTATTGTAAAATCTGAGGAATATTTGGAACAAGCGGTTCAAGTCCTTGTGCCTGGTTCCAAGCATAGAATCTCTTCCATTTTTCTGCATAAGATTTTCATGTGCTGGGCCTTCTGGCTTCCAAAATGACATCCACAACTGCTTTAGAGAGAGGTGTATTCTGAGTGGTTATATTATTCGCCATGCAGCCAGGTTTAAGGTTCTGAGTTGGCTGTGCAGGATCTGATTGTTTTGTTGGGTCAGAAGATGAGGAATTTGAGGTAAGGTCCAGGCTGGATCTTGAGACAAGTTCTTTAGGATTGGGTACCAGTGCTGGCGTGGCCAGTCTGGGGCAATCAGAATCATTTTTGGCTTCTCTTGTCTGACCTTTAGGAGTACCTTGGGGAGGAGAGGCAGTGGAGGAAAGGCATAAACTGTCAGGGCTTTCCAGCTGAATGATAGAGCATCCACCTTCCAAGCTTGAGTGTGATAAGTTCTTGTGCAGAATTTCTGCAGTTGTGAGAGGAGGCAAATAGATCTATGTCTGGGCATCGCCATTTCCTTGTTATCATGCTGAAGATTTGTGGATCTAGTTTCCACTCGTGAGGGTCCATGAGGTTTCTGCTTAGTTAGTCTGCCAGAGTATTTTTCCTTCCTAGCAGGAATTGTGCCTGTAGATGTACGTGGTAGGCCAATGCTATGTTCCACAAGGTCATGGCTTGTCTGCAGAGGGGGGTAGGAATGTGTGCCCCCTTGCTTGTTTATGTACCACATGACTGTAGTATTGTCCGTCTTTAGTAAAAGTTGTCCTGGCTGAAGTAGGTCCTTGAAGGCTGTCAGGGCATTCTGTACAGCTAGCATCTCTTTTTGATTGATATGTAGATGCATTTGGTCTGCGGGCCACTTGCCCTGAATACACTTTTCTGCCATGTGTACCCCCCAGGCATAATCCGATGCATCTGTTGTTAGTGTCTGCCTGGCTGTGGGCAAAGTGAAAGGATGTCCCTTGTTGTGGTGACAGGCCAGTGCCCACCATCAAAACTCTTGTTGCAGGCAAGGAATGAGAGAGATTATTGTCTCCAGGCTGTGGCAATGTTGAGTGCAAACACTTTTAAATACCATTGTAGCTTCCTCATATGCAGTCTTGCATATGGAATTAGCAGAATGCAGGATGCCATAAAGCCCAAAGCCTGCAGAATTTTTCTTGCAGGTAAATGGGTCTTTGTTGCCATCATTTGAAAGTAATGAGTCAGTTGCCTTTGTTTGTCTGGCAAGAGATAAGCCATCTGCGCAGTTGTATTTAAGCTTGCACCCAGGAATATTATCTCTTGAGAGGGCACTAGTTTTGATTTCTTTTCGTTTACTGTTTACCCTAGGCAAACTAGTAATCTTTTTACAAATGCCAGATGTTGTAGTAGAATGTCCTTGCTCTCTGCTTAAATTAGGCAGTCGTCCAAGTAGGGATATATTTGAATTCCTTTTTGTCTGCAAAATGCAATTACTGGTGCCAGGCATTTTGTGAAGACCCTGGGCGCAATAGATAAGCCAAATGGCAGTGCAGAGAATTGGTAATGCATTGAGCCAGCTAAGAATCTGAGGTATCTTCTGCAAGATTGTCTGATTGGGACATGCAGGTATGCCTCTGAGGTCCAAGTAACGAGCCAAGCCTTCTTGCTCAGCATGGGTAGAAGTTGCTGCAGTGTCAACATTTTGAATTTTGGAACGTCCAGGAAAGTATTTAGAGTAGACAGGTCCAGTATTGGTCTCCAGGCTTTGTCCTTTCTGGGTACCAAGAAAAGTCTTGAGTAAAATCCTTGCCCCTGCTCTTGCTGTGGTACTTTTTGAATTGCCCTCATGTCCATGAGAGCAGAAAAATACAGTTTTGTACCTACCATAAATGTAGATGTTCGAGTGTTCACCCTGCTGCAGTCATCACACTTGGGTTATCCTGCCGTCAGGCGGCCCCACAGTCGGCCCTAGTTCCAAAGTCTTGGTCTGGCGTCGGTTGCTGTCGCTTCCTCCCTGACGTCAGTGTGCCAGGGGTATATAAGAGGCATCCAACGCCATTTTCTTCAGTTTTTCTTGCCCCAGATGTCAGATGCCCCCAATAGGTAGGCAATACATATTGCTATATAAAAATATACAAGTAAAAATAAAACAATACTTTCAGTCACAAGCAAATACACCACGGAGGTTGTATAGGATAGAAAGGTATGGATAAGTCCAGCTAGTTCAGAGGGGATGGAGGGAGGGTAACCTGGACTGCAGCAGGGTGAACACTCGAACATCTACATTTATGGTAGGTACAAAACTGTACTATGTTCATCGTGTTACCTTGCTGCAGTCATCACACTTGGGTTGAATCCCAAAGCTAAGGATGGGTGGTGGAGTTAAACAGGGTTAGAAGAAGCTAGTAGGCCCTGCAAAACTGCAGTGGCAAAGCCAGCTCTAGTTTTAGAATATAGAGGTATGTGATAGTGTTTGGTGAAGGTGTGCACTGAACTCCAAGTTGCAGCTTCCAGAATATCCTTGGTTGGCACCCCCCTGAGAAAGGCTGCTGATGTAGCTGTAGCCCTGATGGAGTGGGGCCTAATGCTAGCAGGTACCGGTTTCCCATGATGTGTGTAGCAGAAACGTATGCAATGTCCTATCCATTTTGTAATGGTCTGTTTTGAGATAGCTTTTCCTTGTGATCCTGCAGCATAGGCTACAAAGAGCTGGTCAGAGTTTCTGAAAGCCTTAGTTTTATCCAAGTAGTAATGTAATTGTCTGTGAATGTCCAAAGAGTGCAGGAGTCTTTCTCCTTTGTTCTGGGGATTTGGAAAAAAGGTGGGCAAATGAATGGTTTGGTTTAGGGCCAAACTGGATACCACCTTTGGCATAAAGGAAGGGTTAGTTCGCAGAGAGACTCTGTCTTGATGAAAAATGAGGAAAGGCTCCACTGCCATTAGTGCCTGTAGCTCTGAGACTCTTCTAGCTGAAGTTATTGCTAGCAGCAGGGCAGTTTTCCATGAAAGAAACTTTAAATCATCTGAGAAGGCTGGTTCAAAGGGCGGAAGTCTAAGTTTTTCCAGAAAAAAGTTGAGATCCCAAGTAGGTGTTGGTGCTCTCCTGGGCGGTCTTATGTTCTTAGCCCCTCTGAGGTACTGTCTTAGGAGTGGATGTGAAAATAAAGGAGGATTCGTGTTGTAATGAGCTGAAATTGCTGAGGCGTGGATCTTAACAGATGAAAAGGAAAGTCGTTTGTGCAACATCTCAGTTAAATATTGTAGAATCTGAGGAATGTTTAGATCAAGGGGATTTTGGCCTTAAGCCTGGTTCCAGGCGCAAAATCTTTTCCATTTGTCTGAATAGGTTTTCCTGGTGCTGGGCCTCCAGAATGACATCCATAACAGCTTTGGATAGAGGTGTTGGTTGATTGTTTAGGTAATTTGCCATGCAGCCAGGTTTGAAGTCTTGAACTGGCTGTGTAGAATTTGATTGTCTCGCTGTGTGAGCAGGTGAGGGATTTGTGGTAAAATCCATGGTGGGCCATGTTCCTTAGTATTGGGTACCAGTGCTGGTGTGGCCAGTCTGGAGCAATGAGCATCATTTGTGGCCTCTCTAATCTGACTTTCAGCAGCACCTTTGCTAGAAGAGGCAGTGGAGGGAAGGCATACACTGTCAATGTTTTCGAACTGAATGTGAGGGCGTCCACTTTCCAAGCTTGTGAGTGGAATGTCCTTGTGCAAAATGTTTGAAGTTGGTAGTTTTGGGGGTTGGCAAACAGATCTATGTCTGGGCATCCCCATTTTTGAGTTATCATTGCAAATACCTGTGGATCCAGTTTCCACTCGTGGGGATCCATGATGTTTCTGCTTAGGTCATCTGCCAATGTGTTTTTCTTTCCTGTCAGGAATTGTGCTTGTAGTTGAACTTGGTAAGACAGTGACCTGTGTTCCACAAGGTCATTGCTTGCCTGCATGGGGGTAGGAATGTGTGCCCCCTTGCTTGTTGAAGTACCACATTACTGTGGTATTGTCCGTCTTTATTATTAGTTGTCCTGGGTGTAAGAGGTCCTTGAAAGCTGTCAGGGCATTCAGTACTGCTAACATTTCCTTTTGATTGATATGCAGATGCCTTTGATCTGTAGTCCATTTGCCCTGAATGCACTGTCCTGCCACATGTGCTCCCCAGGCATAGTTCGATGCATCTGTTGTCATAGTTTGCCTGGCTGTGGGTAATGTGAAAGGCTGACCCTTGTTGAGGTGACATGCCTGTGCCCAGCATAGAAACTCCTGTTGAAGGCAGGGAATGAGTGGTATCATTGTTTCCAAGCTGTGGCTGTGCTGAGCCCATACGCTTTTCAGGTACCATTGTAATTTCCTCATATGCAGTTTTGCAAATGATATTAGTAGTATGCAAGATGCCATGAATCCCAAGGTCTGCAGAATTTTTCTTGCAGGGAGTTGGGTCTTTGTTGCTATTATTTTGAGGTATTGTGTCAGATGTTGTTGCTTGTCTGGCATGAGATAAGCCATCTGGGCCGTTGTATTCAAGCTGGCATCCTGGAATATTATGTTTTGTGAGAGCACTAGTTTTGATTTCTTTTTATTTACTGTGTACCCTAGGCAACTTAGAAGGTGTTTTTCAAATGCCAGATGTTTTAAAAGAATGTCCTTGCTTTCTGCTTGAATAAGGCAGTCGTCTAGGTATGGGTATATTTGAATTCCTCTCTGTCTGCAGTATGCAATTACTGGTGCCAGGCATTTTGTGAAGACCCTGGGCACAGTAGATAAGCCAAAGGGCAGTGCAGAGAATTGGTAATGGGTTGAACCTGCAATGAAACGGAGGTATCTTCTGCAATTTTGTCTGATAGGGACATGCAGGTATGCCTCCTTGAGGTCCAACGTTACTAGCTAAGCTTTTTTGCCCAGCATGGGAAGAAGCTGCTGTAGTGTTAGCATCTTGAATTTTGGTACTTGCAAGAAGGTGTTTAGAATTGAAAGGTCCAGAATGGGTCTCCAAGCATTGTCCTTTCTGGGGACTAGAAAGAGCCTTGAGTAAAATCCTTGGCCTTGCTCCGGTGTAGGCACCAGTTGAATGGCTCTCATGTCCATGAGAGCTGTAATTTGTTTTTCAGCTTCTGCCCATTGATTTTGTGGCAGGTTTGGCATTCCTGTCATCCTTGGCAAGGTGTGGAAATGGAATCTGTATCCTTGTGAGATAATGTCTGGGACCCATTTGTCCTTTGTGACAATGCGCCAGTTGTCAGAAAAAAGTGCTAATTTTCCTCCCAAGGGAGCTGCCAAGAGAGTTTTGCTTGGCAGTTTGAGATGTAAGTCATTGTGTTTGTCTTCTAGTAGTTTGGGACCTGTCTTCTCCTCCCTTCTGTGTTGCAGTGCCCCATTGGCAAGGTTTGTAAGGTATTTGTGCTTGTCCTCTGCCCCTTGGGCGTCTGTATTTACCTCTCTGTGGTCTGTCAGAAGCTGGAAAGGACCAATTTTTTGTTGGCCAATTTCTGCTGAAGCGTGGGGGTTGTACCTGTAAGAAATCTTTGACCATCTGCATGGATTTTGCCTTATCCTCCATTTTCTTTAAAACCTCTTCTGCTTTAACCCCAAATAAGACATCCTGCTGTAAGGGTGCATCTAGTAACTTTGCTTTGACATGATCAGGCAGAGTTTGTTCCTTTAACTAAGCATGCCTACGTATAACAGACCCAGTAACAGCTGCTCTACAAGAAGCTTCCAAGGAATCAAATCCACACTGTAAAGTATGTTTGCCCACCTGTTCAGCTGCATGCAACAAATCCTGTATTTCCTTGAATTCAGACTGTTGAGGATGCGTGCTCATCTTTTGTTTTATTTGAGACATTAGGAATTGCTGGTATTTCAGCATGTGAAATTGACAATTTAGTGCTCTCATAGCTAGAGTAGCTGAGGTGTAAACTTTCTTCCCCCACCTATCTAGTGCCCTGGAGTCCCTTTCAGAGGGTACAGGATTTTTAGCCATAGAAGCCTTAAGCCCCTTTGGGACCCTGGGAGATTGTCTCTGGGTCAGCAACAGGGCTTTTGTAAAGGAATTTGTGAGAGTCAGGCACTCTATAATATCTATCTGGTTTGGCTGGAGCAGGAGGCAGAGAATCTGGATTTAGACTAGATTCTAAGTAAACATCATCCACAATATCTAAAACTGGAGGGATAGCAAGTGGTCTGTGCTGGGGGAGTAAAAGAAACTCTCTGAGCCTTTTCTTTGAGTCGGAGTAGTCCTGACCTTCCCAGTGGAAATGTTCCCTCATGGTATGTAAGGTTTCCCCAAAGGAATACTCTTTAGGGGGAGAAGCTGAGGGAATGGAATCTTCAGCATCAGAATCTTCATAAAGGGGAAAGGAGTAATCCTGTTCCTCAGAGGAGCCTGAGGAAATAGACACTTGATCAGAGGAGGCATAATCCTCCTCCTGTCTAGGCCTTTTGTCTGGGGGGATTGGGAACCCCTGATTAAAGAAATCAAATCTTCAGCCATTTTAAGCATCTGTTTCTTAGGCATGGGGCCTTGAACTGGAGACTGAAGTGCAGTCTTTTTTGGTTTGAGAGGAGTCTTAAGTTTATCATAAGATTTTATGGTGAGAGTAGTCAGTCTGAAGACACCTTCTGAAACCGAAGGTGTTTCCACAGCACTGGCTTCTCCTTCTGCAATGTTGTCGGTAGGGCCTAAAGAAAATGGCTGTGTTGGCCTAGAACTCTCTGCTTGAGAATCCAAAGCGGTCTGGGGTTCCAATTCTGCAGTCGCCAGGGGCTGCGTAGGCATCTCACTGCAAACCAGAGAACCGGCGACCAGCCCAGCCGAGGCCTCGGAGTCTGGCTTGGATCTAGGCTGCCTGTCTTTATCTTTGCGTTTTTTATGCACGCCGGTAGTCGGTTGCTCTGACGGCATAGTGTAATTAAATTTCCTACCGAAGTAGTGTCATGCGAAATCAAAGCGTCGCTTTATAGTTTGCTTATTGAACCTAGCACAAAACCGACAACCAGTGACATCGTGGTCTGGGCCTAGGCAAGGTATACAATAAGAATGAAAGTCCTTATGAGGTATTTGCTTCCCACGAGAAATACAATTGTTAACTTTTTCTGACATCAGACTGAGGCAAGAAAAGGTTCCCCAACGGGGTACTTAGCTTTGAAGACTTCGGACTGAAAGTCTAAAATCTCAGGTGTCGGCCGACCGGCACTTGCGAAATGCTTCTGCTTCGGGCACCGCACGGCAAGAAAGACTGAAGAAAATGGCGTTGGATGCCTCTTATATACCCCTGGCGCACTGACGTCAGGGAAGAAGCGACAGCAGCCAATGCCGGGCCAAGACTTTGGAATTCAGGCTGACTGCGGGGCCGCCTGATGACAGGATAACCCAAGTGTGATGACTGCAGCAGGGTAACATGATGAACATCTGCTCCCTATCACCATGGTTCTAAGGACCCCCTCTGCCACCTGGGTGGCAGTTCACTACATGTGTTCTGGAAAGCTCCTTGGGACACATTTTTCCACCTTTCTGCCCTTTGGGGTATGGTCTAGTGGGGGTGGAAAAAATGGACTCCTACGACAGAGAGTCTTTCCTTCCTGCTCACACCTAGTAAGCATCTCCTTGACTTTAGGCCCAAACAAGGAAGAGCCATCAAATGTGGTATTAACAAAGGAAGACTTGAAGGCTTCCGCAAAGGAGCATAAGTGCATCCAGGATGGTCTCCGCAGAGCTATCACTGAACCTGCTGCTCGGCTTGATCCATCAGCTGCATAAGAAATGAGCCGCATGGATGAGTTCACAATAGAATTAAGGGTATTAAGCTGTGCCGTCACTTTCTCAGAAACAGCATTATCTGTTTTGCCATGTCGAGTATCTCCAAGCTGTTTAAGGAGATTTCGTCGAAGACGGGTAAAGTGGGTTAAACAGTTGAGTGATCTCATTGCAAATGTCACAGAACTAAAGATGCATTTCCCGTATCTGTCCATCATCCTAGAGTCTTTATTAGGAGGATGAACAGAAGAGGAGGTTTCTGACATCTCTTGGTGGCCACCGCCACCACCATGGCATCAACGGGGACTCCCTTCGTAAGAAAAGACCTGTCTTGAGGGGAGGTGATAAATTTGTTGGGCCTCCGAGGGACTGGTTCCATGGAATCAGGAGACTCCCACGCTCTTCGAGTGACCAAGTCCATTAATTCGTCAAAGGGTGGAGTAACCCAGGAGGTGGAAGGTTGAGACCCAAAGGCCTTCAGGAGCACCAACTCTTCCTCAGTAGGGGTAAGGGACTGCCAGTCACCCCTCTGCCTTAATATTTCCAGGATGTCTGCAAATGAGACATCTTCAGAGGAGGACCATGGGGACCCTTCTGATTCCTCTAAGTTGGTGTCTGATGTTAAGGATTCCTGAGGGGAATCCAAATGCCTCCTCTTGCATAGTCTCTTTCTGGGGACTTCATCAGTGGGGGCATCTGGTGAAGTCACAGTCAAGCTGGGGTCACCCAATGGGGTTACCTCAGGCTCTGGATCTCGATGCCTGGTAGGGACCTGTGGTGTAGGACAGAATGTGACCCTTTAGGGGAGGAAGAGGAAAGATCCGAAGAGGTAAGGGTCTTTGCAGACATGACCTTTCCCGACCCAAGGAATGTGCCGGTTCCGAAGAAGACGGCAACCTCCCAGGGGCCAAGACCATGGGCTCCGAACCAGAGGACAGAACCGAGCCCATCTGCGCAGAAGCCCCAAGAGGGAGAGTCGGAACCGAAGCATTGGTTCGACTCTCCCACCCCGGAACCAGCGAGAGTGTCGGCTCCGAGACTCTTCAATCAGAACTGAAGAAGTCAAGGTCAATGGGGCCGAGAGCACTGGAACAGGCCTCGGCTCCGAGGGTTCCACCACTATCAGATCCTCTCTTTCCGGCTCAGAAAGCTGAACTGGCCTCGGAGGAGGAGCAGAAAAGTACAGTTTTGTACCTACCATAAATGTAGATGTTCGAGTGCTAATACAGCTGCAGTCATAACAGATGGGTTCTCCTGCCATCAGGCGGGTCCTCGGTCGGCCGAATTCCAAAGTCTAGGTCCGGTGTCGGTTGTCGTCGCTTCTTCCCTGACGTCAGTGCGACAGGGGTATAAAAGAACCAGCCGACGCCATTTTCTTCAGTTTTTCTTGCCCCAGATGTCAGGTGCCCCCAGAAGGAAGGCAATACATAAATTTATGTAATAATACAATATAATCAAAATACAGTAGTTGCAAGCAAATACACCATAAATGAATACCCCAATCAGGTTGTATGAGGAGGTGTTAGCCAATAGGCCTGTCCCAAGAGGGGAAGGAGGGAGGGAAACCTGGACTGCAGCTGTATTAGCACTTGAACATCTACATTTATGGTAGGTACAAAACTGTACTATGTTCATCGTGCATACAGCTAAAGTCATAACAGATGGGTAGAATCCCAAAGCTAAAAAAGGGGTGGTAGGCACTAGGTGGAACTAGGAGGAGCCAGGATGCCCTGCAAGACTGCAGCGGCAAAGCCTGCTCTAGTTTTGGAGTATAATGGTAGGTGGTAGTGCTTGGAGAAGGTATGCACAGAACTCCAAGTGGCTGCTTCCAAAATATCTTTGGTAGGAACTCCTCTGAGGAAAGCTGTGGCCCTTGTGGAGTGAGATCTGATGCCTGCAGGGACAGTTTTACCATGAAAAGAGTACCAAAAGCGTATGCAGTGGGCTATCCATTTTGAGATTGTCTGTTTGGAAATTGGCTTCCCTTGAGCTCCTATAGCATAGGACACAAAGAGTTGTTCTGATTTTCTGAAAGGTTTTGTTCTGTCCAAATAATAGCGCAGCTGTCTGTGGATGTCCAAGGAATGTAGTAGTCTCTCCCCTTTGTTTTGAGGATTAGGGTAAAAGGTAGGTAAAGTGGATAGCCTGATTCAAAGCTACCCTGGATACCACCTTTGGCATAAAGGACGGGTTGGTTTGTAAGGAAACTCTGTCCTGATGGAAAATGATGAAAGGCTGCACAGCCATGAGGACTTGTTGTTCAGATACCCTGCGAGCTGAGGTGATAGCCAGAAGGAAGGCTGTTTTCCAGGACAAATATTGCAAATCTGTTGAGGCAGCTGGCTCAAAAGGAGGCAAGATCAGCTTTTCTGGAATGAAATTGAGGTCCCAAGCAGGTATTGGTTGTTTCCTTGGGGGTTTTATATTCTTAGCCCCTCTGAGGAACTGTCTTAAGAGGGGGTGAGAGAATAAAGGTGGATCAGTGTTGTATTCTGCAGAAATGGCTGAGGCATGGATTTTGATGGAGGAGAATGAAAGTCCACTGCTTAGCAGCTCAGCTAGATACTGTAATATTTGAGGTAAATTCAGTTTTCCAGTATTCTGGCCCTTTTTCTCATTCCAGGCACAAAACCGTTTCCATTTTGCGGAGTAAGCTTTTCTAGTAGACGGCCTTCTGGCCTCCAAAATGACATCCTGCACCTCCTTGGAGAGTAGGGTCTGTTGTGAAGTTAAGGAATCTTCCATGCAGCCAGATTGAGTGTTTTCAGCTGACTGTGAAGAGTTTTGAAGCTGTGCTGAATCAGAAGAAGAGGCATTAGAGGTAGGGTCCATGGTGGGAAATGCGTCAGGCTCCTCAGGAGTGGGTACCAGTGCTGTCTTGGCCAGTCTGGAGCAATGAGAATCATCTTTGGTCTGTCTGCTCTGGTTTTTAATAGAACTTTCGGCAGCAGAGGAAGAGGTGGAAAGGCATAAACTGTCACTGTTGTCCAACTGAAAGAGAGAGCGTCCACTCTCCAGGCCTGTGGATGAAAAGTCCTTGAGCAGAATTTTGTCAATTGGTGATTTTTGTGGGAGGCAAAGAGATCTATGTCTGGCCTACCCCATGCTTGAATTATCTCTGTAAAAACTTGAGGATGCAACTTCCATTCGTGTGGATCTGTCATATTTCTGCTTAGGTTGTCTGCCAGCGTGTTTTCCTTGCCTGGCAAGTACTGTGCTTGAAGTTCGATTTGTACTTCCAGAGCCATGTTCCAAAGTGACATGGCCAGCCTGCATAGGGGGTATGAATGGGTTCCTCCCTGTTTGTTTATGTACCACATTACTGTGGTGTTGTCTGTCCTTATCAATAGTTGACATGGATGGAGAAGGTCTTTGAAAGCTATAATAGCATTTATTACTGCTAGCATTTCCTTTTGATTGATGTGAAGGTGCTTTTCTTTTTGGGACCATTTGCCCTGAATGCACCGATCTGTCATGTGCACCCCCCAGGCGTAGTCCGAGGCGTCTGTTGTGATGACTTGATTTGCTTGAGGCTTGCAGAATGGGAGACCTGTGTTTGTTTGGCATGCTTGAGCCCACCACAGAAATTCCTTTTGAAGACATGGAATTAGTGGTATTACTGTTTCCAAACTGTGGCTGTGTTGAGACCATAGGTTTTTCAGGTACCATTGAAGTTTCCTCATATGCAGCTTTGCACATGGGATTAGTAGGATGCAAGATGCCATGAATCCCAGAGCCTGCAGGATTTTCCTTGCAGTCAGCTTGGTGAAATTTGCTAGTTTTCTGAAGTACTGAGTTAGTTGCCCCTGTTTCTCTGGCATGAGGTAGGCCATCTGGGTGTTTGTGTCCAAGTTGGCACCCAGGAAATTATTTTCTGAGGGGGTATTAGCCTTGATTTCTTTTTGTTGACTATGTATCCCACAGAATTCAACAACATTATTACAAAAGCCAGATGTTTCAGAAGTATGTGCTTGCTGTCCGCTTGGATCAGGCAATCGTCCAAATATGGGTATATTTGTATCCCTTGAAGTCTGCAGTAGGCAATTACTGATGCCGGGCATTTCGTGAATACTCTGCGTGCAGTAGATAAGCCAAAGGGCAATGCAGAGAATTGATAATGGGTTGAACCCGCAAGAAATCTGAGGTATCTTCTGCAATTTTGTCTGATTGGGACATGCAGGTATGCCTCCTTGAGGTCCAATGTTACCAGCCAAGACTCCTTGCCCAGCATGGGAAGAAGCTGCTGTAATGTGAGCATCTTGAATTTTGGCACGAGTAAAAATGTGTTTAGGATGGATAGGTCCAAAATAGGTCTCCAATCTTTTCCCTTCCTTGGTACCAGGAATAGTCTGGAATAAAAACCTTGACCTTGTTCTTGAGTAGGTACCTCTTGAATAGCTTTCATGTCCATGAGATCTGAAATTTGTCTTTGTGCCTCTGCCCTTTGATTGTGTGGCAGGTTTGGCATGCCTCTCATTTCTGGAAGGGTGTGAAAATGGAATCTGTAGCCTCTGTCCAGGATCCATTTGTCTTTTGTGACAATATGCCAATTTTTCAAAAATGCCAGTTTTCCGCCTAAGGGTGCTGCCATTTGAGCCTTGCTTGGCATGCAAAGGGGAAAGTCATTGGGTTTGCTTTCTGAATGGCTGCGAACTATCCTCATCACCTCTTTGTGTAGGAGCTTGCCATTGTCTGCCTCTAAACGATCCTTGAGATTGCCCTCTGTCCCTCGGGCGCCTGTATCTACCTCTTTGGGGTCTGTCCATGGCTGGAAAGGACCAATTTTTGGAAGACCAATTTCTACTGAAACGTGGAGGTTGCACCTGTAGAAAATCTTTCACTGTTTGCATTGACTTAGCCTTTTCCTCCATTTTCTTTAATACCTCCTCAGCTTTAACACCAAATAATACATCCTTTTGTAGAGGGGCATCTAGTAATTTAGCTTTGACATGATCTGGTAAGGTTTGCTCCTTGAGCCAGGCATGTCTACGTATGACTGATCCTGTAACAGCAGCTCTACATGAGGCCTCTAGAGCATCAAAACCACATTGTTTGTATGTTTACCCACTTGTTCTGCACTATGCATCAAATCCTGCAACTCCTTCAAGTCTGGTTGTTCAGGTTGTGACATTTTGCTTCTCAACTGTGATAACAGAAACTGTTGGCACTTTAACATATGGAACTGGCAGTTTAATGCCCTCATGGTTAAGGTGGCCGAGGTGTATACCTTTTTTCCCCACCTTTCTAAAGATCTGGAATCTCTCTCAGAAGGTAATGGATTTTTAGCAGTGGAGGCCTTAATTCCCTTGGGGCCCTGTGAAATAGTTTCTGGGTCAGCCGCATGGCTTTTGTATAAAAATTGGTGTGAGTCAGGAACCCAGTAGTACCTGTCAGGCTTGACTGGGGCTGGAGGTAAAGAGTCTGGGTTAAGGCAGGCCTCCGAATACACATCATCTAGTATGTCTAAGACAGGAGGTATAGCCAGAGGCCTGTGCTGAGGTAGCAAGAGAAAATCCCTAAGCCTTTTCTTGGAGTCTGAGTACTCTTGGCCTTCACAGTGGAAGTGTTCCCTCAAGGTATGCAAGGTTTCCCCAAATGAGTAATCCTCTGGGGGGGAAACAGAGGGAATGGACTCCTCTGCATCAGAATCTTCAAAGGGGGAGTAAGAATGTTCCTGTTCATCAGAGTGCTCTGAAATAATGGAGGCCTGGTCAGAGGAGGGGGATTCTTCCTCCACTCTGGGCCTTTTGTCCGGGGGGGGTTTGAGAACCCCTGGTAAGAGTAATTAAATCCTCAGCCATTTTAAGCATCTGCTTTTTAGGCATGGGGCCTGGAGAAGGGCCCTGTGTAGCTGGTCTCTTAGAATGCATGGCTGCTTTAGACTTAGTGAAAGCCTTGATAGAAAAAGAAGAGGAAGGTCTGAAGACACCTTGAGAGGAGGCAGACCTGTCTACATTTTGAGTTTCACCACCAGGAGTGGCTTCTGTATCTGTAGTCGGGGTGTGGGCCGAGGAGCCTGCGACCTCGGGCAGAGTAGACACCGCCAATGAAGTGACGTCGGTAGGCAGGGGCTGCGTAGGCGCCTCGCTGAGAACCGGACCACATGTAGTCGGCTTTGGTGTGGTGTCGGTAGAGGCCGCGGACCTCATGTGTCGGTCCTTATCTTTGCGTTTTTTAGACAAAACTGGAGTCGGAGTATCCGACGACATAATGTAGTTAAATTTTTTACCAAAATAGTGCTGGGCAAACTCCGCCCGATGCTTAATGGTGCGTTTCTTGAAAGTAGCACAAAAACGACAGACCGAGACGTCGTGGTCTGGGCCTAAGCAAGGAATGCAGAGGGAATGAAAATCCTTATGCGGTATTTGCGTCCCACATGAAATACAATTATTAACTTTGTCTGACATCGGTCTGAGGCAAGAAAAGTTTCCCCAACGGGGTACTTAGCTTTCAAGAAGACTTCGGTTGCAAAATTTTCGTAATTTCAGGAGCTGGCCGACCGGCACTTGCGAACTGCTACTGCTTTGGGCACCGCGCGGCAAGAAAGACGGAAGAAAATGGCGTCGGCTGGTTCTTTTATACCCCTGTCACACTGACGTCAGGGAAGAAGCGATGACAACCGACGCTGGACCTAGAATTCGGCCGACCGAGGACCCGCCTGACGGCAGGAGAACCCATCTGTTATGACTGCAGCTGTATGCACGATGAACATTTGTGGTAAGGGGGGGTCATAGGCTTCAAAGTCAGTTGGGTCGAAGCTGAAAGCAATTTGGCCAGGGCCGGGTTCACCAAAAGTCTCTGCACCACTTGGTCCACATCGATGTTGGAAAGGGTACCAGAAGAATTGGTCAAAGAAACCACCGACTTAAGGATCAGGGACGTTAAAACTTCCGACACCGGCTCCAATACTATGATTTGGCTCCGAGGTAAGATTTCGTAGCATGGCTCCGGAATTTGTGGAGCCGGTGACTGAGTCTTCCCAGAGGTGCTCGGAACAGAAGACTTGTGCTCTGATGACACCTTAGAAGACTTCAACCCCTTTGAGGACGTGGAGGTCTGGTCAGTCTTGTCTAATGCTTCTTGAAAATCTGGCTTCAACAGCCCTCTATTCACCAATTTCCTTTGCTTTTCTAATAAAACCCTGCCACTGAAGGAATGGCAGATACAGCAAACCTCTTGCAAATGTAGTGGACCCAAGAAGTACACACAAGAAACGTGGTTATCGATGATGGACATCTTCTGTCCACAGTCACACCTCTTAAATCCTGATTTTTGTTTCTCAGACATGGTATCAAAGAAAACACACAAATATCAGATCCCTGATAAACAATGATGTCAATAAAGTAAAAAAAAGCACTAAGAACTCCTAGAAAGTTCAGATCCCTGAACTGCAATTGACTACAAGAATTATTTGACACAAAAACGTTCAAATAAAACAAATTTAAGCATCTATGAACAATGAGGGGATAGGGAATTAAATTTGACAGAGCCCTGTCAAGTAAAATGCAACTCAAGAAAGGCTAAAGGCCTAGGAGCAACCGCGCCGAATTAGAAAGACAAAAAAATAATAATATACAGTTAACTCACTGAACAACAATTACAAGAAATATGAAAAGTCTCACAAATATCAGATCCCTGATAGAAGAATATATAATTACTTATTTAGACTAAGAAGAAAAAAAGGTTACTGGCCCGAGCTTCCTCCGAAGACTGTGCGATCCGTTGCAGCGGCAAACTAGATCTGGGATTGGTAGGAGAGCATAGGGACTGTGCCTCGAGCTACTCAAAGATCTTGAGCTTGGAAAATGGCCAACTCGGAGCCGATGGATCAGCTCCGAACCCACGTGTAAAGAAAGTACAGTTGTTTACACTTACCATAAATGTAGATGTTCGAGTGTATTCACTGTTGCAGTCATTACATTTGGGTAATCTGCTAGCAGGTTGCCCTCAGTTCGCCTGAATTCCAAAGTCTTGGGTCCTGCATCAGTTGCTGTCTTCTCTTCCATGACATCAGGTCGTCAGGGGCATAAAACATACAGCCGACGCCATTTTCTTTAGTTTTTCTTGTCCCCGATGTCAGGTGCCCCCAAAAAGGTAGCAATATTATATATATATATATATATATATATATATATATATACATGCATCAATATAAACTTTACCTTCATCTACAAGCAAATACACCACATAGGTTGTAGAAGATAGAGAAGGAAAGATAAACTGTAGAGTGACAGGGGGATGGCGGGAGGGTAACCTGGACTGCAACAGTGAATATACTCAAACATCTACATTTATAGTAAGTGTACACAACTGTACTATGTTCTTTATGTTTCACTGTTGCAGTCATTACATTTGGGTAGAATCTCAAAGCTATGGTTGGTGGGCTGGGGCTAAACAGCATTAGGTACGGCTATAAGGCCCTGCAGCACTGCAGTGACAAAGCCTGCCCTGGACTTAGAGTAGAGAGGCAAATGGTAATGCTTTGTAAAGGTGTGAACAGAACTCCAAGTAGCAGCCTCTAGAATGTCTTTGGTTGGTACTCCTCTGAGAAAGGCTGCTGAAGTAGCTGCAGCTCTGGTGGAATAAGGCCTAATACCCTGGGGCACAGGTTTACCATGGTGTAAGTAGCAGAAACAGATGCAGTGGCTTATCCACTTTGAAACTGTCCGCTACGAAATAGCCTTTCCTTCTGATCCTGCAGCATATGACACTAGTAATTGCTCAGTTTTTCTTAGAGCTTTAGTCCTGCTCAAGTAGAATCTTAGCTGTCTGTGAACGTCCAAGGAATGCAGAATTCTCTTCCCTTTGTTCTTGCGGATTTGGATAAAAAGTTGGCAGATTAATTTTTTGGTTAAGAGCCACACTGGAAACCACCTTAGGCATAAAAGTAGGATTTGTCCTCAGAGACACCCTGTCTAGGTGAAATATGATAAAAGGCTCTACAGCCATGAGGGTCTGTAGCTCTGAAACTCTTCTTGCTGAAGTAATTACTAGTAGCACAGCTGTCTTCCATGATAAGAACTTTATATCAGCAGTAGCAGCTGGTCCAAATTGAGGCAGGGTGAGCTTTTCCAACACATAATTGAGGTGCCATGCAGGTAATGGTGATCTTCTAGGAGGCCTTAAATTTTTGGCTCCTCTAAGATACTGCTTTAGTAAAGGATGAGAAAAGATTGGTGGCTCTGTATTGTAATGAGTTGAAATGGCAGAGGCATGGATTTTGATTGATGAGAAAGATAGGCCTTTGTCAAGCATCTCAGTTAAGTATTGAAATATCAGAGGAATATGTGGTTCTGCTGTATCAGTTCCTTGTGCTTGATTCCAAGCATCGAATCTCTTCCATTTGTCAGCATAAGATGTTCTAGTAGTAGGCCTTCTGGCTTCCAAAATGACATCCATCACAGCTTTACTGAGAGGTGTAGTTTGTATGATTACATGATTAGTCATTCTGCCAGGTTTACAGTCTGCAATTGATTGTGCAGGATCTGATTGTTTTGCTGGGAGAGTAGTTGTGGTCTTTGAGGCAAGGTCCAAGCTGGGTATTGAGACAAGTTCCTTAGGATTGGGTACCAGTATTGGTGGGGTCAGTCCGGGGCAATTAATATCATCTTTGGCTTCTCTTGTCTGACTTTTTGGAGGACCTTGGGTAGAAGAGGCAGAGGAGGAAAGGCATAAACTGATAGGTTTTTCCAACTGAAGGATAGGGCGTCCACTTTCCATGCTTGTCTGTGATAAGTCCTTTTGCAGAATCTTTTCAATTGATAATTTTGAGGAGAGGCAAATAGATCTATGTCTGGGCTCCCCCATTTCTCTGTTATCATGCTGAAGACTTGCGGATTTAGTTTCCACTCGTGAGGATCCATAAGGTTTCTGCTTAAATCGTCTGCCAGAGTGTTTTGTTTTCCTGGCAGGAATTGAGCTTGAAGATGTATTTGGTAGGTCAAAGCTGTGTCCTACAGTGCCATGGCTAATCTGCAAAGGGGGTATGAGTGTGTGCCCCCTTGCTTGTTTATATACCACGACTGTGGTGTTGTCCGTCTTTATCAGTAGTTGTCCTGGATGAAGTAAGTCCTTGAAGGCTGTTAGGGCATTTTGAACAGCTAGCATCTCTTTCTGGTTCATATGTAGATGCATTTGTTTTGGTGCCCATATGCCCTAAATGTATCTTCCTGCCATGTGGGCCCCCCAGGCATAATCTGATGCGTCTGTTGTTAAGGTTTGGCTGGCAGGAGGTAGAGTGAAGGGCCATCCCACGTTTTGGTGATAGGCCTTTGCCCACCATAGAAACTCCTGTTGCAGGCAGGGAATGAGAGGAATCATGGTTTCCAGACTGTGTGAATGTTGACTCCATAAACTTTTTAGGTACCAATGAAGTTTCCTCATATGCAGTCTTGCATATAGAATTAGTAGGATACAGGATGCCATGAAGCCAAGAGCCTGCAGAATCTGTTTTGCAGAAGACTGGGTTTTTGTTGCCATCAGTTTGAAGTAAGTAGTCAGTTGCCTTTGATTGTCTGGCATGAGGTAAGCCATCTGGGCAGTTGTAGTCAAGCTTGAACCCAGGAATGTTATCTTTTGAGAAGGTACCAGCTGTGATTTCTTTTTGTTTATTGTGTACCCTAGGCATGTTAGAAGCCTTTTCACAAACGCGAGGTGTCGAAGAAGAGTGTCCTTATCCTCTGCTTAAATGAGACAGTCATCTAAGTAAGGATATATTTGTATACTTCTTTGTCTGCAAAATGCAATTACTGGTGCCAGGCACTTTGTAAAGACCCTGGGTGCAGTAGATAAGCCAAAGGGCAGTGCAGAGAATTCGTAATGCATTAAGCCAGCCTTGAATCTGAGGTATCTTCTGCACGACTGTCTTATTGGGACATGCAGGTATGCCTCTATTAGGTCTAAAGTCACCAGCCAAGCATTCTTGCCCAGCATGGGCAGAAGCTGCTGCAAAGTCAGCATTTTGAATTTTGGAATGTCCAGGTATGTGTTCAAAATCGATAAATCCAGTGTTGGACACCAGGCCTTGTCGTTTCTGGGTATCAAGAATAGTCGAGTAAAAACCTTGTCCTTTTTCCTGTTCTGGTACTGTCCGAATGGCCCCCATATCCATGAGGGATGTAACCTGTTTTTGTGCCTCTGCCTATTGATTTTTTGGCAGATCTGGCCAACCATTTGCCATTGGCAGAGTGTGGAAATGGAATCTGTATCCCTGTGATACGATGTTTAATACCCACTTGTCCTGGGTTATTAACTGCCAATTTAGAGCAAAAAGGGCTAATTTCCCCCCTATGGGTGCTGCCAAAAGATAAGTGCTTAGTGTAGGCAGAGGGAAGTCATTCGGATTGCTTTCTGTAGGTTTGCGCTTTATCTCCTCTAGATTTGGAGGTGGATGCACCCCATTGCTTTGACCTGTATGAGTCTTCACCTGGTATCTGGAATCCTTAGGGTGTCTGGATTTAACCCTTTGAGCTTTGTCTGACACAGGAAAGGACCAATTTTTTGTAGGCCAGTGTCTACTGAATCTTGGTGGCTGCACTTCTAAGAAGTCTTTAACAGTTTGCATAGACTTAGCTTTGTCTTCCATTTTCTTTAAAACCTCTTCTGCCTTAATACCAAACAGAGAGTCATGCTGTAAAAGTGCATCTAGCAATTTAGCTTTAACATGATCAGGCACATTTTGTTCCTTTAACCAGGCATGCCTCCTAATCACAGATCCAGTAACTGCGGCCCTGCAGGAGGCCTCTAAAGAATCAAAACCACATTGCAAAGTATGCTTTCCAACTTGTTCAGCTGCATGCAATAATTCCTGCAATTCTTTATTTTCTGCACATTCTGAAATCATCATTTTCTGTTTCAGCAATCCCATAGCATGATGTTGGTACTTAAGCATATGAAATTGACAGTTTAAGGCCCCGATTGCCAAGGTTGCAGATCTATAAACCTTCTTTCCCCATCTGTCCAGTGCCCTTGAATCTCTGTCCGAGGGGGTAGGATTTTTTGCTGTTGAGGCCTTAACTCCCTTTGGATCCTGTGAAATAGTTTCAGGATCAGCAGCAGGGTTTCTAAATAAAAATTTATGCGAGTCAGGGACCCTGTAATATCTGTCAGGCTTACTGGGAGTCGGAGGTAAGGAGTCAGAGGTTAAGCTTGACTCTGAAAACACATCATCCACAATGTCTAAAACAGGGGGAATGGCCAAAGGCTTGTGCTGAGGGAGAAGAAGGAAATCCCTGAACCTCTTTTTTGATTCTGAGAAGTTTTGACTCTCCCAGTGAAAATGCTCTCTCAAAGTATGCAAGGTTTCTCCAAATGAATAATCCTCAGGAGGAGATGCAGACGGAATAGACTCCTCAGCATCAGAATCCTCATAGGGAGATAAAGATAATTCCTGATCAGAAGAAATAGAAACCTGATGTGAAGATTCATAGTCAGTGTCTTGCCTAGGACACTTATCTGGAGGGGGATGGGTACCCCTGATCAAGGTAATAAGGTCTTCAGCCATTTTGATCATCTGTTTTTTAGGCATAGAGGCCTGTGCCAGTGGCTCAGGTGTCTTTCTTTAGTTTTAGAAGTTGCTTTTGTCTTTGATTTTGCAGCTGTCGTCAGTTTGATATACAAATGTTGAGGTCTGAAAACACCCTCAGAAGCCGGTGCCTGCTCAGCGGCTCTGGACTCATCCGAGGAAGATACATCCGTCGGTCCAATACCTTGAGTATCTTGCGGCATGCCGGACTCCAGATGGGTGTCGGTAGAGGCCTGTGACTCGAAGGTAGCGGGTATCAGGGGCTGTGAAAGCGCCTCACTGAATACCGGCAAACCGGCGACTGGCTTAGGAGAAGCTTCATTGTCGGTTTTGGATCTTGACTGCCTTTCCCTGTCCTTTTCTTTGCATTTTTTATGTACTCTTTGGTAGTCGAGTTGCTATCCGATGACATTTCTGGGTAGTTAAATCGGTTTCCAAAATACTTTGATGCACAAATATACTGATGCTTAATAGTGCGTTGGTTAAATCTAGCACAAAACCGACAGTCAGGCATGTTGTGATCTGGGCCTAGGCAAGGAATACTGTATAAATGGAAATCCTTATGAGGTATTTGCTTCCCACAAGTAATACAATTATTAACTTTTTCTGACATCGGTAAAAAGCAAGAAAAAAGTTTCCCCAATGGGATGCTTAGCTTTAGTGAAGACTTTGGTTCTGAAACTCAAACTCGAATATTTCAGTAGTCGGTCGACCGGCACTTGCGAAATGCTTCTGCTTTGGGCACCGTGCGGCAAGAAAGACTAAAGAAAATGGCGTCGGCTGCACGTTTTATACCCCTGACGACCTGATGTCATGGAAGAGAAGACAGCAACCAACGCAGGACCCAAGACTTTGGAATTTAGTCCTACTGAGGGAAACCTGCCAGCAGATTACCCAAATGTAATGACTGCAACAGTGAAACACGAAGAACATCAAACGGCGTGATTGAACAACTTCACATGGAATTTTTTCCAGTAGTGGTTGCATTGGAAATATGGGGTGTGCAAATGAAAGATAGAGTAGTTTGGCTTCCCTCTGACAATAGCGTAGTACACATAGTCAATCAGCTGGGGGGGGAAGAGAGTGGTAGGCAGGACGATGAGATATTTTACTTTTAAGTGTTTAACATTAAATGTCACAGTGAAGGCACAAAGTACAGTTGTGTACACTTACCACAAATGTAGATGTTCGAGTGTATTCACTGTTGCAGTCATTACATTTGGGTTATCTGCTTGCAGGTTGCTCTCAGTCGGCAAAGTCTTGGGTCCTGCGTCAGTTGCTGTCACTTCTTCCATGACTTCAGGTCATCAGGGGTATAAAACATGCAGCCAACGCCATTACATCAGTTTTTCTTGCCCCAGATGTCAGGTGCCCCCTAATGGGGAGCAAATAAACATTAATACACAAAGGTATACCTCCAACAAAAAGAAAATACACCAAAAAGGCTTTTAAGCATAGTAAAGGAAAGTAGAGGCATAGCCAGAAGAAGTTAGGGGGCTGGAGGGAGGGTAACCAGGACTGCAACAGTGAATACACTCGAATATCTACATTTATGGTAAGTGTACACAAGTGTACTATGTTCTTCATCTTTCACTGTTGCAGTCATTACATTTGGGTAGATTCCCAAAGCTATGGTTGGGAGGAGGAGTTTATATAGCATTAGGACCAGCTATAAGGCCCTGCAAAAAAGCAGTGGCAAAGCCAGCTCTGTATTTAGAAAAAATTGGCAAATGATAATGCTTGGTGAAAGTATGTACTGAACTCCAGGTAGCAGCTTTTAGGATGTTGTTAGAATGTGCTCAACAATATACTAAGGTTGAAAGTAACTTTGCTACAAATATGCAACATAAATAAGGTATAAGATAAAGCTTGCTTAAATGTAGAAATAGAGTTTAGCAATATGTGATTAGCATCCATACTAAATTACCGTGGCTTGGAAAATAAGGAATCTGCTGAATGGACATTTTTTCCTTACAAACAGGATGTACGCAAGAGCAAAAATGCAAAATCTGCTTTTAAAGAACACTGTGACAATGTATTTTCTTAAAAAACATGTTTTTCTGCATTTGGCACAAGAACGGATGTTCTTATACAAAGATACAAATAGAATACTAAAGACAAAAAAAGTACAATTGTGTACACCTACCATAAATGTAGATGTTCAAGTGTATTCACTGTTGCAGTCATTACACATTTGGGTAATCTGCTGGCAGGTTGCCCTCAGTTGGCCTGAATAACAAAGTCTTGGGTCCTGCGTCGGTTGCTGTTTCTTCTTCCATGACGTCAGGGGTATAAAACATGCAGCCGATGCCATTTTATTTAGTTTTTCTTGCCCCAGATGTCAGGTGCCCCCCAAATGGGGAGCAAAATTTTATATATATATATATATATATATATATATATATATATATATATATATATATATACATATCTATATATAAACATAAATATATATATATATAAATGCACTTTTAGCAACATAACTTTACCTTCACCTTATAGCAAATACACCACAAAGGCTTTAGTAAATAGTGAAGGAAAGAAAAGGTATAGAAAAGGGGGATGGTGGGTGGGTAACCCGGACTGCAACAGTGAATACACTCAAACATCTACATTTATGATAAGTGTACACAACTGTACTATGTTCTTCATGTTTCACTGTTGCAGTCATTACATTTGGGTAGAATCCCAAAGCTATGGATGGGAGGATGGAGCTAGACAGCATTAGGAGCAGCTATAAGGCCCTGCAGAACTGCAGTGGCAAAGCCTGCCCTGGATTTGGAGAAGAGAGGCAAATGATAATGCTTTGTGAATGTATGAACAGAGCCCCAAGTAGCAGCCTCTAGAATGTCTTTGGTTGGAACCCCTCTGAGAAAAGCTGCTGAGGTAGAGGCAGCCCTGGTGGAGTGAGATCTGATCCCCTTGGGCACAGGTTTACCATGGTGAAGGTAGCAGAAACTAATGCAGTGGCTTATCCACTTAGAAATAGTCTGCTTTGATATAGCCTTCCCCTCTGACCCTGCAGCAAATGCTACCAATAGTTGCTCAGACTTTCTTAGAGATTTGGTCCTATTCAAGTAGAATCTTAGTTGTCTGTGTACGTCCAATGAATGCAGAATCTACTCCCCCTTGTTCTGCGGATTTGGGTAAAAAGTTGGCAGGTGAATTGTCTGGTTAAGAGCCACACTAGATACCACCTTAGGCATAAAAGAAGGATTGGACCTGAGGGACACCCTGTCTGGGTAAAATGTAATAAAAGGCTCCACAGCCATGAGAGCCTGTAGTTCTGAAACCCTTCTTGCTGAAGTGACTGCCAAGAGAAAAGCTGTTTTCCAGGATAGAAATTTTATATCCGCAGTAGCTGCTGGTTCAAAAGGAGGCAGGGTGAGTCTTTCCAGCACAAAACTGAAGTCCCATACAGGAGTTGGAGATCTTCTTGGAGGCCTTAAATGTTTGGCCCCTCTAAGATACTGTTTAAGCAGAGGATGAGAAACGAGGGGATGCTCTGTGTTGTAATGAGCCAAGATGGCAGAGGCATGGATTTTTATTGAAGAAAAAGATAGGCCCTTGTCAAGCATCTCAGTCAAATATTGTAAAATCTGAGGAATATTGGGCTTTGCTGTGTCTGTTCCTTGTGCTTGGTTCCAAGCACAGAATCTCTTCCATTTATCAGCATAAGATTTTCTAGTACTAGGCCGCCTGGCTTCCAAAATGACATCCATCACAGATTTACTGAGAGGTGTTGTTTGAATAATTAAATGATCAGCCATGCTGCAAGGTTCAGAGTTTGGAGCGGAGTGTGCAGAATTTGATTGTACTGCTGAGACAGTAGATGAGGTATTTGAGGCAAGTACCAAGGGGGGAGTTGAGACATATTCCTTAGAAGTGGGTACCAGTGTTGCCGAGGTCAGTCCGGAGCAACTAGGATCATTTTTGTTTTTTCCTGTCTGATTTTTAGTAAGACCTTGGAGAGAAGAGGCAGAGGAGAAAGGCACAGACTTGATAGGTTTTCCCAACTGAAAGATAGGGCGTCCACTTTCCATGCTTTTTTGTGATGAATTCTTGTGCAGAATTTGTCCAGCTGCTAATATTGGGGAGA
Source organism: Protopterus annectens (assembly GCF_019279795.1). NCBI lineage: Eukaryota > Metazoa > Chordata > Ceratodontiformes > Protopteridae > Protopterus > Protopterus annectens. The sequence goes on from NC_056726.1 coordinate 1,216,679,420, forward strand.
GGCAAATAGATATATGTCTGGGCTCCCCCATTTCCATGTTAACATGCTGAAGATTTGTGGATCCATTTTCCATTCATGTGGGTCCATAAGATTTCTGCTTAGGTCATCTGCCAGAGTACTTTGTTTCCCTGGCAGGAATTGAGCTTGAAGATGTATTTGGTAAGTCAAAGCCATGTTCCACAATGCCATGGCTAGTCTGCAAAGGGGGTAGGAATGTGTACCCCCCCCTGCTTGTTTATGTACCACATAACCGTGGTTTTGTCCGTCTTTATCAGTAGTTGTCCTGGATGAAGTAAGTCCTTGAAGGCTGTCAGAGCATTCTGAACAGCTAGCATCTCTTTCTGGTTGATAAGCAGATGCATTTGTTTTGGGCTCCATTTGCCCTGAATGCATCTCCCTGCCAGGTGGGCCCCCCAAGCATAGTCTGATGCATCTGTAGTTATGGTTTGGGTGGCAGGGGATAGAGTGAATGACAGTTCCTTGTTTTGGTGACATGTCTCCGCCCACCAAAGAAACTCCTGTTGTAGGCAGGGAATGAGAGAGATCATTGTTTTCAGACTATGACAATGTTGGCTCCATAAACTTTTTAGGCACCACTGAAGTTTCCTCATATGCAGTCTTGCATATGGAATTAGTAGAATGCAGGATGCCATGAACCCCAAAGCCTGCAGAATTTGTCCTGCAGATAGCTGGGTTTTTGTTGCCATTTGTTTGAAGTATATTGTCAGTTGCCTTTGTCTGGCGTAAGGTAAGCCATCTGGGCAGTTGCATTCAAGCTTGCACCCAGGAATGTAATTATTTGAGAGGGTACCAGTTGGGATTTCTTTTCGTTTATTGTGTACCTCAGGCATGTTAGAAGTCTTTTTACAAACACCAGATGCTGAAGAAGAGTGTCCTTGTCCTATGCTTGAATGAGACAGTCGTCCAGATAAAGATAAATTTGTATACCTCTTTGTCTGCAGAATACAATTACTGGTGCCAGGCACTTTTTAAAGACCCTGGGCGCAGTAGATAAGCCAAAGGGCAGTGCAGAGAATTGGTAATGCAAAACACCTGCCTTGAAGTGGAGGTATCTTCTTCATGATTCCCTTATTGGGGTATGCAGGTATGCCTCCTAAGTCTAGAGTCACTAACCAAGCATTTCTGCCCAGCATAGGCAGTAGCTGTTGTAAAGTCAGCATTTTGAATTTTGGAATGTCAAGGATAAATCCAGTATTGGACACCAAGAATTGTCTTTTTTTAGATACCAGGAAAAGTCTTGAATAAAAACCTTGTCCTTTTTCCTTTTCTGGTACTGGTTGAATAACCCTCATATCCATGAGGGACATAACTTGTTTCTGAGCCTCTGCCCACTGATTCTGTGGCATATCTGGCCATCCATTTGGAATTGGCAAAGTATGGAAATGAAATCTGTACCCCTGGGATACTATGTTCAATACCCACTTGTCCTGGGCAATTAACTGCCAATTTTTTGCATGAAGTGCTAGTTTCCCCCCCAAGGGGGCTGCCAAAAGATAAGTGCTTGGTGATGGTAGAGGAAAGTCATTGAGAATGCTTACTGTAGGGTTGTCCTTAGTTTCCTCCAGATTTGGAGTTGGAGGCACCCCATTGCTTTGACCTGTAAGAACCATGTGATTGATATCTGGAGCCTTCTGAGTGCCTGTATTTGCCTTGAGTGGTTCTGTTCATAGGTTGGTACTAGGCTATCAGCCCTAGGGCCTATACAAGCCTAGCCATAACAATTACCTGACTATTTCTTCCCACACTATTTACTTCCCTGGACCCCTGTCTAGCAGGGCGACTGATGTGATCCCCGGGGTGAATTTCCTTTCTCCCATCCAATCATCAAGGTTCCTTTTGAAGAAGACCAAAGAGGCACTCTGCTTGACATGTATGGGCAATCTATTCCAGAGTCTGGGGAATCTCTGGGTCAGGAACCTATCCCTCCAGCATGTTTTGTTTATTGTGATGACAAGGTTTAGATTCCAGGAGCGTGTGGCTCTGAGGGATTGGGATTTCTTTAAGTGTAGCATGTCCAACAGCTCTGAGTTTGACATGGCCTTGTATGTTAAGCAAAGATCACCTCTGAGTAGAAGATATGTGACAGAGTATAGCTGGAGTTTTTTAAGGCGGTCAGCGTACGGCATCTGCTTTAGGCCTGTGATTCTTTTAGTGAGGTATTTCTGTGGCCTTTCCAATTGTTGCAGATGTCTTGAGAGGTACATACCAAACAGGGCATTGTATTCTATAATGGGTCTAATGAGGGATGAGTACAGTGGGACAATGACCTCTTTTTTTCTGGATGAAAAGCCCTTAGTGATGAGGTGTGCCACATAGAAGGATTTCCTGACTGTTGTGGCGATGTGGTTATTGTCCACCTGTGTCCCGAAGTCTCTTATCAAACCTTCGGTGTTTAGTGTACTGCCACCTATATGGTAATTCACGGATACATGTTTTTTCCCAAAGGGGATAACTATACATTTCTAGGCATTGAGCTTGAGCCCATGGCTCTGGCACCAAGCATCTGTTTTCTGTAAGGCCCTTTTGTAGAGTATCCACATCATTTGGGGATTCAATAATGGCTCCCGGTTTGCAGTCATCTGCAAACTTTGTTATCCAGAGTCCCTTAGTGTTGGCCTGTACTTCAGAGAAGTAGATGCCAAACAAGAGCGGTCCCAGGACTGAACCCTGAGGTACTCCACTTGTCACTTGTCTGGAGCTGGATTTTGAGTCGGCTACTTTTACAGTGTGGGTTCTATCAGTAAGCCAGTTAGCAACCCATTGGGTGACGTAGGGATTAAAGCCCAGCTTAGTATGTTTATCTATGATTCCAGAGTGGGGGGTGGTGTCAAAGGCCTTGGCAAGGTCTAGATAGGCTGTGTGAACCACCTTACCCTTGTCCATGGCTCTGGAGACTGATTCGAAGAAGTCAATCAAGTTCAGGAGACAAGATCGGCCCTTCACGAACCCAAACTGGGTGGGGTCCAGTGTTTGAAGGTTGACAATGTCTTTGTTTATAAGTTCCATGATAATACGCTCCATGGCCTTGCAGATAAAGCTTGTCAGACTGATGGGACGGTAGTTTCTGGGATCCAAGGTGGATCCCCCCTTGTGGAGTGGGATAACTGTAGCTGTGCGCCACTCAGTAGGCACGAAACGTGAGGTGAGGCTATGATTAAACATGACACTTAGGTGAGGTGCCAGTTCATATTGTAGTTCATGTAGTACACAGCCCGGGATGTCATCTGGTCCCATGGATGCTGTATTCTTAGCTTTTGAGAGTACGTTTTTTACCTGTGTGGCCGTTATTAGAATTTGGCAATCTTCCGGTATTGAGATGGGCCATTTAGGGGGTGAGAGGGGGGTGAAGTTGGCACTGAATCGATCTGCCAGGATATTGGCAATATCCTTGGGATCAGTATATTTAATGCCATTCTGTTTTAGCTCAGAGCAGATCTGAGCATTGCCATTTAGATTCTTGACATAGTTATAGAATGCCTTGTTGTTGTCTTTGGCAATTTTATTTTCATAACTAGCTTTGGAGGATTTTATGAGGGATCCCAGTTTCTTACTGAGGCTGGTAAGGAAGTTTTTTGCATCCTGGGATTTTCCTCTCTACTGCAACGGTTTCTTCCTTTTGTTGTAAAGTTTGTTTATGGCAGGGGACCACCAGATTGGCTTCTTTTTTTGGATGAGAGCATCTTGGTTCTATTTGGGATGGCACGATTTATGCATGAGTGGATGTGCTCGTACAGTGCCTTAGTGTAGGATTCAGCAGTTGAACTTTCAGCTCCCGTCTGCATGGGTGTCATGAAGTTTGTCACTTCTGACTTGAGTAGCATGAAGTTGGCTTTGGAGAAGTTTTTATGGAGGTTTCCTTACTGGGGGGTGGGGTGGGATGTGGATGTTAAGGGTGATTAGCTTATGGTCAGACGTGACTAACGAGGGGGTGAGCATAGGTGTGGAGCATCGATTTCCCATGTTGGTAATTACCAGGTCTAGGATATTGGAGCCCCTGGTGGGACTATGGATTAGTTGATCCAGGGCGTTGGAATTTATGAATTCCAAGAACCGTTGGGCAAAGGTGTTGGTACATGAATAGCTTTCCCAGTTAATGGCAGGGTAGTTAAAATCACCCAGTATTAGGGTGTTTGGTTCTATCTTAATATTTTCCAGTATGTTTAGAAAGGTGTAGTGAGAATCTTGGGGTATGGTGGGGATCTGTAGCAAGCTGCAATTTGGATTGCAGTCTTACCTAGTGTTAGTTGCACCTGGAGAATTTCAGACGCATTGTGTTGGGCAACTAGCCTGGTGGTGTGAATACCCTTGGTGAATATTGACACTCCTCCACCTTTAGTGTTTCAGTCCTGCTTTGGTGGCCGAAAAGTGTGGTAAGAGTTGTAGCCTGGTATTGCAGGGGTGCTCTCTGGAGCCTTGAACCAGGTCTCATTTACTGCACAGATATCGATGTTCTCCATTTTTAGGAGTGCCTCGAGAGAGTGCATTTTGAGGGTTAGACTTCTAGCATCGAGTAGCATTACCTTCAGATTTTGCATGCTTGTACCTGTTACGGTGGTGGTTTTGTTCTTTGAACTTTGCCTAAAAAAGGCACTATAGGGGTGGCAAGAGCCTTAGCCAGTAACCTAAATCCCAGAGGCGACAGGTGCAGACCATCTCTGGCAAAGCATCGTGGTCTGCCAATCATGTCGTCCCAGGCAGACAGATACTGGATCCCCTTTGAATGACACCAGAAGCTTAGCCAATTGAAGTCAATCATTTTGTCCTTATATTGTGGTATCATTCTGGGCGAAGGCAGGATGCTACTCAGGGCTAGGGTCATACCTGCCTGGGCCACATGATCCGAGAGCTCTTCCATGTCTCTTTTCATGTAGCCCAGGGAGGTACGTCTCAAGTTGGACACAGAAAAGAACCAATTTTTAGTAGGCCAGTGCCTACTGAACCTGGGTGGCTGCACTTGCAAGAAATCTTTTACAGTTTGCATAGATTTAGCTTTGTCTTCCATTTTCTTTAAAACCTCTTCTGCCTTATTACCAAACAATGTCATGCTGCAAGGGGGCATCCAACAATTTAGCTTTAACATGATCAGGCAGATTTTGCTCCTGGAGCCAGGCATGCCTTCTAATCACAGATCCAGTAACTGCGGCCATGCAAGAGGCCTCTAAGGAGTCAAAACTGCATTGCAAAGTATGCTTTCCAACCTGTTCTGCTGAATGCAATAATTCCTGTAATTCTTTATTTTCCACACAATTAGAAATCAACATAATTTTCTGTTTCAGTAGGCCTATAACACACTGTTGATATTTAAGCATATGAAACTGGCAGTTTAAGGCTCTGATTGCCAAGGTAGCAGATGTATAAACCTTCTTTCCCCATCTATCCATCGCCCTAGAATCTCTATCAGATGGGGTAGGATTTTTGGCTGTAGAGGCCTTAACACCCTTGGGATCCAGTGAAATAGTCTCAGGGTCAGCAGCAGGATTACTGAATAGAAATTTGTGGGCGTCAGGAACCCTGTAATATCTGTCTGACTTACTAGGAGATGGAGGTAGGGAATCAGGAGCCATGCTTGATTCCGAAAACATCAACAATGTCCAATACAGGAGGTATAGCCAAAGGCTTATGCTGAGGAAGAAGAAGGAAATACCTAAGCCTCTTTTTTGATTCAGAGAAGTCCTGACTCTCCCAGTGGAAATGTTCTCTTAAAGTATCCAAAGTTTCTCCAAAAGAGTAATCTTCAGGAGGAGATGCAGATGGGATGGATTCCTCTGCATCAGAATCCCCATAGGGTGGAATGGAAAAATCCTGATCAGAAGAGGAATCAGAAGAAATGGAAATCTGATCTGAAGATTCATAATCAGTGCCTTGCCTACATCTCTTAGCAGGGGGGGTTGGGAACCCCTGATCAAGGTAATGAAGTCCTCACCATTTTGATAATCTGTTTTTTAGGCATAGGGGCCTGAGCACATGGCTCATGCATCGGTTTTTTAGACATAGAAGATGCTTTTGACCTTGTTTTTGACGCTGGCGTCGGTTTTATATAAAAATGTTGAGGCCTGAAAACACCCTCAGAAGCCGGTGCCTGCTCAGCAGCTCCGGACCCATCTAAGGGAGAGACATCCGTGGGTTCAATACCCTGAAAATTTTGTGGCATACTGGACTCCACATGGGTCTTGGTAGAGGCCTGCGACTCAAAAGTAGCAGGTATCAGGGGCTGCGAAAACACCTCACTAAGTACCTGTGAACCGGCGACTGGCTTAGGAGAAGCTTCATCGTTGGTTTTGGACCTCGACGGTCTGTCTCTGTCTTTTTCTTTGCGTTTTTTTTGTGAACTCCGCTAGTTGGATTACTAACCGATGACATTTCAGGATAATTAAATTTTGATCCAGAAAGATTTAGAAGCAAAACTATACCGACACTTAATAGTGTGTTGGTAAAATCTAGCACAAAACCTACAGCAAGGCACGTTATGATCTGGGCCTAAACAAGGAATACAGTATAAATGAAAATCCTTATGAGGTATTTGCTTCCCACAAGTAATGCAATTATTAACTTTTACTGACATCGGTAAGAAGCAAGAAAGAGTTTCCCCAACGGGGTACTTGGGTTTAGTTTGAAGACTTCAGTTCTGAAACTTGAATGTGAAAATTTCCCAAGTCGGCCAACTGGCACTTGCAAACTGCTTCTGCTTCGGGCACCGTGCGGCAAGAAAGACTGAATAAAATGGCGTTGGCTGCATGTTTTATACCCCTGACGTCATGGAAGAAGAGACAGCAACCAACGCAGGACCCAAGACTTTGTTATTCAGGCCGACTGAGGGCAACCTGTTGGCAGATTACCCAAATGTAATGACTGCAACAGTGAAACACGAAGAACATCAGGATGTTCACAGTCAGAAAAGCTGAAAAGTAATATCATTAAGTTAGCAGTTTGCGTCAGCATCTGCAACAATCAGTATTGTTTCTACAGGATGAGCAATTCTCCAAAATAGAATACCAAGAGGAAATGTATATGTATGTGCATGACTAAAATTGTATATAAAGATCTGTATTAATCCAGTTATGTTAGGGGTATTGGTAGGGACACATTTGTCCTGAGGTAAATGTTATATCTCTCACATCATCTGTACTATATGAGAAGTAAAGTGGAACAGTACTTTAAGCTGCAACGTTAGTCCATCTGGTTTATTATAAAAAGTTGTTACTGCTCTAAGTTGATGCTGCAAAGTATATTCTCTCATCAGTGTATATTCTGCAAGTTTCTGTATGCAACAGACTGTGAATGTAAATATAACCAGACTTTGATTTCAGCAGAATCCAGCCAACAAGACTGTCTTAAGAAGACTTCAAATCCATCACAGTAAGCAGCACCATATAATTTTTCAATGGCAAGCTAGCCTGCATTCGAACACAGAAGGAGTGGTAAGCCCTGCAGAGGACAGAAGTATTCCAGTTTATGCAGCTTGCAGTAGTAAAGCTTTTTTTAGACATCTAAATCCGGAGTGGGACTGAAGTTCAGGAAAGTCGCAGTGCCATAAATTCTCCAAGAAAAGGTGGATAAATGTTTTGTACAGCAGTCCACTGCCTGCTGTGCATCACCAGCTTCTCGAGTGACTTTGAAAAATTTCTAGCCATCTGCAACAACAGCCTGATTACCTGTTTTCTTGCTCACTGGTAATACTTTTTTCTGTGTCACATTTTTAGTACGGATGCTATCAGACAGAATTCCAGCAAATGTAAGCCAAGTTTTACTCAATGTAGCAGAACAACCAGATAAAATATGGAGTAAATTGCAATGTTGGTAAAGTGTAAAACCTTATTAGGGCAAGTTGACATACAGGCATTATATAAGTGGATTGTAACATCTGATTGGTATTTGCAACAAAAAATGAAGTATGTCATAGTAAATGTTTATTGTGTGATTCAAGAGAAACTACATTTTGTGTATTATTCCATAAAAAAGTATTGCATGATATTGCTAAAAAAATAGACTATGCAGACAGATGTGTTTATGATAAAATAATTAAGGGTACACAGTTTTCATTATATCCAGATGTAAAGCAGTTACAGTCAGTAAATTAATCTCTGAATTACAACAGCAATCAATTTTTTTATTGACAGTGTCCCCTGTAGATCTTGTAACTCCCTTTAAAAATTATGTAAAAGCATGGAATGATGCCACGGCTACACATACAGATGAGGACAGAAACAAAGCTTATGATACATTGACAGACTAATTTAATACATTTTTAAAAGAAAAACAAAGTGAGTTTAAAATGTTCAGAAATAACATCCAAGATCTCTGTCAAAAGTGCATAGGAGCCCTGCAGTCAACAGAGGAATCTAAACAGGTATCATACCTCCCTTAAACACTTACAGGTAGAAATGACAGACCTTAAACGGTGTCTGAAGGAAAAGGAAGAAGAATAAGATGGATTAACAGAGACTAACCTCCAAAATACTATTTTGATATCCCAGCTTAAGGAAGAGTTAGAAAAAAAAAAAAAAACAGTCCAAATTATAGAACAGGGGCAGGGAACCACTACAGATTTATATACACAGTCTAGATTATTACAGAGCTTACCACAGTGGAATGATAAAAAAAAGGCATATTTTATAACATGCTTGCATTTGAAGAATGGGTGGCATATACAGCAGGATCTGATATACGGACAGATGCATTACTTAGATGTTTCTGGATTTTCATTCCCAAATGTTTTAAAACTTTCACTCAATTAAAACAAGATGATTATCAGTTAAACACTAAAGTAGGACATATGACAGCCGTTTAAATGGCATTTACACAAGGGCAGCCTCTCACAGCCAAATTATTAGATAATTTTAAAATTACTATCACAGATAAATTAATGGAACAAAGTGAACATTTTAGACTTGCTTTTCAAACCATATATCAAAAAACAGACAGAGACATGGGAAAAAGAGACATACAAAAACAGTTAATATATTGCTTCTTAGAACAAGTCAAAGGGGTTCCAGGGGATATTAAATGCATATATGAAGAAAATTCTGATACCCTCACTGATTTGATACAAAAACTAATGAGGGGACAGACTATGGCTGATGATGAGACATTATACTCACACCATATCTTTGCATTTGAAGATAATAGTGAGCCATCTGAAGTAATTGGTTAGGTAAAAAACAGGGGAAGGCAAAGGTGGTGTGACCAACCACCAGCAGAAAGAGCTGCGTCAGCACCACCAGCTCCTGCCTCTATGTCTGTAGTACCAGGTACTGAGCAAAAGGCACCAACATGCTTCTTTTCTAAAAAAAAAAAAAATAGGACATGTTAAGCAAAACTGTGATCATTACAAAGCCTGGCACAAAAAGAAGGAAGAACAGGGGGTGTTTCCAAAAAGAGTGCAAAAAAATTTACAAGAATAGTCAGAAAAGCAGGATTATGTACAAAAACCTTACAATATTGGTAAAGACAGTTATAAGAGCCATCAATATACAGGAACTGGGGAAGTATGCCCTGTAGATTTTCAAACAGTTTTGCCTGTAAATCCGAAACATTTGATAGAACAGACAGAAGGAATAGCTAGGCAACAGTTAAAAAAAGAGATTGAAAAACCTAAATATGTAGATCATTCAGACAGAGAGACAGATGACAAGCAAAAATATGGTGTGTGTCATATTGCATTTGATAATAAAAGAGAGGATGAGTGGATTTCCTTACAGTAGGGATGTGCCCCCCCTACTCTGGTATCTTTCCTGACTACCTTTAAAAAGGGTCGAGATGGATGACCACTGATTGATATTTGGGTAGAGGGGTTACTGTGGAAAAATGTCTTAATAGACACAGGAGCAGCAGCATCTGTCACAAACAGTTACCAGCAAATCCTATAAAAAAGGTTTGCATTTCAGCATTTAATGGCACAGGATGCTATGCAGTGAGTAGCCAAAATGTGGACATAAAGTTTAGTCAAGAGGGACAGACATGGAAGGGTGCATTTTTAATGCATTCATCTTGCTCAAATATCATTATTGGTATGGACATTCTAGGGCCTTTGGGCATAGTAATTGATTTACCTAATGAAATTCTGTGGATGGGAGACAAACAACAGAGAGAGGAAGAGCAAAGTACAGGTTGCTATGCAATCTCTCTATCTGACAAACCTGAAAAACCTACAGGCTATGTAAATACAGACAGTGAGGCTGTATGGAAGCATTTACAACAGCAATTCCCAAATCTGTGGTCCAGGGGTCCCACTGATTGTGGGACACTAGAAAGCCCAGTAGGGGTAGGAAGTGATCAGGACTATATACCACCTTTTCAAAAACAATATCCTATTCCTAGGGAAGCAGAAGAACATATGGAAAAATGTATTGCAGAATGGGAAAAAGAATGGATTATACAAAAGGGCAACAGTCCTACAAATTCACCAATCTGGCCAGTTAAGAAAAAAGATGGTAGTTATCGTCTTGTTATTGATTTACGGAAGGTTAATCAATATACTACTCCTAGAGCACATTTGATTCCAGGAGTCCCAGAGTTGGCTGCACATATTAAGCCACAAAGTTAAGTGGTTTACAGTAATAGATTTAGCAAATGGCTTTTTTGCAGTACCACTCAGAAAAAAAGATTGGCCAAGATTTGCCTTTACATTTAAAAACCAGCAATATGTCATGGCAAGGTTACCACAAGGGTTTCAAAATAGTCCAGTTATTTTTCATCAGACAGTAGGATCCATTCTACAACATTTGAAAAAAGGATGATTCGGTAATACATTACAATGATGGTATTTTAATTCAGTCACAAACAGTAGAGAAGCATGCCCAGCTACTTAAGAGAGTTTTTCATACTCTACAGCAAGCAGGGTTTACGGTTAAAAGTGAAAAAATTCAGCTTATGTCACAAGAAGTTAAGTTTCTATGTACTATTATAAAACCAACAGGAAGGTCTCCTTGCCCTATACGTATGTGTACAAGGCATTTTACAAATGGAAAAGCCACTGACTATAGCAGACTAACAAATTCATGGAATCATGAATTACAATAGGGAATTTATAGAGGATTATGCAGCCGTGGCTGCTCCCCTATACAAAATGTTGCAGGAACAAAATAACTCCACCTTTTTAGAGTGGGGATTTCATGAAGAGGAGGCATTTTCACAAATAAAAGTAAAACTAGTACAAGCTACAGAATTAATAGCACCCACACCAAGGTTACCATTTGTACTACAAGCAGCAGCAGGAAAAAAAAACACTGTCTGTGGTACTACTACAGGAATGGTCACACGGTAACGACAACATAATGGAAAAAACATTACACCTAGTCACTTTCTTTAGCAGGAAGATGACTCCAGTGGAACTGGGCTACCATCCATGTATACAGCAATTATTAGCCATTTACTGGGGTATTAAACAAACTGAATATTTGACCGTATTTTCCAGCATTATAGTACAAATACCACATCAAGCAGTAAAAGCTCTGATAGTTTTGAAATGAATAAAATTACAGATGGTATTAGGCAGTTTTTACTGTGGTGGTAGCGTTGTCGCCTCACAGTAAGACGTCCTGTTTGATTCTCAGCTAGAGCGTCTTCTGTGTGGAGACATGCGTGAATGGGCGTACCTTCGTTGAAGGTTGTGCATCAGGGCTGGCAACTCGGCACATAAAAATCCACTGCCATTCATTAGCAGACTGGAGTTCCACTGTAGCGACCCCTAACCAGGAAAAGCCAAAAGACACAACAACATTAGTCAGTCAGTCTTTGCAAAATGGATGGCACTTTTTGGAATGAAAACTGTTACTATACAGACCGGGGACAAATGCTATTTGTCAAACCACATGGGATACGAAGGAAAACAGCACAACTGTTTAGAAAAGATAGTGTTACCTGATGTGCAATTTTTGGCATCTGATTTTGATCACTTTAAGCCATCCATCTTTGTGGATGGAGCACACTATTGGGACCAAGGCAGATACTGGACAGGATTTGCCATAGTTCCAGAGAATCCACAGCTGGGTTCTCCTGAACTAATCAAGTTACCAGGGCATATGTCAGCTCAAAGAGCTGAACTGGAGGCAGTACTGTATGTGCTAAAGTATTACAATCCTGTTAACATTTTTTCAGGTAGTGCTTGTGTAGTAAATTCTTTAAGACTGCATATGGAAACCTGGGTGAGGCGCGGATTTGTGGAGAGTGTAGGTAAACCATTACAGCATGCTGAAGTATTAAAAGACATATATAAAGTTATAACAACGTCAGAACAAAAAGGACAGTATAGCATCTGAAAAGTAAAAGCACATCAAAAGCCAACCAGTGAAACTTACAGGTTAAATGTGTTAGCTGATACTTTGGCAAACAAGCAGCACAAAATGGAAAAGAACTTCCAGAACATGAGTATGCCAGTGTAGAAGTTAGTGTCTTAAAAGAGTTAGATGAAAAGTCAATAGAAAAGGACCTTGTAAATATACAAAAACAACAGGGCTTAAAAGAAGAAACCGATCAATGCAGATTAGCAGGTATACCACCAAAGGAGTACTATGCATACACCACCTCCAAAGGGTTACAGTTGCCATATGTACCATTTCAGTTGGCACGCCAGTTGGTCAAGTTAAATCACCAAATACTGGGCCATATAGGAACTGATAAGTTATGGGCAGTTGTAAAAGAAAACTATTGGAACCCAAATTTAAAAAAGGTCTGCAAGCTGATTGTAGAAGAATGTTTAATCTGTCTGCAGGTGAATGCTAAAAGCAAAAGGCTTCAGTTACATCGAGTACAGCCAGCGGATGAACCATGGTATGCAGTTCAAATAGATTATGCAGGTCCATTACCAACAACAAAGGGAGGTTACAGGTATCTACTAGTAGTAGTGGACATCTTTTCAAAATGGGTAGAAGCAATTCCTACCAAAACCATGACAGCAAATGCAACAGCAGAAGCCTTATGGAAAACTATTTTCTGTCACTGGGGATGGCCATGGGTCATAGAGTCAGACATTGGCCCACAGTTTATTAGTGATCTCATTAAACAAATGTGTAATTTGTTAGGCATACAGCAAAGGTTTCATGTACCGTACCATCCACAATCTAATGGCATTGTAGAACGTATGAATAGGACGTTAAAAGAACATCTAAAAAAGGCATGCTTGGAAAAGGGCAATACATGGGTACATCATCTGCCTGGTATTCGAGCGACACCAAACAGCAAAACAGGAATTTCCCCGTATGAAATAATGACAGGCCGCAAAATGCCCATACAATTACCATTTGACCCAGATTTACCTAATGGTAGGCCCATGCTAGAAATCAGGAATGGCTAAAACAACTTACTAGTATATGTGACTATAATGCAAGGGAGCAAGCATTCCATCTATGGAAAAAGGTGCCAATATTACCAGCTGAAGAAAACCTTCCCTGTGGAACCAAAGTATTGGTAAAAACATTCCAAATGGAAGGACCATGGGCTATCAATTGGCAAGGCCCTTTTGAAGTAGTGGAACAAATTTGGCCATTAGTGTACAAAATCAAAGGAAAAAAGAAAAACAGAACAATGTTGGAAAATAAAGATCAACTAAGAATGATCAAAAATAGTGAGCAATGTAAATCTGATAAAATGTATTCTCTTGTAGGTTTCCAACAGAGAAAAACATAATGAAATTGACATGGTTTAAACTACATCGTTATGGAAATCCAGTTTCGGATGACCAAAGGCAAAATGATTCAACAATGGAATTTCTATTTAAAGGATGTTTTTTTTAAATTGATAATAGCTATCATACTATTATTGTATTGCTTAGTATTAAGTTATACCTACAACCTGTTAATCAAACTGTAAAGTTACTTAAGACAGAGAGTAAAGAAATGTGGAAAAATGAACAAGATTGGTCACCATCTTTTAACACTTTTTTTGGCACGGCAATGTTGGTATGCAAAAAGCATGAATGTTTCTAATTGTTGGGTATGTAGTTTAATACCAAAAATAACAGGGGTAATGCCTCTAATACCTATTCCATTAAATTCTCTTAGTAGCTGAATGGTATTAACAAATGAAACAGATCATCAAGTCATAAATGTACAATTATGTAAAGCAAGAGTACAGTTATCTGCAATAGTGCAGGGGATCACGTTGTCAACAAAATGTAACTGTTCCAGTGGGTAATAGCAATTGTATTCAAACAATTGAAATGATAAATTTTCACAACCACATACCAGTACATGGAGTATTTTCTCATAGTTTTCCTATTTTAATACCAATTAAAGGTCAGTTTATATTAAGTGACACAGCAGTATTTCATTTTTCACAAAATTATAAAAATGAGTGTAAAACCAATATTACATGTTGGCGAAGAAAAACAGATAAAAACTATACAGTTGTACATGATAAAACTCCTACTATGGGGCAAGTAAATGGCAGTCTGGTAAATAGCAGTGTTGCTCTATCAGATGGGTTATATTACATCTATGGTAAATATGCTTATAAATGGTTACCAAAAGGATGGGATGGCATCTGTTATATAGGATTAGTGGTACCAGCAATGCATCATGTAAAAGTTACCAAAAGGAAGCATTAGAAATGCAAAAAAGAAAAGGGATATATTACCTGTGATTGAAAGTCCAGAAAATCCAGTAGACACCTTAGATACATCACGTATATATCATCAAAATCTTGATTATATTAAATTAAAAGATATGGATTTAGGAGATGATGTAATCTCTGGAGCAGGTATTTTCCCTTGGTATGGGGTTGCAAAAGCCATCTGGGAGCTGAGAAAACTATCCAAACTAGTTGAGGTATTGGCAAATGCCACTTTTGGATCCTGGGAACTACCGTCCCATTAGTCTGACAAGTCTGATCTGCAAGGGCATGGAACGCATTATCATGGAACTTATAAACAAAGACAATAGCAACATTCAAACACTGGACCCCACCCAGTTTGGGTTTGTGAAGGGCCGATCTTGTCTCCTGAATCTGACTGACTTCTTTGAATCAGTCTCCAGAGATGTGAACGAGGGTAAGGCAGTCCACACAGCCTATCTGGACCTCGCCAAGGCCTTCAACACCATCCCCCACTCTGGAATCATAGATAAACTTACTAAGCTGGGCATAAATCCCTATGTCACTCGGGTTGCTAACTGGCTTACTGACAGAACCCAGACTGTAAAAGTAGCCGACTCCAAATCCAGCTCCAGACAAGTGACAAGTGGAGTACCTCAGGGTTCAGTCCTGGGACCACTCTTGTTTGGCATATACTTCTCTGAAGTACAGGCCAGCACTAAGGGACTCTGGCTAACAAAGTTTGCAGATGACTGCAAACTGGGAGCAATTATTGAATCCCCAAATGATGTGGATATTCTACAAAAGGGCCTTGCAGAAACAGATGCCTGGTGCCAGAGCCATGGGCTCAAGCTTAATGCCAAGAAATGTATAGTTATCCCCTTTGGAAAAAAACATGTACCCATGAATTACCACATAGGTGGCAGGACACTAAACATCGAAAGTGTGATGTGAGACTTGGGGACACAGGTGGACAGTGGTCTCACATTCGATAACTACATTGCCACAACAGTCAGGAAATACTTCTATGTGGCAAACCTCATCACTAAGGGCTTTTCATCCAGAAAAAAGGAGGTCATTGTCCCACTGTACACATCCCTCATTAGACCCATTATAGAGTATAATGCCCCAATTGGTATGTACCTCACAAGACATCTGCAACAGCTGGAAAGGCCACAGAAATACCTCACTAAAAGAATCACAGGCCTAAAGCAGATGTCATATGCTGAATGTCTAAAAAAACTCCAGCTATACTCTGTGGCATATTGTCTACTCAGAGGCGATCTCTGCTTAACATACAAGGCCATGTCAAACGCTGAGCTGTTGGACATGCTCCACTTAAAGAAATCCCAATCCCTCAGAGCCACATGCTCCAGGGATCTAAACCTTGTCATCACAATGAACAAAACATGCTGGAGGGATAGGTTCCTGACCCAGAGACTCCCAATACTCTGGAATAGACTGCCCATACATGTCAAGCAGAGCACCTCATTGGCCCTCTTCAAAAGGAACATTGATGATTGGATGGGAGATAGGAAATTCACCCCAGGGATCATGTCAGTCGCCCTGCTAGACAGGGGTCCAGAGAAGTAAATATTGCGGGAAGAAATATCCAGGGAATTTTTATGGCTAGGCTTGCATAGGCCCTAGGGCCGATAGCCTAGTACCAACCTATGAACCTATTACTGTCGAAATGACAGCTATATGAACTATGGTTTTGCAAAATCGAATGGCATTAGATTACATATTAGCATCCCAAGGGGGTATATGTGCTTTAATAGGAGAACAATGTTGTACATTTATTCCAGACAAAACAGAATCTGTAAAAGCACATTTAGAAGTGATTGCACAAGTGTCTCAACATACAGGAAAAAAACTGGAATGATGATTGGAGTGAATGGTTTAGTAATCTATTTACAGGATGGACAGGAAAAATCACTGTATTTTTAATTTCTTTTTTTGTTATTGTAATGATTGGTTGCATATTATTTACATGTATTAAAGTCTGTTTAGCAAAAGCTAGTCCAATTACTGTTGTTAGTTGTCATAATGAAAAAGTATTATCAAATACTGCTGAATTTATTTCCCTGGTTTAAAATAAAAAGAGGGAATTGTTAGTGTGTACTCAACAATATACTAAGGTTGAAAGTAACTTTGCTACAAATATGCAACATAAATAAGGTATAAGATAAAGCTTGCTTAAATGTAGAAATAGAGTTTAGCAATACGTGATTAGCATCCATACTAAATGACCGTGGCTTGGAAAATAAGGAATCTGCTGAATGGACATTTTTTCCTTACAAACAGGATTTATGCAAGAGCAAAAATGCAAAATCTGCTTTTAAAGAACACTGTGACAATGTGTTTCCTTAAAAAACATGTTTTTCTGCATATAAAAAAAATGGACAATAAGTTTCCTTAAACAACAGGGCATGTTTATGACACTGTTACAATGTGTTTCCTTAAAAAACATGTTTATTTCTGCATTTGGCACAAGAACAGATGTTCTTATACAAATAGAATACTAAAGACAAAAAACAGGATGTTCACACTGTCAGAAAAGCTGAAAAATAATATCATTAAGTCAGCAGTTTGCATCAACATCTGCAACAATCAGTATTGTTTCTACAGGATGAGCAATTCTCCAAAATAGAACACCAAGAGGAAATGTATATGTATGTGCATGACTAAAATTGTATATAAAGATCTGTATTAATCCAGTTAAGTTAGGGGTATTGGTAGGGACACATTTATCCCGAGGTAAATGTTATATCTCTCACATCATCTGTACTATATGAGAAGTAAAGTGGAACAGTACTTTAAGCTGAAACGTTAGTCGGTCTGGTTTATTATAAAAAGTTATTTGTTACTGCTCTAAGTTGATGCTGCAAAGTATATTCTCTCATCAGTGTATATTCTGCAAGGTTCTGTATGCAACAGACTGTGAATGCAAATATAACCATACTTTGATTTCAGCAGAATCCAGCCAGCAAGACTGAGTGTCTTAAGAAGACTTCAAATCTATCACAGTAAGCAGCACCATATAATTTTTCAGATGCAACACTTCTGAGAAAGGCTGCAGAAGCAGATGCAGCCCTGGTGGAGTGAGATCTGATCCCCTGGGGGATAGGTTTTCCATTGTGCTTATAGCAGACATGAATGCAATGGCTTATCCATTTAGAAATGGTTTGTTTTGAAACAGCCTTCCCCTCTGCCCCTGCAGCAAATGCCACCAGCAGTTGTTCAGATTTTCTTCGAGGTTTAGTCCTGTCCAAAAAGAATCTAAGTTGTCTGTGCACATCCAAGGAATGTAGAATCCGTTCCCCTTTGTTCTGTGGATTGGGAAAGAAGGTTGGCAAATGAATGGACTGATTAAGAGCCACACTGGATACCACCTTGGGCATGAAGGATGGATTTGTCCTGTGTGACACCCTGGCCGCATGAAAGATGATGAAAGGCTTCACTGCCATAAGGGCCTGTAATTCAGAGATCCTTCTAGCTGAAGTGACTGCTAAAAGGAAAGCATTTTTCCAAGAAAGAAATTTTAAGTCTGCAGTAGCAGCTGGCTCAAATGGAGGTAGAGTGAGTTTCTCTAATACAAAGTTAAGGTCCCAGGCAGGGGTTGGAGCTCTCCTGGGTGGTCTCAAATTTTTGGCCCCTCTGAGGTTCTGCTTGAGCAAAGGATGAGAGAAGAGGGAAGGTTCTGTGTTACAATGAGCTGAAATGGCTGAGGTGTGGATTTTAATGGAGGAAAAAGACAGGCCCTAGTGAAGCATCTCAGTTAAGTATTGTAAAATTTGATGTAAATTGGGCGCTGCTATCATCCCTTGAGATTGGTTCCAGGCACATAATCCTTTCCATTTTTCAGCATAAGATTTTATAGTATTAGGCCTCCTTGCCTCTAAGATGACATCCATCACAGGTTTGCTAAGGGATGACAAGGGTGAGTTTAAGTAATTAGCCAGGCTGCAAGGTTCAATGTTGGAAGCTGAGGGTGCAGAATCTGGTTCTCCTGCTGAGACAGCAGGGAAGGGGTCTGAGGCAGCTGCCATGGAGATAACTGTGACACTGCGCAGGAGGGGGTACCAGTGTTGGCGCGGCCAATCTGGAGCAATCAAAATCATCCTTGGTTTGTCCTGCTGAGACAGCAGGGAAGGGGTCTGAGGCAGCTGCCATGGAGATAACTGTGACACACTGCACAGGGGGGGTACCAGTGTTGGTGTGGCCAGTCTGGAGCAATCAAAATCATCCTTGGTTTGTCCTGTTTGACTTTTAGTAGAACGTTAGAGAGCAGAGGCAGTGGGGGGAAGGCATAGACCTACAGGTTTTTCCAGCTGAAGGACAGAGCATCCACTTTCCAGGTTTGTTTGTGGGGAGTCCTTGTGCAAAACTTGTCCAATTGGTAATTCTGGGGGGGGGGCAAATAGATCTATGTCTGGGCTCCCCCATTCGCTTGCCAACATGTTGAAAATCCTTGGCACCATTTTCCATTCGTGTGGGTCTATGAGGTTACTGCTTAGTCCGTCTGCCAGTGTATTTAATTTTCCTGGCAAGAATTGAGCTTGTAGGTGTACTTGGTAGCTCAAGGCTGTGTTCCCACAATGCCATGGCTAGTCTGCAGAGGGGGTAGGAATGTGTACCCCCTGCCTGTTTATGTACTACATAACCGTGGTGTTGTCTGTCTTTACCATTAGTTGTCCTGGAAGAATGTAGCCCTTGAAGGCTGTCAGAGCATTCTGTACAATAACATTTCTTTTTGAGTGATATGTAGGTGCATTTGACTTGGGTTCCATTTGCCCTGAATGCATTTTCCTGCCAGGTGAGCCCCCCATGCATAATCTGATGCATCTGTTGTTAGGGTTTGGGCAGCAGGGAATAGTATGAATGGTAGTCCCTTGTTTTGGTGGCAGGCCTCTGCCCTCCAGAGGAACTCTAGGCGTAGGCAAGGTATGATAGGAATCATTGATTCTAGGCTGTGAGAATGTTGACTCCATATGTTTTTTAGATACCACTGTAGTTTCCTCATATGCAGTCTTGCATATGGAATTAGAAGAATGCAGGAGGCCATGAACCCTAAGGCTTGCAGTATTTGTCTTGCAGATAGCACGTTTTTTGTGGCCACTTGTTTGAAATAGGTTATCAAATGAATTTGAAAAGGCCATACTATCACCCCAGCTGTAAATCCTCCCACCTTCAACCATACTTACAGTACTAAGTCCTATCCAACATCTTGTTCAGTCTATCAACATCTCAACACATTAGCTCTAGATCCAAACACTACCACAAACTAATAAACAAATTCCTGAAGTTCATCACCAAGTATAGACTTAACCTAATACTTGGTGGCGATATTCACCCCAACCCTGGCCCACCCACTTCAAATACACATACTCCCTCTACTTGCAATCTAAGATACAAACCTACAATTAATAGACCAACTAACTCTCTCCTAGCCTGTCATCTCAATATTAGAAGCATTAATAACAAGGTACATGAATTGCATGGACTTCTGGATGTCCACTCCCCTGAGATTCTCTGTTTATCTGAAACCTGGTTAAAACCTAACACTACAGAAGAAGTGTTACCACCTGGGTACAACATACACAGGCTGGATCATGCTTCGAGGAAGGGAGGTGGGGTAGCTGTACTCTATAAATCTGAGTTGAATGTCACCATAGATGCAATACATCCACCTCAGATTAATAACTCTGAGATTCTTGCCACCAAATTGCAACTTAATAAAAATAAATGCATTAATATCATCTGTATGTACATACCCCCAGATGATAATATATCTACATATGAAGATATCCTGCACTGGCTATCATGTCACTACCCTCAAGAAACCCTACTACTTGGAGACTTTAACATAGACTGGGGCACCTGTTCCTCAGAATCCCCAACCACCCATATTAACCTGCATGCATTTACACAAATCATATCCACCCCTACCAGGATAGGTAAACCCAACCAAAAAGAAATCATACTTGACTGGGTACTCATAAATAGTCACCCCCAGCTGTACACCTCTGGTACCCTCCCTGATGGCCTAAGCGATCACCTTCTCACCTATGTAATTAAGCACAAAGCCATTAATTCCCAACAACCCTTAATCAGAAAGGTTAGAAACAATATAAACTTTGACCCTGCCAAATTCCAACAAGAACTAAACTCATGTAATTGGTCTATTCTAAAACACCTCCCCTTAGAGAAAGCAGTAGCATACTTTAACAACAAATTCCTTGAGATCCTTGATTTGCATGCACCTGTTTGTTCATAGAGAACAAAGGCAAAAACTGCGCCATGGCTTTCTAAAGAGTCTAAACTCAAAATTACCCTTAGAAACAAAGCATGGGGTTTATGGCGTTCTTCTAAAGACCCCCAAGATCACATTAAATACAGGCAATCCAGGAACAAAAAGTACAGTTTTGCACCTACCATAAATGTAGATGTTCGAGTGTATACACTGCTGCAGTCATTACACAGGGTTATCTTGCCGTCAGGCGGTCCCGCAGTCGGCCAGAGTTCCAAAGTCTTGGTCCGGCGTCGGTTGCTGTCACCTCTTCCCTGATGTCAGTGCACCAGGGGTATATAAGATGCAGCCGATGCCACTTTCTTCAGTTTTTCTTGCCCCAGATGTCAGGTGCCCCCAAATAGGTAGGCAATACATATTGCTAACAAAAAACATACATAAAAAATGAAAACCAAAACTTTCAGTTACCAGCAAATACACCACATAGGATGTAAAGAGTAGAAGGCATAGATAAGTACCAGCAAGGAAGAGGGGATGGAGGGAGGGTAACCTGGACTGCAGTAGTGTATACACTCGAACATCTACATTTATGGTAGGTACAAAACTGTACTATGTTCATCGTGTTACACTGCTGCAGTCATTACACTTGGGTAGAATCCCAAAGCTGAAGTTGGGTGGCTGGTCCTATAAAGCATTAGGGGTGGCTATAAGGCCCTGCAGCACTGCAGTGGCGAAGCCAGCTCTGGATTTAGAGTAAAGAGGCAGGTGGTAATGCTTGGTAAAGGTATGCACAGAACTCCAAGTTGCAGCTTCCAAAATGTCCTTGGTAGGTACTCCTCTGAGGTAGGCAGTTGAAGTGGCTGTAGCCCTGGTGGAATGAGACCTAATGTTGCTAGGTACAGCTTTCCCATGCTGTGTGTAGCAGAACAGAATACAGTGTCCTATCCATTTTGAGATGGTCTGTTTTGAAATACAAACAACTGCTCAGTTTTCCTGAAAGCTTTTGTTTTGCCCAAGTAGAAGCGTAACTGTCTGTGTATGTCCAAGGAATGCAGAAGTCTCTCCCCTTTATTCTGGGGATTTGGATAAAATGTTGGCAAGTGAATAGTTTGGTTTAGAGCCACACTTGATATCACCTTTGGCATAAAAGTAGGGTTTGTTCTTAAAGACACCTTGTCTCGATGAAAAATGATGAAAGGTTCCACTGCCATTAGTGCCTGTAACTCTGATACTCTTCGTGCTGAAGTTATTGCCAGAAGTAGAGCAGTTTTCCATGAGACATATTTTAATTCTGCTGAACTGGCTGGCTCAAAAGGAGGTAAAGTTAATTTCTCCAAGACGAAGTTGAGGTCCCAAGTTGGAGTTGGCGCTCTACGGGGTGGTCTTATGTTTTTAGCCCCTCTGAGGTATTGCTTTAGCAAAGGATGAGAGAAAATAGGCGGATCTGTGTTGTAATGAGTAGAGATGGCAGAGGCATGGATCTTAATGGATGAAATGGATAGGCCTTTGTCCAGCATCTCAGTTAAATATTGTAGTATCTGAGGAATATTTGGGACAAGAGGGTCAAAGCTTTGAGCCTGGTTCCAGGCACAGAATCTCTTCCATTTATCCGAGTAGGCTTTCCTGGTGCTAGGCCTCCTGGCCTCCAAAATGACATCCATAACAGCTTTAGAGAGAGGTGTTGTTTGCTTGACTAAGGAATCTGCCATGCAGCCAGGTTTAAAGTTTTGAGCTGGCTGTGAAGTATCTGATTGTTTTGCTGAGTTAGAAGATGTGGAATTTGAGGTAATATCCATGGTGGGCCTTGTGCTAATTTCTTTAAGATTGGGTACCAGTGCTGGCGTGGGCAGTCTGGGGCAATCAGGATCATTTTTGGCTTTTCTTGTCTGGCTTTTAGGAGTACATTTGAAAGGAGAGGCAGTGGTGGGAAGCCATATACTTGTAGGTTTTTCCAGCTGAATGAGAGGGCATCCACTTTCCATGCTTGTGTGTGGTAAGTCCTTGTGCAAAATTTCTGTAGCTGGCAATTCATTGGGGAGGCAAACAGATCTATGTCTGGGCTCCACCATTTTTGTGTTATCATGCTGAATTATTTGTGGATTTAATTTCCACTCGTGCAGATCCATGATGTTTCTGCTTAAGTAGTCTGCCAGAGTATTTTTCTCTCCTGGCAGGAATTGTGCTTGCAGATGAACTTGATAGGTTAGAGCTGTGTTCCACAAGGTCATGGCTTGTCTGCAGAGGGGATATGAATGAGTGCCCCCTTGCTTGTTTATGTACCACATAACTTTGGTGTTGTCTGTCTTTAGTAGTAGTTGTCCTGGATGCAGGAGGTCCTTGAAAGCTGTAAGGGCATTTTGTACAGCTAGCATCTCTTTTTGATTGATGTGAAGATGCCTTTGTTCTGCGGCCCACTTTCCCTGAATACATTTTCCAGCCATGTGTGCTCCCCAGGCGTAATCCGAAGCATCTGTTGTCAGTGTTTGCCTGGCTGTGGGTTGAGTGAAAGGCTGTCCCTTGTTGAGGTGACAGGCTTGTACCCACCATCGAAACTCCTGTTGAAGGCAAGAGATAGGTGGTATTACTGTTTCCAAACTGTGACAGTGTTGAGACCAAACACTCTTTGGGTACCATTGTAATTTCCTCATATGCAGTCTGGCATATGGAATTAGTAGTATGCAAGATGCCATGAACCCCAAGGCCTGAAGAATTTTTCTTGCAGGGAGTTAGGTTTTTGTTGACATCAATTGAAAGTATTGAGTCAGTTGTCCTTGCTTGTCTGGTGTGAGACAAGCCATCTGGGCAGTTGTATTTAAGCTGGCACCCAGGAATATTATCTCTTGTGAGGGCACTAGTTTTGACTTCTTTTCATTTACTGTGTACCCTAGGCAAATTAGCAATCTTTTTACAAATGCCAGATGCTTTAGAAGAATGTCCTTGCTCTCTGCTTGAATAAGGCAGTCGTCTAAGTATGGGTAAATTTGAATTCCTTTTTGTCTGCAAAATGCAATTACTGGTGCCAGGCATTTTGTGAAGATCCTGGGCGCAGTAGATAAGCCAAAGGGCAGTGCAGAGAATTGGTAATGCATTGAACCAGCTATGAATCTGAGGTATCTTCTGCAATTTTGTCTGATAGGGACATGCAGGTATGCCTCCTTGAGGTCCAAAGTAACGAGCCAAGCCTTCTTGCCCAGCATGGGAAGAAGCTGCTGTAGTGTCAACATTTTGAATTTCAGAACATCCAGGTAAGTATTTAGACAGGAAAGGTCCAGTATGGGTCTCCAGGCTTTGTCCTTTCTGGGAACCAGAAAGAGTCTTGAGTAAAATCCTTGTCCTTGCTCCTGTTGTGGCACTTTTTGAATAGCTCTCATGTCCATGAGGGCTGTAATTTGTTTTTGAGCCTCTGCCCATTGATTTTGTGGCAAGTGTGGCATTCATTTTATCCTTGGTAAACTGTGAAAGTGGAACCTGTAACCTTGAGACACAATATTCAGAACCCATTTGTCTTGGGTGATCATACGCCAGTTTTGATAAAGAAGTGCTTGGCATCTGAAGGGGGAAGTCATTGGGACTGTTTCCTATAAGATTGTGACCTGTCTTCCCCTCCTTTTGGGGTTGAAGCACCCCATTGTCAAGGTCTGTAAGAGCCTTGGGGCTGAGATCTGCCTCTTGGGTGTCTGTATCTGCCCCTTTGTGGTCTGTCTGACACTGGAAAGGACCAATTTTTTGTAGGCCAATTTCTGCTAAATCGAGGTGGCTGTACCTATAGGAAATCCTTCACTGTTTGCATAGATTTTGCCTTATCCTCCATTTTCTTTAATACCTCTTCTGCCTTAACACCAAATAAGACATCCTGCTATAAAGGTGCATCCAATAATTTTGCTTTGACATGATCAGGTAAACCTTGTTCTTTTAACCAGGCATGCCTATGAATCACAGATCCTGTAACTGCTGCTCTACAAGAAGCCTCCAATGAATCAAAACCAAATTGTAAAGTATGTTTTCCCACTTGCTCAGCTGCATGCAATAAATCCTGCATTTCTTTATAGTCAGGATGTTCTGCATTTGTAAGCATTTTCTATTTTAACAGAGACATTAAGTATTGCTGATATTTAAGCATATGAAACTGGCAATTTAAAGCTCTCACTGCTAAAGTTGCAGAAGTGTAAACTTTCTTCCCCCATCTGTCTAAAGCTCTAGAATCCCTGTCAGAGGGAACTGGATTTTTAGCCGTGGAAGCCTTGACCCCTTTGGGACCCTGGGAAATAGTTTCTGAGTCAGCAACAGGGTTTTTTTTTTTTTTTTTAAAGAAATTTGTGAGAGTCAGGGACTCTGTAGTATCTGTCTGGCTTGACTGGAGCAGGGGGCAAAGAATCAGGATTTAAACTGGATTCAGAGTACACATCATCCACAATGTCTAACACTGGCGGAATAGCAAGGGGCCTGTGCTGAGGCAATAAAAGAAAATCTCTGAGCCTTTTTTGGATTCTGAATAATCCTGGCCCTCTCAATGGAAATGCTCCCTCATGGTATGTAAAGTTTCCCCAAAAGAATAGTCCTCTGGAGAAGAGGCTGAAGGAATTGATTCTTCAGCATCAGAATCCTCATAGGGGGGTAAAGAGTATCCCTGATCTGAAGAGGAATCCGAAGAAATGGAAACCTGGTCAGAGGAATCATAGTCTGCATCCTGCCTAGCCCTTTTATCAGGAGGGGGATGGGAGCCCCTGTTCAGAGTAATTAAGTCTTTGGCCATCTTGAGCATCTGTTTTTTAGGCATGGAGGACTGTCCAGGAGAATGCTACACTTGTTTCTTTGTCTTTAAAGGAGTTTTAGCCTTGGCTGTAGATTTGATGGTAAGCTGAGAAGGTCTGAAAACACCCTCAGAAGCCGATGCCTGCTCAGCGGCTCCAGACCCTACTGATGGGTTAGTATCTGCAGGCCCTAAAGAGGCCTAGCCATCTCCATGTGGGACTCAGAGGAGGCCTGTGGTTCTGAAGTTGCGGTTGTCAGGGGCTGCGAATGCGCCTCACTGAAGACCAGAGAACCGGCGACTGGCCTAGAAGAGGTTTCATTGCCAGTTTAGGGCCTCAGCCTGTCCTTATCCTTGTCTTTGCGCTTTTTGTGTATTCCGGTCGTCGGTTGTTCCGACGGCATGGTATAATTGAACCTTCGGCCAAAATAATGTTGGGCAAAATCAAACCGACGTTTAATA
Organism: Protopterus annectens; assembly: GCF_019279795.1. NCBI lineage: Eukaryota > Metazoa > Chordata > Ceratodontiformes > Protopteridae > Protopterus > Protopterus annectens. Next base: position 1,216,705,432 of record NC_056726.1, read on the forward strand.
GTGCGCTTGTTAAATCTAGCACAAAACCGACAACTAGTGACGTTGTGGTCTGGGCCTAGGCATGGAATACAGTAAGAATGAAAATCCTTATGAGGTATTTGCTTCCCACAAGAAATACAATTATTAACTTTTACTGACATCGGTCTGAGGCAAGAAAAAGTTTCCCCAACGGGGTACTTAAGCTTTATTGAAGACTTTGGTTCTGAAATTCGAATTGAAAATCTCAGGAGTCGGCCGACCGCCACTTGCGAACTGTTTTTGCTTCAGGCACCGCGTGGCAAGAAAGACTGAAGAAAATGGCGTCGGCTGCATCTTATATACCCCTGGCACACTGACATCAGGGAAGAAGCGACAGCAACCGATGCCGGACCAAGACTTTGGAACTCTAGCCGACTGCGGGACCGCCTGATGGCAGGATAACTCAAGTGTAATGACTGCAGCAGTGTAACACGAACATCTAAAAAATCCATTTTACAAGACAAAAAACAATACTACTGTAATTTACAGACAGTAAATCAAAATAACCCTCAGAAGTTTTGGGCAGGTTTAAATAATCTACTAAATCCTGGACAAACTTCAACCCCAATCCCTGCTGCTACTATTGATAAAACCCCTGAAGATGTTTCAGACAGTTTTAACCAATTCTTTACTGAGACAATTCAAGCCCTAGCTAGCCAACTACCTCCTAGCTCCCCTGGTCCTGAAAGTAGCACCCCTAGAAACCTACCTGCATTCCGCTTCCAACCAGTCGCCACTTCACTTATCCGTACCTTGATCAAAAAATTAAAACCCACTACACTTTCTGCTGATCAACTCCCTGCCGAGTACCTACAAAAATCAGCTGATGCTATTGCTTACCCCGTTCTCAATACTAATCAATCAAACCATAGTAGAAGCTAAAATTCCCACCATCTGGAAAATATCCTATATAATCCCACTTCACAAAGGAGGCAGCTCTACTGAGTTTTCCAATTATAGGCCAATAGCTATACTCTCTCCACTTGCAAAGATTATGGAAAAATGTATTCATAGACAACTCATGCACCACCTAATCCAGAATCACCTTATGGCAGACACTCAGCATGGTTTCCGTCCTCATCATAGCACTACTTCAGCCCTCCTAGCCTTTACCAACACCATAAACCATAATCGCAACAATAATTATATATCCTCAGCCCTTTTCTTGGATATTTCCAAGGCATTCGAAATGGTTGATCACCAACTTTTAATCCACACCCTGCAAACATTCTGTCTACATACTAGAGCCCTTCAATGGTTTCAATCCTATCTGAATGGTCGACAGCAGGCTGTCCTCTGGCAGAACAAACTCTCTAACCTTCTACCTAACACCCTTGGAGTACCACAAGGCTCTATACTAGGGCCCTTGCTGTTCTCCATCTTCATTAATGACCTTTATACTGTCATCCCAAAAGTCAGCTGTATCCAATATGCTGATGATTCTACTCTGATTTGCTTGGCCACATCTCCAAAAGAGTTATGGTCAGCTACCCAGACCACCTTTAATACAATAGAAAATAGGCTTTCTGAACGTTGTCTGATCCTAAATCCCCAAAAAACTAAAATGCTGTTATTTTCACCAACACGTAGGTCTACTGCTTTCACCTTTACCATAAATTCAAATGATGACACAATAATCTCCCCTGACCCCTCTACAAAACTATTAGGTGTCATCATATATAATAATCTAAAATTAGACCTACATGTTGACCAACCTATCAAACCATCAATAAAAAACTAGGGTCACTTTACAGAATAAAAGCCTTCCTAACCCCTCCAGCTAAAATTGCCATAGCTCGCTCTCACCTTCTTTCAACCCTTCTGTATGCATCCCCACTACTCTCAAATTTAAACAAGACTGTCCTTAAACTCTCAATTTGCTACAACCACATTGCCAGGTTTGCCATTGGGCTGCCATTTAGGACACATCATTGCATCAATCTAAATCAGCTTGGGTGGCTTGAACTACCCAGCCTAATCCAGTATAACCAACTGATTATGGCCTATAAAATCCTCTCTAATCAGAACAATACTCCTGCACTTAAAAATATTATCACCCCCTATAACAATCCTAGACCGCTTCGATCCTCTAACAAACTACAAATTCAGACTAGCAAAATTAATAACAGCCGGTGACTCTCTCTCTCTGCAAACTCTAAGTAGATCCTGGAACTCTCTTCCAGCTGATATTACCTTATTTTCCACCTTAGGTCAACTTAAACCTAGACTCAACATTTGTCACTTAACTGGCTATGTCACTGTATCAAGCCTGGCTAACTCTCTCTAGAATGTGTAAAAATCTGTTAACCAGTTTACTGTGTAATTTAATTTAATCCTGACTTACACTCTGGATTAACTCTAACCTGTTGAACTTGTTTAACTTGCTTACTTATGTAATCTCTGTAAATAGTCTGCCTGTATTATGTAATGCTGTATCTGCTTACCCTTGGAGCTTTTCTCCCTGGGCCTCCGCTGAAAATGGACATGCATTCAGTCGGACTATCCCAATCAACAAATGTAAAATAAAATAAAATAAATAAATAAAAATTTGCTTTTCTGGCATGAGGTAAGCCATCTGGGAAGTTGTATTCAAGCTTGCTCCCAGGAATGTAATTTGTTGACAGGGTACCAGTTGTGATTTCTTTTGGTTTATGGTGTACCCCAGACAAGTTAGAACCCTTTTTACAAATGCCAGATAATTCAAAAGTATGCCCTGGCTTTCTGCCTGAATTAGACAATCGTCCAGGTATGGGTATATATGAATACTTCTTTGTCTGCAAAATGCAATAACTGGAGCCAGGCACTTTGTGAATACCCTGGGCGCAGTAGACAAGCCAAAGGGCAGTGTAGAGAACTGATAATGTGTATAGCCTGCTTTAAAGCGTAGGTATCTTCTGCAAGATTCCCTGATTGGGATGTGCAGGTATGCTTCTTTTAAATCTAGTGTTGCCAACCAGGCGTCTTTGCCTAGCATAGGAAGTAATTGTCAGCATCTTGAATTTTGGAATCTCCAGAAAGATGTTTAGAGTAGACAGATCCAGGATTGAACGTCATGATTTGTCTTTTCTGGGTACCAGGAAAAGTCTGGAGTAGAAACCTTGTCCCTTTTCCTCTTCTGGTACCAGTTGAATAGTCCCCATGCGTAAGAGAGAAAGTACTTGTTTTTGAGCCTCTGCCCACTGATTTGGGGGCAGATCCGGCCACCCATTTGGTGTTGGCAACGTGTGGAAATGAAATCTGTATCCCTGGGACACTATATTTAAAACCCATTTGTCCTGGGTTATGAGTTCCCAGTTCTTTGCATGAAGAAAAATCTTTCCTCCCAAAAGGGCAGTCAGAAGATAAGTGCTTGGAAATTTTAAAAGGAAGTCATTGAGACTGTTTACCATAGGGGGGTGTCTTAATATTCCCACATTTGGAAGTGGAGGCCCCCCACTGCTTAGTTCTGAGAGTCCCCCTGGGACTGAAACCTGGGGGTTTTGCTGTGTCTGGGTTTGGCTTGAGAAGACATGGAAGGGGCCGGAAAGGACCAATTCTTAGTAAGCCAGTGCCTACTAAATCTAGAAGGCTGCACTGGTAAAAAATATTTAACAGTTTGCATAGATTTAGCTTTATCTTCCATCTTTTTAAGAACTTCTTCATCCTTGTTGCCAAACAGGCAGTCCTGATATAAAGGAGCATCCAACAATTTAGCTTTAACATGATCAGGCAAATATTGTTCCTTAAGCCAAGCATGCCTTCTAAGCACAGACCCAGTAACAGCAGCCCTGCAAGAGGCCTCTAATGAATCAAAACCACATTGCAAAGCATGTTTTCCAACTTGTTCAGCAGAATGCATTAAGTCCTGTAAATCTTTATTTTCCACACAGTCAGGAATCAACATCATTTTCTGTTTAAGCAGTCCAGTGACATGTTGCTGACATTTTAACATATGAAATTGGCAGTTTAAAGCACTGATTGCCAAGGTTGCTGAAGTATAAACCTTTTTACCCCATCTATCCAGCACCCTGAAGTCTCTATCAGAAGGGGTAGGATTTTTAGCAGTAGAAGCCTTAAGCCCTTGGGCCACTGAGAAATAATCTCTGGATCTGCAACAAGATTTTTGAAAAGGAACTAATGGGACTCAGTAACCCTGTAGTATCTGTCAGATTTACTAGGAGCAGGAGGCAGGGAATCAGGGGCCAAACTGGATTCCGTAAACACATCATCAACAATGTCTAGTATAGGAGGTATAGCCAAAGGCCTATGCTGAGGTAGAAGAAGGAAATCTCAGCCTCTTTTTTGAATCAGAAAATTCCTGGCTTTCCCAGTGAAAATGCTCCCTTAAAGTATGTAAGGTTTCCCCAAAAGAAAAATCCTCAGGAGGAGAAGCAGAGGGAATAGAATCCTCTGCATGAGAATCCTAAGTAGGTAAGGACAAATCCAGGTCATCAGAAGAGTCGGAAGAAACAGAATCCTGATCAGAAGATTCATAATCAAGCTCAGCCCTAGGTCTCTTACAGGGGGGGGGGGGGTTGACTACCCCTGATTAGAGTTATTAGATCTTCAGCCATTTTTATAATTTGTTTTTTAGGCATAGGGGCCTGAGCATGTGGCATGGGCGTCATTTATTTAGGCATGGATCGAGATTTAGGCCTTAGTAATGAAGGAGGCGATGATTTAATAAGCAAGTCAGTAGGCCTGAATACACACTCAGAAGCCTGTGCCTGCACAGCGGCTCCAGACCCATCCAAGGTAGCGACATCTGCAGGTTCCATAGTTGAAGTATCTCGCGGCATACCGGACTCTGAATAGGTCTCAGTAGAGGCCTGCGAATCAGAAGTAATGGGTATCAGGGGCTGCAAAAGAGCCTCACTGAGTACTGGCGACTGGCTTAGTCGAAGCGTCGTTGGCAGTTTTGGATCTCAGCGGCCTGTCTCTGTATTTATCTTTGTGTGTCTTCAGAATCCTGGTAGTCGGATGGCTAACCAACATTTCTGGATAATTAAACCAAGAACCGAAATATTTAGAGGCAAAAATATACTAACGACGGATAGTGCGCTGATTAAATAAAGCACAAAACCGACAGAAAGGTACATTGTGGTCAGGGCCTAGGCAAGGAATACAGTACGAATGTAAATCTTTATGAGGTATTTCCTTACCACAAGTAATGCAATTATTAACTTTTACTGACCTCGGTAAGGAGAAAGAAAAAGTTTCCCCAATGGGGTACTTAGCTTTAAGTTGAAGACTTCGGTTCTGAAACTCAAAAACGAAAATTTCAGGGGTCGGACAACCGGCACTTGCGAACTGCTTCTGCTTCGGGCACCGCACGGCAAGAAAGACTGATGTAATGGCATCTGCTGCATGTTTTATACCCCTGACGACCTGACATCATGGAAGAAGGGACAGCAACCGACGCAGGACCCAAGACTTTGTTAATCAGGCTGACTAAGGGCAACCTGCAAGCAGATTACTCAAATGTAATGACTGCAACAGTGAAACACAAAGAACATCACATTCCAGGCATTGATAACTCATTGGCAGATTACCTTTCTTGTTTGCAGTGGTCTCGTTTCTGGTTGTTGGCTCCAAATGCGAATCCTTCTCCGGTTCGAATGCCGGATCATTTATGGGCTTTATGGGCAGACGAGCATGGTGGCTAATGTGTAATGCCCTCAGTGGAAAGACAAGGGTAAGGTACAATAAATGCATACAGCAATTCTTGCAGACCAGATTATCCAGAGGCTGGGAAAAAGTATGGCCAATTCCACCTTACATTTTGGTAATGAAAGAGAGGATGGACTTTTGGAAGGGCAAGAAGTACATTGTCAGCTCTGAATTGGTTTCATCAGGCCTTGGGTCTGAAGGATTTAGCTAACAAATTTCAGGTACGAACAATGTTTAAGGGCTGGGGGAAACAAACACCCAAGAGGCCTGATAAGAGGTACCCCATACGTCCAGTTGTGTGACGTAAGCTGTGGCTTGCAGTTTCAAATGTTTTTTTTTCTTCTTATGAGGTAGCATTATTTAGGGCTGCCATTCTGCTGGCTTTTTGTGGGGCACTTAGATGGTCTGAAATTATTCAACCAAACAAGAAGAAAGGTCAACGGACAATTTCACCAGTGGCACATGTACATTTGCTGGGGGAGGGCAGTTGGGATTATGTGGCTAAATCCAAAACTGATCAAGGAGGCAAAGGTCAGTGGGTAAGAGTGGTTACCCCAAAGGGTTTGGTATGGGACGTGACTAAAGTGCTACTAGAGTACCGCAACTATAGGGGTAGGTCAGATGGTCCATTTTGTCATCAGGAAGGTGAACCTCTGACACAGTATCAGGTGAGAGCAGTTTTAAAGGAAGCAATCAAGTTGAGTGGCCTAGACTCAGATAAATATACATTATATTCCTTTCGAATAGGTGCAGCCTCATTTGCACATGCAATGGGAACTTCACAGACCGACATTATGAGGATGGGCAGGGGGAAGTCCAATGCTTATAAAGGCTATGTAAGGTGTAAATGGCTTTAATTCTTGTCCTTTACATTTCTGCTCTCACATCTTTGGATCAGGAATACATCTGGATAGTGGGTCATTCTTTCATTCAGAGACTCCATCTCTTTTGTCCAGGGCAGGCAGGGTTTCTCCTTCCAAGGAGGAAAACAAGCTTCTTGCAAAGCAATTTGGTTTGGTGTATCAGGAATGCGGTGGCACCATCTCAGGGCAGTACTACAGCAAGCTGCAAAAAGCGATAAATCTCCTACTGCCATTTTATTGCACCTAGGGGGTAATGATATTTGTCAACATCCAATAAAAGAGCTAATTGGTTTGATTGTACAAGAGGTATATTGCATGCATGAATGCTGGCCACAAGCTTGTCAGAAGTGGTACAGAGAAAGAAATGGAGGGGGGCTAGATCCATTAAAGTTGTGGAGAGAATGAGAATGAGAATTAATAATTCTATGGATAAGGTGTTAAGGGACATTAATGGGTTGTACATTCCTCACCTTGGCATTCAGGTCTGGTGGCCAGACAGGTACGATGAGGATGGGGTTCATTTATCTGAAGGAGGTTTGGGGATTTTTTATAAGGAATTCCAAGCTGGTTTAGCTCGGAAGGGCATTCACTTAGGATAGGTTGAGATGTGCTGGCAGAAGGGAGGAATATTCCTCCCTTCTGTGGCGGAAGACAGGAAAGGTAAGGGAGGCCAAGGTAAGTGGGGGGGGGGTCACAGGACTCTTCAGCTGGACCTTCCACAGGCCAGACAGCCCCAAGGGATTGTTGCCAGGGGACATACCAGCCCGGCAATGACTCCTTGGCAGATTGTAAGGGGGCCCAGAGGAATTGTGAAATGAAAAAAGCTGTTATGATGTGGGTATGTTGAATCAGAAGGGCCGGATATTGATGTGCTGGCTGTTGTCCTGTAGATTTAGGGGAATGCTATGAAAGAAATAAAATGGCCTCCCTGACATTCCTGCCTTCTGCACATCTCATAATAATTGGCTTCTATTTGAGCAAATGGCAATAAACACATGGCTGCGGCCATTTAATCCATCTGAGGTCTCTGTTTTTTATTGAATATGCAGTTTGTGGCAACCCTGATTTGTAAAGCATGCAACTTTGATACATGTATTGTCAACGGTGCCAGGGAATGACAATGCTCTGGAGCCGGCTTTTGGATATGGATCATTAAATGAACTATGAACACTATTTGATATGGAGCATTAAATGAACTATGAACACTATTTGATATGGAGCATTAAATGAACTATGAACACTATTTGAGATGCAGCATTAAATCAACTGAACACTATGTTAAAAGTTTTCTAAAAGATCATTCTGTTAGCATCAATGGCAAGGTAAGATATTGGTTCACTAAACTTTATTAAAAGCAGGTAGAGCTGTACCAATCTCAGACAAATGCTTGGTAAAAGTGTGAACAGATGTCCAGGTGGCAGCCTCCAGGATGTCCCTGATGGGGACTCCTCTGAGGAAAGCTGCAGAGGTGGAGGCTGCTCTGGTGGAGTGTGTCCTGACCCCCTTGGGGGGAGGCTTACCATGCTGTTTGTAGCAGAAATGGATGCAGTGTGCTATCCATTTGGAAATGGTTTGCTTGGAGATGGCTTTGCCTTTTGTCCCTGTAGCAAAGCTAATCAGCAATTGATCAGACTTTCTGAAGGATTTAGTCCTGTCCAGATAGTATCTGAGCTGTCTGTGCACATTTAGAGCGTGAAGAATCCTTTCTCCCTTGTTCTGGGGAGTAGGAAAGAAGGTGGGCAAATGAATGAATTGGTTGAGAGCCACACTGGACACCACCTTGGGCATGAAGGATGGGTTAGTTCTGAGGGATACCTGGTCTGCATGGAAGATGATGAAGGGTTCCACAGCCATGAGTGCTTGCAGCTCAGAGACTCTTCTGGTTGAAGTGATGGCCAGAAGGAAGACGGTCTTCCAGGAGAGAAATTTTATCTCTGCAGAATTAGTTGGTTCGAAAGGAGGCAAGGTGAGCTTTTCCAAGACAAAGTTAAGGTCCCAAGCTGGTGTCGGCGCCCTTCTGGGGAGCCTCAAGTTGCTAGCCCATCTAAGGAACCATTTGATCAAAGGGTGTGAGAAAAGGGGCGGCTCAGTGGGAAAATGAGCACAAAAGGCATGAATTTTTATAGAGGAGAGACCACTGTTTAGTAGGTCAGCTTAGTAATCCAGGATGAGAGGGATGGAGGGCTGTGCCATACTGGCCCCCTTAGCCTGGATCCAGCTGCAGAACCTTTTCCATTTATCTGCACAAAACTTTCTGGTATAAGGACGTCTGGCCTTATGGATAACATCCAGAACTTGTTTACTGAGGATGGCAGATTGGTTCGGGGTTACGGAATAAGCCAAGCTGCCAAACTGTGTCTGCAATTGGGGATGCATGAATTCCCTTCCCTCTGGGTTAGGAGGTTTGGAATATAAGGACGATGCCATGGAGGCAGCGGGGACAGGCTGTGCAGCAAGGGGTACCTGTGCTGTCGGGGCCAGTCTGGAGCTATAAGAATGGTCCTTGGTTTTTCCTCTCTTATTTTGAGCAGTACCCTGGGGATGACAGGTAGGGGAGGAAAGGCATAGACCGAGAGGTTGACCCAGGGGAAGGACAGGGCATCCACTTTCCAAGCCATGCAGTGATGCTCCCTGATGCAGAATTTGCTGAGCTGATAGTTGGTGTGGGAGCCAAAGAGGTAGACCTTCAGAATTCCCTATTTCTGAGTTATTAGGGTGAAGGTACTTCTCTTGAGCTGCCACTCATGTGGGTCCAGAAGGTTTCTGCTTAATTGGTCTGCCAGGGAGTTGAGAGAGCCTGGTAGGTATTGTGCTAACAGGTGTAGTTGCATGGAAGAAGCTGTGAGCCAAAGGGTCATGGCCAGCCTGCATAGAGGATAGGAGTGAGTCCCTCCCTGCTTGTTGGTGCACCACATCACAGTGGTGTTGTCTGTTTTGATCAGGAGAACCCCTGGAGAGAGAAGGGGTTTGAAAGCTATCAAGGCATTCTGCACAGCCATCATCTCTTTTTGACTGAAGTGCAGGAGGATTTGCTGTGGGCTCCATTGTTCCTGTATGCACCTGGCATCCAGGTGTGCACCCCAAGCATAGTCTGATGCATCTGTGGTGAGGGTCTGGGTGGCGGGGTGTGGGGAGAAGGGCAGTCCCTTGTTGTGGGAGCATGCTGTTGCCCACCAAAGAAATTCCTTTCGGAGGCAAGGAATTATAGGTAGAAGAGTTTCCAGGTCTTGAAAGTGTTGACACCAAAGGCTCTTTAGGTACCACTGAAGTTTCCTCATATGCAGTCTGGCATATGGAATGAGGAGAATGCAAGATGCCATGAACTCCAGAGCTTGCAGGACTTTCCTTGCAGAAAGCTGGGGCCTGGTGGCCAGTTGAGAGAAGTAGGCTGACAGGAAAATGTGTTTCTCTGGTGTAAGGTATGCCCATCTGGGATGCTGTGTCCAGACTTGCTCCCAGGAAGATGGGTGGCACCTGTTTTGATTTCTTTTCGTTGACTGTGTACCCTAGGGAGGTTAGTAGGCTCTTTACAAAGGCCAGGTGCTTGAGCAGGTTTTCATGGCTGTCTGCCTGAATAAGGCAGTCATCTAAGTAGGAGTAAATATGAATATTATTTTGCCTGCAAAAGGCAATGGCCGGAGCCATGCATTTTGTGAAAACTCGGAGCAGTAGATAAGCCAAAGGGAAGCGCAGAGAACTGAAAGTGTTGCGATCCTGCCCTGAAGTGGAGATATTTTCTGCATGATTTCCTAATAGGAATCTTGAGGTAGGCCTCTTTTAGATCCAGGGTGGATAGCCAAGTGTCCTTGGAGAGCATGGGTAGCAGCTGCTGGAGGGTGAGCATTTTGAATTTTGGGATCACCAGGAAGGTGTTTAGAATGGATAGATCAAGGATGAGGTACCAGGTGCCCTTTTTTCTGGGCACCAGAAAAAGTCTGGAGTAGAAGCCTTGGCCTATCTGTTCTGCAGAAAAGTGCTCTACTGCCCTCAAAGAGAGCAGGGAATGGATTTGCTTTTGAGCCTCTGCCCACTGATTTGGTGATAGATCTGGGAACCCTTTTGGGGTTGGAAGGGTGTGGAAAGAGAATTTGTATCCCCGAGACAATGTTCAGCACCCATTGGTCCTTGGTAATGGTGGCCCAGGCACTTGTGTGAAAGGAGAGTTTTCCTCCTACGGGTACGTGAAGGTGGGCAGAGGGGAGGTCGGGAGGAGGTGAGTCACTGTGAGTTTTTACCATAAGGGGGTGGGGGCTTAGGACTCCCTGGTTTTGAAGTGGAGGTAGTCCACTGCTTAGATCTCTGCATTCCCTGGGGTTACTGTCTGTGGGGGGGGGTCTGTTTCCACAGGGCCTAGGCTGGGCATGTTTACTCGGAGCAGGAAGGGGCCAATGCTTGGAGGGACAATGCCTGCTGAACCTAGCAGGCAGGACCTGTAAGAAATATTTAACTGTTTGCATAGATTTTGTTTTTTCTCCCATCTTTTTTTAAGACCTCTTCTTCCTTAGTGACAAATAAGTTAGCTTTGTGCAAGGGGGCATCCAACAATTTAGATTTGACATGGTCTGGCAAGGGTTGTTCCTTAAGCCATACATGTCTTCTAATGACAGATCCAGTGACTGCTGCCCTGCAAGAAGCTTCTAGGGCATCAGAACCACAGTGCAAAGTGTGTTTAGTTACTTGACTTGCAGACTACATTAAGTCTTGTAAATCTTTAGATTCTGCCCAAGCAGGAAAGGAAGACATTTTTGTTTAAGGAGTTCCAAGGTATGTTGCTGATATTTAAGCATATAGAACTGACAATTTAGTGCCTGATAGCAAGAGTAGCTGAGGTGTATACTTTTTTTTACCCCATCTGTCCAATGCTCGGGAATCTCTGTCGGAGGGGGTGGGATTCTTAGCAGAGTTTGCTTTAATCCCTTTTGGCCCTTGAGGAATGACCTCAGGGTCCGCTGCTGGATTTTTAAAAAGATATTTGTGTGAGTCAGGGACTCTGTAGTACCTGTCTGGTTTTCTGGGAGCAGGAGATAGGGTGTCAGGAGTCAAGCTGGATTCAAGGAAAACCTCATCCACCACATCCAGGTCTAGGGGGATGGCCAAGGTCTGTGTTGCGGAAGAGCTAGGAATTCCTGGAGTCTCTTTTTAGACTGAGGGTACTCCTGACTCTCCCATTGGAAATGTTCCCTTAAAGAATGCAGGGTTTCCCCAAAGGAAAAATCCTCTGGGGGAGAGGCTGAAAGAATGGATTCCTCTGCATCAGAATCCTCATGAGTGGAGTGGGGTTGTATGTTTTCATAGTCAGATGCATCAGATTCACCTGATTTGTTCAGAAAAAACTACTGGGGACAGCTCTCTTTCCTTTTTGAGGGGGTATCTTGGCTTCCCCTGACTGATCAGCATGATAAGGTCTTCCGCCATTTTAAGCATTTGAGACTGAGGTAAGGTAGCAGGTGCCTGAGAGTGGGTAGTCGGTTTCCTGGGTGTGGTTCGAACCCTGGTTGTTTCTGAAAGAATGGTAGTCGTGAAAGACGGTTTGTGTCGAGATTCAGTGGTGCGAAGGACTTCCTCGGAAGCCAGTGGCTGCTCAGCGGCTCCGGACCCATCCAAGGTAGAGACGACCGCAGGATCCTTAGACGAAGAAGAGTTTGGCGGCATATCGGACTCCGAAAGGGTCTTGGTAGCAGCCTGCGAATCAACTGAAGCGGGCATCAGGGGCTGTGAAAGCACCTGAGTACCGGAGGACTGATGACTAGCTTAACAGAAGCATCGTCGGCAGGTTTGGACCTATGCGGTCTTGTCTGTCTTTATCTTTACATTTTTTCAGATGATCTGCTGTCAGATGGCTTACCAAAGCCATATCGGAATTCGAGAACTGTAAACGAAAATATCTGCTACAATAAAGGCCCGACAATAGTTCTGGTGTTAAAACAGAAGCGACAATGGGGGACATTGTGGTCTGGGCCTAGACAAGTGACACAGTAAGAGTGGAAGTCTTGGTGTGGTATTCGCTTTCCACAGGCGAGACAATTACTAACTTTTTCTGACATTGGTTAGTGCAAGAAAAAAGGATCCCCAACGGGGTACTTAGATTTAGAAGACTTCAACTTCAATTTCAGAAATGAAAACTCAGGTAGCGGCCGGCACTCATGCAAACTGCTTCTGCATCGGGTCCACAGCAAGAAAGACAGATGTAATGGCATAGGCTACCATACTTTATACCACTGATGACCTGACGTCAGTCCTCAAGTGACAGCAACCAATGCAGAAATACTAAGTGTCTGGTATTCAGGCTGGCCGAGGGCTACCCTGGCAGGGATAACCTAAATGTGATGACTGCAACAGTGAAACATGAAAAACTTAGTTTCACAGACTTTATAAAAACTATTGGGTCTGCATAGAGCAGGGGGGTTGTGAGTCAGGGTTGAAGAATGCTGAAGAGAAGTCATCCAGGAAGGCAAGTAGAATTGGAGGAACAGCAGTAGGAGTTGGGGAATCCATTTGAATGAGGTCATAATACCCTTTTCTGAACCTCAGTCATTTCAGAGGATTCCCACATAAAATGTTCTTTCATTTTGTTAATTGTAAAGGTCAAATCCTCAACTGGGGAGTCAGGGTCAACGGATTCTTCCTCTGGGGAGCCATATCCCAAGGGAGAAGAAAGCTGAGACGTATAGGACAGTGACTCTTCAGATGAACAGAAAGAAAAAAAAGCTCCTCTTCCCTCATGGATGGGTCTGAAGTTTGAGGCCTTGGGCTCAGAATAGTAGGCATGGTAGAAGTCCCTGTAATGTTACGGTGTAAGGCCATGAAAGCATTAAACAAACTTTGGCTGAAGGCCTGCCAGTCAGGCATGCTTTCAGAAGGTGAAATGTGCTTACTTTTTTCCTTCCTTCTGAGAAGCTTGGCGGGTGTCTGGAGGGAGGAAGGCCTGGAATCAGATGACTGTAAGGAACTGGCAGGATCTCACGCACCTAACGAAATTGCTGGCTCTCCCGGCATTGGAAAACCCTCTACAGACATACCATCCACGTGGGATTGTGCGGCTTCCATGGACGTACCTGTTATATCCAAGGCAGCAGAACCCAAATCCTCCACTGAGCCGTCAACCACAGGCTGAGCGTCAGACATGAGAGGTGCAGCAGTACTGGCAAGCCTGGTAGTCTTGGCTTTTCTTTTCTGTGGTTCGGCAGGTACATCAGTGGAACCCTCCATACGTAAGGCTGTTTTGTTGATTTTCTGGATATAGGCTGAGCGCATGCAGACGGCTACACAAGGTTTTGGGCACAAATGCCTGACAAATGGAGCAGGCCTTATAGTCGTGCAACCGACCTAAACAAAAAAGACACTGATCGTGGGCATTCTTGTGGGGTATCTGACAGTCGCACTTACACTTGCCCTTTCTGGATGACATGAACAGGCATTAAAATAATGAAAATGACTGAATATGTTCCCCAAAGGGGCATTTATCTGATTTCTTGAAATCAGATGTCTGGGATGGCAGGAACAATTGACGTTCGACTGGCAGCTTAGAAGTTCTGCGGGCTGGTGAGTCCAGAAGTCACTTTTATTGCCCACATTCCACTAGCCATGTCAGACGTCCCACACATCATACAGTGAATGAAAACATTTGTACACTGGCTGATGTTCGGGTAAGCAAGAGGAGTAAAACCAATATGTAATGAAAACTGCAACATGGGAATAGGATGACATCTTAACTTCTTGACAAACGGATTCAACTCGCTGTGGTCCAAAATCAGACACAGATTTTGGCACCAAAAAGAAGCGAGAGCAAGTTTCGGGCCCTCTCTGCCCTGTTGGGACCTCCTGGACAGCTTTTTTCTAAAAGTTTTAGAATTTCTCTTTGGGCCAGTTCCCTTTGGGTGGCGCATCAGGGAGAACTCTCTTGGGACTTGGAGGTAGCTGAGAAAAGGGAATGCCATAACAACCCCTTGATATGATACTGAGCACCCACCAATCATTTGTTGTGGCTGTCCAAGCATTTGGGTGCAACAAGAACTGACCCCCGACTGCCTCCAGGGCACTGAAAGGGCTTTTCAGTGAAAGGTTGTCTAAAGACCTAGTACTGTGGATCCCCTCTGTCTCTGGGGCGCCATCTACCATTGACTCCTCTTCCCCTGCCTCTGGAAGAGGAATCCTCAGGAGCATCTTGGAAGGAAACCTGTGACTTTTGGAACCAAAGTTTCCTACCTCCCCGTTGGTGTTAGGAACGTCATCTTTTCTTCCCATCACTGTGGGTCAAAGTCTCCTTGACTGATGGTAAAAAAAAGAGGAACCGTCAAATGGCGTATTTGTGAAAGATTCCTTGAAGGGTTCCGGAAACCCAGACAACCGCATCCACACAATGTCTTCAAGGCAATTTTTGAAAGGTCCACATAGAGAGGTACCCTCACAGCAGCATTAGAGATTATCCTTCTTAGCAACTTCTCTATGAGGTTAGAGTGGTGAGCTGGGTAGAGACCTTTCTGAGGCCCTGCACAGGCATCAACTCTGACAGAAACCTGATTAGAGTTAGTTCAGCAGCAAGATCTCTTTGGAGGCGGGTAAAGTGCTGCACCAAATAGTTAGTTCTCAAGCTAAATGTAGCTGAGGCATAGACGTGCTTCCTGTGTCTACTGCCCGAGACTCCCTGTTTGGGGGATGGATGGTGGAGCTCTGTTCAGCCAGCTCCTTTTCTGTGGCTGCAACAACCACAATGGCATCAACTGGAATGCCTTTGCTCCAATGCAACCTATCGGAAGGGGAACTCAAGAACTTGTCAGCCACCTTAGGAACCAGTTCCACTGTGTCAGGTTCTTTCCATGCGCTGTGTAAAATAAAGTCGATGAGCTTGCCCGCGGGGGGGGGGTGGGGTGGGGGGGCAACCAGTAAGTTAATGAGCCCGCCCCAAAAACCTTCAGCCATGAGGGACTCCATGGGAGAGTCCAAGTACCTCCTCTTAACACTTTCTCTTCCAAGGCCCCTCCTCGGTGTGGGGTGCAGGGGAGGACTCAGAGAGAGGGGAATCCCCTGGAAGTTAGATGCCGCATGAAGGCTACCTCGGGAGGATTAACCCTGGACAGGATGGATGGGCTCAGAGTTCTGAATAGTGACGGGCTGGGATGGATACAGTAGGTGGGAAGATGCTGCTCCAGGCCTGGGGAAGTCCGCTTTACCACCTGAAAGGCCGACCGACTAACCTCCCTCCCTAGGATCCAAAAAGTACAGTTGTGTACACTTACAATAAATGTAGATGTTAGAGTGCATTCACTGTTGCATTCATCATACTAGGGTTATCTGCCTGCAGGTAGCACTCAGTCAGCCCGAATACCAGAGTCTTGGGATTTCTGTGGTGGATGCTGTCGCCTTATCCATGACGTCAGGCGTATAAAACATGCAGCCGATGCCATTACATCAGATTTCCTTGCCCCAGATGTCAGAAGCCCCCAAAATAGGAAGCAATCAAATGGTGTCGAACACCTCCAGTAAAAAGTAAATACCATTTCCATAAGATATGGCCAAAAAAGAGGATAGGTAGAAAGTACAGAAAGATGTGGGCTGGAGGGAGGGTAACCAGGACTGCAACAGTGAATACACTTGAACATCTACATTTATGGTAAGTGTACACAACTGTACTATGTTCGTGTTTCACTGTTGCAGTCAACACACTTGGGTTGATACACAAAGCTGAGGAAGGGTGGAGGCAGTCAAGAAGTAGTAGGGCTGGCTAGCAGGCCTTGTAAGACTGCTGTGGCAAATCCAGCTCTGGATTTAGAAAAGATAGGTAAGTGGTAATGCTTGGTGAAGGTGTGTACAGAACTCCAGGTTGCAGCTTCCAGGATGTCCCTGGTAGGGACTCCCCTGAGAAAAGCTGTAGAGGCTGAGGTAGCCCTAGTGGAATGAGGCCTGATCCCCTGTGGGGGTAGGTTTCCATGGTGTTTATAGCAGAAATGGATGCAGTGTGCTATCCATTTAGAAATGGTTTGTTTTGAAATGGCCTTGCTCTCTCTGCCCCTGTAGCAGAGCTGACTAGCAGCTGGTCAGATTTTCTGAAATGTTTAGTCCTGTCAAGGTAGAACCTGAGCTGTCTGTGCACGTCCAAGGAGAGCAGCATCCTTTCCCCTTTCTTCTGAGGATTAGGAAAAAAGGGTGGCAAATGGATGGATTAGTTTAAAGCCACACTGGATACCACCTTGGGCATAAAAGATGGGTTAGTCCTGAGGGAAACCCTGTCAGCATGGAAGATAAAAAGAAGTTGTCTTACCATAACGTTCCATCTGAATTGTTGATGATCTTCCAGTCATCACTGATGGGTTTGGTTCCGATCCCTTGGAACCGAGTCGGCCTAATACCAAGCTCGCATACACCAAAAACCCTAGAGCTAAGCTGCTACCCACAATGCCCTTCTCCCAGTTACCTCAGATCGAGTTTGCATGCAACATATAGAAACAGAAAACAGAGGCCATTTCTGTGCAGAAACCCTGAAACACCAGAAGGACCCCGAAGATCCACCACGAGCCTTTGGTGGGAAACGGTGGGAGGGTGTGATGACTGGAAGAAGATCAACAACTCAGATGGAACGTTATGGTAAGAAAACTTCTTTATCTGAAGTTGTTAATCTTCTTCCTATTCATCACTGGTGGGACAACTGAAGTTGCAATGGCCCTAGTTAAATGAGCTTTGATTTGAACAGGTTTAGATTCATTCGCTAGGGCATATGAAAAGGTAATACAATCTCTGAGCCATTTTGATAAAGTAACTTTTGATAACAGCACATCCCATTCTTGGACCAGAAAATGAAAAGTTGGTCCAACTTGCAGAAGAACTTAGTCCTGTCCAGGCAGAAGTGTAGTTGTCTATGTACGTCCAAGGAATGTAGACAGTATTCTCCCTGGTTGGAATAATTTGGAAAAAACACAGGGAGCTCAATGGAATGGTTAACAGAGAAGTTGGACACCACTTTGGGGAGAAAGGATGGGTTAGTATGAAGGGATACTCGGTCCTTATGGAAGATAAGATACGAGCTCTTAATGCACAAGGCTTGGTAACTCAAGACATCCATTTGGCTGATGTGACCACTACCAGAAACAACAATTTCCATGACTGGAATTTAAGATCACATATCGCTGCAGGCTCAAAGGGGGGTAGAGAGAGACTGTAGAACCAGGGAGAAATTCCATGTCTCCACCGGTTGCCTGATAGGAGGTCTGCTATGGAAAAAGTACAGTTGTGCACACTTACCATAAATGTAGATGTTAGAGAGTGTATTCACTGTTGCAGTCATCACATTTGGGCTGCTTGCAGTAGCCCTCAGTCGGCCTGATTAACAAAGTCTTGGGTCCTGCGTCGGTTGCTGTCCCTTCTTCCATACATTAGGTCATCAGTGGTATAAAACATGCAGCCGACGTCATTACATCAGTTTTTCTTGCCCCAGATGTCAGGTGCCCCACTAATGGGAAGCAATAAAATCTGTAATACAAGGATATACCTCCAACAAAAAAGCAAATACACCAAAAAGCTTTTTGAGCATAGTAAATGAGGGTAGAGATATAGCCAAAAGAAGAAGGGGGGCTGGAGGGAGGGGTAACCAGGGCTGCAACAGTGAATACACTCGAACATCTACATTTATGGTAAGTGTACATAACTGTACTATGTTCTTCGTGTTTCACTGTTGCAGTCATTACATTTGGATAGATTGCCAAAGCTAAGGTTGGGAAGAGAAATTTAAATAAAATTAGGACCAGCTATAAGGCCCTGCAAGACTGCAGTGGCAAAACCATCTCTGGAATTAGAGAAAATTGGCAAATGACAATGCTTGGTGAAAGTATATACAGAACTCCAGGTAGCAGCCTCTAGGATGTCCCTTGTAGGGACGCCCCTGAGAAAGGCTGTAGAGGTAGAAGCAGCCCTGGTTGAATGGGGTCTGATGCCCTGTGGGGTAGGTTTCCCATGGTGCTTATAGCAGAAATGAATGCAGTGGATTATCCATTTTGAAATGGTTTGCTTAGAAATAGCTTTCCCCTCTGTCCCTGCAGCAAATGCCACCAGCAGTTGTTCAGATTTCCTTAGAGGTTTAGTCCTGTCCAAGTAGAATCTAAGTTGTCTGTGCACATCTAAGGAGTGCAGTATCCGTTCCCCTTTGTTCTGTGGGTTAGGAAAGAAGGTAGGCAAATGAATGGACTGATTAAGAGCCACACTGGATACCACCTTGGGCATGAAGGAGGGACTGGTTCTGAGGGACACCCTGTCCACATGAAAGATGATGAAAGGCTCCACTGCCTTAAGGGCCTGTAACTTAGATACCCTTCTTGCAGAAGTGATTGTTAAAAGGAAAGCTGCTTTCCAGGAAAGGAATTTTAAATCTGGAGTAGCAGCTGGCTCGAAAGGAAGAAGAGGGAGTTTCTCCAAGACAGTTAAGATCCCAGGCTGGAGTTGGAGCTCTCCTCGGTGGCCTTAAATTTTTGGCCCCTCTGAGGAACTGCTTGAGCTGTGGGCGACAGAAGAGGGGAGCCTCTGTGCTATAATGAGCTGAAATGGCTGAGGAATGAATTTTGATGGAGGAAAAGGACAAGCCCTTATGAAGCATCTCAGTCAAATATTGTAGAATCTGAGCTAAATTGGGCACTGCTGTGCTCATCCATTGAGATTGGTTCCAGGTACAAAATCTTTTCCATTTTGCAGCATAAGATTTTCTAGTACTAGGCCTCCTAGCCGCTAAAATGATATCCATCACTGATTTACTGAGGGGTGGAAAAGAAGAGATTAGGCAATTAGCCAGGCTGCTACGTTCAGGGTTTGCAGCTGAGGGTGCAGAATCTGGTTCCCCTGCTGAGACAACAGGGAAGGAGTCTGAGGCAGGTGCCAAGCGTAACTCACTGCGCAGGAGGGGGTACCAGTGTTGGTGTGGCCAGTCTGGTGTGATTAAAATCGTCCTTGGCTTGTCCTGTTTAATCTTTAGAAGTACTTTGGAGAGCAGAGGCAGATGAGGAAAGGCATAAACTGATAGGTTTTTAAAGCTGAAGGATAGAGCATCCACTTTCCAAGCTAGTTTGTGGGGAATCCTTGTGCAAAATTTGTCCAATTGATGGTTCTGGGGGGAGGCAAACAGGTCTATGTCTGGGGTCCCCCATTTGCTTGTCATCATGTTGAAAATCCTTGGTTCCAGTTTCCACTCGTGTGGGTCCATGAGGTTTCTGCTTAGTCCATCTGCCAGTGTATTTAGTTTTCCTGGCAAGAATTGAGCTTGTAGATTCACTCGGTAGCTCAAGTCTATTCCACAATGCCATGGCTAGTCTGCAGAGGGGGTAAGAGAGTGTACCCCCTGCTTGTTTATGTACCACATGACTGTGGTGTTGTCCATCTTTACCATTAGTTGTCCTGGAAGAATGTGGTCCTTGAAGGCTGTCAGAGCATTCTGTACAGCTAACATTTCCTTTTGATTTGTGTAGGTGTATTTGACTTGGGTTCCATTTGCCCTGAATGTACTTCCCTGCCAGGTGAGCCCCCCATGCATAGGCTGATGCATGTGGTAGGATTTGGGTGACAGGGGGTAGTGTGAATGGTAGTCCCTTGTTTTGGTGGCAGGCCTCTGCCCACCAAAGGAACTCTAGACATAGGCAAGGTATGATAGGAATCATTGCTTCTATATCCTGAGAATGTTGACACCATAGGCTTTTTAGATACCATTGTAGTTTCCTCATATGCAGTCTTGCATATGGAATTAGAAGAATGCAGGAGGCCATGAACCCCAAAGGCTTGTATTTGCCTTGCAGATATAGCAGTGGTTTTATGGCCACTTGTCTGAAGTAGGTTGTCAAATGAATTTGTTTCTCTGGCGTGAGGAAAGACATCTGGGAAGTTGTATTCAAGCTTGCTCCCAGGAATATAATTTGACAGGGTACCAGGTGTGACTTATTTTTGTTTATGGTGTACCCCAGAAAAGTTAGCACCTTTTGTACAAAGGTCAGATGATTCAAAAGTATGCCCTGGCTTTCTGCCTGAAGTAGACAATCGTCCAGGTATGGGTATATTTGAATATTTCTTTGCCTGCAAAATGCAATGACTGGAGCTAAGCACTTTGTGAATACCCAGGGCGCAGTAGATAAGCCAAAGAGCAGTGCAGAGAACTGACAGTGCGTGTAGCCTGCTTTGAAGCGTAGGTGTCTTCTGCAAGATTCCCTGATTGGGATGTGCAGGTAAGCTTCTTTTAAATCTAGTGTTGCCAACCAGGCGTCCTTGCCTAGCATAGGGAGCAAGTGGTGAAGTCAGCATCTTGAATATTGGAATCACCAAAAAGGTGCTTAGAGGAGACAGGTCCAGGATAGGATGCCATGAATTGTCTTTTCTGGGTACCAGGAAAAGCATTGAGTAGAAACCTTGTCCCTTTTCCTCTTCTGGTACCAACTGAATAGCTCCCATGCTGGAGAGAAAGTACTTGCTTTTGGGCCTCAGCCCACTGATTTTGGGGTAGATCTGGCCACCTGCTTGGTGTTGGTAATGGGTGGAAGTGAAATCTGTATCCCTGGGACACTATTTAAAACCCATTTGTCCTGGGTAATAAGTTCCCAGTTCTTTGCATGAAGAGCAATCTTCCTCCCAAAGGGTCAGTCAGTTAAGAAGTGCTGGGAAGTTTTAAAAAGAAGTCACTGAGACAGTTTGCCATAGGGGGGAGTTTTATTACTCCCAGATTTGGAAGTGGAGGCCCCCCACTGCTTGGCCCTGTGCGTACCCTGGGACTGAAGTCTGTGAGCTCTGCTGGGTCTGATTTCGGACTGAGAAGATCTGGAAGAGGCAGGAAAGGACCAATTCTTGGAAGGCCAATGCCTACTAAACCTTGGGAGGTTGTACTACTTTAACAGTTTGCATAGATTTAGCTTTTTTCTCCGTCTTTTTAAGAACTTCGTCTGCCTTGTTGCCAAACAGGCAGTCCTGGTTTAAGGGAGCATCCAGTAATTTTGTTTTTACATGATCTGGCAAGGATTGCACCTTAAGCCAAGCATGCCTTCTAAGTACAGACCCAGTGACAACAGCCCTGCAAGATGCCTCTAGTGAATCAAAAAGTACAGTTTTGTACCTACCATAAATGTAGATGTTCGAAGATCCACATTGCTGCAGTCCTTACATATGGGGTAGTCCGCTGTCCTCGGTCGGCCCGAATACCAAAGTATAAGGCTGACGTCGGTCAAGGCGCTTAGAACTGACATCAGAACGTCAGGGTACAAAAGTGCATGACCGACGTCATATCCTCAGTCTTTTCTTGCCCCAGATGTCAGAAGGCCCTAAAAAGAAAGGCCAAAACCAAAAGACAGCAAAAAACCAACCAACCACCCCTGCACTAATCCTATTTACAATATTTACAATATTCACAACCCAAACCACACAACCGCCTCTAACTACAGAGGGGAAGGAGGGAGGGTAAATTGGACTGCAGCAATGTGGATCTTCGAACATCTACATTTATGGTAGGTACAAAACTGTACTATGTTCTTCATCTCACATTGCTGCAGTCCTTACATATGGGTAGAATCCCAAAGCAGAGGTAAGGGAGGATGGCAAAACTATAAAGCATTAGGAGCTGTCAGAATGCCCTGTAAAATTGCAGTGGCAAAACCAGCCCTAGATTTAGAGTAAAGTGGAAGGTGGTAATGCTTAGAGAAAGTATGCACTGAACTCCAAGTAGCTGCCTCCAAAATATCTTTAGTTGCCACCCCCCTTAAAAAAGCTGTAGAAGTGGCAGTAGCCCTAGTGGAATGAGGCCTAATCCCAGCTGGAATCTCCTTACCATGATGGGAATAACAGAAAGCAATACAAAACCCAATCCACTTAGAAATAGTTTGTTTTGAAACAGGCTTGCCCTGAGAACCCAAAGCAAATGAAACAAATAACTGCTGAGACTGCCTGAACCCTTTAGTTCTGCTCAAATAATATCGCAACTGCCTGTGTATATCCAAAGTGTGCAAAATCTTTTCCCCTTTATTTTGGGGGTTTGCATAAAAAGTAGGCAAATGAATAGTTTGGTTTAAAGCCACACTAGAAACCACTTTAGGCATAAAGGAAGGATTAGTGCAAAGATACCCTATCCTTATGGAAAATTAAGAAAGGCTCAACCGCCATAAGGGCCTGTAATTCAGAAACCCTTCTCGCAGAGGTAATGGCCAACAAAAAAGCAGTCTTCCATGATAAATATTTCAACTCGGCAGTAGCTGCAGGCTCAAAAGGTTGTAGAGTGAGTTTCTCCAACACAAAATTGAGATCCCAAGCAGGAGTAGGAGCTCTACGGGGGTCTTATATTCTTTGCCCCTCTAAGGAATTGCTTAAACAAAGGATGAGAAAACAATGGTGGGTCACAGTCATAGTGAGCAGAAATTGCTGCAGCATGAACCTTAATAGAGGAGAAGGACAAACCTTTGTCCAGTAACTCAGTAAGATATTGAAGAGCCACACTTAAATTAGGCTTAGAAACATCAAATTCCTTTGCTGTACTCCAAAATAAAAATCTCCTCCATTTATCTGCGTACACTTTCCTTGTACTAGGCCTTCTGGCCTCCAAAATAACATTCAAAACTTGCTGTGGAAGCTGAGACCCTCCAGGGTTTAAAACCGAATATGCCAGGCTGTTAGATGTAGAGAGTGAAGTTTGACATTGAGTAAATGACTGTTCTCCTGAGACAGCAGGTGTGGAATCGAAGGCAAAGGCCATGGAGGCTCCCGTACCAGACTTCTCAGTAATGGGTACCAGTGCTGTCGAGGCCAATCTGGAGCTATTAAAATCATCTTTGGCTTGTCCTGTCTGACCTTCAGGAGTACCTTTGGGAGGAGAGGCAGAGGTGGAAAGGCATACACATGAAGATTGCTCCAACTGAATGAGACAGCATCCACTTTCCAAGCTGTGGGATGAAACCTTTTTGTGCAAAACTTTGGCAGCTGGTAGTTTAGTGGAGAAGCGAACAGATCTATGTCTGGAGTTCCCCATAACACTGTCAATTTCTGAAATACATGAGGATCCAATTTCCACTCGTGGGGATCCATAATTTGTCTGCTCAACACATCTGCTAAGGAGTTCTGTGCTCCCGGCAGAAACCTTGCCTGAAGATTTAGCTGTAAACTGAGAGCAGTCTCCCACAAAATCATTGCTTGTCTGCATAGAGGATAAGAATCGTTCCCCTTGCTTGTTGATGTACCACATGACAGTTGTGTTGTCTGTTAGAACCAACACCTGCCCTGGAAGAAGTAAATCCTTGAAAGCTATTAATGCAAATTGGACTGCTAACATCTCCTTCAAGTTGATATGTAGATGTTGAAGTCTGGCAGGCCACGTGTCTTGTACCCACTTTCCATTTAGATGAGCTCCCCAAGCTTTGTCTGAGGCATCTGTCGTTAGAATCTGACTCGCCTCTGGCCGGGTCACAGAGAGTCCCTTGTTTAGGTGACATTCCTGAGCCCACCACAAAAATTCCTTTTGAATGCAAGGTATTATCTGAATGACAGTGTCCATATCTTGGCAGTGCTGTGTCCATACATTTTGAGATACCATTGTAGCTTCCTCATATGCAGTTTGGCATTGGGAAGCACCAGAATACAAGATGCCATGAACCCCAAGGCTTGAAGGACTGTCCTTGCAGTCAGCCTGGACTGATGAGACAACTGATGGAAGTAAAGAGAAAGATTCTTTTGTTTGTCCGGGGTCAAAAAGGCCATCTGGGATGCTGTATTCAGTCTCACACCCAGAAAGCACATGTCCTGAGGCGGTACTAGACTGGACTTTATTTCGTTCACAGAATACCCCAGGCATCTTAGCACTGCTATCACATACTGTAAATGATGAAGAAGTTCGTCCTTTCCTTGGGCCAGAATCAGGCAATCGTCCAAATAAGGATAGATCTGTATTCCTCTTAGCCTGAAGAAAGCTATCACTGGAGCCAGAACCTTCGTGAACACTCTGGGCAGTAGATAAGCCAAAGGGCAATGCAGAGAACTGATAATGAGAAGTCCCAGCCAGAACGCAGATACTTTCTGCAACTGAGCCTGATAGGAACATGAAGGTAAGCCTCCTTGAGATCCAGAGTCACCATCCAGTGATCTTTGCCCAGCAGAGGTAAAAGCTGTTGTAACGTCAACATTTTGAACTTGGGAATGTCCAGATATGTGTTGAGGATAGATAAATCCAAGATTGGTCTCCACGTGTTCCCTTTCTTTGGTACTAGGAACAGGCGAGAATAAAATCCTAGGCCCACTTCTGGCAGAGGGACCGGTTGTATGGCCCTTAATTGAAGTAGCAGAGAAATTTGTTTGTGAGCCTCTAGTCTTTGCTGAGGAGGAACGTCCGGCATGCCTTTGAAGAGAGGCAAGGTATGGAAATAAAACTTGTAACCTCGGTGTATGATATCCAATACCCATTTGTCTTGGGTAATCAAATTCCAATTTTCCTTGAAGAGTGCCAACCTTCCTCCCAAAGGAGCTGCCAGGCAAGAAGGATCTGGCAGCTGAAAAGGTAGGTCATTGGGCCTGTTTACGAAAGGACTGGCCCCTGCCCTCACCCGAAGATTGTGCAGGAGAACTCCCTGTTCTAGGTCTGAAAGAACTCTGAGCTCTGCCCCTACCACGTCTAGATCTACCCCTAGACTGAGAATCATAAGAAGGATACGTCCACCCCTTAGCAGGCCAATTCCTACTAAACTTTGGAGGCTGCACTTGCAAAAAATCTTTAACAGCCTGCATGGACTTAGCCTTGTCTTCCATTTTCTTCAAGACTGACTCCACAGGTGAACCAAACAACACATCAGACTGTAAAGGAGCATCCAAAATCCTTGTCTTAACATGGTCAGATAAATTCTGATCCCTCAGCCATGGGTGCCTGCGAAGAACTGAACCAGTGGCAGCCACCCTAGACGAGGCCTGTACAGCATCAAAACCACATTGTAAAGAATGCTTACCCACCTGCTCTGAAACATGCACCAAATCTTGTAACTCTTTACACGCAATGCCTTCCGCCAGAGCATCCACCTTAGACTTCAATTGAGAAAGAAGATAGTTTTGATATTTCAACATATGAAACTGGCAATTCAAAGCCCTCATAGCTAGGGTAGAAGATGTATAGACTTTCTTTCCCCATCTATCCAAAGCTCTGGCCTCTTTATCTGGAGGAACCGGATTTTTTACAACAGAGGCCTTGACACCCTTAGGTCCCTAACAGTTTCTTGGTCCGCCCTAGGACTCTTATAAAGATATTTATGAGCCTCAGGCACCCTGTAATACCTATCCGGTTTAACAGGAGCAGGAGGCAGAGAATCAGGATTAAGTGAAGCCTCTGCAAACACATCTTCCACAACATCCAGAACAGGAGGTATAGCCAAGGGCCTATGCTGGGGCAAAAGCAAATATTCCCTAAGCCTTTTCCTGGAATCAGAGAAGTCCTGACCTTCCCACTTAAAATGTTCCCTCATGGAATGAAGAGTCTCTGAAAAAGAAAAATCCTCTGGAGGAGAAGCAGAAGGAGTCGAATCATCTGCATCAGAATCAGAATAAGGAGAGTACTCCTGCAAGTCTTCAGCCGAAGACTCAGAAACATCTGAAGCCTGCTCAAAACTCCCCAACTCTGGCTCCACCCTAGGCCTCTTATCAGGAGGGGGCAAAGAACCTCTAATCAGAGTAATCAAATCTTCTGCCATTTTAAGCATGTGCTTCTTGGGCACAGACCCTGTTGCACTAGGAGTGACACCAACAGAAGTTAAACCTGGCCTGCCTCTGGGAGAAGCCTTGGAAACAGAAGGAGAGGGCCTAACCACCCTAGGAAGGGAGGGGAGTACAGTAACCTGGGAAGCCCCTTCAGCCTGACCTGCCTCCTGAGAGGCCACATCCTGCAATATCAAAGTCTCCCCCTGGGACTCCAGAGAAGCCTCCGTCGGAACCACCGGTTCCACTGACACCTCTAAAGAACCGACGTCCGGGCGGACGACTCTTCTTGCCTGGGTTTAACTGCTTTGTCTTTGCGCTTCTTGAGAAGCGGGCGGAGAATCCGGCGGCATATTATAATTGCACCGCTTCCAAGACCAGCCTAGCACAATCTAACCTTCGCAATAGTGCGCTTATTGAATCTAGCACAAAGCGACACCCAACAACGTCGTGCTCAGGCCCCAAACAAGGAATACACAAAGAATTATAATCCCTATGCGGTATCTGTTTCCCACAAGAAATACAGTTATTCACTTTTTCTGACATCGGTAAAACACTGAGGCAAGAAAAAACAAAATATTCTAACGGGTACTTAGCCAACTTTGATTCGGTCTGAAACTCCGAACTCGAAAAATTTCAGAACGCCGAACGGCACTTGCAACGCTGCTTCTGCATCGGACCATGCGGCAAAAAAGACTGAGGATATGACGTCGGTCATGCGCTTTTGTACCCTGACGTTCTGATGTCAGTTCTAAGCGCCTTGACCGACGTCAGCCTTATACTTTGGTATTCGGGCCGACCGAGGACAGCGGACTACCCCATATGTAAGGACTGCAGCAATGTGAGATGAAGAACATCCACATTGCAAAGTATGTTTTCCAACTTGTTCAGCTGAATGCAGTAAATCCTTATTTTCAGCATAATCAGCAATGAACATCATTTCCTGTTTAAGCAATCCAATAATATGCTGCTGATACTTTAACATATGAAACTGGCAGTTTAAGGCCCTAATGGCCAAAGTTGCAGAAAGTACAGTTGTGTACCTACCATAAATGTAGATGTTTGAGTGTATTCACTGTTGTAGTCATCACACTTGGGTTATCCTGCTGGCAGGCTATTCGCAGTCGGCCTGAATTCCAAAGTCCTGGTCCGGTGTCGGTTGCTGTCGCCTCTTCCCTGAGGTCAGTGTGCCAGGGGTATACAAGATGCAGCCGACGCCATTTTCTTCAGTTTTTCTTGCCCCAGATGTCAGGTGCCCCCAAAAGGGTAGGCTAAAAACATTGCTTATAAAAAGCATGCACTAAAATAAACAATACCTTCAACTACAAGCAAATACACCACATAGGTTGTATAGAATAGAGAAGTACAGATAAGTCCCAGCAAAGAAAGGGGGATGGTGGGTGGGTAACCTGAACTGCAACAGTGAATACACTCGAACATGTACATTTATGGTAGGTACACAACTGTACTATGTTCATAGTGTTTCACTGTTGCAGTCATTACACTTGGGTTGAATCCCAAAGCTGAGGTTGGGCGGCTGGGTCTAAATAGAATTAGGAGTGGCTATGAGGCCCTGCAGAACTGCAGTGGCAAAGCCTGCTCTGGATTTAGAGTAAAGAGGTAAGTGATAGTGCTTGGTAAAAGTGTGCACTGAACTCCAAGTTGTGGCCTCCAAAATTTCCTTGGTTGGTACTCCTCTGAGAAAGGCTGCTGATGTGGCTGCTGCCCTGGTCGAATGTGGCCTAATGCTCTTAGGCACTGATTTGCCATGCTGTGCATAGCAGAAACAAATGCAGTGTCCTATCCATTTTGAAATAGTCTGCTTTGGGATAGCCTTTCCTTGTGATCCTGCAGCATATGCCACTAAAAGTTGCTCAGTCTTTCTGAAAGCTTTAGTTTTGTCGAAGTAGAAGCGTAGCTGTCTGCGTATGTCCAAAGAATGCAGAAGTCTCTCCCCTTTATTCTGGGGATTTGGATAAAAAGTAGGCAAATGAATGGTTTGATTAAGAGCCACACTGGATACTACCTTTGGCATAAATGTTGGGTTTGTCCTTAGAGAAACCCTGTCTGGATGGAAAATGATAAAAGTTTCCACTGCCATTAATGCCTGTAACTCTGAGACTCTTCTTGCTGAAGTTATTGCTAGGAGCAGAGCTGTTTTTCATGATAAGAATTTTATCTCAGCTGTATTGGCTGGCTCAAAAGGAGGCAGTGTGAGCTTTTCCAAGACAAAATTGAGGTCCCATGTAGGTACTGGTGCTCTCCTTGGGGGTCTTATGTTTTTGGCCCCTCTGAGGTACTGCCTTAGCAGTGGATGTGAAAAAATAGGTGGTTCCGTATTGTAATGAGCTGAAATGGCAGAGGCATGGATCTTAATTGATGAGAAGGACAGGCCTTTATCCAGCATCTCAGTTAGGTATTATAAAATCTGAGGAATATTTGGAACAAGCGGGTCAATTCCTTGTGGCTGATTCCAAGCAAAGAATCTCTTCCATCCATAACTGCTTTAGAGAGAGGTGTGTTCTGAGTGGTTATATTATTCGCCATGCAGCCAGATTTAAGGTTTTGAGTTGGCTGTGCAGGATCTGATTGTTTTGTTGGTTCAGAAGATGAGAAATTTGAGGTAAAGTCCAGGCTGGGCCTTGAGACAAGCTCTTTAGGATTGGGTACCAGTGCTGGCGTGGCCAGTCTGGGGCAATCAGAATCATTTTTGGCTTCTCCTGTCTGACCTTTAGGAGTACCTTGGGGAGGAGAGGCAGTGGAGGAGAGGCATAAACCGTCAGGGTTTTCCAGCTGAATGATAGAGCATCCACCTTCCATGCTTGTGTGTGATAAGTCCTTGTGCAGAATCTCTGTAGTTGGCAGTTGTGAGGGGAGGCAAATAGATCTATGTCTGGGCAACCCCATTTCCTTGTTGTCATGCTGAAGACTTGTGGATCTAGTTTCCACTCATGCGGGTCCATGAGGTTTCTGCTTAGTTTGTCTGCCAGAGTATTTGTCTTTCCTGGCAGGAATTGTGCTTGCAGATGCACTTGATAGGTCAATGCTGTGTTCCACAAAGTCATGGCTTGCCTGCAGAGGGGGTAGGAATGTGTGCCCCCTTGCTTGTTTATGTACCACATGACTGTAGTATTGTCCGTCTTTAGCAATAGTTGTCCTGGATGGAGTAGATCCTTGAAGGCTGTTAGGGCATTTTGTACAGCTAGCATCTCTTTTTGATTGATATGAAGATGCATTTGGCTTGCGGGCCACGTGCCCTGAATACATTTTCCTGCCATGTGTGCCCCCCAGGCATAATCCGATGCATCTGTTGTTAGTGTCTGCCTGGCTGTGGGTAAATTGAATGGCTGTCCCTTGTTGTGGTGACAGGCCAGTGCCCACCATCGAAACTCCTGTTGCAGGCAGGGAATGAGGGTAATTATTGTTTCCAGGCTGTGGCAATGTTGAGTCCAAACACTTTTTAGATACCATTGTAGCTTCCTCATATGCAGTCTTGCATACGGAATTAGCAGAATGCAGGATGCCATGAAGCCCAAAGCCTGCAGAATTGTTCTTGCAGGTAACTGGGTTTTTGTTGCCATTATTTGGAAGTAATGAGTCAGTTGCCTTTGTCTGGTGTGAGATAAGCCACCTGGGCAGTTGTATTTAAGCTTGCACCCTGGAATATTCTCTCGAGAGGGTACTAGTTTTCATTTCTTTTCGTTTACTGTGTACCCTAGGCAAATTAGTAATCTTTTTACAAATGCCAGATGCTTTAGTAGAATGTCCTTGCTCTCTGCTTGAATAAGGCAGTTGTCCAAGTAGGGATACATTTGAATTCCTCTTTGTCTGCAAAATGCAATTACTGGTGCCAGGCATTTTGTGAACACCCTGGGCGCAGTAGATAAGCCAAAGAGCAGTGCAGATAATTGGTAGTGCATTAAGCCAGCTATGAATCTGAGGTATCTTCTGCAAGATTGTCTGATTGGGACATGCAGGTATGCCTCTGAGTCCCAAAGTTACGACCCAAGCCTTCTTGCCCAGCATGGGCACAAGTTGCTGCAGTGTCAACATCTTGAATTTTGGAACATCTAGAAAAGAATTTAGAATAGACAGGTCCAGTATTGGTCTCCAGGCTTTGTCCTCTCTGGGTACCAAGAAAAGTCTTGAGTAAAATCCTTGTCCCTGCTCTTGCTGTGGTACTCTCTGAATAGCCCTCATGTACATGAGAGATGAAATTTGCTTTTGTGCCTCTGCCCATTGATTGTGTGGCAGGTCTGGCATACCTTTTGCCTTTGGGAGGGTGTGAAAGTGGAACCTGTAGCCCTGAGAAACAATATTCAGTACCCATTTGTCCTGGGTGATCATATGACAATTTTGTGAGAAAAGTGCTAGCTTTCCCCCTAAGGGTGCTGCCAAAAGTTAAGTGCTTGGCATTGGCAGTGGGAAGTCATTGGGACTATTTCCTATATGGTTGTGATTTGTCTTCTCCGCTTTTGGAGACAGAAGCACCCCACTGTTTAGGCCTGTATGAGCCTTGGGGCTGAGATCTGCCTTCTAGGGCGTCTGTATCTGCCTCTTTGTGGCCTGTCTGACACTGGAAAGGACCAATTCTTAGAAGGCCAGTTCCTGCTAAATCTGGGTGGCTGAACCTGTAAGAAATCCTTTACTGTCTGCATTGATTTCGCTTTATCCTCCATTTTCTTTAACACCTCTTCTGCCTTAACACCAAACAAAGTATCATGCTGTAATGGAGCATCCAATAATTTTGCTTTAACATGATCAGGCAGACTCTGTTCCTTTAACCAAGCATGCCTTCAAATGACAGAGCCTGTAACTGCGGCCCTGCAAGAAGCCTCTAGTGAATCAAAACCACATTGCACAGTATGCTTTCCCACTTGTTCAGCTGCATGCAATAAATCCTGCATTCCCTTGTTTTCAGGACATTCAGAGTTTGGCAGCATTTTCTGTTTTAGCAGAGACATTAGGTATTGCTGATATTTAAGCATGTGAAACTGGCAGTTTAAAGCCCTTACAGCTAAAATAGCAGAGGTGTAAACTTTTTTCCCCAATCTGTCCAGTGCTCTAGAATCCCTATCAGAGGGAAAGTACAGTTTTGTACCTACCATAAATGTAGATGTTTGAGTGCATACCCTGCAGCAGTCATCACACTTGGGTTATCCTGCCATCAGGCAGTCCCGCAGTCGGCCCGAATTCCAAAGTTTTGGTCCGGTTTCAGTTGCTGTCGCTTCTTCCCTGACGTCAGAGCACCAGGGGTATATCAGAGGCATCCAACGCCATTTTCTTCAGTTTTTCTTGCGCCAGATGTCAGGTGCCCCCAATAGGTAAACAAAAATTATATATATATATATATATATATATATATATATATATATATATATATATATATATATATATATATATATATATATACACACACACACACACACACACACACACACACACACACATACAGCTATATGAAAAAAAAAATAAAATAACACCCTTAGGCACAAGCAAATACACCACAGAGGTAGTATAGAATAGAGTGGTAGAGATAAGTTCAGCTAGTTCAAAGGGGATGGAGGGAGGGTAACCTGGACTGCAGCAGGGTATACACTCGAACATCTCCATTTATGGAAGGTACAAAACTGTACTATGTTCATCGTGTTACCCTGCTGCAGTCATCACACTTGGGTAGAATCCCAAAGCTAAGGATGGGAGGTAGAGTCAAACAGGGTTAGAGGAGGCTAGAAGGCCCTGCAAAACTGCAGTGGCGAAGCCAGCTCTAGGCTTAGAGTAAAGTGGTAAGTGGTAATGTTTGGTGAAGGTGTGTACTGAACTCCAAGTTGCAGCTTCCAGAATATCCTTGGTTGGCACCCCCCCTGAGGAAGGCTGTAGATGTAGCTGCTGCCCTGGTAGAGAGGGGCGTTATGGTAGCAGGAACTGGTTTTCCATGGTGGGTGTAGCAAAAACATATGCAATGTCCTATCCATTTGGAAATGGTCTGTTTTGAGATGGCCTTTCCTTGTGATGCTGTAGCATAGGATACAAAAAGCTGGTCAGATTTTCTGAAAACTTTAGTTTTATCCAGGTAGTAATGCAGCTGCCTGTGAATGTCCAAGGAATGCAGGAGTCTTTCTCCTTTGTTCTGTGGATTTGGAAAGGTGGGTAAATGGATGGTTTAATTTAGAACCACACTGGATACCACCTTAGGCATAAAGGAGGGGTTAGTTCATAGAGAAACTCTGTCTTGATGATAAATGAGGAAAGGCTCTACTGCCATTAGTGCCTGAAGCTCTGAAACTCTTCTAGCTGAAGTAATTGCTAGCAGCAGGGCAGTCTTCCATGATATAAACTTTAAGTCAGCTGAGAAAGCTGGCTCAAAAGGAGGTAGCGTGAATTTTTCCAGAACAAAGTTGAGGTCCCAAGTAGGTGTTGGTGCTCTCCTGGGAGGCCTAATGTTTTTGGCCCCTCTGAGAAACTGCCTTAGGAGTGGATGTGAAAATAAGGGAGGATCTGTGTTGTAGTGAGCAGAAATAGCTGAGACATGGATTTTAATAGATGAAAAAGAAAGCCCTTTGTGTAACATCTCAGTTAAATATTGCAGAATCTGAGGTATGTTAGGCTGAAGGGTATTTTGGCCTTTAGCTTGGTTCCAAGCGCAAAACCTTTTCCATTTGTCTAAGTAGGCTTTCCTGGTGCTGGGCCTCCTGGCCTCCAGAATAACATCCATAACAGCTTGTGAGAGAGGAGCTTGGCTGGTTGCTTAGGTGATTTGCCATGCAGCCAAGTTTAAGGTTTTGAGCTGGCTGTGGTAGAATCTGATTGTCTTTGCTGTGTGAGCAGGTGGGTAATTTGTGGTAAAATCCATGGTGGGCCCTGGGCCATATTCCTTAATAGTGGGTACCAGCGCTGGCGTGGCCAGTCTGGGGCAATGAGTATCATTCGGGGTCTCTCCATCCTGACTTTCAGTAGCACCTTTGTGAGAAGGGGTAATGGAGGAAAGGCATATACTGTTAGCATTTTCCAACTGAATGAGTGTGCGTCCACTTTCCAAGCTTGATGGTGAAAAGTCCTTGTGCAAAATTTTGTTAGCTGATAGTTTTGAGGGCTGGCAAACAGGTCTATATCGGGGAGCCCCCATTTTTGAGCTATCATTGCGAATACTTGTGGATCCAGTTTCCACTCGTGGGGATCCATGATGCTTCTGCTTAGGTCGTCTGCCAATGTGTTCTTTTTTCCTGGCAGGAATTGAGCTTGTAATTGAACTTGGTAAGCCAGTGCTCTGCTCCACAAGGTCATTGCTTGCCTGCATAGAGGGTAGGAGTGTGTACCCCCTTGTTTGTTTATGTACCACATTACTGTGGTGTTCTGTCCTTATGATAAGCTGTCCGGGATGTAAGAGGTCCTTGAAGGCTGTCAGAGCATTTTGTACAGCTAGCATTTCTTTTTGATTGATGTGCAGATTCCTTTGATCTGCAGTCCATACGCCTTGAACGCACCGTCCTGCCATGTGTGCCCCCCAGGCATAGTCCAATGCATCTGTTGCCATAGTTTGCCTGGCTGGGGGTAGGGTGAAAGGCTGACCCTTGTTGAGGTGACATGCCTGTGACCACCATAGAAACTCCTGTTGAAGGCACGGAATGAGAGGTATCATTGTTTCCAGGCTGTGGCTGTGTTGAGTCCATACGCTTTTTAGGTACCATTGTAATTTCCTCATATGCAGTTTTGCAAATGGTATTAGTGGTATGCAAGATGCCATGAAGCCCAAGGCCTGCAGAATTTTTCTTGCAGGGAGTTGGGTCTTTGTTGCCATCGTTCTGAAGTATTGAGTTGATTGTAGTTGTTTGTCTGGCGTCAGATAAGCCATCTGGGCCGTTGTATTCAAGCTGGCACCCAGGAATGTCATATTTTGTGAGGGAACTAGTTTTGATTTCTTTTCGTTTACTGTGTACCCTAGGCAACTTAGAAGATGTTTTACAAAAGCCAGGTGTTGTAAGAGAATGTCCTTGCTTTCTGCTTGGATGAGACAGTCGTCCAGGTATGGGTATATTTGAATTCCTCTTTGTCTGCAGTATGCAATTACTGGTGCCGGGCATTTTGTGAAGACCCTGGGTGCAGTAGATAAGCCAAAGGGCAGTGCAGAGAATTGGTAATGGGTTGAACCTGCAATGAAACAGAGGTATCTTCTGCAATTTTGTCTGATAGGGACATGCAGGTATGCCTCCTTGAGGTCCAAGGTTACTAGTCAAGCTTTCTTGCCCAACATGGGAAGAAGCTGCTGTAGTGTTAGCATCTTGAATTTGGGTACTTGCAAGTAGGTGTTTAAAACTGAAAGGTCCAGAATGGGTCTCCAAGCATTGTCCTTTCTGGGGACTAGAAAGAGCCTCGAGTAAAATCCTTGGCCTTGCTCCTGTGTAGGTACCAGTTGAATGGCTCTCATGTCCATGAGAGCTGTAATTTGTTTTTGTGCCTCTGCCCATTGATTTTGTGGCAGGTTTGGCATTCCTTTTATCCTTTGGCAAGGTGTGGAAATGGAATATGTATCCATGTGAGATAATGTCTAGGATCCATTTGTCCTTTGTGACAATGCGCCAGTTGTCTGCAAAAAGTGCTAATTTTCCTCCCAAGGGAGCTTCCAAGAGAGTTTTGCTTGGCAATTTGAGGTTTAAGTCATTATTTTTGCCTTCTAGTAGTTTGGGACCTGTCTTATTTTTGCCTTCTAGTAGTTTGGGACCTGTCTTCTCCTCCCTTCTGTGTTGCAGTGCCCCATTGGCGAGGTTTGTAAGGGATTTGTGCTTGTCCTCTGCCCCTTGGGTGCCTGTATTTACCCCTCTGTGGTCTGTCAGAAGCTGGAAAGGACCAATTTTTTGTTGGCCAATTTCTGCTGAAGCGTGGGGGCTGTACCTGTAAGAAATCTTTGACCGTCTGCATAGATTTTGCCTTATCCTCCATTTTCTTTAAAACCTCCTCTGCTTTAACCCCAAATAAGACATCCTGCTGTAAGGGTGCATCCAGTAACTTTGCTTTAACATGATCAAGCAGAGATTGTTCCTTTAACCAAGCATGGCTACGTATAACAGACCCAGTAACAGCTGCTCTAGAGGAAGCTTCCAAGGCATCAAACCCACATTGTAAAGTATGTTTGCCCACCTGTTCAGCTGCATGCAACAGATCTTGCATTTCCTTGAATTCAGACTGTTGAGGGTGGGTGCCCATCTTTTGTTTTATTTGAGACATTAGGAATTGCTGGTATTTAAGCATGTGAAACTGACAATTTAGTACTCTCATAGCTAGAGTAGCTGAGGTGTAAACCTTCTTCCCCCACCTATCTAGTGCTCTGGAGTCCCTTTCTGAGGGTACAGGATTTTTAGCCATAGAAGCCTTAGCCCCTTTGGGACCCTGGGAGATCGTCTCTGGATCAGCAACAGGGCTTTTGTATAGGAATTTGTGTGAGTCAGGCACTCTATAGTATCTATCTGGTTTGGCTGGAGCAGGAGGCAGAGAATCTGGATTTAGACTAGATTCTAAGAAAACATCATCCACAATGTCCAAAAAGTACAGTTTTGTACCTACCATAAATGTAGATGTTCGAGTGCTCATACAGCTGCAGTCATTACAGATGGGTTATTCTGCCGTCAGGCGGGTCCTCGGTCGGCCGAATTCCAAAGTCTAGGTCCGGCGTCGGTTGTCGTCGCTTCTTCCCTGACGTCAGTGCGGCAGGGGTACAAAAGAGAGTACCCAACAGGGTACTTAGCTTTGAAGACTTCGGACTGAAACTCTATTTGAAAATCTCAGGTGTCGACCGACCGGCACTTGCAAACAACTTCTGCTTCGGGCACCGCGCGGCAAGACTGACTGAAGAAAATGGCGTTGGATGCCTCTGATATACCCCTGGCGCTCTGACATCAGGGAAGAAGCGACAGCAACCAACGCCGGACCAAGACTTTGGAATTCGGGCCGACTGCGGGACCGCCTGACGGCAGGATAACCCAAGTGTGATGACTGCAGCAGGGTAACACGATGAACATCGGGTTTTTTGCAGTGGATGCCTTGACCCCTTTGGGACCCTAAGATATAGTTTCTGGATCAGCAGCAGGGTTTTTATAAAGAAATTTATGTGAATCTGGAACCCTGTAGTACCTATCTGGCTTAACTGGTGCAGGGGGTAAAGAATCAGGAGACAGACTGGACTCAGAAAATACATCATCTACAATGTCTAGTACAGGATGAATAGCAAGAGGTCTGTGTTGAGGCAATAAAAGGAAGTCTCTGAGCCTTTTTTTGGATTCTGAATAATCTTGGCTCTCCCAGTGGAAATGCTCCCTCATGGTGTGCAGGGTTTCCCCAAAAGAATAGTCCTCAGGAGGAGAGGCTGAAGGGATAGATTCTTCAGCATCAGAGTCCACATAGGGAGGAAGAGAATATCCCTGTTCTGAAGAGGAATCAGATGAAATAGAAACCTGATCAGAGGAATCATAGTCAGCGTCATGCCTAGGCCTTTTATCAGGAGGGGTATGGGAACCCCTGATCAAAGTAATTAGGTCCTCGGCCATTTTTAGCATGTTTCTTAGGCATGGATGACTGTCCAGGAGAATGCTGTACTTGTTTCTTTGTCTTTAAAGGTGTTTTAGACTTTGTCTTGGTTGCTGAAGTGGTCTTGATAGAAAGCTGTGTAGGTCTGAAAACACCCTCAGAAGCTGATGCCTGCTTAGCGGCTCCGGACCCATCTGAGGGAGTAGTTTCCGTAGGCCCAATACCTTGAGTTTCCAGAGGCCTAGTTGTCTCCACGTGGGAGTAGGAGGTGGCCTGTGGCTCTGAGGTAGCGGGTGTCAGGGGCTGCGAAAGCACCTCACTGAGAACCGGCGACTGGCTTAGAAGAGGCTTCATCGTCGGTTTTGGACCTCGGATGCCTGTCCTTTTCTTTTTCCTTGCACTTTTTATGAACTCCGGTTGTCGGCTGCTCCGACGGCATTATATAGTTAAACCTTCAGCCAAAGTAATGGAAAGCAAAATCATACCAATGCTTAATAGTGTGTTGGTTGAATCTAGCACAAAACCGACAACTAGCAACGTCGTGGTCAGGGCCTAGGCAAGGAATACAGTACGAATGAAAATCTTTATGAGGTATTTGCTTTCCACAAGTAATGTAATTATTTACTTTTACTGACATCGGTTTAGAGTAAGAAAACGTTTCTTCAATAGGGTACTTAGCTTTTAGTTGAAGACTTCAGTTCTGAAACTCGAAAACGAAAATTTCAGGAGTCGGCCAACCAGCACTTGCGAACTGCTTCTGCTTTGGGCACCGCACGACAATAAAGATTGAGATAATGACATCGGCTGCACGTTTTATACCCCTGACGACTTGACACCATGGAAGAAGGGACAGCAACCAACGTAGGGACCAAGACTTTGTTAATCAGGCCGACTGAGGGCTACTGCAAGCAGATAATCCAAATATGACTGCAACAGTGAAACACGAAGAACATCTCCCTTGAGAAAGGTCTTGCAAAGGCAGGTGGAGATGAGAGGAATGCCATCCGAGCCATTATGGAAATTGGAAATAGCTGCTAAATGGACTCTAATAGTAGAAGCTGATACCCCATTGTCAAACAACTCAAAAAGATACTGAAGTATAGCAGCTGTAGGAGTTGAGAAAGGATCTAGCATCGGATTATTAGACCACATAACAAATCTTTTTCATTTGTCTCTGTAGAGTTTTCTGGTGGATGGTTTATGGGAAGCCATAATATCGCGGACAGGTGAGGAGAGGGTTTCCTGCCAGGCGACTAATATTGTTGTTGTTTGTCTTTCGGCTTTTCCCGGTTAGGGGTCACCACAGTGGGAAATCCGGTCATTTAATGATTGGCAGTAGATTTTCACGAACGCAGAGGTGCCAGTCAACGTTCAACTTTCAACTAAGGCACTCCCATTTATACATGTCTTTCGAACACCCACCCAAACGTTGGGAGGACATGCAGACTCCACACAGAAAGCACCCCCCCCCTCCAGCCGAGAATCGAACGGGAGAACCTCTTGCTGTGAGGCAACAATGCTACCCCTGCGACTAATGGAAGTGGAGAAACCAAGCTGTCAGATTGAGTGTGGACAGAGTTGGGTGAATCTGCCCTTGTGGGTGAGAAATTAGGTCCTGATGAGTGTCCAGGATCCAAAGAGGTTGTAACAGGTGAGGCAAGAGGAAAAGAAACCACACTTGTTGAGGCCAGAAGGGTGCAATGAGGATTACCTTGCATCTCAACCAGATAGCTTTCCTTAGAAACAGGGGTATTAAAGGTATCAGAGGATAAGCATAGAGGAGACCTGCGGG
The DNA here is from genome assembly GCF_019279795.1 of Protopterus annectens. Lineage (NCBI taxonomy): Eukaryota > Metazoa > Chordata > Ceratodontiformes > Protopteridae > Protopterus > Protopterus annectens. The sequence continues at coordinate 1,216,743,937 of NC_056726.1, forward strand.
CCAATCGTGAGTCGGAGCATCTCTCGGTGACTCCCCATCTGGGGAAAAGTGGGTAAAGTAGCTGCTGCATTTTTTGTTTGAAGGGGAAGCAAAAAGATCACAGCAAGGCTGGCCCCAACGACTGAAGACTTCTGCAGTCACGTTCAGGTTGGGAGACCACTCGTGTGGACAGAGGATGCATCTGCTCAGCCTGTCCGCAATCACGATGGAGCTCCCCCGAGATATGCGTTGCAATTAAAAAGCGGTTGGAAGCTATCGCCCAATGCCAAATTCTCATGGCCTTGTGACATAGGGGGTAGGATTTGGTCCCTACCTGTTTATGTACCAGGCGGACATTGTCCGACTGGATTGCAATCGTTCCTAACGGAAGGAGCAGATGACATGCCTGCAACACTAACAGCACCGCTCTTAACTCCAGGACACTGATATGCAAGCTGACCTCTAAGCTAGACCACGCGCCTTGGACTTTCCCTGGAAGTGCCCCCCCCCCCCACCATATCAGGGAAGCGTCCATGGTCACAGTGGTGTTGGGTTGGGGAATCTGGAAAGGGCGGCACCAAAGACTTTTGTCTGTTCTCATCCACCACAGGAGATCTTGCTTGCAGGAATCGGTGATGAGGATCTGTGAGCTCAGAGGATGGAGATTGGATATCCACTGGAACAAAAGGAGCCATTGTAGTAGTCTCTCATGTAATCTTGCTAGGGGTACAATTGGGATAGCTGCCGCCACAGACCCCAGAGCCTGTAGAACTTCCTTTGCAGACACCTTCCTTCGACAGAGTATCACTTGTACTTGTAACCTTAACCTCTGAAGTCTGTGAGGAGGAAGAGAGACTTGGCTTGTTTGAGCATTGAATACTGCTCCTATAAATTCCAATTGTTGGGTGGGATGAAGGTTGGATTTTTCCCAGTGTATTGTGATGCCTAGGAACTCTGCCACTGCTAGAGTATAGCAGAGGGCCCTGATCAGTAGGCGCTTAGTGGGGGCGGAGAGGAGCCAATCGTCTACATATGGAAATACCTGGAATCCCTGAAGTCTCAGATGAGCTGTCACCACTGCTAGGCATTTCGTTAACACTCTGGGGTCCGTCGAGACACCGAATGGCAGGGCTCTGAATTGGTAATGATTGGCTCCAAACCGGAAGTGAAGGAGACTCCTGGCGCGCTTGTCCATTTTGATGTGGTAATACGCAACCCAAAGATCTATTGAGCACACCCACACACCCTTCTGAAGACATGAGAGAATGGATTGTATTGTGACCATGCGGAATTTAGTCTGAACTACTGATTTGCTTAGTTGGCTGAGATCCAAAATGGGTCTCCAGTCCTCGGTCTTTTTTGGCATCAAAAATAATCTAAAGTAAAAACGGGGTCCGCTCTGGTCTGGGGGGACTTGTTGGATGACTCATTTTAGGCACAGCTTTCTTATTTCTGAAGCTGCCTCCTTCCCTTTGACTGGGTGGAAAGTACAGTTTTGTACCTACCATAAATGTAGATGTCCGATAGGAATGCATCTGCAGTCCTTACAAATGGGTAGTCCTGTCGTCAGGCAGCCCTTCGGTCGGCCGGATTCCAAAGTCTGGGTCTGGCTTCGGCTGGTGTCGCACTTCACCAGACGTCATCGCTGCAGTTTTTCGGGTATAAAGGCATCAGCCGACGCCATTTTCCTCAGTGTTTCTTGCCCCAGATGGCAGGTGCCCTCTTGGATGGCTAAATTTGGATAAATGCCAATGTTTCCAAATAGTAGAGAGCAAACACATAAAATAAGCATGTATGTACACATATACAAACAAATACACCATAATAGATCCCCCCCAAGCTAGCTGAAGGATGGCAAATACCCTAGGAGTACCACAGAGGGGAAGGTGGGTGGGTAATCCTGACTGCAGATGCATTCCTATCGGACATCTACATTTATGGTAGGTACAAAACTGTACTATGTCCTTCAAGGATGCATCTGCAGTCCTTACAAATGGGTAGAATACCATAGCTAAACTAGGGAGGAGGAAAAAGGAGATTATGGTGTAGTTAGGATCCCTTGCAAAACAGCAGTGGCAAAACCTGCTCGGGATCTAGAGTATAAAGGTAAATTGTAATGCTTGGCAAGTGTATGCACGGAGGTCCAAGTAGCAGCCTCTATAATGTCCTTAGTAGCCACTCCTCGTAAGAAAGCTGTGGTAGTGGCTGTAGCCCTTGTGGAGTGAGGCCTGATGTTCTCTGGAGTTTTCTTTCCATGGTAGGAGTAACAAAATCTAATGCAATTTCCTATCCATTTGGAGATTGTCTGTTTTGAAATTGGTTTTCCTTCCTTTCCTGTTGCATATGCTACCAGAAGCTGGTCAGTTTTTCTATTGGACTTGGTCCTGTCCAGGTAGTAGCGTAATTGTCTTTGTACATCCAAGGTATGCAAGAGTCTTTCTCCCCTGTTCTGTGGGTTGGGGAAGAATGTAGGTAGGTGGATAGCCTGATTTAAAGACACTCTGGATACCACCTTAGGCATAAATGTAGGATTTGTTCTCATGGACACTCTATCTTGATGGAAGATCAGGAAGGGTTGCACTGCCATTAATGCCTGTAGTTCAGAGACCCTTCTTGCTGAGGTGATTGCCAGCAGGAAAGCAGTCTTCCAGGATAAGTATTGTAATTCTGCTGTTGCTGCTGGTTCGAAGGGGGGGGGGGGGTGTCAATTTTTCTAGCACAAAGTTCAAGTCCCATGCTGGCAATGGTGGTTTCCTGGGAGGTTTTACATTTTTAATTCCTCTCAGAAACTGTCTGAGCAGAGGATGAGAGAAGACAGGAGGATCCAAGCTGTATTCTGCTGAAATAGCTGATGCATGCATCTTGATGGAAGAATAGGACAGGCCTGTATGGAAGAGCTCTGCCAAGTACTCCAGGATGTTGGCTATGTTTACCAGTGCCACATCTTCTCCCTTTGCAGTACTCCAAATGAGATATCTTTTCCATTTTGCTGCATAATTCTTTCTTGTTGAAGGTCTACGAGCCTCAAGGATTATGTCTTTAACCCTTTGGGATAAATTTGGGTTAATTGCTCTTATGTAATGTTCCAGGCAGTTAGCTGCAGAGTTTTCAGGTTTGGATGCAGGATGTTGTAGTTGTTCTGTGTTAACAGTAATGGGATCAGGGGTAGTGTCCATATTTGTTCCCGAGACATGCTCCTCAGCAATGGGTACCAATGTTGTCTTGGCCAGTCTGGAGCTATCAGAATGATCCTTGGACGTTCCTCTTTGATCTTCAAAAGCACCTTGTGCATCAAAGGGAGTGGTGGGAATGCGTATGCTGTCAGGTTTTTCCAACTGAAAGATAGGGAGTCCACCTTCCAAGCAAGAGGGTGGTACGTCCTTGTGCAGAATTACTTTAGCTGGTGATTGAGTGGGGATGCAAATAAGTCTATTTGTGGTAATCCCCATTCTCTTGTGATGGCTTTAAAGATGTCCGGATGCAGCATCCATTCGTGGGCATCTGTGGTAGTTCTGCTTAATATGTCTGCTAGAATGTTTTCTTTTCCCGGTACAAAAATTGCTTGTAACTGAATGTTGTAGCTCAGAGCCACATCCCATAGGTCCAGTGCCAGCCGGCATAGAAGATATGAATGTGTGCCTCCCTGTTTGTTGATTTGCCACATAACTGTGGTGTTGTCTGTCCTTATCATCAACTGACCTTCTTGGAGAAATGGTCTGAATGACTGGATTGCCAATTTTACTGCCAGCATTTCCTTTAGATTTATGTGCAGGCGCAGCTGGTCTTGAGTCCATAAGCCTTGTATGCACTTGCCCAGCATGTGTGCCCCCCAACCGAGGACTGAGGCATCTGTCGTGATGGTTTGGCTTGGCTGACTGTTGCAGAAGGGCAATCCTGTGTTTGATTGACAGGCCTGAGCCCACCATTGGAACTCTTGCTTCAGGCATGGGATTATTGGAATTTTGGTTTCTAGGCTGTGCTTGTGTTGGGACTACAAATTCTTTAGGGACCACTGTAGCTTTATCATATGCAGTCTGGCATGAGGGACCAGAATTATGCAGGATGCCATGAAGCCTAGGGCTTGTAGTACTTTTCTTGCAGTTAGATGGTTCTGCTTTGTTAATGCCAAGAAGTAGAGAGGTAGTTGCTCTTTCTTTTCTGCAGTTAGGAATGCCATTTGTTTTGATGTGTCCAGCTCTGCACCCAGAAAGGTTATTCTTTGGGATGGAATCAGCCTTGACTTTTTTATATTGACTGTATATCCCAGGGCTTGCAGCAGGTAAATGACTCTTTGTAAGTCTTCTGTTAGCTTGTTTTTGTTGTCCGCTTGTATCAGGCAGTCGTCCAGGTAGGGATAAATTTGGATCCCCTGAAGTCTGCAATGAGCAATTACTGATGCCAGGCATTTCGTGAACACTCTGGGCGCAGTAGATAAGCCAAAAGGCAATGCTGAGAATTGATAATGCTCTGATCCTGCAAGAAATCTGAGGTATCTTCTGCAAATTGGTCGTATGGGGACGTGCAGGTATGCCTCCTTGAGATCTAGAGTTACCAGCCAAGACTCCTTGCCCAGCATGGGAAGAAGCTGCTGTAGGGTCAGCATTTTGAATTTTGGAACAATGAGGAATGTGTTTAAAGCGGACAGGTCGAGAATAGGCCTCCATTTGCTCTCTTTTCTTGGTACCAGGAAGAGTCTTGAGTAAAATCCCTTTCCTTGTTCCATAGTTGGTACCTTTTCCACAGCTCTCATTCTTAATAGTTGAGATATTTGCTTTAGAGCTTCTGCCCTTTGAGTAGGTGGTAGGTTTGGCATTCCTCTCTTCTCTGGTAGAGTATGGAAATGGAACCTGTAACCTTGGTCTATAGTTTGCAAAATTAGAAGTTATGTACTCACCATAACGTTCCATCTGAGTAGGTGTATTCATTTGTCTGCAACCTGTGGGTTATGGATCCGATATCGGATCCGAACCGGCATGGTTTTCCAGCTATGGATCCAAGCTCTCAGCTCCTCCCCTCACCCATAATGCCCTGCTCTACCCTCATGACCTCAGATCGAGTTTGCCAAAGCAACAATACCCTAAAAAGGGTAACATAGAATATGCAGGAAACTGATAGGCCAGGGGGATAGGAGGGCGGGATGGTTGCAGACAAATGAATACACCTACTCAGATGGAACGTTATGGTGAGTACATAACTTCTAAATCTGAAGTAGGATATTCATTTGTCTGCAACCTGTGGACAGAGTCCCCAGCTACCTGAATCTTGGGCGCCATCATGGAAGGATATTCCGAGCACCCATGAGCCAAAGGATGCTCTACCCCTAGATGCAAGATCCAACTTATAGTGGGAAATAAACGTATGAGATGAAGCCCACGTGGCTGCTGCACAAATATCATCTAGAGGAATCCTAGCCTTGAAGGCTGCCGAGGTAGATATTGACCGGGTTGAATGGGCATGAACACCCTCCGGTGCGGGCCTTCCTGAAGCTTGATAAGCCAATAAAATGCACTGTGAAATCCAGCGGGACAGAGAAACTTTAGAGATTGGCTTGCCCAAATTGAATTTTGCAAAGGAAATAAACAGCTGGTCGGATTACCTATGACCAGCTGTCCTGTTCAGATAAAATCTAAGTTGCCTGTGAACATCTAGTGAATGTAGCTTATATTCACCTTTGTTTTCATATTTAGGGAAGAAAACAGGGAGGTTAATGGATTGATTGATGTTTGCTTCAGAAGCAATTTTAGGAATAAAAGACGGGTTGGTCCTGAGGGAGACACGGTCCGGATGAAACACCAAGTAAGGAGGTTTAGCTGATAATGCTTGAAGTTCAGAAACTCTCTTGGCTGATGTAATGGCTACCAAAAAGGCTGTCTTGTAGGACAAGAATTTGAGATCCACCGTAGCCGCTGGCTCGAAAGGAGGGGCGGTCAAGGCCTGTAGGACCAGAGAAAGGTCCCAAGGAGGAACTGCTTGTTTTATAGGGGGCCTGAGAAGAAAAGTACCTTTAAGAAAAATTTTACACAATTTGGCTGACATAAGAGGATTAGAGTCATGGCCAATGTGATAGTGAGAAATTGCCGCCAGTTGTACTTTGACTGTGGAACTGCTGGCACCATCGTTAAAGAGAGTGGTTAGAAAGTCAAGCACTAAAGGGAGAGGAACCGTGAAGGGATTCAGGCCTTGCCGCTCCGCCCACAAAGAAAGCGTTTCCATTTGCTTGTAAACCTTTCTAGTGGATGGTTTATGAGCCGCCACCAAAATTGCTTTTACCGGTGAAGAAATACCGAGTCCTTATCAAGAGTGGAACTGGAGCAGCCAAGCGGTCAGCTTCAGGTTGTCCAGATTCGGAGGAGGAATGCAGGATGGATGGGATATCAGATCCGGATGGGATCTAGAATCCAAGGAGGATTCACCGAGTGAGACCTTAGAAAGGGAACCAGATCTGTCGAGGCCAGAATGGAGCAATGAGAATCATTCTGCAACCCACCCGAGAGGCTTTCTGAAGAACTTGGAGCATCAGAGGCAAGGGTGGATAGGCATACAGAAGACCGGGTGGCCAAGCATGCACCAGAGCGTCTCTTGGGGTACCTCCGGAGGAGGTATTAGAGCGAAAAACTGTCGCACTTGGTGTTTGAGGGAGAAGCAAAAGATCGCATGAAGGGGTTCCCCACCGTGCGAATATGCGTTCGCTACTTGACAATTGAGAGACCACTCGAAGGGGTCAGAATGGTGCGACTGAGCTTGTCCGCTAGGATGTTGGACCGACCCGGAATGTGCGTTGCTATTAGAAAGCGATTGGTGGAGACTGCCCATTCCCAAACTCTCATGGCCTCTCGACAAAGAGGGTAAGACCTTGTTCCCCCTTGCTTGTTGATGTACCAGACAACAGACATGTTGTCCGATTGAATCGCAATTGTTCCCAAGGGAAGAAAGTCCTGAAGTGCTAGCAACGCTAAGAGCACTGCTCTCATCTCTAGAACATTGATATGCAGTAAGGTCTCTGAATCGTTCCACGTGCCTTGGACGGTCCGGCCAAAGTGCCCCCACCGAGGCGGAGGCGTCCGTGGTCACCGTGGCGAGGGGAGAAGCAAAAAGGGCGGCCTTTGTGGAGATCCGGGAGTGGAGCCACCACAAGAGGGACCGCTTGCAAGCCTTGCTGATCGCTATGGGATGATGCATGGGGAGAGCAAGGTATGACCACTGTACTAAGAGCGTCCACTGTAGAATGCATATTGAGCCTGGCAAGAGGAAGAAGTGCTATAGCCGATGCCATGGACCCTAGAGCCCTCAGGACCAACTCCGCTGGAACAGAACTTGAATGGAGAATGGCCCGCACCTGGAGCTGCAGATTTAGAACTCTGTCCGCAGTGAGGAAGGCTCAAACTCCTTGTGTCTAGCCTGGCCCCTATAAAATCTAAGAGCTGTGTGGCCAGGTTGGACTTTTTGTATTTATTGTGATGCCCAGAAAGGGAGCAAGATGGAGAAAGGAGTCTCGCCAATAGAAGTAGATGCCTTGTTGGGGCGGTAAGAAGCCAGTCGTCCAGGTAGGGAAAGACCTGCACCCCTGAAGCCTCAGGTGGGCCGCTACTACTGCTAATACTTTGGTGAACACCCTGGGGCTGTGGTGAGACCAAAGGGAAGGACCCGAACTGGTAGTGACTGGCTCCCAGCCGAAGCGGAGAAACCTCCTGGGCGCCTGTCCATCAGGATGTGGTAGTGCAGCGTCCTTGAGGTCTATCGAGCACATCCAGTGATTTTCTCCCAGAAGGGGAGAATAGATTGCAGAGTGACCATTGAATTTTTCTTTGGGGACTGCCAGATTCAAGAGAGAGAGGTCTAGGATTGGTCTTAGTTCCCCGTCTTTTGGCACTAAAAAGAATCTGGAGTAGAACCCTGATCCGATCTGGTCTGGGGAACGGGCTGGATGGCTCTTTTCTTTAGCAGATGGCCAATTTCTGCCAAAGCGCCTCCGTTGACCGGTGGGACGTCTGGGAGGGACTTCAACTTTGGAAGGTGAAGGAAAGGAATGCGATATCCCTGGATATGATTTGGAGAACCCAGCGGTCCGATGTTATGGACTCCCATGCCGCTAGGTGCCCCGAACGTCCCCGACTGCCTCCAGAGTAGAGCAGTCGGGCAACTCCTCAGGGTTGCTGCGGGCCGTTCAGAGAAAGGTTCCCTGGACCCGAAGTTTCTGGGAGCCCTCTGCCTCTAGGGCGGCGTCCTCCCTGTCCTCCTCTGCCACGGAAGGACTGGTTGTCCGGAGCAGGCTGGGACTGCTGCGACTTCGAACCACATCTTCTTCTGACCCTTTTGGTTCCTAGAATAGGGCCTCTGGGGTGCAGAGAAGCGATTCGACGGCAGACAGCGTCTTCCCGTCCTTTCGCTCTGGGTCAACGTCTGACGGTCTTGCCAAACAGAGCAGAACCATCAAAGGGGCGTTCGCAAGCGGCGCTTTGAAGGGCTCAGAAAAATCGCAGTGACGGAGCCAGGCCTGGCGTCTAGTGACCAGTCCTGTCCCGCAGCTCTAGCGCCCTCCGTGCATGGGAGAGTAGCCGCATAGAAGTATTTGTAACTGACCTAAGAGTGGCCATACGGGTGGAGTGCAGAACTCTGTCTTCCTCGAAATGGACTCAGGGGGATGCAGCGTATTCCTTAATAAGATCTCGCTGCATCCGAATGACATGTGCCAAATAGTTCAGCCCTTACGAGAAGGTCGCCGAACTGAACATCCGCTTCCCCAAGCGGTCCATCATCCGAGACTCCTTGCTCGGTGGGTGGACTGAGGACTCTCCTGAGCCAGTTCCTCTTTGTGGCGCCGCCCGTCAACATGGCATCTACCGGAGGCCCCTTACTCCAATGGGTCCGGTCGGATGGCGGACTAAGGATCCTATCCGGTCTTTTGGGAATTGGCTCCACGGTGTCCGGTTCCTTCCACGCCCTGGTGGTAATAAGGTCCACCAGGGGTCGGCAGGGGACACCCAAGAGGTAGACGGCCCGTTCAAATGCCTCCAAGAACACGGACTCGTCCGAGGAAGACTTGGGGGCAGACCACCCCCTTATCACGGAGCATTTCCATGATGTCTCCAAAGGAGACATCCTCGGAAGTGACCGTGGGGAGCCTTCCCTTCCTCCAAGTCCGTCTTCTGAGAGAGACTCGGGAGTCAATGTGCCTCCTTTGCGTATGCTTGAGGGACCTCCTCTGGGGGCTGTCAGAGGAGTCCTCGCAGCAGCAATTTGCTCCATAGGAGCAACTTGGGGCACAGAAACGGGCTGTCCCAGGGGCCGGATGGTGGAAGCCTGGCCCAGTGCAGAGGGAGCGCGGGACAAAGCCGAACAAGTGCCGGGGTCCGGAGACCTCAACAGAGCCCTCTCCACTACATCAAAAGCCGAGGAGCCGACCTCGACCAAAGGATCCGACAATCGGCTCCCCTCGGATCCGAGTGGACGGAGCCGGCGCCAAGCACTCGGATCCGAAGGGACAGTGCGCTCCGACACAGACGGCGCCGGAGCACTGATCCCCGGATCCGGCTCGGATCCAGGCTCCGAGAGGTCGGTCCGACGCACTCGAGGGCAGGGTCGGATCCGGTACCAAGTACTATCGGCGCCGACCCACCCCGCCCGGCTGCTCGGCTCCAGCTGCTCGAACCCGGATAGCGGGTCGGAGAAGGAGCAATAGGCTTAAAAGGGTGTTGAGCTCCCCGAGGGGGAGGCAAGAGCACTCCCATCTGCATCTGGGCCTGGATGAACCTTCTCATCATCCGGTCCAGATCAGCATCAGAAAGGCTATGTGTAGATCTCGGCGAGGCTACCGAGGTAGGCCTGGAGTGCCTCCTCGATAGCCTCGGCGGAGATCGGGTCTCCTCCTCCTCAGGACCCGGTGAAAAGCACACAGGGGACCGGAGCCGAGAAGGAGGAGACCGAACCGACACGGAGCGGGGAGAAGCCAGCTTGGCTGGCGGGCGAAACAGAGGTCTCGGCCCGCTTGTGGTGCTTCTCCCTCCGTCCTTTTACTAGCATCCCTCTCCTCTCCAGAAGCGGGAGGTTGAGTCCCAGGAGCAGGAGGGGTGCCACAGGGAACAACTGTAGCCACAGAAGTTCGAAGGAGCGGAGGCGGAGCCGAGTCTGGCGGTAAAGACCCGCCAAGACAAGCTTGGACCTCCGCTCCTCAGTGCCCTGGGTTGAACCCTGCACATATGGAACAGCCAGATGTGAGGTGTTCAACCCGAGACACTTAACACACCGAGTGTGGCCATCAGCGGTGAGAGCTTATGGCCACACTCGGAGCATTTGGAAAAGATAGATTTAGGCTGATCAGCCATAATCTACAAAGCTACTAAAAGTAACTTAAAAGAAAAAGACACACAGGCCCACACACACACTCTACGCAGCGAGGAGGAAAAAATTACTTAATTTAACTCAAATTAAAACTATCAAGGAGGGAAACCTAAACTTTCACACAGAATTACACAAAAAACTTAAAACTTTCTGTTTTAACAGGTAATAAATCACCACTTAGCTGAGAGCAAAGAACCCAAATCCAGTCACCAGCGCGGCAAACGAGATCTGAGGTCATGAGGGTAGAGCAGGGCATTATGGGTGAGGGGAGGAGCTGAGAGCTTGGATCCATAGCTGGAAAACCATGCCGGTTCGGATCCGATATCGGATCCATAACCCACAGGTTGCAGACAAATGAATATCCTACTTCAGATTCCATTTTTCCCTTGTGATGCAATGCCAGTTCTTTGAAAATAAGGTTAGCTTTCCGCCTAAGGGTGCTTCCAGTTGTTCCCTGGTAGGCGGTGCCACAGCCAAGTCACTGTGATTGTGTTGTTGTAGTGGTGGTGGCTGCGTCCGTGCCTCGCTGGTTGTTACCTTGCCACTGGCGTCCCCTGTAGGCACCCCTGGATTGGTTTCTGCCTCTTGAACGCCTATTCCTGCCTCTCTGTGTCTTAGAGGAGTCCGGAAAGGACCAATTCTTGGAGGGCCAGTTCCTGCTAAACCTTGGAGGTTGAACCTGTAAGAAATCTTTCACTGTTTGTACAGATTTCGCCTTCTCTTCCATCTTTTTTAGTACCTGCTGTGCAGGGGAACCAAATAAATTGACTTTGTCCATGGGTGCATCCAAAAGCTTTGATTTGACATGGTCTGGTAATGCCTGCTCTTTCAACCATGCATGTCTCCTGATAACTGTGCCAGTCATGGCTGATCTAAAGGAAGCCTCCAGTGCATCATAGCCACATTTTAAAGAATGGTTACTAACCTGCTGTATGTTATGTACCATTTCCTGAACATATTTTTTATCTAAAGATTCTTCAGAGGACAGCTTTTTAGTTAACTGGTCAAGCATAAACTCTTGATATTGAATCATATGAAATTGGCAGTTCAAAGCCCTAGCTGACAAAGTAGCAGAGGTGTAAACATTTTTACCCCATCTCTCTAAGGACCTGGATTCCCTTTCAGAAGGGAGGGGGTTTTTAGTAGATGTAGTTGCTACAGCTTTAGGGCCCTGGGAGATAGTCTCTGGATCTGCAAAAGGAGCCTTGTATAAATGGTGATGAGTGTCCGGGACCCTGCAGGAGCCGGAGGTAATGAATCAGGAGCAGTGCAAGCATCATTAAAAGCATCATCAACAACAGAAAGAACTGGAGGTATAGCTAAAGGCCTATGTTGTGGCAAATGTAGAAAGGTTCTAAGCCTTTTTCTGGAGTCTGAGAAATCTTGGCCCTGCCACTGAAATTGCTCCCTCATAGCATGCAAGGTTTCCCCAAAGGAAAATTCCTCAGGTGGAGAGGCTGAAGGAATGGACTCTTCAGCATCAGAGTCTTCGTAAGGTGAATAAGGAGCCTCAGGAGGGTCTGTATGTTCTGAGTCATCAGAGGAATCATGTGTGGATACTGGCTCAGGGGGCTCTGCTCTAGGCCTCTTCTCTGGAGGTGGATGAGAGGTCCTGTCTGGATGAGGCTGGGATCCATGAATTAAAGAAATGAGATCCTCAGCCAAAGAAAGCATATGGGAACTGGTGCTGGGCCTGTGAGAGAGGGGTTTGGCAGGCACCGTTTTTGAAGCTTTGGCTGCTTTAGCCCTGGCAAAGGCCTTAATAGACATGGCTGCAGGAGGCCTAGCAGCTCCATGTGCAGGGGTTGAAATATCCAAGGGAATAGTGTCTGATAATTCCTGAGAAACCGCAACAGAAGGTTGGATTTCAGAAGCCGATTCTACCAGGTTAGAAGAGGCCTCGGTAGAAGGCATGGTTTCGGCCGAAACCAAGACACTCGCGGTTTGCTTAACCGCGGTTTCGGGCGAAACCGCGGACCGCGAGTGTCGGTCCTTTTCTTTGCATTTTTTGGTAATTTGTGTAGTCGGAGGATCCGACGGCATAATATAGGCAAAATCAGAGCCGAAAAACTGCTCAGCAAACTCCGATCGACGTCTAAGCGTCCGTCGGTTAAAAGAAGCACAGGCTAGACAAGCTGCTACGTCGTGGTCTGGGCCTAAACAAGGTAAGCAGTAGGAGTGGAAATCTTTATGAGGTATTTGTTTCCCACAAGTTAAACAGTTATTCACTTTTTCTGACATCGGCTGAGGCAAGAAAGAGTCCCCAACGAGGTACTTAGCTTTTTAGAAGTCTTCGAAGTAGTATTCGGTAGTAGTAATCTCTGGATCTGACCGACCGGCACTTGCGAACAGCTTCTGCTTGCACCAGCGGCAAGAAAGACTGAGGAAAATGGCGTCGGCTGATGCCTTTATACCCGAAAAACTGCAGCGATGACGTCGGGTGAAGTGCGACACCAGCCGAAGCCAGACCCAGACTTTGGAATCCGGCCGACCGAAGGGCTGCCTGACGACAGGACTACCCATTTGTAAGGACTGCAGATGCATCCTTGAAGGACATCATCGGGAAGGCATTTTGGAGGTCTTGGATAAGAGATTAGAGGGAAGAAATAACCTCTGGAAATTATTCCCTGCACCCACTGATCGTTTGTAATAGAGTACAAAGGCAGCTTGGTGCAGAGAAAAACGAGCCCCAACTGCTTCCAGAGGAAAGCAATTGAGCAGCGCTTTGGGGGGCCGATAAGGTCATCTGGAGAAAGAATCCCTGGAGTCCTGATTTCGGGGACCCCCTCCTCTGCCTCGAAAAGGGCGTCTTCAATTATTGGAAGACCCACTGCCTCTGGGGGAATTCCCTACCACGTGCACTACGGAAAGGATCTTGAGATTTTTTTGTGCCATATCTTTCCACTCCTCTGGTTCCTGGAAAAAGAGCGCTGAGGTTTGGAAAAATGTAGGCCAATGGCAGACAAGGTTCTTCCATCCTGCACAAACCTGGCTAATGTGTCCTTCACTTTAGAACCGAACAGAGCGGACGGTTCAATAGGGGCATTGAAGAAGGAAGACTTGGGAGTCCGCGAGGTCACAAATATGCATCCAGGCATGGCTTCTCAAAGTACAGTTTTGTACCTACCATAAATGTAGATGTTAGAGTGTTTACCCTGCTGTAGTCATTACACTTGGGTTATCCTGCCGTCAGGCGGTCCCGCAGTCGGCCAGAGTTCCAAAGTCTTGGTCCGGCGTCGGTTGCTGTCGCTTCTTCCCTGACGTCAGTGCGCCAGGGGTATAGAAGAGTCATCCGACGCCATTTTCTTCAGTTTTTCTTGCCCCAGATGTCAGGTGCCCCCCAATAGGAGGTCACTACATATTGCCAATAAAACATGTAAAGAACATACAAAGCATACCTTCAGCTATAAGCAAATACATCACAAAGGTTGTATCAGATAGAAAGGTTCAGCTAGGTCAGAGGGGATGGAGGGAGGGTAACCTGGACTGCAGCAGGGTGAACACTCGAACATCTACATTTATGGTAGGTACAAAACTGTACTATGTTCATCGTGTTACCCTGCTTCAGTCATCACACTTGGGTTGAATCCCAAAGCTAAGGATGAGTGGTGGAGTTAAACAGGGTTTGAAGAAGCTAGTAGGCCCTGCAAAAAGTACAGTTTTGCACCTACCATAAATGTAGATATTTGAGTGGTTATGCTGCTGCAGTCATCACACTTGGGTTATCCTGCCGTCAGGCGGTCCCGCAGTCGGCCTGAATTCCAAAGCCTTGGTCCGGCGTCGGTTGTAGTCTCTTCTTCATTGATGTCAGTGCGGCAGGGGTATAAAAGAGGCAGCCAACGCCATTTTCTTCAGTTTTTCTTGCCCCAGATGTCAGGTGCCCCAAACTAAGAAGGCAAAATAAGAAGCTTGCAAAACATACCTTAGTGCAAAGCAATGGTACTAGTTGTAAGCAAATACACCATATAGACATGCATCCCAAAGGTTGAAGTACATGGAGGAATAAGAAAAGCCTTGTTAGGTAGAGGGGATGGAGGGAGGGTAACCTGAACTGCAGCAGCATAACCACTCGAACATCTACATTTATGGTAGGTACAAAAAGTACAGTTTTGTACCTACCATAAATGTAGATGTTCGAGTGCTAATACAGCTGCAGTCATAACAGATGGGTTTTCCTGCCATCAGGCGGGTCCTCGGTCGGCCGAATTCCAAAGTCTAGGTCCGGCGTCGGTTGTCGTCGCTTCTTCCCTGACATCAGTGCGACAGGGGTATAAAAGAACCAGCCGACGCCATTTTCTTCAGCTTTTCTTGCCCCAGATGTCAGGTGCCCCCAGAAGGAAGGCAATACATAAATTTATGTAATAATGCAATGCAATATAAAAAAAAAAAAACAGTAGTTGCAAGCAAATACACCATAAATGAATACCCGAATCAGGTTGTATGAGGAGGTGTTAGCCAATAGGCCTGTCCCAAGAGGGGAAGGAGGGAGGGAAACCTGGACTGCAGCTGTATTAGCACTCGAACATCTACATTTATGGTAGGTACAAAACTGTACTATGTTCACCGTGCATACAGCTGCAGTCATAACAGATGGGTAGAATCCCAAAGCTAAAAAAGGGGTGGTAGGCACTAGGTGGAACTAGGAGGAGCCAGGATGCCCTGCAAGACTGCAGTGGCAAAGCCTGCTCTAGTTTTGGAGTATAATGGTAGGTGATAGTGCTTGGAGAAGGTATGCACAGAACTCCAAGTGGCTGCTTCCAAAATGTCTTTGGTAGGAACCCCTCTGAGGAAAGCTGCAGAGGTAGCTGTGGCCCTTGTGGAGTGAGATCCGATGCCTGCAGGTACTGTTTTACCATGAAAAGAGTAACAAAAACGTATGCAGTGGGCTATCCATTTTGAGATTGTCTGTTTGGAAATTGGCTTCCCTTGAGCTCCTGTAGCATAGGACACAGAGTTGCTCTGATTTTCTGAAAGGCTTTGTTCTGTCCAAATAATAACGCAACTGTCTGTGGATGTCCAAGGAATGTAGTAGTCTCTCCCCTTTGTTTTGAGGATTAGGGTAAAAGGTAGGTAAGTGGATAGCCTGATTCAAAGCTACCCTGGATACCACCTTTGGCATAAAGGACGGGTTGGTTCGTAAGGAAACTCTGTCCTGATGGAAAATGATGAAAGGCTGCACAGCCATGAGGGCTTGTAGTTCCGATACCCTGCGAGGTGAGGTGATAGCCAGAAGGAAGGCTGTTTTCCAGGACAAATATTGCAATTCTGTAGAGGCAGCTGGCTCAAAAGGAGGCAAGGTCAGTTTTTCTAGAATGAAATTGAGGTCCCAAGCAGGTACTGGTTGTTTCCTTGGGGGTTTTATATTCTTAGCCCCTCTGAGGAACTGTCTTAAGAGGGGGTGAGAGAATAAAGGAGGATCAGTGTTGTATTCTGCAGAAATGGCTGAGGCATGGATTTTGATGGAGGAGAATGAAAGTCCACTGCTTAGCATCTCAGCTAGATACTGTAATATTTGAGGTAAATTCAGTATTCCAGGATTCTGGCCCTTTTTCTCATTCCAGGCACAAAACCGTTTCCATTTTGTGGAGTAAGCTTTTCTAGTAGAAGGCCTTCTGGCCTCCAAAATGACATCCTGCACCTCCTTGGAGAGTAGGGTCTGTTGTGAAGTTAAGGAATCTTCCATGCGGCCAGATTGAGTGTTTTCAGCTGACTGTGAAGAGTTTTGAAGCTGTGCTGAGTCAGAAGAAGAGGCATTAGAGGTAGGGTCCATGGTGGGGAATGCGTCAGGCTCCTCAGGAGTGGGTACCAGTGTTGTCTTGGCCAGTCTGGAGCAATGAGAATCATTTTTGTCTGTCTGCTCTGGTTTTTAATAGAACTTTGGGCAGCAGAAAAAGAGGTGGAAAGGCATAAACTGTCATTGTTGTCCAACTGAAAGAGAGTGCGTCCACTCTCCAGGCCTTGAAAAGTCCTTGAGCAGAATTTTGCCAATTGGTGATTTTTATGGGAGGCAAAGAGATCTATGTCTGGCCTTCCCCATGCTTGAATTATCTCTGTAAAAACTTGAGGATGCAACTTCCATCGTGTGGATCTGTCATATTTCTGCTTAGGTTGTCTGCCAGCGTGTTTTCCTTGCCTGGCAAGTACTGTGCTTGAAGTTCGATTTGTAATTCCAGAGCCATGTTCCAAAGAGACATGGCCAGCCTGCATAGGGGGTATGAATGGGTTCCTCCCTGTTTGTTTATGTACCACATTACTGTGGTGTTGTCTGTCCTTATCAATGGTTGACCTGGATGCAGAAGGTCTTTGAAAGCTATAATAGCATTTATTACTGCTAGCATTTCCTTTTGATTGATGTGTAGGTGCTTTTCTTTTTAGGACCATTTGCCCTGAATGCACCAATCTGTCATGTGCGCCCCCCAGGTGTAGTCCGAGGCGTCTGTTGTGATGACTTGATTTGCTTGAGGCTTGCAGAATGGGAGACCTGTGTTTCTTTGGCATGCTTGAGCCCACCACAGAAATTCCTTTTGAAGACATGGAATCAGTGGTATTATTGTTTCCAGACTGTGGCTGTGTTGAGACCATAGATTTTTCAGGTACCATTGAAGTTTCCTCATATGCAGCTTTGCACATGGGATTAGTAGGATGCAAGATGACATGAATCCCAGAGCCTGCAGGATTTTCCTTGCAGTCAGCCTGGTGAAATTTGCTAGTTTTCTGAAGTATTGAGTTAGTTGCCCCTGTTTCTCTGGCGTGAGGTAGGCCATCTGGGTGTTTGTGTCCAAGTTGGCACCCAGGAAAATTATTGTTTGAGTGGGTATTAGCCTTGATTTCTTTTTGTTGACTGTGTATCCCAGAGAATTCAACAACATTATTACAAAAGCCAGATGTTTCAGAAGTATGTGCTTGCTGTCTGCTTGGATCAGGCAGTCGTCCAAATATGGGTATATTTGTATCCCTTGAAGTCTGCAGTAGGCAATTACTGATGCCAGGCATTTCGTGAATACTCTGGGCGCAGTAGATAAGCCAAAGGGCAATGCAGAGAATTGATAATGGGTTGAACCTGCAAGAAATCTGAGGTATCTTCTGCAATCTTGTCTGATTGGGACATGCAGGTATGCCTCCTTGAGGTCCAATGTTACCAGCCAAGACTCCTTGCCCAGCATGGGAAGAAGCTGCTGTAATGTGAGCATCTTGAATTTTGGCACAAGTAAAAATGTGTTTAGGATGGATAGGTCCAAAATAGGTCTCCAATCTTTTCCCTTCCTTGGTACCAGGAATAGTCTGGAGTAAAAACCTTGACCTTGTTCTTGTGTAGGTACCTCTTGAATAGCTTTCATGTCCATGAGATCTGAAATTTGTTTTTGTGCCTCTGCCCCTTGATTGTGTGGCAGGTTTGGCATGCCTCTCATTTTTGGAAGGGTGTGAAAATGGAATCTGTAGCCTCTGTTTATAATTCAGGATCCATTTGTCTTTTGTGACAATATGCCAATTTTCCGAAAATAATGCCAGTTTTCCGCCTAAAGGTGCTGCCATTTGAGCCTTGCTTGGCATGCAAAGGGGAAAGTCATTGGGTCTGCTTTCTGAATGGCTGTGAACTATCCTCACCACCTCTTTGTGCAGGAGCTTGCCATTGTCTGCCTCTAAACGATCCTTGAGATTGCCCTCTGCCCCTCGGGTGCCTGTATCTACCTCTTTGGGGTCTGTCCGTGGCTGGAAAGGACCAATTTTTGGAAGGCCAATTTCTACTGAAACGTGGAGGTTGTACCTGTAGGAAATCTTTCACTGTTTGCATTGATTTAGCCTTTTCCTCCATTTTCTTTAATACCTCCTCAGCTTTAACACAAAATAATACATCTTTTTGCAGAGGGGCATCTAGTAATTTAGCTTTGACATGATCTGGTAAGGTTTGCTCTTTGAGCCAGGCATGTCTACGTATGACTAATCCTGTAACAGCAGCTCTACATGAGGCTTCTAAAGCATCAAAACCACATTGCAAAGTATGTTTACCCACTTGTTCTGCACTATGCATCAAATCCTGCAACTCCTTCAAGTCTGGTTGTTCAGGTTGTGACATTTTGCTTCTCAACTGTGATAACAGAAACTGTTGGTACTTTAACATATGGAACTGGCAGTTTAATGCCCTCATGGTTAAGGTGGCCGAGGTGTATACCTTTTTCCCCACCTTTCTAAAGTTCTGGAATCTCTTTCTGAAGGTAATGGATTTTTAGCAGTGGAGGCCTTAATTCCCTTGGGGCCCTGTGAGATAGTTTCTGGGTCAGCCGCATGGCTTTTGTATAGGAATTGGTGTGAGTCAGGAACCCGGTAATACCGGTCAGGCTTGACTGGGGCTGGAGGTAAAGAGTCTGGGTTAAGGCAGGCCTCCGAATACACATCTAGAATGTCTAAGACAGGAGGTATAGCCAGAGGCCTGTGCTGAGGGAGCAAAAGAAAATCCCTAAGCCTTTTCTTGGAGTCTGAGTGCTCTTGGCCTTCCCAGTGGAAGTGTTCCCTCAAGGTATGCAAGGTTTCCCCAAAAGAGTACTCCTCAGGGGGGAGACAGAGGGAATGGACTCCTCTGCATCAGAATCCTCAAAAGGGGAGTATGAATGTTCCTGGTCATCAGAATGCTCTGAAATAATGGAGGCCTGGTCCGAGGAAGGGGATTCTTCCTCCACTCTGGGCCTTTTGTCTGGGGGGGGGGTTGAGAACCCCTGATAAGAGTAATCAAATCCTCAGCCATTTTGAGCATCTGCTTTTTAGGCATGGGGCCTTGAGAAGGGCCCTGTGGAGCTCGTCTCTTAGCATGCATGGCTGCTTTAGACTTAGTGAAAGCCTTGATGGAAAAAGAAGAGTAAGGCCTGTCTAAACTCTGAGTTTCACTGCCAAGAGTGGCTTCGGTATCGGTAGTCGGGGTGTGGGCCGAAGAGCCTGCGACCTCGGGTACAGTAGACACCGCCAATTAAGTGTCATCGGTAGTCAGGGGCTGCGTAGGCACCTCACTGAGAACCGGACCACCTGTAGTCGGCTTTGGCGTGGTGTCGGTAGAAGCCACGGACCTCGTATGTTGGTCCTTATCTTTACGTCTTTTACTCAAAACTGGAGTCGGGAGTATCCGACGACATAATGTAATTAAATTTTTTGCCAAAATAGTGTTGGGCGAACTCCGCCCGATGCTTAATGGTGCGTCTGTTGAATGTAGCACAAAAATTACAGGCTGAGACGTCGTGGTCTGGGCCTAAGCAAGGAATGCAGAGGGAATGAAAATCCTTATGTGGTATTTGCTTCCCACATGAAATGCAATTATTAACTTTGTCTGACATCGGTCTGAGGCAAGAAAAGTTTCCCCAATGGGGTACTTAGCTTTCAAGAAGACTTTGGTTGCAAAATATTCGTAATCTCAGGAGCTGGCCGACCGGCACTTGCGAACTGCTTCTGCTTCGGGCACCGCGCGGCAAGAAAGACTGAAGAAAATGGCATCAGCTGGTTCTTTTATACCCTTGTCGCACTGACGTCAGGGAAGAAGCGATGACAACCGACGCCGGACCTAGACTTTGGAATTCGGCCGACTGAGGACCCGCCTGACGGCAGGAAAACCCATCTGTTATGACTGCAGCTGTATGCACGATGAACATCTGTACTATGTTCATCGTGCTATGCTGCTGCAGTCATCACACTTGGGTAGAGTCCCAAAGCTATGGTTGGATGGTAGGAGCTAAACTGGGTTAGGTGCAGCTAAGATGCCCTGCAGAACTGCAGTGGCAAACCCAGCTCTGGTTTTTGAGTACAGAGGAAGGTGGTAATGCTTGGTGAAGGTGTGCACTGAAATCCAGGTAGCTGCCTCCAGAATGTCCTTTGTTGGGACTCCTCAGAGGAAGGCTGCTGAGGTTGCTGTAGCCCTGGTGGAGTGAGACCTCATACTAGCAGGCACTGCTTTCCCGTGGTGTGAGTAGCAAAAGCGGATGCAATGTGCTATCCATTTGGAGATGGTCTGTTTTGAAACAGCCTTTCCTTCTGAGTCTGGTGCATAGGATACAAGGAGTTGGTCAAATTTTCTGAAGGCCTTTGTCCTGTCCAAGTAGTAACGTAACTGTCTGTGAATGTCCAAAGAGTGAAGGAGTCTTTCTCCTTTATTCTGTGGGTTTGGATAAAAGGTGGGCAAGTGTATGGTTTGATTGAGAGCCACACTGGATACTACCTTTGGCATGAATGAAGGGTTGGTGCGTAAATAATACTCTGTCCTGATGGAAAATGATGAAGGGTTCCACTGCCATAAGTGCCTGCAGTTCTGAGACTCTGCATTCGGAGGTGATAGCTAGCAGCAGGGCAGTCTTCCATGACAAGTATTGAAGCTCTGCTGAAAAGGCTGGTTCAAAAGGAGGAAGTGTTAACTTTTCCAGAACAAAATGTAGGTCCCAAGTTGGAGTAGGTGGTTTTCTGGGGGGTCTTATATTTTTTGCCCCTCAGAGAAACTGCCTTGGCAAAGGATGAGAGAAAATGGGAGGAACCGTATCATATTGAGCTGAAATGGCTGAAGCATGGATCTTTATGGATGAGAAAGAAAGGCCTTTGTGTAGCATCTCAGTTAGATACTGGAGTATGTGCGGAATGTCTGGGATGCCAAGATTTAGGCTTCTGGCCTGGTTCCATACACAAAATCTTTTCCATTTGTCTGAGTAAGTTTTTCTGGTGCTGGGCCTCCTGGCCTCCAAAATGACATTCTGGACGTCCTTTGAGAGAAGTGTTGTTTGATAATTTAAGGTATTTTCCATGCAGCTAGATTTAAGGTCCTTAGCTGACTGTGAAAGATCTGAGAGTTTTGTTGGGTTAACAGCAGAGGGAATTGAGGTAAGATCCATGGAGGGCTGTGAGTCAAGTTTCGTAGTAGTGGGTACAGGTGTTGACGTGGCCAGTCCGGGGCAATGAGGATCATCTGTGGTCTCTCTGATCTGGTTTTCAGTAATACTTGGGTGAGTAGAGGCAGAGGTGGGAAGGCGTAAACTGACAATGCTGTCCAACTGAATGATAGGGCATCCACTTTCCAGGCCAGGGGATGGTAAGTCCTTGTGCAAAATATTTGTAGCTGGCAATTGTTGGTTGAGGCAAACAGATCTATGTCTGGTGTTCCCCACCTTTGAGTTATCATTGAGAATACTTGTGGGTGTAGTCTCCACTCGTGAGGGTCTGTCAAATTTCTGCTTAGTTTGTCTGCCAAAATGTTTTCTTTTCCTGGCAGGAATTGTGCTTGCAGTTGTACTTGGTAAGTTAATGCTGTATTCCACAAGTCCATTGCCTGTCTGCATAGTGGGTAGGAGTGCATCCCTCCTTGTTTGTTTATGTACCACATAACTGTGGTGTTGTCCGTCCTTATTAGAAGTTGTCCTGGATGCAAAAGGTCCTTGAAGGCTGTTAGTGCATTTTTTACAGCTAGCATCTCCTTTTGATTGATGTGTAGTTGCCTTTGGTTTGCAGACCATTTGCCCTGTATGCATTGTCCTGCCATGTGTGCACCCCAGGCATATTCTGATGAATCTGTTGTCAAGGTTTGGTTTGGTGGAGGTGAGACAAAAGGAACACCCTAGTTTGCTTGGCATGCTTGAGCCCACCATAGAAATTCTTTTTGAAGGCAGGGAATGAGAGTTATAGTTGCTTCGAGGCTGTGTCTGTGTTGGGACCATACACTTTTTATGCACCATTGTAGTTTTCTCATATGCAGCCTTGCATATGCAATTAGTTGAATGCAGGATGCCATGTACCCCAATGCCTGCAGGAATTTCCTTGCAGTGAGCTGGATAGAAGTTGCCATATTTTTGAAGTACTGAGCCAGTTGTTTTTGCTTGTCTGGCGTGAGGTAAGCCATCTGGGCCGTTGTATTCAAGATGGCACCCAGGAAAATTATTTCTTGTGAGGGTATTAGTTTTGACTTCTTTTTGTTTACTGTGTACCCTAGGCAACTTAGCAACTTTGTTACAAATGCCAGATGCTGTAGTAGGATGTCTTTGCTGTCCGCTTGGATCAGGCAGTCGTCCAGATATGGATAAATTTGTATTCCTCGCTGTCTGCAGTATGCAATTACTGATGCCAGGCATTTCATGAATACTCTGGGCACAGTAGATAAGCCAAAGGGCAATGCAGAGAATTGATAATGCGTTGTGCCTGCCAAAAATCTGAGGTATCTTCTGCAATCTTGTCTGATAGGGACATGCAGGTATGCCTCTTGGAGGTCCAACGTTACCAGCCAAGACTCCTTGCCCAGCATGGGAAGAAGCTGCTGTAGTGTGAGAATTTTGAATTTGGGAATGTCCAGGTACGTGTTTAGAATTGAAAGTTCTAAGATGGGTCTCCAGGCTTTGTCCTTTCTTGGTTCTAGAAACAGTCTTGAGTAAAATCCTTGACTTTGCTCTTTTGCAGGTACCTTTTGAATTGCTTTCATGTTCATGAGAGCTGAAATTTGCTTTTTTGCCTCTGCCCATTGGTTTGTTGGCAGATTTGGCATGCCTCTCATCCGTGGTAAAGTGTGAAAATGAAATCTGTAGCCTCGGGTAATAATATCCAGAACCCATTTGTCCTTTGTTATGATGTGCCAATTTTGTGGGAAGAGAGCCAGTTTTCCTCCTAGAGGTGCTGCCTGGGCAATTTTGCTTGGCAGGCGAAGGGGAAAGTCATTGAGTTTGTTTTCTGAAGGGTTGAGATCTGTCGTCTCCCCCTCTCTGAGTTGTTGTTTGCCATTGCCTAGGCCTGAAGGTACCCTGTTGCCTGGCCTCTGCCCCTAGGGCATCTGTACCTGCCCCTTTGGGGTCTGTCTGAAGCAGGAAAGGACCAGTTTTTTGATGGCCAGTTTCTGCTGAAGCGAGAAGGTTGTACCTGTAAAAAATCTTTAACTGTTTGCATTGATTTTGCCTTTTCTTCCATCTTCTTTAAAGCTTCCTCTGCTTTGACACCAAATAACACATCCTTTTGCAGTGGAGCATCCAGTAACTTTGCTTTGACATGTTCTGGTAAGGTCTGCTCTTTTAGCCAAGCATGTCTACATATTACAGATCCTGTGACTGCTGCTCTACATGAGGCCTCCAAAGAATCAAAACCACACTGCAAGGTATGCATTCCCACTTGTTCTGCTGCATGCAACAAATCTTGCATCCCTTTGAAATCTAGTTGATCTGTTTGAGGGATCATTTTCTGTTTTAACTGAGTAAGCAAGTACTGCTGGTATTTAATCATGTGGAATTGGCAGTTTAATGCCCTCATGGCCAAAGTGGCAGAGGTATACACTTTTTCCCACATCTTTCTAATGCCCTGGAATCTCTTTCCGCAGGTAGAGGATTCTTAGCAGTAGAGGTCTTAACCCCTTTGGGACCCTGGCAAATGGTTTCTGGGTCTGCAGCAGGGCTTTTATATAAAAACTTGTGAGAGCCAGGGACTCGATAGTATCGGTCTGGCTTAGGTGGTGCTGGAGGTAAGGAATCTGGATTTAGACTGGATTCAGTGTAGACATACAGAATGTCCAAAACAGGAGGAATGGCTAGGGGTCTATGCTGAGGCAAAATAAGAAACTCACGGAGTCTTTTCTTGGAGTCAGAGTAATCTTGTCCTTCCCAGTGGAAATGCTCTCTCATGGTGTGCAGGGTTTCCCCAAAAGAGAAGTCTTCAGGGGGGGAAACAGAGGGAATAGACTCCTCAGCATCTGAGTCTTCATAGAGAGGGAAGGGGTAATCCTGTTCCTCAGAGTCTGATGAGGAAATGGATTCCTGATCAGAAGGAGGTAAATCTTCCTCCAGTCTAGGCCTTTTGTCAGGAGGGGGCTGGGAACCTCTGATAAGGGTAATCAGGTCCTCCGCCATTTTGAGCATCTGTTTTTTAGGCATAGGGGCCTGTATGGGAGTCTGTGGACCCGGTTTCTTAACCTTTGGAAGCTTAGCGTAGGACTTAACGGAAAGAGTCGTCGGTTTAAAGACGCCTTCTAAAACCGAAGGCCCTCTCCATAGTCTCAGGATCGCCACCAGGGCTGGCATCCGCGAGTTGAGGAGGAACCAATTCCAGTGGCCCAGTAGATTCTGACTGAGAGGTAGTCGTATTTTCTAAATCTGCGGTAGTCAGGGGCTGCGTAGGCGCCTCACTGAATACTGAAGATCCGGCGGCAGGCCTAACCAAGACCTCGGTATCTGGCCTAGGCTACCCGTCTTTGTCCTTGCGTTTTTTAAACACAGCGGTAGTCGGAGGTTCCGATGACATAATGTAGTTGAATTTTCTGCCAAAATGTCGGGTGGTATTAGTCCGCTTAATAGTGCATTTATTGAACCTAGCGCAAAACCGACAACCAGAAACGTCGTGGTCTGGGCGGAGGCAAGGAATACAATAAGCATGAAAATCCTTATGAGGTATTTGCTTCCCACAAGAAATACAATTATTAACTTTGTCTGACATTGGTCTGAGGCAAGAAAAGTTTCCCCAACGGGGTACTTCGCTTTATAGAAGACTTCGGCTGAAGTTCTGTTCAAAAATCTCAGGAGCTGGCCGACCGGCACTTGCGAACCTGCTTCTGCTTCGGGCACCGAGCGGCAAGAAAGACTGAAGAAAATGGCATTGGCTGCCTTTTTTATACCCCTGCCGCACTGACGTCAGGGAAGAAGCAACGACAACAGACGCCGGACCAAGGCTTTGGAATTCAGGCAGACTGCGGGACAGCCTGACGGCAGGATAACCCATGTGTGATGACTGCAGCAGCATAGCACGATGAACATCTGCAGTGGCAAAGCCAGCTCTAGCCCTAGAGTATAGAGGTAAGTGATAGCGTCAGGTGAAGGTGTGCACTGAACTCCAAGTTGCAGTTTCCAGAATATCCTTGGTTGGTACCACCCTGAGAAAGGCTGTAGATGTAGCTGTAGCCCTGGTGGAGTGGGACCTAATGCTAGCAGGAACCGGTTTTCCATGATGAGTGTAGCAGAAATGTATACAATGTCCTATCCATTTTGAAATGGTCTGTTCTGAGACAGCTTTTCCTTGTGATGCTGTAGCACAGGATACAAAGAGCTGGTCAGATTTTCTGAAAGCCTTAGTTTTATCCAAGTAGTAACGTAGTTGCCTGTGAATGTCCAAGGAGTGCAGGAGTCTTTCTCCTTTATTCTGGGGGTTTGGGAAAAAGGTGGGTAAATGAATGGTTTGGTTTAGGGCCACACTGGATACCACCTTTGGCATAAAGGAGGGGATAGTTCGTAGAGAGACTTTGTCTTGATGAAAAATGAGGAAAGGCTCCACTGCCATTAGTGCCTGCAGCTCTGAGACTCTTCTAGCTGAAGTTATTGCTAGCAGCAGGGCAGTATTCCATGATAGAAACTTTAAATCAGCTGAGAAAGCTGGTTCAAAAGGCGGCAGTGTAAGCTTTTCCAGAACAAAGTTGAGATCCCAAGTTGGTGTTGGTGCTCTCCTGGGCAGTCTTATGTTCTTGGCCCCTTGGCTATGTAGAATCTGACTGTCTTGCTGGGTGAGCAGGTGAGGAATTTGTGGTAAAATCCATGGTGGGCCGTGGGCCATGTTCCTTAGGAGTGGGTACCAGTGCTGGCATGGCCAGTCTGGAGCAATGAGCATCATTTGTGGCCTCTCTAATCTGACTTTCAGCAGCACCTTTGCTAGAAGAGGCAGTGGAGGGAAGGCATACACTGTCAATGTTTTCCAACTGAATGTGAGGACGTCCACTTTCCAAGCTTATGAGTGGAATGTCCTTGTGCAAAATGTTTGAAGTTGGTAGTTTTGGAGGTTGGTAAGCAGATCTATGTCTGGGCGTCCCCATTTTTGAGTTATCATTGCAAATACTTGTGGATCCAGTTTCCACTCATGGGAATCCATGATGTTTCTGCTTAGGTCGTCTGCCAATGTGTTTTTCTTTCCTGGCAGGAATTGTGCTTGTAATTGAACTTGGTAAGTCAGTGCTGTGTTCCACAAGGTCATTGCTTGCCTGCATAGACGGTAGGAGTGTATACCCCCTTGCTTGTTTATGTACCACATTAGTGTGGTATTGTCTGTCTTTATTATTATTTGTCCTGGGTGTAAGAGGTCCTTGAAAGCTGTTAGGGCATTCTGTATAGCTAGCATTTATTTTTGATTGATGTGCAGATGCCTTTGATCTGTAGTCCATTTGCCTTGAATGCGCTGTCCTGCCATGTGTGCTCTCCAGGCATAGTCCGATGCATCTGTTGTTACAGTTTGCCTGGCTGTGGGTAAGGTAAAAGGCTGACCCTTGTTGAGGTGACATGCCTGTGCCCACCATAGAAACTCCTGTTGAAGGCAGGGAATGAGTGGTATCATTGTTTCCAAGCTGTGGTTGTGTTGAGTCCATACGCTTTTCAGGTACCATTGTAATTTCCTCATATGCAGTTTTGCAAATGGTATTAGTAGCATGCAAGATGCCATGAATCCCAAGGCCTGCAGAATTTTTCTTGCAGGAAGTTGGGTCTTTGTTGCCATTATTTTGAAGTATTGAGTCAGTTGTTGTTGCTTGTCTGGCATGCGATAAGCCATCTGGGCCGTTGTATTCAAGCTGGAACCAAGGAATATTATGTTCTGAGAGGGCACTAGTTTTGATTTCTTTTCGTTTACTGTGTACCCTAGGCAACTTAGAAGGTGTTTGACAAATGCCAGATGTTGTAAAAGAATGTCCTTGCTTTCTGCTTGAATAAGGCAGTCGTCCAGGTATGGGTATATTTGAATTCCTTTTTGTCTGCAGTATGCAATTACTGGTGCCAGGCATTTTGTGAAGACCCAGGGTGCAGTAGATAAGCCAAAGGGCAGTGCAGAGAATTGATAATGGGTTGAACCTGCAATGAAACGGAGGTATATTCTGCAATTTTGTCTGATAGGGACATGCAGGTATGCTTCCTTGAGGTCCAACGTTACTAGCCAAGCCTTCTTGCCCAACATGGGAAGAAGCTGCTGTAGTGTTAGCATCTTGAATTTGGGTACTTGCAAATAGGTGTTTAGAATTGAAAGGTCCAGAATGGGTCTCTATGCTTTGTCCTTTCTGGGGACTAGAAAGAGTCTTGAGTAAAATCCTTGTCCTTGCTCCTGTGTATGTACCTGTTGAATGGCTCTCATGTCCATGAGAGCTGTAATTTGTTTTTGTGCCTCTGCCCATTGATTTGGTGGCAGGTTTGGCATTCCTTTTATCCTTGGCAAGGTGTGAAAATGGAATCTGTACCCTTGTAAGACAATGTCTAGGACCCATTTGTCTTTTGTGATGATGTGCCAGTTGTCTACAAAAAATGCTAATTTTCTTCCCAAGGGAGCTGCCAAGAGAGATTTGCTTGGCAGCTTGAGGGTTAAGTCATTGTGTTTGTCTTCTAGTAGTTTGGGGCCTGTCTTCTCCTCCTTTCTGGGTAGCGGCACCCCATTGGCGATGTTTGTAAGGGCCTTGTGACTGACCTCTGCCCCTTGGGCATCTGTATTTGCCCCTCTGTGGTCTGTCAGAAGCTGGAAAGGACCAATTTTTTGTTGGCCAATTTCTGCTGAAACAAGGGGGTTGTACCTGTAAAAAATCCTTGACCGTCTGTACAGACTTTGCCTTATCCTCCATTTTCTTTAAAACCTCTTCTGCTTTGACACCAAATAAGACATCCTGCTGTAAAGGTGCATCCGATAATTTTGCTTTAACATGATCAGGCAGGGTTTGTTCTTTTAACCAAACATGTCTGCGTATGACAGACCCTGTCACAGCTGCTCTGCAGGAAGCTTCCAATGAATCAAATCCACATTGTAAAGTATGTTTGCCCACCTGTTCAGCTGCATGCAACAGATCCTGCATTTCCTTGAATTCAGACTGTTCAGAATGCGTGCTCATCTTTTGTTTTAATTGAGACATTAGGAATTGCTGATATTTCAGTGTGTGAAACTGACAATTTAATGCTCTCATAGCTAGAGTAGCTGAGGTGTATACCTTCTTTCCCCACCTATCTAGTGCTCTGGAGTCCCTTTCAGAGGTTACAGGATTTTTAGCCACAGAAGCCTTAGCCCCTTTGGGACCCTGGGAAATTGTTTCTGGGTCAGCAACAGGGCTTTTATAAAGGAATTTGTGAGAGTCAGGTACTCTGTAGTATCTGTCTGGTTTGGCTGGAGCAGGAGGTAGAGAGTCTGGATTTAGACTAGACTCTAAGTAAACATCATCCACAATGTCTAAAACTGGAGGGATAGCAAGTGGTCTGTGCTGGGGAAGTAAAAGGAACTCTCGGAGCCTTTTCTTTGAATCAGAGTAGTCCTGGCCTTCCCAGTGGAAATGTTCCCTCATGGTATGTAAAGTTTCCCCAAAGGAATAGTCTTCAGGGGGAGATGCTGAGGGGATAGAGTCTTCAGCATCAGAGTCTTCATAAGGGGGAAAAGAGTAATCCTGTTCCTCAGAAAAATCTGAGGAAATTGAAACCTGGTCAGAGGAGGCATAATCCTCCTCTTGTCTTGGCCTTTTGTCTGGAGGGGGATGGGAACCCCTGATTAGGGTAATCAAATCTTCAGCCATCTTAAGCATCTGTTTCTTAGGCATGGGGCCTTGAACTGGAGACTGATGTACAGTCTTTTTAGGTTTTAATGGAGTTATAAGCTTAGCATAAGATTTAACGGTGAGTGTAGTCGGTCTAAAGACCCCCTTCTGCAACCGAAGGTGTTTCTACTGCACCGGGATCTCCTTCTGCTCTGATGTCGGAAGGGCCTAATGAAGATGGCTGCGACGGCCTAGTACTCTCCATTTGAGAATCCGAAGCTGTCTGGGGTTCCAATTCTGTGGTCGTCAGGGGCTGCGTAGACACCTCACTGAAAACCGGAGAACCGTCGACAGGCCCAGCAGAGGCCTCGGAGTCTGGCTTGGTTCTAGGCTGACTGTCCTTATCTTTGCGTTTTTTATGCATGCCAGTCATCGGTTGCTCCGACGGAATGGTATAATTAAATTTCCTACCAAAGTAGTGTCGAGCGAAATCAAAACTACGCTTGACAGTTCGTTTATTGAACCTAGCACAAAACCGATAACCAGTGACGTCGTGGTCTGGACCTAGGCAAGGAATACAATAAGAATGGAAGTCCTTATGAGGTATTTGCTTCCCACAAGAAATGCAATTGTTAACTTTTTCTGACATCGGACTGAGGCAAGAAAAGGTTCCCCAACGGGGTACTTAGCTTTATTGAAGACTTCAGACTGAAATCAGATTAGAAAATCTCAGGTGTTGGCTGACCGGCAGTTGCGAACTGCTTCTGCTTCGGGCACCGCGTGGCAAAAAAGACTGAAGAAAATGGCGTTGGATGCCTCATATACCCCTGGCGCACTGACATCAGGGAAGAAGCGACGGCAACCGACGCCGGACCAAGGCTTTGGAACTCTGGCCGACTGCAGGACCGCCTGACGGCAGGATAACCCAAATGTGATGACTGCAGCAGGGTAACACGATGAACATCTACACCTGCACCCACAGTTCTAGCCACCCCTTCGGTTGCATGGGACAGCAACCTCATGGACGAGTTGGAGATAGACTCAAAGGTAGCAAGTTGGGAAGCAACTTTATCACATGCCCCATCCGAAACTTGACCCACGAGGGTTCCTGAGAGTTCAGAGATGATATCTCTTTGGAGCCTCATAAAATGTGCCATGTAATTCACAGACCTGACAGCAAAGGTTGCTGAAACAAAAACCTGCTTCTCTAATCTGTCCACTACCCAGGACTCTCTGTTGGGTGGATGGACAACAGGACTTTCCTCTGCAAGGTCCTTTTTTGTGTCGTAAGCCTCTAGACCAATGGGGCTGTTTCTCTGGAGGGGAGAGTATCTTGTCTCGTCTCCGAGGAATGGCCTCAACGGTATCAGGTGTTTTCCACACCCGCTACACGATGAGCTTGACTAATTCATTGGCAGGGGGTGCACGCAAGAAGTAGAGGGCCATGAGCGTAAGGCCTGCAGGAATACGGATTCCCCCGAGGAAGGATTGCAGGGCTTCCAGTCACCTCTCTGCCTCAAAATGTCCAGGATGTCTCCAAAGGAGACATCAGGGGGTGACAGTGAGGACCCTTCCCCATCACTGTAGTCCATTATCCTCAGCAAGGGACTTCTCTGGGGAGTCCGTGTGTTTCCTCTTACACGTCCATTTCCAAGGTGGTTCTTCAGTGGGAGCATCTGAAAAAGACTCAGAGGGTTATCCTGTACATGGGTTTCCTAAGGCTTGCGCTCTCGGTATCCTGGGGGGGGGGGGTGGCCTGTGATAGCTGCAGCACAGAAGGAATGGGGGGGGAATGTCCAACATATGAGGAGTGCTTCCAGAGGCAAGCACCCTCTCCATCACCCGGAAGGCAGGCCCACCAGAAGAGGAATGGGAGCCCGGAAATGAGGAAGACAATCTTGGAACCGGGGTCACACCCCGCTCCACGCAGCCCGCTCCTGGGGACAGAGCCTCAAGCAAAACCAGGCAGGAGTCGCCCTGGGTCTGAAGACGGAACTAATGAAACAACTGGAACCGTACCTGGAGCCGGGGATTCCACCTCCCCAAGCATGAGACTGAGGAAGGGGTGGTTCCGAAGGAACTGAAACCCAAAGGGGCCTTGGAGCCTCAGAGAAGGTCACTGTCGGCGCCAAGGAGAGGAGTCCTCCCACAGACGTTGGAGCTATAGGCCTCGGAACCGAAAAGCCCAAGGGAGAATACGTGGGAGTCGCAGGGGCAATGGATCCAAAACCCGGAGTGGGATGGGTTTTAGGAAAATTTGCAATCCCTCTAGCTGTCAGCTGATCGAACAGGTACACCACATCCAATTTAGATACACTCCTGGTGGACCTTACCAACACTCCTGAGGGGGAATCAGGTTGGTCCAAAAAGGGGCTAAGGGGTTGTCCTGAAAACGGATCCAAAGACAGGGTCTGAGGAGCAGTAAGTCAGCACCAAGGATCCCAGTTTCTAAACAGGCAAAAGGGGGATTATTGGTGCCAAGAAAAAGCTCGGAGCTGAAGGAATAGCTGGAGTGGAAGTCATTATCGGTTCCAAAGTCGTCTTCGGTACCGGTCTCAGAAAGGTGATGGGAGATGTCGGTACCGAGGTAATGGCAGACAATAAGGTTGGAGCAGAAAAGTACAGTTTTGTACCTACCATAAATGTAGATGTTCGAGTGCTAATACAGCTGCAGTCATAACAGATGGGCTCTCCTGCCGTCAGGCGGGTCCTCGGTCGAATTCCAAAGTCTAGGTCCGGCGTCGGTTGTTGCTTCTTCCCTGACGTCAGTGCGACAGGGGTATAAAGGAACCAGCCGATGCCATTTTCTTCAGTTTTTCTTGCCCCAGATGTCAGGTGTCCCCAGAAGGAAGGCAATACATAAATTTGTGTAATAATGCAGTGCAATATAATCAAAATACAGTAGTTGCAAGCAAATACATCATAAATGAATACCCCAATCAGGTTGTATGAGGATGTGTTAGCCTATAGGCCTGTCCCAAGAGGGGAAGGAGGGAGGGAAAAGTACAGTTTTGTACCTACCATAAATGTAGATGTTAGAGTGCTAATACAGCTGCAGTAATCACAGATGGGTTTTTCTGCCGTCATGCGGGTCCTCGGTCGGCCGAATTCCAAAGTCTAGGTCCGGCGTCGGTTGTTGTCGCTTTCTTTCCTGACGTCAGTGAGGCAGGGGTATATAAGACACAGCCGACGCCATTTTCTTCAGTCTTTCTTGCCCCAGATGTCAGGTGCCCCCAGAAGGAAGGCAATACCTAAATTATATTTATATACATGAAATGCAATATAATCAAAAATCAGTAGTTGCAAGAAAATATACCATAGAAGGATAACCCAATCAGGTTGTATGAAGAGGGGTTAGGCCCTAGGCCTTTACCAAGAGGGGAAGGAGGGAGGTAAAACTGTACTGCAGATGTATTAGCACTCGAACATCTACATTTATGGTAGGTACAAAACTGTACTATGTTCATCGTGCATACAGTTGCAGTAATCACAGATGGGTAGAATCCCAAAGCTACGCACAGGGTGGTAGGCACTAGGTGGAACTGGGATGAGCCAGAATGCCCTGCAACACAGCAGTGGCAAAGCCTGCTCTAGTTTTGGAATATAAAGGCAGGTGGTAGTGTTTTGTGAAGGTATGCACAGAACTCCAAGTGGCTGCCTCCAAAATATCTTTGGTAGGAACTCCTCTGAGGAAGGCTGTAGCGGTAGCTGTGGCCCTGGTGGAGTGGGATCTGATGCCTGTAGGGACAGATTTTCCATAATAGGAGTAACAAAACCGTATGCAGTGGCCTATCCATTTTGAAATTGTCTGTTTGGTAACTGGCATCCCTTGAGCTCCTACAGCATAGGACACAAAGTTGTTCTGATTTCCTGAAAGGCTTTGTTCTGTCCAAATAATAACGTAGCTGTCTATGGATGTCTAAGGAGTGTAGCAGCCTTTCCCCTTTGTTTTGAGGATTGGGGTAAAAGGTAGGTAAGTGTATGGCTTGATTTAAAGCTACCCTGGATACCACTTTAGGCATAAATGATGGGTTGGTTCGAAGGGAAACCCTGTCCTGATGGAAGATGAGAAAGGGCTGCACAGCCATGAGGGCTTGTAGTTCCGAAACCCTACGAGCTGAGGTAATGGCCAGAAGGAAAGCTGTTTTCCAGGACAGATATTGCAAATCTGTTGAGGCAGCTGGTTCAAAGGGAGGCAATGTTAATTTTTCTAGAATGTAATTAAGATCCCAGGCTGGTATTGGCTGTTTCCTTGGTGGTCTTATATTCTTAGCCCCTCTGAGGAACGGTCTTAAGAGTGGGTGAGAGAATAAGGGTGGATCCGTGTTGAATTCTGCAGAAATGGCTGAGGCATGGATT
The DNA here is from genome assembly GCF_019279795.1 of Protopterus annectens. Lineage (NCBI taxonomy): Eukaryota > Metazoa > Chordata > Ceratodontiformes > Protopteridae > Protopterus > Protopterus annectens. Next base: position 1,216,777,070 of record NC_056726.1, read on the forward strand.
TTTATGGAGGAAAATGAAAGTCCACTGTTCAGCAGCTCAGCTAGATACTGTAATACCAGAGGCAAATTCAGTTTTCTAGGGTCCTGGCCTTTTTTCTCATTCCAAGAGCAAAACCGTTTCCATTTTGCGGAGTAAGCCTTTCTAGTAGATGGCCTTCTGGCCTCCAAAATGACATCCTGTACCTCTTTGGGGAGTAGGGTCTGTTGTGGTGTTAAGGAATTTTCCATGCAGCGAGATTGAGTGTTTTCAGCTGACTGTGAAGAGTTTTGTAGCTGTGCTGAGTCAGCAGAAGAGGCATTAGAGGTAGGGACCAGGGAGAAGTATGTGTTAGGCTCCTCAGGAGTGGGTACCAGTGTTGTCTTGGCCAGTCAGTATCATCTTCAGTCTGTCTGCTCTTGCAATCAAGAGCACCTTGGGCAGAAGAGGCAGAGGTGGGAAAGCGTAAACTGTCCATGCTGTCCAAATGAATGAAAGGGCGTCCACTCTCCAGGCCTTTGGATGAAAGGTCCCTGAACAAAACTTTTCCAATTAATGATTCCTGTGGGAGGCGAAGAGATCTATGTCTGGCCTCCCCCACGCTTGGATTATCTTTGTAAACACTTGAGGATGCAACTTCCATTCGTGTGGATCTGTCATATTTCTGCCAGCGTGTTTTCCAAACCTGGCAAGTACTGTGCTTGAAGTTCGATTTGCCATTCCAGAGCCAAGTTCCAAAGTGTCATGGCTAGTCTGCACAGGGGGTATGAATGTGTTCCTCCTTGTTTGTTTATGTACCACATTACTGTGGTGTTGTCTGTTCTTATCAATAATTGTCCTGGATGCAGGAAGTCCTTGAAAGCTGTAATTGCATTTATCACTGCTAGCATTTCTTTTTGATTGATGTGAAGGTGCTTTTCTTTTTGGGACCATTTGCCCTGAATGCACTGATCTGTCATGTGCGCCCCCCAGGCGTAGTCCGAGGTGTCTGTTGTGATGACTTGATTTGCTTGAGGCTTGCAGAATGGGAGACCTGTGTTTGTTTGACATGCTTGGGCCCACCATAGAAATTCCTTTTGCAAACATGGAATTATTGGTATTATTGTTTCCAAACTGTGGCTGTGCTGAGACCAAAGGTTTTTTAGGTACTATTGAAGTTTCCTCATATGCAACTTTGCACATGGGATTAAAAGAATGCAAGATGCCATGAAGCCCAGAGCCTGCAAGATTTTCCTTGCAGTAAGCCTGGTACAATTTGCTAGTATTTTGAAGTATTGAGTTAGTTGCCCCTGCTTCTCTGGCGTGAGGTAGGCCATCTGAGTGTTTGTGTCCAAATTGGCACCCAGGAAAATTATCTTCAGAGAGGGTATTAGCCTTGATTTCTTTTTGTTGACTGTGTATCCCAGAGAGTTCAACAACATTATTACATAAGCCAGATGTTTCAGAAGAATGTGCTTGCTGTCCACTTGGATCAGGCAGTCGTCCAAATAGGGGTATATTTGTATCCCTTGAAGTCTGCAGAAGGCAATTACTGATGCCAGGCATTTCATGAATACTCTGGGCGCAGTAGATAAGCCAAAGGGCAATGCAGAGAATTGATAATGGGTTGAACCTGCAAGAAATCTGAGGTACCTTCTGCAATTTTGTCTGATTGGGACATGCAGGTATGCCTCCTTGAGGTCCAATGTTACCAGCCAAGACTCCTTGCCCAGCATGGGAAGAAGTTGCTGTAGAGTGAGCATCTTGAATTTTGGTACGAGTAGAAATGTGTTTAGGATGGATAGGTCCAAAATAGGTCTCCAATCTTTTCCCTTCCTTGGCACCAGAAATAGCCTGGAATAAAAACCTTGACCTTGTTCGTGCGTAGGTACCTCTTGAATAGCTTTCATGTTTATGAGATCTGTAATTTGCCTTTGTGCCTCTGCCCTTTGATTGTGTGGCAGGTTTGGCATGCCTCTCTCATTTTTGGAAGGGTGTGAAAATGGAATTTGTAGCCTCTGTTTATAATGTCCAGGATCCATTTGTCCTTTGTGACAATATGCCAATTTTTTGAAAATAATGCCAGCTTTCCTCCTAAGGGGGCTGCCATTTGAGACTTGGTTGGCATGCAAAGGGGAAAGTCATTGGGTTTGCTTTCTGAAAGATTGCGAGTTATCCTCACCACCTCTTTGTGTAGGAGCTTGCCATTGTCTGCCTCTAAACGATCCTTGGGATTGTCCTCTGCCTCTCTGGCGCCTGTATCTGCGTCTTTGGGGTCTGTCCATGGCAGGAAAGGACCAGTTTTTGGAAGGCCAATTTCTACTAAAACGTGGGGGTTGTACCTGTAGAAATTCTTTCACATTTTGCATTGATTTAGCCTTTTCCTCCATTTTCCTTAATACCTCCTCAGCATTAGCACCAAATAGTACATCCTTTTGAAGAGGGGCGTCTAGTAATTTAGCTTTGACATGATCAGGCAAGGTTTGTTCCTTGAGCCAGGCATGCCTACGTATGACTGATCCTGTAAAGTACAGTTTTGTACCTACCATAAATGTAGATGTCCGATAGGAATGCATCTGCAGTCTTTACAAATGGGTTGTCCTGTCGTCAGGCAGCCCTTCGGTCGGCCGGATTCCAAAGTCTGGGTCTGGCTTCGGCTGGTGTCGCACTTCACCCGACGTCATTGCGGCAGTTCTTCGGGTATAAAGGCATCAGCCGACGCCATTTTCCTCAGTGTTTCTTGCCCCAGATGCCAGGTGCCCTCTTGGATGGCTAAATTTGGATAAATGCCAAAGTTTCCAAATAGTAGAGAGCAAACACATAAAATAAGCATGTATGTACATATATACAAACAAATACACCATAACAGATCCCCCCCAAGCTAGCTGAAGGTTGGCAAATACCCTAGGAGTACCTCAGAGGGGAAGGTGGGTGGGTAATCCTGACTGCAGATGCATTCCTATCGGACATCTACATTTATGGTAGGTACAAAACTGTACTATGTCCTTCAAGGATGCATCTGCAGTCTTTAAATGGGTAGAATACCATAGCTAAACTAGGGAGGAGGAAAAGAGTAGAGATTATGGTGTAGTTAGGATCCCTTGCAAAACAGCAGTGGCAAAACCTGCTCGGGATCTAGAGTATAGAGGTAAATTGTAATGCTTGGCGAATGTATGCACGGAGGTCCAAGTAGCAGCCTCTATAATGTCCTTGGTAGCCACTCCTCGTAAGAAAGCTGTGGTAGTGGCTGTAGCCCTTGTGGAGTGAGGCCTGATGTTCTCTGGAGTTTTCTTTCCATGGTAGGAGTAACAAAATCTAATGCAATTTTCTATCCATTTGGAGATTGTCTGTTTTGAAATTGGTTTTCCTTCCTTTCCTGTTGCATATGCTACCAGAAGCTGGTCAGTTTTTCTATTGGTTTTTGTCCTGTCCAGGTAGTAGCGTAATTGTCTATGTACATCCAAGGTATGCAAGAGTCTTTCTCCCCTGTTCTGTGGGTTGGGGAAGAATGTAGGTAGGTGGATAGCCTGATTTAAAGAGACTCTGGATACCACCTTAGGCATAAAAGTAGGATTTGATCTCATGGACACTATCTTGATGGAAGATCAGGAAGGGTTGCACTGCCATTAATGCCTGTAGTTCAGAGACCCTTCTTGCTGAAGTTATTGCCAGCAGGAAAGCAGTCTTCCAGGATAAGTATTGTAATTCTGCTGTTGCTGCTGGTTCGAAAGGGGGAAGTGTAAATTTTTCTAGCACAAAGTTCAAGTCCCATGCTGGCAATGGAGGTTTCCTGGGAGGTTTCACATTTTTAATTCCTCTCAGAAACTGTCTGAGCAGAGGATGAGAGAAGACAGGAGGATCCAAGCTGTATTCTGCTGAAATAGCCGATGCATGTATCTTGATGGAAGAATAGGACAGGCCTGTATGGAAGAGCTCTGCCAAGTACTCCAGGATGTTGGCTATGTTCACCAGTGTCACATCTTGCCCCCTTGCAGTACTCCAAATGAGATATCTTTTCCATTTTGCTGCATAATTCTTTCTTGTTGAAGGTCTACGAGCCTCCAGGATTATGTCTTTAACCCTTTGGGATAAATTTGGGTTAATTGCTGTTATGTAATGTTCCAGGCAGTTAGCTGCAGAGTTTTCAGGTTTGGATGCAGGATGTTGTAGTTGTTCTGTGTTAACAGTAATGGGATCAGGGTAGTGTCCATATTTGTTCCCGGACATGCTCCTCAGCAATGGATACCAATGTTGTCTTGGCCAGTCTGGAGCTATCAGAATGATCCTCGGACGTTCCTCTTTGATCTTCAGAAGCACCTTGTGCATCAAAGGAAGTGGTGGGAATGCGTATGCTATCAGGTTTTTCCAACTGAAAGATAGGGAGTCCACCTTCCAAGCAAGTGGGTGGTACGTCCTTGTGCAGAATTTCTTTCGCTGGTGATTGAGTGGGGATGCAAACAAGTCTATTTGTGGTAATCCCCATTCTCTTGTGATGGCTTTGAAGATGTCCGGATGCAGCATCCATTCGTGGGCATCTGTGGTAGTTCTGCTTAATATGTCTGCTAGAATGTTTTCCTTCCCGGTACATAAATTGCTTGTAACTGAATGTTGTAGCCCAGAGCCACATCCCATAGGTCCAGTGCCAGCCGGCATAGAGGGTATGAATGTGTGCCTCCCTGTTTGTTTATGTACCACATAACTGTGGTGTTGTCTGTCCTTATCATCAACTGACCTTCTTGGAGAAAAGGTCTGAATGACTGGATTGCCAATTTTACTGCCATCATTTCCTTTAGATTTATGTGCAGGTGCAGCTGGTCTTGAGTCCATAGGCCTTGGATGCACTTGCCCAGCATGTGTGCCCCCCAACCGAGGTCTGAGGCATCTGTCGTGATGGTTTGTCTTGGTTGACTTTTGCAGAAGGGCAATCCTGTGTTTGATTGACAGGCCTGAGCCCACCATAGGAACTCTTGCTTCAGGCATGGGATTATTAGAATTTTGGTTTCTAGGCTGTGCTTGTGTTGGGACCACAAATTCTTTAGGTACCACTGTAGCTTTCTCATATGCAGTCTGGCATGAGGGACCAGTATTATGCAGGATGCCATGAAGCCTAGAGCTTGTAGCACTTTTCTTGCAGTTAGATGGTTCTGCTTTGTTAATGCCAAGAAGTAGAGAGGAAGTTGCTCTTTCTTTTCTGCAGTTAGGAATGCCATTTGTTTTGATGTGTCCAGTTCTGCACCCAGAAAGGTTATTCTTTGGGATGGAATCAGCCTTGACTTTTTTATATTGACTGTATATCCCAGGGCTTGCAGCAGGTAAATGACTCTTTGTAAGTCTTCTGTTAGCTTGATTTTGTTGTCCGCTTGTATCAGGCAGTCGTCCAGGAAGGGATAGATTTGAATCCCCTGAAGTCTGCAATGAGCGATTACTGATGCCAGGCATTTCGTGAACACTCTGGGCGCAGTAGATAAGCCAAAGGGCAATGCTGAGAATTGATAATGCTCTGATCCTGCAAGAAATCTGAGGTATCTTCTGCAAATTGGTCGTATGGGGACGTGCAGGTATGCCTCCTTGAGATCTAGAGTTACCAGCCAAGACTCCTTGCCCAGCATGGGAAGAAGCTGCTGTAGGGTCAGCATTTTGAATTTTGGAACAATGAGGAATGTGTTTAAAGCGGACAGGTCTAGAATAGGCCTCCATTTGTTTTCTTTTATTGGTACCAGGAAGAGCCTGGAGTAAAATCCCTTTCCTTGCTCCATAGATGGTACCTTTTCCACAGCTCTCATTCTTAATAATAGAGATATTTGCTTTCGAGCTTCTGTCCTTTGAGTAGGTGGTAGGTTTGGCATTCCTCTCTTTCCTGGTAGAGTATGGAAATGGAACCTGTAACCCTGGTCTATAGTTTGCAAAATCCATTTTTCTCTTGTGATGCAATGCCAGTTCTTTGAAAATAAGGTTAGCTTTCCGCCTAAGGGTTCTTCTAGTTGTTCCCTGGTAGGCGGTGCCACCGCCAAGTCACTGTGATTGAGTTGTTGTAGTGGTGGTGGCTGCATCCGTGCCTCGGTGGTTGTTACCTTGCCACTGGCGTCCCCTGTAGGCACCCCTGATTGGTTTCTGCCTCTAGAGCGCCTATTCCTGCCTCTTTGTGTCTTAGAGGAGTCCGGAAAGGACCAATTCTTGGAGGGCCAGTTCCTGCTAAACCTTGGAGGTTGAACTTGTAAGAAATCTTTCACTGTTTGTACAGATTTTGCCTTCTCTTCCATCTTTTTTTAGTACCTGCTGTGCAGGGGAACCAAATAAATTGACCTTGTCCATAGGTGCATCCAAAAGCTTTGATTTGACATGGTCTGGTAATGCCTGTTCTTTCAACCATGCATGTCTCCTGATAACTGTGCCAGTCATGGCTGATCTAAAGGAAGCCTCCAGTGCATCATAGCCACATTTTAAAGAATGGTTACTAACCTGCTGTATGTTATGTACCAATTCTTGAACATACTTTTTATCTAAAGATTCTTCAGAGGACAGCTTTTTAGTCAACTGGTCAAGCATAAACTCTTGATATTGAATCATATGAAATTGGCAGTTCAAAGCCCTAGCTGACAAAGTAGCAGAGGTGTAAACTTTTTTACCCCATCTCTCTAAGGACCTGGATTCCCTTTCAGAGGGGAGGGGTTTTTTAGTAGAAGTAGCTGCTACAGCTTTAGGGCCCTGGGAGATAGTCTCTGGATCTGCAAAAGGAGCCTTGTATAAATGGTGATGAGTGTCCGGGACCCTGCAGGAGCCGGAGGTAATGAATCAGGAGCAGTGCAAGCATCATTAAAAGCATCATCAACAACAGAAAGAACTGGAGGTATAGCTAAAGGCCTATGTTGTGGCAAATGTAGAAAGGTCCTAAGCCTTTTTCTGGAGTCTGAGAAATCTTGGCCCTGCCACTGAAATTGTTCCCTCATAGCATGCAAGGTTTCCCCAAAGGAAAATTCCTCAGGCGGAGAGGCTGAAGGGATGGACTCTTCAGCATCAGAGTCTTCGTAAGGAGAAAAAGGAGCCTCAGGAGGGTCTGTATGTTCTGAGTCATCAGAGGAATCATCTGTGGATACTGGCTCAGGGGGCTCTGCTCTAGGCCTCTTTTCTGGAGGAGGGAGAGGCCCTGTCTGGATGAGGCTGGGCTCCACGAATTAAAGAGATGAGATCCTCAGCCAAAGAAAGCATATGGGAGCTGGTGCTGGGCCTGTGAGAGGGGGGTTTGGCAGGCATCGTTTTTGATGCTTTGGCTGCTTTAGCCCTGGCAAAGGCCTTAATAGACATAGCTGCAGGAGGCCTAGCAGCTCCACGTGCAGGGGTTGAAATATCCAGGGGAATGGTGTCTGATAATTCCTGTGAAACCGCAACAGAAGGTTGAATTTCAGAAGCCGTTTCTACCAGGTTAGAAGAGGCCTCGGTAGAAGGCATGATTTCTGCTGAAGAAAGAACCGCTTGCTCGGTTTCGGCCGCGGATTTTTAGCAATGGAGGCCTTAACTCCCTTGGGGCCCTGTGAGATGGTTTCTGGGTCAGCAGCATGGCTTTTGTATAGAAATTGGTGTGAGTCAGGAACCCTGTAGTACCTGTCAGGCTTAACTGGAGCTGGAGGTAGAGAGTCCGGGTTAAGGCAGGCCTCCGAGTAAATATCATCCAGGATGTCCAAGACAGGAGGTATAGCCAGAGGCCTGTGCTGAGGTAGCAAGAGAAATTCCCTGAGCCTTTTCTTGGAATCTGAATAATCTTGGCCTTCCCCAGTGGAAGTGTTCCCTTAAGGTATGCAAAGTTTCCCCAAATGAGTAATCCTCAGGAGGGGATACAGAAGGGATGGATTCCTCCACATCAGAGTCTTCAAAAGGGGAGTAAGAATGTTCCTGATCATCAGAGTGCTCTGAAATAATGGAGCCCTGATCAGAGGAGGGGGAATCTTCCTCCACTCTGGGCCTTTTGTCCGGTGGGGGCTGAGAACCTCTGATAAGAGTAATTAAATCCTCAGCCATTTTAAGCATCTGTTTCTTAGGCATGGGGCCTGGAGATGGGCCCTGTGTAGCTGGTCTCTTAGAGTGCATGGTTGCTTTAGACTTAGTGAAAGCCTTGATGGAGAAAGAAGAGGAAGGTCTTAAGACACATTGAGTGGAGGTGGACCTGTCCACATTCTGAGTTTCAACGCCAAAGTGGCTTCGGTATCTGTAGTTGGGGTGTGGGCCGAGGAGCCTGCGACCTCGGGCACAGGAGACACCGTCAAAGAAGTGTCTTCGGTAGTCAGGGGCTCTGTAGACGCTTCGCTGAGAACCGGACCACGTGTAGTCGGCTTTGGCGTGGTGTCGGTAGAGGCCGCGGTCCTCATGTGTTGGTCCTTATCTTTGCGTTTTTTAGACAAAAACGGAGTCGGAGTATCCGACGACATAGTATAGTTAAATGCTTTCCCAAAATAATGCTTTGCGAACTCCGCCCGATGCTTAATAGTGCGTTTGTTGAATGTAGCACAAAAGCGACAGACCGAGACGTTGTGGTCTGGGCCTAAACAAGGTATACAGAGGGAATGGAAATCCTTATGCGGTATTTGCTTCCCACAAGAAATACAATTATTAACTTTGTCTGACATCGGTCTGAGGCAAGAAAAGTTTCCCCAACGGGGTACTTAGATTTTAAGAAGACTTCGGTTTCCAAATTTTCGTAATCTCAGGAGCTGGCCGACCGGCACTTGCGAACTGCTTCTGCTTCGGGCACCGCGCGGCAAGAAAGACTGAAGAAAATGGCGTTGGCTGGTTCCTTTATACCCCTGTCGCACTGATGTCAGGGAAGAAGCGACGACAACCGACGCCGGACCTAGACTTTGGAATTCGGCTGACCGAGGACCCGCCTGACGGCAGGAGAACCCATCTGTTATGACTGCAGCTGTATGCATGATGAACATCCACAGTCTGTGCCGAGGGTGGTGCAGATGTGTAAGTCATCACAATGTCTGTAGATACCACTGGAGCAGAACTCGGAGCTGATGTGGTCGGAACAGACGAGGCAATCTTGTGCTCTGTGGAAGACTTTTGGGCCTTGTGCTTATGAGGCTTGCCCTTATCACCAGCCGGTGAAGAAGAGTCATAATGAGGACTTTTTTGTCCTTAGATGGTTGAGACATCCGACAAAGAAAGAGCCATAGAAAGAGAAGGAAGCAGGCCTTTTAAAATAAGCTTATTTCTTCTTTCATTCAGTGTCCACTGACTGAAGCGGACACAAATCTGACGGGGAGGTTTCACAGATAAGTGTGGAACCCCCAGACAATATACACACATTCCGCATGCAGGTCGCTACTGGGGAGTTTACCACTGCAGGAAGTGCAATGCTTAAACCCCAAAGTCCCTTTCTTTTCAGACATACTCAAAAAGAAACAATTCAACAATCCAAAAGGGGATAGAGAAGGAAAAGAAAAAAAAATACCAACAATGGTATTGAGAATACCACAAGGGTAAAGAAGGGTGTTACCAACAATGGTAAAGAGGAGATACCCGTGGGTAGAGCTGGTTAAGACAAACAGGTACAAAAGAGTTTTTAGGAGAAAAAAAGTACAGTTTTGTACCTACCATAAATGTAGATGTTTGAGTGTTCACCCTGCTGCAGTCATCACACTTGGGTTATCCTGCCATCAGGTGGTCCCGCAGTCGGCCAGAGTTCCAGTCTTGGTCCAGCGTCGGTTGCTGTTGCTTCTTCCCTGACGTCAGTGTGCCAGGGGTATATAAGAGACATCCAACGCCATTTTCTTCAGTTTTTCTTGCCCCAGATGTCAGGTGCCCCCCAATAGGAGGTCACTACATATTGCCAATAAAACATGTAAAGAACATACAAAGCATACCTTCAGCTATAAGCAAATACACCACAAAGGTTGTATCAGATAGAAAGGCATAGAAAGGTTCAGCTAGGTCAGAGGGGATGGAGGGAGGGTAACCTGGACTGCAGCAGGGTGAACACTCGAACATCTACATTTATGGTAGGTACAAAACTGTACTATGTTCATCGTGTTACCCTGCTGCAGTCATCACACTTGGGTTGAATCCCAAAGCTAAGGATGGGTGGTGGAGTTAAACAGGGTTTGAAGAAGCTAGTAGGACCTGCAAAACTGCAGTGGCAAAGCCAGCTCTAGTCTTAGAGTATAGAGGTAAGTGATAGTGTCTGGTGAAGGTGTGCACTGAACTCCAAGTTGCAGCTTCCAGAATATCCTTGGTTGGTACTCCCTGAGAAAGGCTGTAGATGTAGCTGTAAGCCCTGGTGGAGTGGGACCTAATGGTAGCAGGAACCGGTTTTCCATGATGGGTGTAGCAGAAATGTATACAATGTCCGATCCATTTTGAAATGGTCTGTTTTGAGATAGCTTTTCCTTGTGATGCTGTAGCATAGGATACAAGGAGCTGGTCAGATTTTCTGAAAGCCTTAGTTTTATCCAAGTAGTAACGTAGTTGCCTGTGAATGTCCAAAGAGTGCAGGAGTCTTTCTCCTTTGTTCTGGGGGTTTGGGAAAAAGGTGGGTAAATGAATGGTTTGGTTTAGGGCCACACTGGATACCACCTTTGGCATAAAGGAGGGGTTAGTTCATAGAGATAGACTGTATTGATGAAAAATGAGGAAAGGCTCCACTGTCATTAGTGCCTGTAGCTCTGAGACTCTTCTGGCTGAAGTTATTGCTAGCAGCAGGACAGTTTTTCATGATAGAAACTTTACATCAGCTGAGAAAGCTGGTTCAAAAGGCGGCAGTGTAAGCTTTTCCAGAACAAAGTTGAGATCCCAAGTTGGTGTTGGTGCTCTCCTGGGCGGTCTTATGTTCTTGGCCCCTCTCAGGTACTGTCTTAGGAGTGGATGTGAAAATAAAGGATGATCCGTATTGTAGTGAGCTGATATCGCTGAGGCGTGGATCTTAATAGATGAAAAGGAAAATCCTTTGTGTAACATCTCAGTTAAGTATTGTAGAATCTGAGGAATGTCTGGCTCAAGGGGATTTTGGCCTTTAGCCTGGTTCCAGGTGCAAAATCTTTTCCATTTGTCTAAATAGGCTTTCCTGGTGCTGGGCCTCCTGGCCTCCAGAATGACATCCATAACAGCTTTAGATAGAGGAGTTGGCTGGTTGTTTAGGTGATTTGCCATGCAGCCAGATTTAAAGTCTTGAGCTGGCTGTGTAGAATCTGTCTTGCTGGGTGAGCAGGTGAGGAATTTGTGGTAAAATCCATGGTGGGCCGTGGGCCATGTTCCTTAGTATTGGGTACCAGTGCTGGCGTGGCCAGTCTGGAGCAATGAGTATCATTTGTGGCCTCTCTAATCTGACTTTCAGCAACACCTTTGCTAGAAGAGGCAGTGGAGGGAAGGCATACAGTGTCAATGTTTTCCAACTGAATGTGAGGGCGTCCACTTTCCAAGCTTGTGGGTGGAATGTCCTTGTGCAAAATTTTTGAAGTTGGTAGCTTTGGGGGTTGGCAAACAGATCCATGTCTGGGCGTCCCCATTTTTGACTTATTGCAAATACCTGTGGATCCAGTTTCCACTCGTGGGGATCCATGATGTTTCTGCTTAGGTCATCTGCCAATGTGTTTTTCTTTCCTGGCAGGAATTGTGCTTGTAACTGAACTTGGTAAGTCAGTGCTGTGTTCCACAAGGTCATTGCTTGCCTGCATAGAGGGTAGGAGTGTGTATCCCCTTGCTTGTTTATGTACCACATTACTGTGGTATTGTCTGTCTTTATTATTAGTTGTCCTGGGTGTAAGATGTCCTTGAAAGCTGTTAGGGCATTCTGTACAGATAGCATTTTTTTGATTGATGTGCAGATGCCTTTGATCTGTAGTCCAATTGCCTTGAATGCACTGTCCTGCCATGCGTGCTCCCCAGGCATAGTCCGATGCATCTGTTGTTATAGTTTGCCTGGCTGTGGGTAAGGTAAAAGGCTGACCCTTGTTGAGGTGACATGCCTGTGCCCACCATAGAAACTCCTGTTGAAGGCAGGGAATGAGTGGTGGTATTGTTTCCAAGCTGTGGCTGTGTTGAGTCCATACGCTTTTCAGGTACCATTGTAATTTCCTCATATGCAGTTTTGCAAATGGTATTAGTAGTATGCAAGATGCCATGAATCCCAAGGCCTGCAGAATTTTTCTTGCAGGGAGTTGGGTCTTTGTTGCCATTATTTTGAAGTATTGAGTCAGTTGTTGTTGCTTGTCTAGCGTGAGATAAGCCATCTCGGCCATTGTATTCAAGCTGGCACCCAGGAATATTATGTTCTGTGAGGGCACTAGTTTTGATTTCTTTTCGTTTACTGTGTACCCTAGGCAACTTAGAAGATGTCTGACAAACGCCAGATGTTGTAAAAGAATGTCCTTGCTTTCTGCTTGAATAAGGCAGTTGTCCAGGTATGGGTATATTTGAATTCCTCTGACTGCAGTATGCAATTACTGGTGCCAGGCATTTTGTGAAGACTCAGGGTGCAGTAGATAAGCCAAAGGGCAGTGCAGAGAATTGATAATGGGTTGAATCTGCAATGAAACGGAGGTATATTCTGCAATTTTGTCTGATAGGGACATGCAGGTATGCCTCCTTGAGGTCCAACGTTACTAGCCAAGCCTTCTTGCCCAACATGGGAAGAAGCTGCTGTAGTGTTAGCATCTTGAATTTGGGTACTTGCAAATAGGTGTTTAGAATTGAAAGGTCCAGAATGGGTCTCCATGCTTTGTCCTTTCTGGGGACTAGAAAGAGTCTCGAGTAAAATCCTTGTCCTTGCTCCTGTGTAGGTACCTGTTGAATGGCTCTCATGTCCATGAGAGCTGTAATTTGTTTTTGTGCCTCTGCCCATTGATTTGGTGGCAGGTTTGGCATTCCTTTTATCCTTGGCAAGGTGTGAAAATGGAATCTGTATCCTTGTGTTACAATGTCTAGGACCCATTTGTCTTTTGTGATGATGTGCCAGTTGTCTGCAAAAAGTGCTAATTTTCCTCCCAAGGGAACTGCCAAGAGAGTTTTGCTTGGCAGTTTGAGGGTTAAGTCATTTTGTTTGTCTTCTAGTAGCTTGGGGCCTGTCTTCTCCTCCTTTCTGGGTAGCGGCACCCCATTGGTGAGGTTTGTAAGGGCCTTGTGACTGACCTCTGCCCCTTGGGCATCTGTATTTGCCCCTCTGTGGTCTGTCAGAAGTTGGAAAGGACCAATTTTTTGTTGGCCAATTTCTGCTGAAACGAGGGGGTTGTACCTGTAAAAAATCCTTGACCGTCTGCATAGACTTTGCCTTATCCTCCATTTTCTTTAAAACCTCTTCTGCTTTGACACCAAATAAAACATCCTGCTGTAAAGGTGCATCCAATAATTTTGCTTTAACATGATCAGGCAGGGTTTGTTCTTTTAACCAAGCATGTCTGCATATGACAGACCCTGTCACAGCTGCTCTACAGGAAGCGTCCAATGAATCAAATCCACATTGTAAAGTATGTTTGCCCACCTGTTCAGCTGCATGCAACAGATCCTGCATTTCCTTGAATTCGGACTGTTCAGAATGCGTGCTCATCTTTTGTTTTAATTGAGACATTAGGAATTGCTGATATTTCAGCATGTGAAACTGACAATTTAATGCTCTCATAGCTAGAGTAGCTGAGGTGTATACCTTCTTTCCCCACCTATCTAGTGCTCTGGAGTCCCTTTCAGAGGGTACAGGATTTTTAGCCATAGAAGCCTTAGCCCCTCTGGGACCCTGGGAAATTGTTTCTGGGTCAGCAACAGGGCTTTTATAAAGGAATTTGTGAGAGTCAGGTACTCTGTTGTATCTGTCTGGTTTGGCTGGAGCAGGAGGTAGAGAGTCTGGATTTAGACTAAATTCTAAGTAAACATCATCCACAATGTCTAAAACTAGAGGGATAGCAAGTGGTCTGTGCTGGGGAAGTAAAAGGAACTCTCGGAGCCTTTTCTTTGAATCATAGTCGTCCTGGCCTTCCCAGTGGAAATGTTCCCTCATTGTATGTAAAGTTTCTCCAAAGGAATAGTCTTCAGGGGGAGATGCTGAGTGGATAGAGTCTTCAGCATCAGAGCCTTCATAAGGGGGAAAGGAGTAATCCTGTTCCTCAGAAGAATCTGAGGAAACTGAAACCTGGTCAGAGGAGGCATAATCCTCCTCTTGTCTTGGCCTTTTGTCTGGAGGGGGTTGGGAACCCCTGATTAGGGTAATCAAATCTTCAGCTATCTTAAGCATCTGTTTCTTAGGCATGTGGCCTTGAACTGGAGACTGACGTACAGTCTTTTTAGGTGTTAATGGAGTTTTAAGCTTAGCATAAGATTTAATGGTGAGTGTAGTCGGTCTGAAGACACCTTCTGCAACCAAAGGCGTTTCTACTGCACCGGGATCTCCTCCTGCTCTGGTGTCGGAAGGGCCTAATGAAGATGGCTGCGTCGGCCTAGTACTCTCCGTTTGAGAAACCGAAGCTGTCTGGTGTTCCAATTCTGCGGTCATCAGGGGCTGCGTAGACGCCTCACTGAAATCCGGAGAACCAGCGAGAGGCCCAGCAGAGGCCTCGGAGTCTGGTTTGGTTCTAGGCTGCCTGTCCTTATCTTTGCGTTTTTTATGCATGCTGGTCGTCGGTTGCTCCGACGGCATGGTATAATTAAATTTCCTACCAAAGTAGTGTTGAGCGAAATCAAAACGACGCTTGATAGTTCGTTTATTGAACCTAGCACAAAACAGACAACCAGTGACGACGTGGTCTGAGCCTAGGCAAGGAATACAATAAGAATGGAAGTCCTTATGAGGTATTTGCTTCCCACAAGAAATGCAATTGTTAACTTTTTCTGACATCGGACTGAGGCAAGAAAAGGTTCCCCAATGGGGTACTTAGCTTTATTGAAGACTTCGAACTGAAATTCGATTAGAAAATCTCAGGTGTCGGCCGACCGGCACTTGCGATCTGCTTCTGCTTCGGGCACCGCGCAGCAAGAAAGACAGAAGAAAATGGCGTTGGATGCCTCTTATATACCCCTGGCACACTGACGTCAGGGAAGAAGCGACAGCAACCGATGCCGGACCAAGACTTTGGAACTCTGGCAGACTGCGGGACTGCCTGACGGCAGGATAACCCAAGTATGATGACTGCAGCAGGGTAACACGATGAACATCTTGTAAAATACAAAAAATTTTGACAAATGCACTTGGCTGGAAAGCTCGGTGAAACGCTGTTATATGGCTGCGCAACAAACGAGATCGGAGATGACTGGGAAAAGGGCATTGTGGGTAGCAGCTTAGCTCGAGAGTTTTTGGTATATGCAAGCTTAGTGTTAGGCTGACTCGGTTCCGAGGGCTCGGAACTGAACCCATCAGTGATGAATAGGAAGAAGATTAACAACTTCAGATTGAAGGGTTCCACAGCCATAAGGGCCTGTAACTCAGACACACTTGCTGAAGTGATGGCTAGCAGTAAGGCTGTTTTCCAAGAGAGGCATTTTAACTCTGCTGTAGCAGCAGGCTCAAAAGGGGGAAGCGTGAGCTTCTCTAGTACAAAGTTAAAGTCCCAGACAGGAGTGGGAGCTCTCCTAGGGGGTCTTAAATTGTTAGCTCCCCTCAGGAACTGTTTGATCAGAGGGTGAGAGAAGAGGGGTGGCTTAGTATTGTAATGAGCTGAGATGGCAGAGGCAAGAATCTTAACTGATGAGAAGGATAGGTCTCTGTGGAGCAGCTAGCTCTGCTAGGTAATCTAGGATTTGAGGCAAGGAGGGCACGGGCTGTGCCCTTCCCTTGAGACTGGCTTCAAGAACAGTACCCATTCCACTTTTCTGAATATGATTTCCTAGTACTGGGCCTCCTGGTCTCAAGGATAACATCCAGCACCTGTTTGCTGAGGGTTGCTGATGTATTCAGGGAATAAGCCAGGCTGCCAGGTTCAGGGTTTAAAGCCGAGGATGCAAAAGCTGTCTCTCCTGCTGGGACAGCAGAGGGGGGGGGGGTTCTGCTGCAGGTGCCATGGTGGTACTGCTGTCAGACTGCATAGGAGTGGGTACCACTGCTGGCGTGGCCAATCTGGTGCAATATGGATCGTCCTTGGCCTGTCCTGTTTGATCTTGAGGAGTACTTTTGGAAGGAGGGCAGAGGGGGAAAGGCACAGATTGAGAGGTTTTCCCATGTGAAGGATAGGGCATCCACTTCCCAAGCTTGGCTGTGGGGAATTCTGGTGCAAAATTTTAGTTGATGGTTTTGGGGGGGACACAGAGGTCCACCTCTGGTGTCCCCCACCTGTGTATTAGAAGTTTGAATTAGTTTGGTTCCAGTTTTCGTGTGGGTCCATTAGATTTCTGCTTAAGTCATCTGTCAGTGTATTTTAGTTTGCCTGGCAGGAACTGAGCTTGCAGGTGCACTTGGTTGCTTAAAGCTGTGTTCCACAGAGCCATGGCTAACTTGCAGAGTGTGTAAGAGTGAGTTCCCCCCTGCTTATATACCACACAACTGTGGTGTTGTCTGTCTTTATTAGTTGTCCTGGCAGGATATGGTATTTGAAAGCTGTCAGTGCATCCTGTACAGCTAATATTTCTTTTTGACTGATATGCAAGTGAATTTGTCCTGGGCTCCATTTACCTTGAATGCATTTGCCTGCCATGCGAGTCCCCCATGCATAGTCTAATGCATCTGCTGTCAAAGTTTGGACGGCGAGGGGTTGTGAGAAAGGGAGTCCCTTGTTGTGGTTATAAGCCTCTGCCCACCAAAGGAACTCTGTCCTCAGGCAAGGAATAATAGGAATCACTGCTTCCAGGTCCTGGGAATGTTAACACCAGAGACTTTTTAAGTACCATTGAAGTTTCCTCAAATGCAGTCTTGCATGAACCCTAGGGCTTGCAGTATTTTTCTTGCAGATAGCTGAGTTTGGGTGGCCAGTAGTTTGAAATAATTTGTCAAATAAAACTGCTTTTCTGGAGTGAGGAATGCCATCTGGGAAGTTGTGTTCAACCTTGCTCCCAGGAATACAATATTTTGGCTGGGTACCAGATGTGATTTATTTTCGTTGATGGTGTACCCCAGAGAAGTTAGGAGTCTCTTTACAAACGTCAGGTGCTGAAATAGCAATTCCTGACTGTCTGCCTGAATCGGGCAATCGTCCAAGTATGGGTAAATTTGAATATTTCTCTGCCTGCAGTAAGCAATGGCTGTAGCCAGGCATTTTGTGAATACCCTGTGTATTCACTGTTGCAGTCATCACACTTGGGTTATCTGCCTGCAGGTAGTCCTCAGTCGGCCCGAATACCAGTGTCTTGGGATTTCTGCATCGGATTCTGTCGCTTCTTCAATGACGTCAGGTCGTCAGGGGTATAAAACATGCAGCCGACGCCATTACATCAGTTTTAATTGCCCCAGATGTCAGGGGCCCCCAAACAGGAAGCAATTACATGGTGTGGAATACCCCCAGTAAAACGTAAATACCACTGTTATAAAATATGGCCAAAAAGGATAGGTAGAAAGTATAGAGAAGTCAGGGAGCTGGAGAGGGGGTAAAGTACAGTTTTGTACCTACCATAAATGTAGATGTTCGAAGATCCACATTGCTGCAGTCCTTACACTTGGGTAGTCCGCTGTCCTCGGTCGGCCCGAATATCAAAGTATAAGGCTGACGTCGGTCAAGGCGCATTTGACTGACATCAGGACGTCAGGGTACAAATGCGCATGACCGACGTCATATCCTCAGTCTTTTCTTGCCCCAGATGTCAGAAGACCCTAAAAATAAAGGTCAAAACCAAAAGACAGCAAACAAACAACCAACCACCCGTGCACTAATTATATGTACAATATATACAATATACACAATATTTACAACCCAACCCACACAACCACCTCTAACTACAGAGGGAAGGAGGGAGGAATTGGACTGCAGCAATGTGGATCTTGAACATCTACATTTATGGTAGGTACAAAACTGTACCATGTTCTTCATCTCACATTGCTGCAGTCCTTACACTTGGGTAGAATCCCAAAGCAGAGGTAAGGGAGGATGGTCAAACTATAAGGAAGCAGGAGCTGCCAAAATGCCCTGCAAAACAGCAGTGGCAAAACCAGCCCTGGATTTAGAGTAAAGTGGTAGGTGATAATGCCTAGAGAAAGTATGCACTGAACTCCAAGTAGCTGCCTCCAAAATATCCTTGGTTGCCACTCCCTCAAAAAGCTGTCAAGTGGCAGTAGCCCTAGTGGAATGAGGCCTAATCCCAGCTGGAATCTCCTTGCCATGATGGGAATAACAGAAAGCAATGCAAAACCCAATCCACTTAGAAATAGTTTGTTTTGACACAGGCTTGCCCTGAGAACTCAAAGCAAAAGAAACAAATAACTGCTGAGACTGCCTGAACCCTTTAGTTCTGTCCAAATAATATCGCAACTGCCTGTGTACATCTAAAGTGTGCAAAATCTTTTCCCCTTTATTTTGGGGATTTGCATAAAAAGTGGGCAAATGAATAGTTTGGTTTAAAGCCACACTAGAAACCACTTTAGGCATAAAGGAAGGATTAGTACATAAAAATACCCTATCCTTATGGAAAATTAAGAAAGGCTCAACCGCCATAAGGGCCTGTAATTCAGATACCCTTCTTGCAGAGGTAATGGCCAACAAAAAAGCAGTCTTCCATGATAAATATTTCAACTCAGTAGTAGCTGCAGGCTCAAAAGGTTGTAGAGTGAGTTTCTCCAACACAAAATTGAGATCCCAAGCAGGAGTAGGAGCTCTTCGTGGGGGTCTTATATTCTTTGCCCCTCTAAGAAATTGCTTGAACAAAGGATGAGAAAACAATGGTGGATCACAGTCATAGTGAGCTGAAATTGCTGCAGCATGAACCTTAATAGAAGAGAAGGACAAACCTTTGTCCAGTAACTCAGTAAGATATTGAAGAGCCACACTTAAATTAGGCTCAGAAACATCAAAATCCTTTGCTGCACTCCAAAATAAAAATCTCTTCCATTTATCTGCGTACACTTTCCTTGTACTAGGCCTTCTAGCTTCCAAAATCACATTCAAAACTTGTTGTGGAAGTTGAGACCCTCTATGGTTCAAAACAGAATATGCCAGGCTGTTAGGTGAAGAGAGTGAAGTTTGACATTGAGCAAATGACTGTCCTCCTGAGACAACAGGTGTGGAATCGAAGGCAAAGGCCATGGAGGTTTCCGTACCAGACTTCTCAGTAATGGGTACCAGTGCTGTCGAGGCCAATCTGGAGCTATTAAAATCATCCTTGGCTTGTCCTGTCTGACCTTTAGAAGTACCTTTGGGAGGAGAGGCAGAGGTGGAAAGGCATACACATGAAGATTGCTCCAATTGAAAGAAAGAGCATCCACTTTCCACGCTGTGGGATGAAACCTTTTTGTGCAAAACTTTGGCAGCTGATGGTTTAGTGGAGAAGCGAACAGATCTATGTCTGGAGTTCCCCATGACACTGTCAATTTCTGAAATACATGAGGATCCAATTTCCACTCGTGGGGATCCATAATTGCTGCTCAACACATCTGCTAAGGAGTTCTGTGCTCCTGGCAGAAACCTTGCCTGAAGATTGAGCTGTAAACTGAGAGCAGTCTCCCACAAAATCATTGCTTGCCTGCATAGAGGATAAGAATGTTCCCCTTGCTTGTTGATGTACCACATGACAGTTGTGTTGTCTGTTAGAATCAACACCTGCCCTGGAAGAAGTAAATCCTTGAAAGCAATTAATGCAAACTGGACTGCCAACATCTCCTTCAGGTTGATATGTAGATGTTGTAGTCTGGCAGGCCACTTGTCTTGTATCCACTTTCCATTTAGATGAGCTCCCCAAGCTTTGTCTGAGGCATCTGTCGTTAAAATCTGACTCGCCTCTGGCCGGGTCACAGAGAGTCCCTTGTTTAGGTGACATTCCTGAGCCCACCACAAAAATTCCTTTTGAATGCAAGGTATTATTTGAATGACAGTGTCCAGATCCTGGCAGTGCTGCTGTGTCCATACATTTTTGAGATACCATTGCAGCTTTCTCATATGCAGTTTGGCATTGGGAAGCACCAGAATACAAGATGCCATGAACCCTAAGGCTTGAAGGACTGCCCTTGCAGTCAGCCCGGACTGATGAGATAGTTGATGGAAGTAAAGGGAAAGACTCTTTTGTTTGTCCGGGGTTAAAAAGGCCATCTGGGATGCTGTATTCAGTCTTACACCCAGAAAGCACATGTCCTGAGAGGGTACTAGACTGGACTTTATTTCGTTCACAGAATACCCCAGGCATCTTAGCACTGCTATCACATACTCCAAATGATGAAGAAGCTCTTCCCTTCCTTGAGCCAGAATCAGGCAGTCGTCCAAATAAGGATAGATCTGTATTCCTTTTAGCCTGAAGAAAGCTATCACTGGAGCCAGAACTTTCGTGAATACTCTGGGCAGTAGATAAGCCAAAGGGCAATGCAGAGAACTGATAGTGAGAAGTCCCAGCTCGAAACGCAGATACTTCCTGCAACTTAGTCTGATAGGAACATGAAGGTAAGCCTCCTTGAGATCCAAAGTTACCATCCAATGATCTTTGCCCAGCAGAGGTAAAAGCTGTTGTAACGTCAACATTTTGAACTTGGGAATGTCCAGATAAGTGTTGAGGATAGATAAATCCAAAATTGGTCTCCACGTGTTCCCCTTCTTTGGTACTAGGAACAGGCGAGAATAAAATCCTAGGCCCACTTCTGGCATAGGGATGTATGGCCCCTAGTTGAAGTAACAGAGAAATTTGCTTGTGAGCCTCTATTCTTTGTTGAGGAGGAACGTCTGGCATGCCTCTGAAAGGAGGCAAGGTATGGAAATAAAACCTGTAACCTTGGTGTATGATATCCGATACCCATCTGTCTTGGGTAATTAAACTCCAATTTTCTTTGAAAAGTGCCAACCTTCCTCCCAAAGGTGCTGCCAGACGAGAGGGCTCTGGCAGCCGAAAAGGTAGGTCATTGGGTCTGTTTACGAAAGGACTGACCCCTGCCCTCACCTGAAGACTGTGCAGGAGAACTCCTTGTTCTAGGCCTGAAAGAGCCCTGAGCTCTGCCCCTACCACGTCTAGATCTACCCCTAGACTGGGAATCATAAGAAGGATACGTCCACCCTTTAGCAGGCCAATTTCTACTAAACTTTGGAGGCTGAACCTGCAAAAAATCTTTAACAGTCTGCATAGACTTAGCCTTGTCTTCCATTTTCTTTAAAACTGCCTCAACAGGAGAACCAAACAACACATCAGATTGTAAAGGAGCATCCAAAATCCTTGTTTTAACATGGTCAGATAAATTTTGATCCCTCAGCCAGGCATGCCTGTGAAGAACTGACCCAGTGGCAGCCACCCTAGACGAGGCCTGTACAGCATCAAAACCACATTGCAAAGAATGCTTACCCACCTGTTCAGAAACATGTACTAAATCTTGTAACTCTTTACAATCAATACCTTCCGCCAGAGCATCAACCTTAGACTTCAACTGTGAAAGGAGATAGTTTTGGTATTTTAACATGTGAAACTGGCAATTCAAAGCCCTCATAGCTAGAGTGGAAGAAGTATAAACTTTCTTTCCCCATCTATCCAAGGCCCTGGCTTCTTTATCTGCAGGAACCGGATTCTTGACAACAGAAGCCTTAACACCCTTAGGCCCCTGGCTAACAGTTTCTGGGTCTGCCCTAGGACTCTTAAAAAGATACTTATGAGCTTCAGGCACCCTGTAATACCTATCCGGTTTAACAGGAGCAGGAGGTAGAGAATCAGGATTAAGAGAAGCCTCTGCAAAAACATCTTCCACTACATCCAAAGCAGGAGGTATAGCCAAAGGCCTATGCTGGGGTAAAAACAAAAATTCCCTAAGCCTTTTCCTGGAATCAGAGAAGTCCTGACCTTCCCACTTAAAATGCTCCCTCATGGAATGAAGAGTTTCTGAAAAAGAAAAATCCTCAGGAGGGGAAGCAGAAGGAGTAGAATCATCCACATCAGAATCAGAATAAGGAGAGTACTCCTGCAAGTCTTCAGTCAAGACTCTGAAACATCCAAGCCTGCTCAAAACTCCCTAGCTCAGGCTCCACCCTAGGTCTCTTATCAGGAGGGGCAAAGAACCCTAATCAGAGTAATCAAATCTTCTGCCATTTTAAGCATATGCTTCTTGGGCACAGTTCCAGAAGAACTAGGGGTGACACCAACTGAAGCTAAACCTTGCCTGCCTCTAGGAGAAGCCTTAGAAACAGAAGGAGAGGGCCTAACCACCCTAGGCAGGAGGGAGTATAGTAACCTGAGAAGCCCCATCACCCTGGCCTACCTCCTGAGAGGCCACATCCTGCAATAACAAAGTCTCTCCTGGGATCCCAAAGAAACCTCCGTGGAACCACCGCTCCACCGACACCTCTAAAGAACCGGCGTCCGCACGGACGGTTCTTCTAGCCTAGGCTTCACTGTTTTGTCCTTGCTTCTTGAAGAAGCGGCCGGAGCATCCGACGGCATATTATAATTGCACCGCTTCCCAAAGACTAACCTGGCACAATCTAATCTCCTCTTTATAGTGCGCTTGTTAAATCTAGCACAAGAGCGACACCCAACAACGTCGTGCTCAGGCCCTAAACAAGGAATACACAAAGTATGATAGTCTCTATGCGGTATCTGTTTCCCACAAGTATTATAAGTATTCACTTTTTCTGACATCCGGTAAACCACTGAGGGAAGAAAAAACTAAAATATTCCCCAACGGGGTACTTAGCCAACTTTGACTCAGTCTGAAACTCCGACAACGAAAAATTTCAGAACGCCAACCGGCACTTGCAATACTGCTTCTGCATCGGACCATGGGGCAAAAAAGACTGAGGATATGACGTCGGTCATGCGCATTTGTACCCTGACGTCCTGATGTCAGTCAAATGCGCCTTGACCGACGTCAGCCTTATACTTTGATATTCGGGCCGACCGAGGACAGCGGACTACCCAAGTGTAAGGACTGCAGCAATGTGAGATGAAGAACATCCAGGACTGCAACAGTGAAAACACTCGAACACCTACATTTATGGTAAGTGTACACAGCTGTACTATGTTCTTCGTGTTTCACTGTTGCAATCATCACACTTGGGTTGATTCCCAAAGCTGAGGAAGGGTGGAGGTAGTCAGGAAGCATTAGGGCTGGCTAGCAGGACTTGTAAGACTGCTGTGGCAAATCCAGCTCTGGATTTAGAAAAGATAGGTAAGTGGTAATGCTTGGTGAAGGTGTGTACAGAACTCCAGGTTGCAGCTTCCAGATGTCCCTGCCTCCCCTGAGAAATGCTGTTGAGGTAGCCCAAGTGGAATGAGTTCTGATCCCCTGTGGGGTAAGTCGTCCATGGTGTTTGTAGCAGAAATGGATGCAGTGTGCTAACCATTTAGAAATGGTTTGCTTTGAAATGGCCTTGCTCTCTCTGCACCTGTAGCAAAAGCTAACTAGCAGCTGGTCAGATTTTCTGAAAGGTTTAGTCCTGTCCAGGTAGAACCTAAGCTACCTGTGCACTTCCAGGAAGTACTAGATCCTTTCCCCTTTATTTTGAGGATTAGGGAAAAAGGTTGGCAAATGAATGGATTGGTTTAAAGCCACACTAGATACCACCTTGGGCATAAATGAGAGGTTAGTCCTGAGGGAAACCCTGTCTGCATGGAAGACAATGAAAGGTTCCATGGCCATAAGAGCCTGCAATTCAGACACACTTCTTGGTGAAGTGATGGCTAGAAGTAAGGCTGTTTTCCAAGAGAGGAATTTTAACTCTGCTGTAGCAGCAGGTTCAAAGGGAGGAAGCGTGAGCTTCTCCAGTACAAAGTTAAGGTCCCAGACTGGAGTGGGGGCTCTCCTGGGGGGGGGGGGGTGTCTTAAATTTTTGGATCCTCTCAGGAACTGTTTGACCAGAGGGTGAGAGAAGAGGGAAGGCTCAGTATTGTAATGAGTTGAGATGGCAGAGGCATGAATCTTAACTGAAGAGAAGGATAGCCCTTTGTGGAGCAGTTCTGTTAGGTAATTTAGGATTTGAGGTAAGTTGGGCACGGTTGTGTCCATTCCCTGAGACTGGCTCCAAGAACAGTATCTTTTCCACTTTTCTGAATAGGATTTCCTAGTACTAGGCCTCCTTGCCTCAAGGATGACCTCCAGCACCTGTTTACTGAAGGTTGCTTTTGATGTGTTCAGGGGATGAGACAGGCTGCTAGGTTCTGGGTTTGCAGCTGTGGATGCAAAATCTGGCCCTCCAGCTGGGACAGCAGGGAAGGGATCTGAGGCAGGTGATAGGGTGGCACTACTGTCAGACTGCACAAAAGTGGGTACCAGTGCTGGCGTGGCCAGTCTGGTGCAATCACCGCCAGTCTGGTGCAATCAGAATTGTCCTTGGCTTGTCCTGTTTGATCTTTAGTAGAACCTTCGAGAGGAGGGGCAGAGGGGGAAAGAAATAGAGTGAGAGGTATTCCCATGTAAAGGACAGGGCATCCACTTTCCATGTTTGGCTGTGGGGCGTTCTGGTGCAATATTTGCTCATTTGATAGTTCTGCAGTGAAGCAGAGGTCCACCTCTGGTGCCCCCCCCCACATGTGGATCAAAAGTTTGAATGATTTGGGTTGCAGTTTCCATTCGTGTGGGTCCATTAGATTTCTGCTTGTCGTCTGCCAGTGAATTTAGTTTGCCTGGCAGGAATTGAGCTTGCAGGTGCACTTGATTGCTAAAGGCTGCGTTCCACAGAGCCATGGCTAACCTGCAGAGCAAGTAGGAATGGGTTCCCCCCTGCTTATGTACCACATAACTGTGGTGCTGTCTGTCTTTATCAACAGTTGCCCTGGAAGAATAAGGTATTTGAAGGCTGTCAGTACATTCTGCACAGCTAACATTTCTTTGACTGATATGCAGGTGCATTTGTTTTGGGCTCCATTTGCCTTGAACGCATTTCCCTGCCATGTGAGCCCCAAATGCATAGAATGATGCATCTGTTAGCGTTTGGGCGGGGGGTTGAGTGAAATGGAGTCCCTTGTTGCGGTAGCAGGCCTCTGCCCACCAAAAGAACTCTGTCCTTAGGCAAGGAATGATAGAAACCATTGTTTCCAGGTCCTGAGAATGCTGACACCAGAGACTTTTTAAGTACCATTGAAGTTTCCTCATATGCAGTCTTGCATATGGAATTAGTAGAATGCAAGAGGCCATGAACCCTAGGGCTTGCAGAATTTTTCTTGCAGATAGCTGGGTTTGGGTGGCCAGTAGATTGAAGTAGTTTGTCAAATAAATCTGTTTTTCTGGAGTGAGGAATGCCATCTGGGAAGTTGTGTTCACGCTTGCTCCCAGGAATACAGTCTTTTGGCTGGGTACCAGATGTGATTTCTTTTCATTGATGGTATTACCCCAGTGAAGTTAGAAGACTCTCTACAAATGTCAGCTGCTGAAGTAGCAATTCCTGACTGTCCGCCTGAATCAGGCAATTGTCCAAGTATGGGTAAATTTGAATTTTTCTCTGCAATATGCAATGGCTGGAGCTAGGCATTTTGTTAATACCCTGGGTGCAGTAGATAAGCCAAAGGGATGTGCAGAGAACTGGTAGTGCATACAGCCTGCTCTGAAACGCAGATATGGGGATGTGCAGATAAGCTTCCTTAAGTCTAGGGTGGCAAGCCAGGAGTCCTTGGCTAGCATAGAAAGCAGTTGTTGGAGCATAAGTATTTTGAATCTTGGAACCACCAGGAAGGTGTTGAGAATAGACAGATCCAGGACAGGGCGCCAAGAGTTTTCTTTTCTGGGTACCAGAAACAGTCTGGAGTAAAAACCTTTTCCCCTTTGCTCTGCTGGGACAGGATGAATAGCCTTGAAACTGAGAAAATAAGTACTTGCTTTTGGGCCTCTGCCCGCTGGTTTGGGGGGAGGTCTGGCCATCCACTTGGGGTTGGCAGTGAGTGGAAGTAGAATCTGTATCCCTGGGATACAATGTTTAAGACCCATATGTCCTGGGTAATGTACTCCCAAGTTTTGTGTGTGCAGGGCTAGTTTTACTCCTAAGGGTGCAAGTACTTGGGCAAAGCTTGGAAGGGTGAAGGACAAGTCATTGTGAACTTTTTCCATTGGATGGTGGCTTACCGCTCCCTGATTTTGAGGTGGGAGCACTCCATTGTTTAGATCTGTGCATACCCTGAGACTGTAGTCTTGGTGGTCTGCTGCCCCTGGGTCTGGACTGAGAAGGTCTGTGAGAGACTGGGAAAGACCAGTTTTTAGAAGGCTAATGCCTACTGAATCTAGGTGGCTGTACCTGTAGGAAATCTAACAGTTTGCATAGATTTAGATTTTCCTCCATCTTTTTGAGGATTTCTGCTTTAGTTCCAACAGACTTCTTGGTTTAATGGAGCATCTAGTAATTTTGCTTAGACATGGTCTGGCAAGATTTGTTCCTTAAGCCAAGCATGCCTTCTAAGAACAGACCCAGTGTCAGCAGCCCTGCAAGATTCTGCTAAGGCATCAAAACCACACTGCAAAGAATGTTTTCCAACTCGGTTAGCAGAATGCATTAACTCTTGCAAATCTTTATGTTCTGCACAATCAGGAATAGACATACATTTTTGTTTAATTAGTTCCATAACATGTTGCCGATACTTTAACATGTGAAACTGGCAATTTAAAGCCCTGATGGCAAGAGTAGCAGAGGTGTATACCTTCTTACCCCATCTGTCCAGAGCCCTAGAATCCCTGTCCGAAGGGGTAGGGTTTTTGGCTGTAGTAGCCTTAATGCCTTTAGGTCCCTGGGAAATGGTCTCTGGATCCACAGTAGGATATTTAAATAGGAATTTGAGAGAGTCAGGTACTCTAGTACCTGTCGGGTTTCCTGGGAGCTGGTGGCAAAATATCAGGGGTAAGACTGGATTCCATGAAGACATCATCTACAATTTCCAGAACAGGAAGGCTGGCTAGAGGCCTGTGCTGAGGCAAGTTTAAAAATTCCCCGAGTCTTTTTTTGGACTGCGAGTAGTCCCGGCACTCCCAGCGGAAATGCTCTTTGAGGGTATGAAAGGTTTCACTGAAAGAAAAATCCTCTGGTGGGGAAGCAGAGGGAATGGAATCCTCTGCATCAGAATCCTCATAAGTAGATAAAGGTATGTCCTGGTAATCAGAAGGGTCAGAGTCATCGTACTCATGATCTGAAAATACTTGCTTTTGGGCCTCTGTCCATTGGTTTGGAGGAAGGTCTGGCAATCCGCTTGGGGTTGGCAGAGAGTGGAAAATAAGCATTGTATCCCAGGGATATAGATTCTAAGACCCATCAGTCCTGGGTAATATACTCCCAGTTTTTTGCATGCAGGGCGAGTTTTCCTCCTAAGGGTGCACGTACTTGGGCATGGCTGGGAAGGATTAAGGAGAAGTCATTGTGAACTTTTTCCATAGGGGGTGGCTTACCACTCCCAGTTTTTGAGGAGGGAGCACTCCATTGTTTAGATCCGTGCATACCCTGAGACTAGTCTTTGTGGTCTATTGCCCCTGGGTTTGGGCTGAGAAGGTCTGGAAGGGGCTGGAAAGGACCAGTTTTTTGAAGGCCAATGCCTACTGAACCTAGGTGGCTGTGCCTGTAAGAAATCTGACAGTTTGTATGGATTTAGATTTTTCCTCCAATCTTTTTAAGAACTTCTGCTTTAGAGCCAAACATTCTTGGTTTAATGGAGCATCAAGTAATTTTGCCTTGACATGGTCTGGCAAGATTTGTTCCTTCAGCAAAGCATGCCTTCTCAAAACAAGACCCAGTGACAACAGCCCTGCAAGATGCTTCCAAGGCATCAAAACCACACTGCAAAAGTATGTTTACCAACTTGTTTGCATAATGCATTAAATCTTGTAAGTTCTTATTTTCTGCACAAGGAATCAACATTTTTTTTAATTAGATCAATAATATGCTGCTGGTACTTCAACATGTGAAACTGGCAATTTAAAGCCCTGATGGCAAGAGTTGCAGAGGTATATACCTTCTTACCCCATCTGTCTAGTACCCCAGAATCCCTGTCCAAAGGATAGGGTTTTTGGCTGTAAAAGCCTTAATACCTTTAGGTCCCTGGGAAATTGTCTCTGGATCCACAGTGGGATTTTTAAAGAGAAATTTGTGAGAGTCGGGTACTCTGTAGTACCTGCCAGGCTGTCTAGGAGCAGGTGGTAAAGTGTCAGGGGTAAGGCTAGATTCCATGAAGACATCTACAATATCCAGGAGAGGAGGAATAGCTAGAGGCCTATGCTGAAGCAAGTCTAAAAATTCAGAGTCTCTTTTTGGACTGTGGGTAGTCTTGGCATTCCCAGCGGAAATGCTTGCTTAGGGTATGCAAGGTTTCACCAAAAGAAAGGTCCTCTCTGGGGGGAGGCTGACGGAATTGAATCCTCTGCATCAGAGTCCTCATAGGTTGACAAGGGTATGTCTTGGTAATCAAAGGGGTCAGAGTCATCAGACTCATGGTCTGAAGAATCGCAAAGAAAATCAATTCTTTAGAGGGGGAAGGCTGGCTTCCCCTAATTAAAGTAATAAGGTCTTCAGCCAGACTAAGCATTTGTTTCTGTGGCATGGGAGCTTGAGAATGTGCTTTGGTCGTCGGTTTCTTCCTAGGTGTAGTACGAACTCTGGGCCTGAGAATTTTGGTTGATTTAGTCATTCAACAGAAGGTCTGAATACACCCTCAGAAGCCAGTGCCTGCAGAGGCTTCGGACCCATCCAAGGTACAGACATCCACAGGTTCCCATAGTCGAAGAAGCATCTCGCAGCATACCGGGCTCCAAATGGGTCTCAGTAGAGGCCTGCGAATCTGTAGAAGCGGGTAACGGGCTGCAAAAGCACCTCACTGAGTACTGGCGGTCTGGCGACCAGCTTAACGGAAGTATCGTAAGCAGTTTTGGACCTATGCGGTCTGTGTCTGTCTAACTTTGCGTTTTTTTGGAAAATCGGTAGTCTGATGACTTACCGAAGCCATTTCGGAATACGGAGAACGAGAGCGAAAGAATTGAGACAAAAACAGCCAGACGAATAGCTCAGGCATTGAACAAGGCACAAAACCGACAGCGAGGGATGTCGTGGTCTGGGCTTAAACAGGTGACTCAAAGAATGAAAATCTCCAAGGTATTTGCTTTCCACTAGCAAAACAATTAACTTTTTCTGACATTGGTTAGAGCAAGAAAAAAGGAAACCCGACGGGATACTTAGCTTTAGAAGACTTCAGGTTTGAAACTTGAAAAATGAAAATTTCAGGTAGCTGTTGACCGGCACTTGCAAACTGCTTCTGCTTCGGGCTCCTGCACAGCAAGAAAAACTGATGTAATTGTGTCGGCTGCATGTTTTACATCCCTGACATCATGGATAAGGCGACAGCATCCGACGCAGAAATCCCAGTATTCTGGCATTCGGGCCAACTGAGGGCTACCTGCAGGCAGATAACTCTAGTGTGATGACTGCAATAGTGAAACACGAAGAACATCTACCTGGTAAGAAAGAGCAGAGCCAACCCTGGGTCATGGCCCTCCAGACAGTACTAGCCCCGAGCTGTCGAGGGCCAAGGCCCCCCCAAGGGAAGAAACCAATCCGATAAACCCGGAACTGATCCCCTCCCCAGAGACTCAGCTCCAACCTCTCAGAGCTGAGATCTGAAAGCAACAAAATTGAGCTAGTCAGGGGACGCTGATGAAGTCGGAAAAGTATGCATATTCTGACCCAATGCCTCCCTTGGCTGAGCTGGGTCCTGGAATTCAGAAACAGGGAGAGTTTGAAGAGGAGAAAGCAACATTGGGGCTGGCAATGTCACACAGCCACAGCAGGCTGGAGATGCCAATTAATCCATCTCTATCTGGGGCCTGAGGAAGCTCATCATCCTGTCCATATATAATAGTTGTGTAAGACCTTACCATAACCACAGATGTCCTTCTCTTCTATTCTATGTTGCAGTACTCATAACTGTAGGGAGTAGCTGCCTGCAGCGCCAGCGTCTGGCCAGTATACCAAAGTCTTTGTCTTGGAGGGTACAGGTGATGTCGGCTACGAGGACCATAAACCGGCATTCGGTATAAAGCTGACATCTGCATGTACCCTCCTCAGAATAGTTTCTGCTGCATATACTATTACCCCTGAGGTTTTTCAGAAGGGTCCTGAGACCCTTAGACTAACATGCCTGCTAAGGCCAGGGCAGTAATAAGGCTATGCAGGTAGAGACTTGGGGAAGAAGATGGCCACAGGTGTTCATAAAATACCTGCTATAGCAGAAGAAACAGGGGGGTAGGAGTGTCGGACTGAATACTGCAACATAGGAGAGGAGGACATCTATGGTTATGGTAAGGTCTTACACAACTATGTCTTTCTATTCTGATGTTGCAGTATTCATAACAGTAGGGAGAGTACCAGAGCTTTTAAGTATGATCCTGGGAGGAGGAAGGGTTTCATTGGTCCAGGAGACCCTGTAGGATAGTTCTGGCAAAACCGGCTCTAGCACAGGATGCCATGTCGCTTGTAGTGTTTGGTCAAGGTGTGCACTGAGGACTAACTGGAATAGAAGGGGAATCAATGCCTTTGAAAAGCTGCTCTGGTGGAATGTGGTTTGATACTGCCTTGCAAGGTTTTTCAATGGTGGAGGTAGGAGGAGGAGATGGACTTGGAGATCCATGAGGCAATGGTTTGTTTATATACAGCTTTCCCTAGTGCTCTGGGATGGAAGGAAACAAACTGATGTCTTTGGTTTTGTCTAAGTAATATCTTAGTGGTCTGTGCATGTCCAGAGATTGAAGGGTCCCCTCTCTGAAGTATTTTGAGGATGGGGGTAGAAGACAGGTAGGTTAATGGTTTGATTCGACAGGAGTTAACTACCTTCGGCATGAAGGAGGGGATGCTCCTAAGCACCACTCTGTCCCTGTGAAAGACAAGGTAGGGGGGTGTGGCCATCAGGGCTTGGATCTCCAAAACCCTCCTGGCAGATGTGAGGGCAACTAGCAGAACTGATTTGAATGTACAAAATTTCAGAGAAGCAGAATGTGTGGGTTCAAAATGAGATGGTGCTAGCTTTTCTAATGCAAAGTTTAGATCCCATGGAGGAGGGATGAGTTTCCGTGGGGGGTTGATGTGGAGGACTCCTCTTAAAAAGAGTTTGACTTCCAGTCTGAAAGACAGGGGAGGTGAAATGGGCAGACAGGCAGAGATGGCAGACAAGTGGACTTTGATCGAGGAATATGTCAGTCCTGTTTGGAGTAGCTCACACAAGGACAGGACCCTAGGGATGGAGGTAGTGAAGGGGTCCTGTTTGTTCCTATGACACCAATTGGAGAATCTAAGCCACGTAGTTTCTCCTAGTGCTGGGTTTTCTGGCTTCCTCCTGCAGAACATTTAAGTACGTCCTCTGAGTAAAGGTGTCTGTAAGGGATCAGGATTCTATCATCCATGAGGTCAGTTTTGGACTGTTCAGCTGCAGGTGTAGCGGAGACCTCCTGTTCTGTGTGAGCAGGTCTATCCGGTGGAGTAACCTGCGGTGATTGTCCTTGGCTAGAGAAAAAAAAGAGGGGAAACCAATGCTGTCTTGGCCAAAAGGGGGTCAACAGTAGGATTTTTGGTTTGCCCCCTGAATTTTCAGGACAACTTTCTGGATCACAGTGAAAGGAGGAAGGCATACAGGAACACCCCCCCCCCCCATGAAAAGGAGAAGGCGCCCACTTTCCATGCTTGTGGGTTCCTTGTGCAGAAGTTGGGCATTTGGCTGTTGTCTGGGGAGGCAAAGAGGTCTGCTTGTGGAATACCTCACCTGTGTATCAGGTCTAGGAAAACCTCCCTCTGTAGCATCCATTCGTGAGAGGAGGCTGAAGTTCTGCTGAGAGGGGATATACATGGCCAACAGATGTGCTCTGATGGCATCGGCTAGATTCTAATCTGAATGGCCAAGTCTGCATAGAGGGTATGACCTGGTCCCTCCTTGTTTATGTACCACAGAACTGTCATGTTGTCTGTGACTACCTTTAAGGTTCCTAGCAGGATAGAGGGTTGGCATGTTAGTAAGGCTAACAGCAAGGCTCTCATTTCCTTGATGCTGATATGGTCTTTTACTCTGGACCATTTGCCTTGTACTGAGAGGTGCTGTTGACTTGTTTGCAACACTGCCCCCCAATCCTAGGTCTGAAGCATCGGTGTAAAGGCATTGAAGTGGAGCTGGGGTCTGAAGGTGGAGCCCTGGGTTGGTCTGTATTACAGACATCCACCACTGGATCTCCCTCTTTAAGCAAGGGAGGAGTGGGAGGTGCACATCCAAAGGGTTGGGAATGTTGGTTCCATAGATTTTTCAGTACCCATTGAATTTTATGCATGTGTAGTCTTGCCAAAGGCAGCATGTGTATAAGAGATGCCATGTGGCCTAATAGTTTCAGAAATTCCCGAGCTGTCAAAGGTTCGGGAAAGGCTCTGGGTGAAGTACAGATGGAGTTCCTGCATTCTTTGGTCCGGTATGAAGGCTTTCATGCAGTCCATGCGTAGTCTGCACCCTACAAAAATCATGTCCTGAGAAGGAGTCAGGCAAGATTTTTCTACATTTACAGTACACCCCAGAAGAGAGGTGTGTGACACCTGCTGCAAATCGAGGAGTAGGAGTTGGTGGTCTTGATGCAGGATGAGGAAGTTGCCTAGGTAGGGATATATTTGTATACCCTGTGTCCTGTAATGGGCAATGAAGTGGACTAGACACTTGTTTAACACTCTGGGGACTGTGGATAGACCGAAGGGCAAAGCAGAGAATTAAAAATGGCAGGAGTCTATAGAAAATCTGAGAAATTTCCTGTTATCCGGATAAATGGGGATGCGTAGGTAGGAATACTTCAGATCTAGAACCACCATGAAGGCTTGGGGGGGGATTAGAGGCAGGAGAATAGGTAAGGTTATTTTGAAGCCGGGTATGAGAAGGAAAAGATTGAGAAAGGAAAGATCCAGGATAGGTCTCCAGGGACCCTCTTTCCTGGGCACCAGGAACATTCTGGAGTAGATCCCAGAGTTATTTTGAGGGGCGGGAACTGGTTCCATGGTGCCTTGGTTTAGGAGTTGTTGAATAATGGGTGGGAACAGGTGAATCTGTTTTTTTGGTGGTTGTGGAATGCCCTGAAAGGGTGGGAGCATCCACCAAGTCATGTAATATCCTCTCTGGATGATGGAGAGGACTCATTGTTCTTTTGTAAGTTTCCGCCAGGAGGGGAGGGAGAGTGTGAGATGGAGGGATAGGAACGTTTCTGGATGCAGGGTGGGTGCGCCACAGTGGAGGGGGCCTGGGATGGTCAGGCCATCTCTAAAAGGGAGTGGCAGAAGATCTTGAGAACAGTCTTGGGGTAGAAGTCTTTCTCTGCTGCCTACGTCCCTTGGATTGTTGTGTTGAGGAAAATGATTCCCTTAGTACAAAGGATGTTTGAGGGTAGTTTCTATCCATGATATCTAGGAATGGGGACACCAAAAGATGTTTTAGATTTTGCAACTCTTTTCCCTTGTCTTGGAGGGATATGAGGAGCTCAGCAGAGATTTGTCCAAAAAGTGCCTTACTGTCTAATGGAACATCCAGAAGTTTGGTCTGAACATCCATGGGGATGGGTTGTAGCAGTACTCAGGAGTAACGACGCAGCACTAATCCAGAAGCAGCAGCTTCCACAGCATCATAGCTGCACTTAATAGTGTGCCTGGTCACTTGTGATGCTGTGGAGAGGAAAGAGTTTAATTGTACTTTGGTGAGGGGGAGTCCTGGACCTCAGAAAGAAGGCTGGAGGCATTAGAAATTGTATCAAGTACAAACCTTGCCATGTGGGTTTGAAAGTTCAGGGCCCTAACGGCCAGAGTGGAAGATGTGTAGACCTTTGTTCCTGTCCTGTCCATACATTTACTATCAGTTGGATAAAGAGCAGAGGAAGGAAGTTGCCTGGAGGTCTTGTCTGCAGAAACAGCTATAACAGCTGGGTCAGCAGTAAGAAACTGGGTGTCCTGGGGGACCCTATAAAATCTGTCTGGTCATTTAGCTGCTGGAGGTTGGGAGTCAGGAGACTGTGAAGCAGCTAAGAATGCATCTCAAAATGCAGGAAGTAAAGGGGGAAAGTACAGTTTTGTACCTACCATAAATGTAGATGTCCGAACTGGATAGCATCTGCAGTCATAACAAGTGGGTTGTCCTGTCGTCAGGCAGCCCTGCAGTCGGCCGGATTCCAAAGCCCGGGTCCGGCTTCGGCTGATGTCGCACTCCACCCGACGTCATCTCTGTTGGTCTTCGGGTATAAAAGCATCAGCCGACGCCATTTTCCTCAGTGTTTCTTGCCCCAGATGCCAGTAGCCCTCTTGCAGGCTAAAATTTGGATAGATGCCAATGTTTCCAAATAGATAGAGGTAAACACAACAATAAGCATATATGTACATATATACAAACAAATACACCATAAAAGACTCCCCCCCAACAGCTAGCTATTAGGAGGGTAAACACCCTAGGAGTACCACAGAGGGAAGGAGGGAGGGTAATCCTGACTGCAGATGCTATCCAGTTCGGACATCTACATTTATGGTAGGTACAAAACTGTACTATGTCCTTCATGGATGC
Organism: Protopterus annectens; assembly: GCF_019279795.1. NCBI lineage: Eukaryota > Metazoa > Chordata > Ceratodontiformes > Protopteridae > Protopterus > Protopterus annectens. The sequence continues at coordinate 1,216,811,552 of NC_056726.1, forward strand.
ATCTGCAGTCATAACAAGTGGGTAGAATACCATAGCCAACTAGGGAGGAGGATAAAAGTAGATTATGGTGTGTTTAGGATCCCTTGCAGTACAGCAGTGGCAAACCCTGCTCGGGATCTGGAATATAGAGGCAAATTATAATGCTTGGCAAATGTATGCACGGAGGTCCAAGTAGCCGCCTCAATAATGTCTTTGGTTGCCACTCCTCGTAAGAAGGCTGTGGTAGTGGCTGTTGCCCTTGTAGAATGAGGTCTTATGTTCTGTGGAATTGGTTTTCCATGGAAGGAGTAACAGTATCGTATGCAATTTCCTATCCATTTGGAGATTGTCTGTTTGGAAATAGCTTTTCCTTCCCTTCCTGTTGCATAGGCTACAAAAGTTGGTCAGTCTTTCTGCTATTTTTTGTTCTGTCCAAGTAGTAGCGTAGCTGTCTATGTACATCCAAGGTATGCAGTATTCTTTCCCCTCTGTTTTGTGGGTTGGGAAAGAAGGTAGGTAGGTGGATTGCCTGGTTTAAAGACACTCTGGATACCACCTTGGGCATAAATGTAGGATTAGTCCTCATGGACACTCTATCTTGGTGGAAGATTAGGAAGGGTTGCACTGCCATTAAGGCCTGTAGTTCTGAAACCCTCCTTGCTGAAGTAATTGCCAGTAGGAAAGCAGTTTCCAATGACAGGTGTTGTAGGTCTGCTGTTGCTGCTGGTTCAAAGGGTGATAGTGTCAACTTTTCTAGCACAAAGTTTAAATCCCAAGCTGGTAATGGTGGTTTCCTTGGAGGTTTTACATTCTTGATTCCTCTGAGGAACTGTCTGAGCAAAGGGTGCGAAAAAACAGGTGGATCAAAGCTGTATTCTGCTGAAATAGCTGATGCATGTATCTTGATGGAGGAGTAGGACAGGCCTGAATGAAGAAGTTCGGCCAGATACTCCAGAATGTTAGGCATATCTATGTTTGACACATCTTTTCCTCTTTCCGTACTCCAAATGACAAACCTTTTCCATTTTCCAGCATAGTTCCTTCTTGTTGACGGTCTGCGTGCTTCAAGAATAATGTCTTTAACTCTTTGGGAAAGTTCTGGATTAGCTGCTGCTATGTGATGTTCCATGCAGTCAGTTGCAGCGTTTTAGGTTTGGATGTATGATGCTGTAGTTGTTCTGAGTTAACATCAAAGGCATCAGGGTATTGGCCACATATTGTTCGAGACATGCTCATCAGTAGTGGGTACCAGTGTTGTCTTGGCCAGTTTGGAGCTATCAGGATTATCCTTGGACGTTCTTCCTTGATTTTTAGTAGTACCTTGTGTATCAAAGGAAGAGGTGGGAATGCATATGCTGTTAGGCCTTTCCAGTTGAAGGAGAGTGAGTCCACTTTCCATGCTAGTGGGTGGAATGTCCTTGTGCAGAATTTTTGAGCTGGTGATTGAGAGGTGATGCGAATAGGTCTATCTGTGGCATTCCCCATTTCTTTGAGATGGTCTTGAAGATGTCCGGTGCAGCTCCCATCCGTGGGCATCCGAAGGGGTTCTGCTTAATATGTCTGCTAGGGTATTGTCTTCCCACGGTACAAATATTGTCTGTAACCTAATGTTGTCGCTGCGTGCCAGGGTCCACCGCTCCAAGGTCATTCTGCATAGGGGTATGAATGAGTGCCTCCCTGTTTGTTGATGTACCACATGACTGTGGTGTTGTCTGTCCTTATCATCAACTGGCCCTCTTTGAGAAATGGTTTGAACTTTTGGATTGCCAGTTTTACTGCCAGCATTTCTTTTAGATTGATGTGCAGGTGAAGTTGATCCTGTGTCCACAATCCTTGCACGCATTTGTCCAGCATGTGGGCCCCCATCCTAGGTCTGAAGCGTCTGTTGTGATGGTCTGGCTTGGTTGACATCTGCGAAAGGGTAGGCCTGGGTTTGACTGGCATGCCTGAGCCCACCATAGGAACTCCTGTTTTAAGCATGGAATTAGTGGGATTTCTGTTTCTAGACTGTGTCTGTGTTGGGACCATAAATTCTTTAGGTACCACTGTAGTTTCCTCATATGTAGTCTGGCAAATGGGACCAAGATTATGCATGATGCCATGAAGCCCAAGGCCTGCAGAACTTTTCTTGCTGTTAACTTGTTCAGTTTTGTTAGTGCCAAGAAGTAAAGAGGAAGTTCTTTTTGTTTTCTGTAGTCAGGAATGCCATTTGTTGTACTGTGTCCAATTCCGAGCCCAAGAATGTCCTTGTTTGGGATGGTATCAGCCTTGACTTTTGTAAATTGACTGTGTATCCCAGTCCTTGTAGCAAGTAAATGACCCTTTGTAAATCTGTTGTCAGCTTGCTTTTGTTGTCCCCTTGTAGCAGGCAGTCGTCCAGGTATGGGTAAATTTGAATTCCCTGTAGTCTGCAATGGGCGATTACTGATGCCAGGCATTTTGTGAATACTCTGGGCAGTAGATAAGCCAAAGGGCAATGCTGAGAATTGATAGTGCTCTGATCCTGCAAGAAATCTGAGGTATCTTCTGCAGATTGGTCGAATGGGGACGTGCAGGTATGCCTCCTTGAGATCTAGAGTTACCAGCCAAGACTCCTTGCCCAGCATGGGAAGAAGTTGCTGTAGGGTCAGCATTTTGAATTTTGGGACAATGATGTATGTATTTAAGGTGGACAGGTCGAGAATTGGTCTCCAACTTTTTCCTTTCTTGGAACTAGGAATAGTCTGGAGTAGAACCCTTTCCTTGTTCTGCTGTTGGCACTCTTTCCACAGCTCTCATGTTTGCTAACTCCATTATCTGGCGTAGAGCCTCTGTTTTTGATTTGGAGGTAGATTTGGCATTCCTCTTTGACTGGTAAAGTGTGGAAGTGAAACCGTAACCTTGATCTATGGTTTGTAAAATCCACTTGTCTTTTGTTATATAGTGCCAGTTCTTTGAAAATAAGGTTAACTTTCCGCCTAGAGGAGCTGCTATTTGTTCCCTGGTAGGCGGATTTAGGATTAAGTCACTGTGGTTGTGCTGATGTAGTGGCAGTGGCTGTGTCTGTGCCTCTGTTGTTACCTTGCCACTGTCGCCTCTGTAGGCACCTCCTCTGGATTGGTTTCTGCCTCTGGAACGCCTATTCCTGCCCCTTTGAAATTTTGTGGAGTCAGGAAAGGACCAATTTTTGGCAGGCCAGTTCCTGCTAAACCTTGGGGGTTGAACCTGCAAGAAATCTTTAACAGTTTGAACAGATTTTGCCTTTTCTTCCATTTTCTTCATAACCTGCTGGGCAGGTGTACCAAACAAACTTGTCTTGTCCATAGGAGCATCTAGCAACTTAGCTTTAACATGATCCGTAAAGCTGGTTCCTTTAGCCATGCATGCCTTCTTATCACTGTGCCTGTCATGGCTGATCTAAATGAAGCCTCCAGTGCATCATAGCCACATTTTAAGGAATGGTTGCTAACCTGTTGTATGTTATTTACCATCTCTATTACATATTTCTTATCAAGAGATTCATCAGTGGTTAGTTTTTTAGTTAACTGATCAAGCATAAACTCTTGGTATTGTATCATGTGAAACTGACAGTTTAAAGCTCTAGCTGAGAGAGTAGCTGAAGTGTAGACCTTTTTACCCAATCTGTCTAATGACCTTGCTTCCCTTTCAGAAGGAATAGGGTTTTTAGCTGTGGTCGCGGCTACTGCCTTGGGACCCTGGGATATAGTTTCTGGGTCTGCAAGTGGGGCCTTGTAAAGGTGGTGATGAGTATCTGGCACCCTGTAAAATCGGTCTGGTTTGGCAGGGGCTGGGGGTAAAGAATCTGGAGCGGAGCAAACATCATTGAAAGCATCATCCACCACAGAGAGAACAGGAGGTATAGCTAAGGGCCTGTGCTGTGGGAGGTGCAGAAAGGTCCTAAGTCTTTTTCTGGAGTCTGAAAAATCCTGTTGCTGCCATTGGAACTGTTCTCGCATGGCATGCAAGGTTTCCCAAAGGAGAATTCTTCTGGTGGGGAAGCAGCTGGAATGGATTCTTCAGCATCAGAATCTTCAAAATTGGAGAAGGGAGCCTCAGGCTGGTCAGTTATGTCTGATTCATCAGCAGAATCATCAGAAGACACTGGCTCAGGGGGCTCTGCCCTAGGTCTCTTCTCTGGGGGCTGAGAGGCCCTATCTGGATGAGATTGAGATCCTCTAATTAAAGAAATTAAATCTTCTGCCAAAGAAAGCATTTGAGAACTAGAAGAGGGCCTGGATGTGGGGGGTTTAACAGGCACTGTTTTAGTAGTCTTGGCTGCTTTAGCCCTGGCGAAGGCCTTAATGGACATGGCAGCTGGAGGCCTAGCAGCACCACGTGCTGGGGTAGAGACATCCAAGGGGATGGTGTCTGATAAGTCAACCACCGTAGTGGGTAAAATTTCTGAGGTCGATTCAAGAGTTGTAGCAGGGGCCTCAGTTGTAAGAATAGGTTCAGCTGTACTTTGAGCAGTTTTCTCGGTTTCGCCGAAACCGAGACACTCGCGTTTGCTTTACCGTGGTTTCGCCGAAACCGCGGACCGCGAAAGTGTCGGTCTTTATCTTTGCGTTTTTTGGGTAGTCGGAGGATCCGACGGCATAATGTACGCAAAATCAGAACCGAAAAACTGTTCTGCAAACTCCGACCGACGCCTAAGCGTTCGTCGGTTGAAAGAGGCACAGGCCGAACAGGCTGCTACGTCGTGGGCTGGGCCTAAACAAGGCAGACAGTAAGAGTGGAAATCTTTATGAGGTATTTGTTTCCCACAGGTTAAACAATTGTTAACTTTTTCTGACATCGGCTGAGGCAAGAAAGAGTCCCCAACGGGGTACTTCGCTTTAGAAGTCTTCGAAGTAGTATTCGGTAGAAGTAATCTCTGGATCCGACCGACCGGCACTTGCGAACAGCTTCTGCTTCGGGCGCCACGCGGCAAGAAAGACTGGGGAAAATGGCGTCGGCTGATGCTTTTATACCCGAAGACCAACAGAGATGACGTCGGGTGGAGTGCGACATCAGCCGAAGCCGGACTTTGGAATCCGGCCGACTGCAGGGCTGCCTGACGACAGGACAACCCACTTGTTATGACTGCAGATGCATCCATGAAGGACATCGGGCTGCTCCATTTGCAGAAGGTCAAAGTATATTTTCTTAAAATCTGAGACCTCAGAGGCCTGCCACTTGAAGTGTTCCCTCATGAGAGAGACAGTATCCCCAAAACTAAATTATTCCCCTGGGAAGTCTGAAGAAATAAAGTCCTCTGCATCTGGAGTAATGAACTCCTTGGGGGAGTCTCATAAGAGAAGAATTCCTCAGAGGATAAATATTCCTACTCGGACACATGGGTTGGTTGAGGAATGAGAGTAGGTGGGAGCTATTGGTATTGTAAGGCCTTTAAGAGGCTTTGAGAAAAGGATTCCCAGCCTGACATCTGAGGGGGATTAAATGGGTTTGGACTGGTTCCCTTTTCAAGGGTGTGGTAGACAAGGGAGCAGCAGATGTTGGCCTAGCAAAAGGAGGAGCAGAGGGCTTCAGATAAGGTGAGCCATGGTTCCCCTCCCCCATCAGACTCTGATGGCTGAAATACCTCAGCGGATGTGCCTTCAGTATCCCGCACCCTGGCTTCCATTGCGGTTCCTGGGCCTGCTTGGGAGACCGTCGTCCGAACGGACTTTGGGTCTGCTATCGCCTCTAGAGCCGGTTCGGACGCCTGAGGTGCAGCCTGGAAGTCGTGCCTAAATTTCTACTTTCATTGAAGACCAAATCAGAACAGCATCCAGCAACTCACAGGTATGAGAGAACCACTAGGGCTTCTATAATCTGTTTTTTGGCTGCTGCAGGCTGTGAATCTGGAGTTTTGTTTAAAGACGCATCAAAAAAAATGCAAGGACGACAGAAGGGACAGCTGTGGGGGACTGGGGGGTGTCCGCCTGAGTAAGTCTCAGTAGCGTTTTTGAACAGACATTTCAGTGCTTTCCCACTTGAAATGTTCCCTCATCTTGGTCAGTGCATCACTAAAGGAAATTTCCTCTGCTGGTGAATCAACCCCATTGGAGTCTTCCCTCTGGTGAAGCATAATCCAGTGGAGAGGGGATCTGTGACAAGTAGGCAAGTAAATAATCAAAAGACTGTTCCTCTTCTGAAAAGGCTTCTTCCCTGACCCTCTTTTGAGGTGAAGCAGTCCAGCGAGAGATAGGAACAGAAACCCTTGGAGAGGGTCTAAGGGACATGACAGCATTAAAGATGCTCTGTGAGAAAGCCTGCCAATCCTTCTGAGGACCGGAGGGTGAAGACGCATTTAACCTTTTGCTTCTTTTTGCTAGGAATATCAACTATCTAGGGCCAGACGTAGGTCTACACTTGATTATGCCAGAGTCCACATCTTCCCTAACTAGAATTATCTGGATCCCCTTAGGGCCTTCAGTAATCACAAGTTTGGGTTCCCCTTGTATGTCCAGAATGGACACCTGTGGCACCTCCATGGACATGCTGATATCCTGCTCCAAGGCAACCTCCACAATGGGTTCGGCCTGTGGACTGGACATGGTCCCTGATCATATCTCTGGACTAGCAGCAGTCTCTAAAGAGATGTCTTGCACTGGAAGTGCAGCCAAAGCTTCTGGCCTAGTTTTCTTGGCCTTCAGGTTCAAATGACTCTGCCTCTGGCCCTGAGGGATCCTCCATTGCTCTTTTACCGAGAAGTGTTAACGGCTGGTTTTCTAAACAAATGGAGAGTAGTTGTGTAAAATCTTACCCATAACCATAGATATCCTTCTCTTCCATGTTGTAGTATTCTGCATATGGGTTTACCCTTCAGTCTCGCGTATGTACGGCCAGTATCCAAAAGCTTTCAGCCCCTGGGGCGTGAGATGTTTGATGTGGACGAGAGTTTGTGGGCCATAAAGGTGACATCGGAATGCACCAGACATCAGAACAGTAGCCCTAGTCACAGCCAGTCCTGTAAGGGCAATGCCATATCACTGCCATCTAGAAAGGAAAGTTATGAGCTGACAAGTGGGGAAGGAGTGTAGGAAGGAATACTGCAACATGGAAGAGAAGGACATCTATGATTATGGTAAGATTTCACACAACTTTTCTATGTCCGTCTATTCCCATATTGCAGTACTCTGCATATGGGCGAGTGCCAAAGCTCACTGAGGCTGGGGTGGTGGTCTAGAGGCAGACTCCAGGAATCCATGAAGGATAGCCCTGGCAAATCCTGCCCTGGATCTGGAGAAGAGGTCAAGCTTGTAGTGCTTGGTGAAGGTGTGGATCGAGGACCAAGTAGCAGCTTCCAGGATAGAAGAGGTATCCAGACCCTTGAAGGTTCCTGAAGATGCCACTGCTCTTGTGGAATGAGCTTTAACTCTACCCTGGAGGAACTTACCACGCTAACTGGTAGCAGAAGGTAATGGGGCTTTGGAGATCCCAAGTAGAGATAATCTGCTTGATCACTTGCCTTCCCCAGAGCTCTGGGGTGAAAGGATACAAAAAGTCGGTCAGCCTGTCAGGTTTTGCAGGTAGAATCTGATTTGCCTGTGAACATCCAAGGAATGCAGCACTCTCACCTTCTCCTTGTGGGTTTGGGCAACAAAATGGTAACTGTATGGGACAGGTCATTGACTAACTTGGGCATGAAGGACGGACTTGTCCTGAAGGTAACCCTGTCCTTGTGGAAAACTAGAAATGGATGAGTAGCCATAAGGGCATGGAGCTCGGACACTCTCCTGGCTGAGGTTAGAGCCAGTAATACAACTGTTTTTCAAGTACAGCGCTTTAATGAGGCTTTGTGTGCTGGCTCAAAGGGATGTAGCGTAAGCTTCTCTAGCATGTAGTTGAGGTCTCAAGGCGGGGGGATGGGTTTCCTGGGGGGCCCGAGATGCAGTACCCCTTTGAAGAAGAATTTACAAGGGAGCTTGGATGCTAATGGGGGATCAAAAGGTAGGCATGCTGAAACAGCAGACAGATGGGCTTTGATAGATAAGCCAGTCCAGTCTGCAGTAGCTCACACAAATAAGACAGCACGAGTGGGTTCTCTGAGGAGCAGACCAGCTGTCTTTTGACACCAAACATTGAATTGTTTCCACGTGGACAGAGAAGATCTTCTAGTATTTGTTTTCCTGGCCTTCTGCAGGACATTGAGCATGTCCATTGTAGAGGCGTCTAAATGGGATCAGAATCCTATCAGTCACAGGGTAAGGTGCAGTATCTGCCACTGTGGATGGATAAATTGACCCCTTGTGCTGTGTGAGAAGGTCCACTCTGGGGGTGGGGTAACTTGTGATTGCCCTTGGACAAATGTAGGAGTAAGGGGAACCAGTGCTGTCTGGGCCAGTAGAGTCTCACCAGCAAAATTTTTGGATTGTCCTGCTGAATTTTTAGCAGGACCTTCTGAATGAGTGGGGAAAGGGGGGGGGGGTGCATATAGATATTTCCCCTTCCATGAAATTGAGAAGGCATCTGTTGCCAATGCCTGTGGTTCGTGTGTCCTGGTGCAAAAGCCAGGAAGCTGTCTGTTGATGGTGGAGGCTAACATGTCTATTTGAGGTATACCCCCAACCTGTGGACCAGTTCCAGGAAGACATCTATGTGCAGCATCCATCTGTGGTTTGTCCTGGTTCTGCTCAAATAATCTGCCTGTTTGCTGTGGAGAGAGGCAATGTAGGTTGCCTGTGGGGAGATTCCCTGTGAGGTAGCAAATTCCCATACCAAAAGGGCTAGCCTGCATAGCAGGTATGACTTGGTCCCTCCCTGCTTGTTGATACACCACAGTAGAAAGGTGTCTGTGTATATCAGAAGCGTCCCCTGTTGAATGAAAGGTTGAAACGCCTGGAGGGCTAGAAGGATTGCCCTCATCTCTCTGGCATGGATGTGTTCTGATTTGAGGTGATTTGGCCACAGGCCCTGCACCTGTCTGTGTCCAAGGGTGGGTCCCCATCCCAGGTTTGAGGCGTCTGTGTGCATGACCTGAGTGGGTTGTGGTGGTTGGAGTGGGAGGCTGGGGGGGTGCGCTGTACCTGAGCTAACCACCATAGTATTTCCTTTTTTAAGCAGGGTAGAAGGGGCACAATGTGGTCCAGAGGTTGGTTGCGCTGCTTCCAGATTGAGTGGAAGTACCACTGCAGCTTCCTCATGTGTAGCCTTGCTAAAGGAAGCATAGGTATTGTGGCTGCCATGTAGTCCAGAAGCTTGAGGTACTGCCTTGCAGTCAACTCCGTGGAGTAAAGTACCAGGAGGACATGTCGTCAAGGAGCTCACTTTTGGAGGGGGTAGGTATGCCTCCATGAGATCTGAGCGGATTCTGCACCCGAAAAATACAATGTCTTGTATTGGTTGAATGGAAGATTTATCTGAAATCACTGACTATAGTAGGGTCACCACAAACTGGATGTGCCCTTGCAGTATTTCTTGGCTGGCAGCCTGGATAAGCATGTCATCCAGGTAGGGAAATATCTGCATTCCCTTTGTCCTGCAGTAAGCCACCACAGGTGCCAAGCATTTGGTAGATACTCTGGGAGCGGTGGACAGTCCAAAGGACAAGGCAGAGAACTGCAAGTGAGAACAGCTCAAGAATCTTAAATATTGGCTGTGGGAGGGCCTGATTGGGATATGGATATAAGCATCCTTTATGTCTAATATAGCCAGGAATCCCTGTGGGATTATTGGAGGGAACAGGGCTGGCAGGGTCAGCATTTTGAAGGTAGGCACTTTTAGGAAGAGGTTGAGGTAGGAAAGGTCTAGAATGGGTCTCCATGGTCCGTCCTTCCTGAGGACCAAGAGCAGCCTTGAATAGAAACCTCTTCCTTCTGCAGAGGAGGGGACTGCCTCTATAGTGTCCTGGTCTAACAGTGCCTGCAGTACTGGTTGTAAGAAGTGCAGCTGCTGAGTAGGTGGTCGAGGAATGCCCCATGTGGGAGGGAAGATCCAGGACATGAAGTAGCCATTTTGGAGGATGGACAGGACCCACTTGTCTGAGGTGAGAAGAGTGGGCAGACAGAAGTACAGAAGGGGGGCACGACAGACAGGTATTCAGATGCTACCTGCCCTATCTTGAAAGGGAGTCCTCTGGCTGGAGGCAGGGTTTGCTCTAGGTGGAGGAGGTTTTCTAGTGGACTTACTAGGCCTTGAAGGAGGAAAGGGTCAAGAGTGCTTCCTAATTGGTAGGATAGTTTCTGTGAAGCTTAGGAATTGGTGAGATCAGTAAATGTTAAAGGTCCTGCATCTCTTTTCATTTCTGTTGCAGAGATTTAAAGAGGTCTGCCACCTTAGAGCCAAAAAGTGCAGCATTGTTCAGAGAAGCATCAGTGAGCTTTGTCCTGAAGTAATCTGGCAGGGATTGTAGGCGAAGCCAGGAGTATCGCAGATGCTGATGCTGCTGACCTGGCAGAGGATTCAGCATCATCATAGCTACACTTAGGAGTGTCTGATGACCTGGGATGAGACAGCCAGGAGAGTGGACAGTGATGCTTTGGCAGGGGAGTCTGTAATACCTGTCAAATGTTTGGTGGCATACTATGAGAGAGAACATCCTGGCCTTTTTGGCGGTTCTGTGGAGACGTCTGAAGAGCCCTCCATCAGAAGTATAACTAGTTTCAGATGCTGTAACACAGAGGTGTGTAAAAGAGTGGAAACCACCACAAATAACGTTCAACGAACCACTCCTTGAGCCAATAACCTACGACCACAAGTAAAAAAAAACACCTTTATTCGATCCACATAAAATTGTTGACTGTGCAAAATTTAATCCACAAAAGCAGATCAATAATCCACTGTGTAGGAATAATCCACAAAACAGGTCAAGCGCTTTCGTCGATAGACTTCATCAGAACAGTTAATAATGGATACTGAAACCATTTATATATATACCAACTACGAAAGAAATTTATTTTTCTAGGTCAACTATGCAGTCGAATAAATTCCAAAAGAGTACTGTAAAACAACACCAAAGGGAAAGGGCAAACAGACGAAAGCGCTTGACCCGTTTTGTGGATTATTCCTACACAGTGGATTATTGATCTGCTTTTGTGGATTAAATTTTGCACAGTCAACAATTTTATGTGGATCGAATAAAGGTGTTTTTTTTTTACTTGTGGTCGTAGGTTATTGGCTCAAGGAGTGGTTCGTTGAACGTAGTTTCAGACGCTGGTTCTCGAAGTATAGGTTTAATGCATGCGACTACACAAAGTTTTCAGTATGAACGCCTGGCAGATTGGGAAAGTCTCACGACAATAAGGCCTGCCCAAACAGAAAAGGCACTTGTCATGGGCATCCTTATGAGGGATTTGGGGGCTGCACTGACACTTACCCTTTCTGGATGATATTAACAAGCAATATCAAGATTTAGGAGGACTGAAAAGGTCCCCAATGGGGTACCTATCAGAACGCAGTCAGTGGCAACAGGAACACCTGGCGTACGACTGGCAGCTGAAAAGTTCTGATGGCTGGTGCTTGCTGATGTCACCTTTATGGCCCACAAGCTCTTATCCACATCAGACTTCTCACACACCATATAGGGACTGAAAGCTTTTGGATACTGGCCGTACATATGTGAGACTGAAAGGTAAACCCATATGCAAAATACTGCAACATGGGAATAGAACATTTCAGCCTACTACTTCAAGTTTTGAGAACAAAGGACTGGCAAACTGGCCACGGCTTACGGTTAGGCCCAAGCCAGAAAAGTTACTGTTGGTGGTTATCCTTATGTGGAATCTGAAGCAGAGATTAGCATTTTCCCTTCTTGGATGACATTAAGCCCTATATACAAACAAATGGGGCACTAATCTGAAACAGTGAACTCTTCAGTGAGCAGACTGTACGTATGGGAAATGCATACAGTCTTGGTGGTGGCAAAGTAGTGCACACAGGCGTACGCCATAAAAGCAACCAATGCAGGACCCAAGACTTTGTTAATCAGGCCGACTGAGGGCTACTGCAAGAAGATAACCCAAATGTAATGACTGCAACAGTGAAACACAAACAACATCTGTTTGGAAGCCCTTCTGGGTTGGCTATCCCTGAGGTGGAGGATGTGAAGGCTCTGTCACTGGATCCAAAGGAGGAGCATGATACGGATCTGATGATGGGAGAGTCTATGCTATTCTTTGCTGGGAGAAAACCCTCTCACCTTGAAGGCAGAGGGATGTGGAGAGATCAAGGACAATCCCTCTGGAGCTGAAACTCTGAGCAGAAAGCCCCAGAGTCTCACCTATCCCTTCCTCCAGGTGAGTTGAAGGCAACCCCTTGGACCAGATGCCAGCACTTCAGCTCAGAGAGCCATCGTGCTCCAACAGCACTGGAGCCAAGTGGGTCAGGGAGGTAGTCGGTGTCAAAGTAGGAAGAAGGGTTGGATTGGACGCATAGACTCCCACGGCCGTAGGATCCATGGACTCCAAAGCAGGTGGTCGGATCTGAGGAGGGAAGTGCAAGGTTAGTGGCCCATGGATTTGGTGGAAGACAGATGGCAAAAACCCATCTGGATCTGTATCCTGAATAATTTCTCCATCATCCCATCCACCTCCACTTCAGAAAGACTATGTAAGGACCTAATGGAAAAGGATGTGGAGAGTGGCCTAAAGGACTTTCTGGGAGATTTGTGTAGAAATGGTGATCTTAACCTCAGAGACACTAGTTCCGGGGAGAATCTGGGAACACAAATCTCAGGTGACGTAGAGGTAGACCGTTTCGGATCAGACAGTTATGGAACCTGCTTGGGAGGTTCTGAAGACCAAGTCTGTGGAGGAATCCGGGCAGGACAGCACTTGCGGCACTTCCTGGGCTCCTTGGATTTTTTTGGTGAGGGTTTGAGCCCCTGAGGAAGTACCTATGGAGGAAGCTGAAACAGTACCAACAGATACTTGAATTCTGAAGGAATACTCCTTTCATACATATTAGTTTATGGTGTCATTCTAGGGGGATTCAATATTTGTCAGCAAGGGGGGACATGGTTAAACTACATTGCTTTGCCAAGGATGGTCTGCACCTATCCTCTCCAAACTTCCGAATATCGTCTAAATTGAATCCACCCTCTTAGAACCTTTTTAGGCATGTCAAACTGACAAACCAACAAAGAAAATAAAACCTAAAGTAATGTAAAGGTGTTACTGTTCAATGCTAGAAGGTTAATTAAGAAACTCCATACCATATAAGCTCTCCTCACTCTGAAAGATATACATCTGTGGAATTAGAGACATAATTTAAAGATGCAGAAAATTACTCTGGCAGTGCAAGGCTTCAGACTTCCACACATTTAGACTCAACTGCAGACGGGAAAAATGATAAGGTGCCTCGATCTACATTAAAGTGTACATCCAGGTTGGTTACACAGGATGATGCCCTGGAGTTTATCCGTGTGGAAATCATCATAGATGTATAGTCCCTTACCATATCCTAGCAAGCTACAGGTCACCCTCTATGGTCCAAGAGTTCCATAACTTGCACCTAGAACTACTGGAGACCTTTACCATTCAATCAAATACCCTACTCATGGAAAAATAACTAAAGTACAGTTTTGTACCTACCATAAATGTAGATGTTCGAGTGTACACCCTGCTGCAGTCATCACACTTTAGGTTATCTTGTCGTCAGGCGATCCCGCAGTCGGCCTGAATTCCAAAGTCCTGGTCCGGCGTCGGTTGCTGTCACCTCTTCCCTGACATCAGTGCGCCAGGGGTATATATGATGCATCAGACGCCATTTTCTTCAGTTTTTCTTGCCCCAGATGTCAGGTGCCCCCAAAAAGGTGGTCATTAATTAGTACCAATCTAAGAAATTTAGCACAAACACAACATCCCTCCAGCTATAAGCAAATACATCAGAAAGGCATTGTAAAGATTTGGTTAGGTCAGAGGGGATGGAGGGATGGTAACCTGCACTGCAGCAGGGTGTACACTCGAACATCTACATTTATGGTAGGTACAAAACTGTACTATGTTCATCGTGTTACCCTGCTGCAGTCATCACACTTGGGTAGAATCCCAAAGCTAAGGATGGGAGGAGGAGTCAAAGAGGGTTAGAGGAGGCTAGAAGGCCCTGCAGAACTGCAGTGGCGAAGCCAGCTCTAGTCTTAGAGTAAAGTGGTAGGGTTTGGTGAAGGTGTGTACTGAACTCCAAGTTGCAGCTTCCAAAATATCCTTGGTTGGCACCCCCCTGAGGAAGGCTGTAGATGTAGCTGCTGCCCTGGTAGAGTGGGGCCTTATGGTAGCAGGAACTGGTTTTCCATGATGGGTATTAGCAGAAACGAATGCAATGTCCTATCCATTTGGAAATGGTCTGTTTTGATATAGCCTTCCCTTGTGAAGCTGCAGCATAGGATACAAAGAGCTGGTCAGATTTTCTGAAAACCTTAGTTTTATCCTAGTAACGAAGTTGCCTGTGAATGTCCAAGGAATGCAGGAGTCTCTCCTTTGTTCTGTGGATTTGGAAAGAAGGTGGGTAAGTGGATGGTTTGATTTAAAGCCACACTGGATACCACCTTAGGCATGAATGAAAGATTAGTTCGTAGAGAAACTCTGTCTTGATGGAAAATGAAGAAATGTTCCACTGCCATTAGTGCCTGAAGCTCTGAGACTCTTCTGGCTGAAGTTATTGCTAGCAGCAGGGCAGTCTTCCAGGATATAAACTTTAGATCAGCAGAGAAAGCTGGTTCAAAGGGAGGTAGTGTAAGTTTTTCCAGAACAAAATTGAGGTCCCGGGTTGGTGTAGGTGCTCTCCTGGGGCGGGGGGGGGGGGGTAGGGGGGCTAATATTTTTTGCCCCTCTGAGGAACTGCCTTAGAAGTGGATGTGAAAATAAGGGTGGATCCGTGTTGTAGTGGGCTGAAATAGCTGAGGCGTGGATTTTAATAGTTGAAAAAGAAAGTCCTTTGTGCAACATCTCAGTTAAATACTGTAGAATCTGAGGCATGTGAGGCTGTAGGGTATTTTGGCCGTCAGCTTGGTTCCAGGCACAAAACCTTTTCCATTTGTCCGAGTAGGCCTTCCTGGTGCTGGGCCTCCTAGCTTCCAGAATAACATCCATAACTGCTTGAGGAAGAGGAGCTGGCTGGATGCTTAGGTGATTTGCCATGCAGCCAAATTTAAGGCTTTGAGCTGGCTGTGTAGAATCTGATTGTCTTGCTGTGTGAGCAAATGGGCAATTTGTAGTAAAATCCAAGGTGGGCCCTTGGCCATATTCCTTAATAGTGGATACCAGTGCTGGCGTGGCCAGTCTGGGGCTATGAGCATCATTCGTGGTCTCTCCTTTCGGACTTTCAGAAGCACCTTTGAGAGAAGGGGCAATGGAGGGAAGGCATATACTGTCAGGTTTTTCCAACTGAATGAGAGTGCGTCCACTTTCCAAGCTTGATGGTGAAGTGTCCTTGTACAAAATTTTGTTAGCTGATAGTTTTGGGGGCTGGCAAACAGGTCTATGTCTGGGTGGCCCCATTTTTGAGTTATCATTGCAAATACTTGTGGATCCAGTTTCCACTCGTGGGGATCCATGATGTTTCTGCTGAGGTAGTCTGCCAATGTGTTCTTTTTTCCTGGCAGGAATTGAGCTTGTAGCTGAACTTGATAAGCCAGTGCTGTGTTCCACAAGGTCATTGCTTGCCTGCATAGAGGGTAGGAGTGTGTAACCCCTTGTTTGTTTATGTACCACATTACTGTGGTGTTGTCCGTCCTTATTGTAAGCTGCCCTGGATGTAAGAGGTTCTTGAAGGCTGTCAGAGCATTCTGTACAGCTAGCATCTCTTTTTGATTGATGCGCAGATTCCTTTGATCTGCAGTCCATATGCCTCGAACGCACTTGTCCTGCCATGTGTGCCCCCCAGGTATAGTTCGATGCATCTGTTCATAGTTTGCCTGGCTGGGGGCAAGGTGAAAGGCTGACCCTTGTTGAGGTGACATGCCTGTGACCACCATAGAAACTCTTGTTGAAGGCAGGGAATGAGAGATATCATTGCGTCCAAGCTGTGGCTGTGTTGAGACCATACGCTTTTCAGGTACCACTGTAATTTCCTCATATGCAGCTTTGCAAATGGTATTAGTAGTATGCAAGATGCCATGAAGCCCAAGGCCTGCAGAATTTTTCTTGCAGGGGAGTTGGGTCTTTGTTGCCATTGTTTTGAAATATTGAGTCAGTTGTAGTTGTTTGTCTGGCGTCAGATAAGCCTTCTGGGCCATTGTATTCAAGCTGGCACCCAGGAATGTCATTTTGTGAGGGTACTAGTTTTGCTGTAAGGGAGCATCTAGAAGTTTTGCTTTAACATGATCAGGCAGAGTTTGTTCCTTTAACCAAGCATGCCTACGTATACTGTGTACCCTAGGCAACTTAGATGTTTTACAAAAGCCAGATGTTGTAAGAGGATGTCCTTGCTTTCTCCTTGGATGAGGCAGTCGTCCAGGTATGGGTATATTTGAATTCCACTTTGCAGTATGCAATTACTGGTGCCAGGCATTTTGTGAAAACCCTGGGCGCAGTGGATAAGCCAAAGGGCAGTGCAGAGAATTGGTAATGGGTTGAACCTGCAATGAAATGGAGGTATCTTCTGCAATTTTGTCTGATAGGGACATGCAGGTATGCCTCCTTGAGGTCCAACGTTACTAGCCATGCCTTCTTGCCCAACATGGGAAGAAGCTGCTGTAGTGTTAGCATCTTGAATTTGGGTACTTGTAAGAAGGTGTTTAGAATTGAAAGGTCCAGAATTGGTCTCCAGGCATTGTCCTTTCTGGGGACTAGAAAGAGTCTTGAGTAAAATCCTTGGCCTTGCTCCCATGTAGGTACCAGTTGAATGGCTCTCATGTCCATGAGAGCTGTGATTTGTTTTTGTGCCTCTGTCCATTGATTTTGTGGCAGGTTTGGCATTCCTCTTTTCGTTGGCAAGGTGTAGAAATGGAATCTGTATCCTTGTGAAATTATGTCTAGGACCCATTTGTCCTTTGTGACGATGTGCCAGTTGTCTGAAAAAAGTGCTAATTTTCCTCCCAAGGAAGCTGCCAAGAGTCTTGCTTGGCCATATGAGGTTTAAGTCATTGAGTTTGCCTTCTAGTACTTTGGGGCCTGTCTTCTCCTCCCTTCTGTGTTGCAGTGCCCCATTGTCGAGGTTTGTAGTGGGTTTGTGGTTGTCCTCTGCCTCTTGGGCGTCTGTATTTACCCCACTGTGGTCTGTCAGTAGCTGGAAAGGACCAATTTTTTGCTGGCCAATTTCTGCTGAAGCAAGGGGGCTGAACCTGTAGAAAATCTTTGACCGTCTGCATAGATTTTTGCCTTATCCTCCATTTTCTTTAAGACTTCTTCTGCTTTAACTCCAAATAGGACATCCTGCTGTAAGGGAGCATCTAGAAGCTTTGCTTTAACATGATCAGGCAGAGTTTGTTCCTTTAACCAAGCATGCCTACGTACAACAGACCCAGTAACAGCTGCTCTACAGGAAGCCTCCAAAGAATCAAATCCACATTGTAAAGCCCACCTGTTCAGCTGCATGCAACAGATCCTGCATTTCTTTCAATTCAGACTGTTGAGGGAGTGTGCTCATTTTTTGTCTTGAGACATTAGAAATTGCTGGTATTTTAGCATGTGAAATTGACAATTTAGTGCTCTCATAGCTAGAGTGGCTGAGGTGTAAACCTTTTTCCCCCCATCTGTCTAGTGCTCTGGAGTCCCTTTCAGAGGGTACAGGATTTTTCGCCATAGAAGCCTTAGCCCCTTTGGGACCCTGGGAGATGGTCTCTGGATAGTAATTTGTGGGAGTCAGGCACTCTATATCTGTCTGGTTTGGCTGGAGAAGGAGGCAGAGAATCCGGATTTAAACTAGATTCTAAGTAATCATCCACAATGTCTAAAACTGGGGGGATAGCATGAGGTCTGTGCTGGGGGAGTAAAAGAAACTCTGAGCCTTTTCTTTGAGTCAGAGTAGTCCTGACCTTCCCAGTGAAAATGTTCTCATAGTGTGTAAAGTTTCCCCAAAGGAGTAGTCTTCAGGGGGAGAAGCTGAGGGAATGGAACCCTCAGCATCAGAATCTGCATAAGGGGGAAAGGAGTAATCTTGGTCCTCAGAAGAGCCTGAGGAAACAGACACTTGATCAGAGGAGGCATAATCTTCCTCTTGTCTAGGCCTTTGGTCGGGGGGGGGTTGGGAACCCCTGATTAAAGAGATCAAATCTTCGGCCATTTTAAGCATCTGTTTCTTAGGCATGGGGCCTTGAACTGGAGACTGAAGTGCAGTCTTTTTTGGTTCAATAGGAATCTTAAGCTTAGAATACGTTTTTATAGTGAGCGTCGGTCTGAAGACACCTTCAGAAACCGAAGGTGTTTCTACAGCACCGACATCTCTTTCTGCAATGTCGTCGGTAGGGGCTAAAGAAAATGGCTGCGTTGGCCTAGCACTCTCCGCCAAAGGCTCCGAAGCAGTCTCGGGTTCCAAATCTGCGGTAGCCAGGGGCTGCGTAGGAGCCTCGCTAAAAACCGGTGAACCAGAGACCGGTCTAGCAGAGGCCTCGGAGTCTGGCTTGGGTCTAGGCTGCCTGTCCTTATCCTTGCGTTTTTTGTGGACGCCGGTAGTCGGTTGCTCCGACAGCATTGTGTAGTTAAATTTTCTACCGTAGTGTCGTGTGAAATCAAAGCATCTTTTTATAGTACGCTTATTGAACCTAGCACAAAAGCGACAACCAGTGACGTCGTGGTCTGGGCCTAGGCAAGGTATACAATAAGAATGAAAATCCTTATGAGGTATTTGCTTCCCACAAGAAATACAATTGTTAACTTTTTCTGACATCAGTCTGAGGCAAGAAAAGTTTCCCCAACTGGGTACTTAGCTTTATTGAAGTCTTCAGATCTGAAATTCGACTTCGAAAATCTCAGGAGTTGGCCGACCGGCACTTGCGAACTGCTTCTGCTTCGGGCACCACGCGGCAAGAAAGACTTTAGAAAATGGCGTCGGATGCATCATATATACCGCTGGCGCACTGACGTCAGGGAAGAGGCGACAGCAACAGACGCCGGACCAGGACTTTGGAATTCAGGCCGACAGCGGGACCGCCTGACAAGATAACCCCAAGTGTGATGACTGCAGCAGGGTAACACAATGAACATCTGTACAGACTGGGAAACACTTCCTCAAACTTCCAGGCACAACTATGCCTTGATTTTAAAACAAACTACCCTTGGAGATTCAGCCTGACTGGAGTGCACACCAACATACTGGACCTAGTACTCACCAATATGGGAGTGTGCTGTATCCCATCCCCCCGTGTCACATTCTTACTGGTGAGATCAGATCACAAAACTGTCTCCTTCGAAACAAATTCAGACAACCTGCAACAGTTAGGAACTATTCAAAACCAAACCACATCCTATTAAAAGACAGTTTTTCAAAATTCAAAGCCCCTCTGAACCCAGAGCACTTCGCAACCTATCGAGTAATTGTTCACAGAAGTCCTGTACAACTATGTAAATGGCTGCAGAGAGGCTGCTGTACCTACCAAAAGTAAACCCAAAACTTACACACAGAAACAGGTGGAATCCTAACCTTAAGGTGTATAACAAAAGGAAAAAAGTCATAGCCAAAACCGGAAAACGCACCTCTCAATGCCAACAACTCACTAATTCAAATAGGAAACAAGTCCAACAAGGCCTACTACAAGGTCAATATAAGCTCACAGACTAAATACAACCACAAGTCCTTTCTGCAGCTATGTCTGAAACCTTAAAATGAAACACACAGCAGTGTGCAGAACTTATAGTAAATGGTATCACCTTCACTGAGCAGGTACACAGCAAATCTGCTGGCTGACAAATTCAGGTCCAGCTTTATCCCCTATTCCTCCTGACACTTCCCATGAAATACTAGCATAAACATCCCAACTATTAACATGAAAAAGATCATTGTGGTGCTCACAAAGGCCAACAACGCAGTGTCAATGTGCCCTGGCAATATCTAGGGCTGCCTCCTAAACACCGTGAAACATGACCCATCAGGACCACTTGAGTTTCTTTTCAACTAAAGCCACAAAACAGGCTGCATACCACAGGAATTGAGGACTGCAATATTTATCCCTCTTCAAGGGTAGACTTTCAACTGACACTGGAAAAGTACAGTTGTGTACACTTACCATACATGTAGATGTTACAGTGTATTTACGGTTGCAGTCATAACATTTGGGTAATCTGCTGGCAGGTTGCCCTCAGCCTGATTAACAGTCTTGGGTCCTGTGTCGGTTGCTCTCTCTTATTCCATGATGTCAGGACATCAGGGGGTATAAAACATGCAGCAGACGCCACTGCATCAGTTTTTCTTGCCCCAGATGTCAGATGCCCCCAAAATGGGGAGTAAAAAAAAAAAAAAAAATATATATATATATGTGTGTGTGTATAAAATAAGAAACAAAACGTATACCTCTAAACAAAAGCAAATACACCAAAAAAGCTTTTAAAGAGATAGTAACACAAATGAGAGGTATAGCTAGAGAAACACAGGGTGCTGGAGGAAGGGTAACCAGGACTCCAACAGTGAATACACTCCAACATCTACATTTATGGTAAGTGTACACAACGGTACCATGTTCTTCGTATTTCACTGTTGCAGTCATTACATTTGGGTAGAATCCCAAAGCTATGGTTGGGAGGATGGGTTTATACAGCATTAAAGGCCATGCAGGACAGCAGTGGCAAAGACTGCTCTGGATTTAGAGAAGAGAGGTAAATGGTAATGTTTGGTGAACGTATGAACTAAGCTCCAGGTGGCAGCTTCTAGAATGTCTCTGGTAGGAACCCCTCTGAGAAAGGCTGCAGAAGTAGATGCAGCACTGGTGGAATGAGATCTGATCCCCTTGGGGACAGGTTTACCATGGTGCACACAGCAGAAACTAATACAATGGCTTTATCCATTTGGAAATGGTCTGTTTTGAAATAGCCTTTCCCTCTACCCCTGCAGCAAATGCCACCAGTAATTGCTCAGATTTTCTTAAAGATTTTGTCCTGTTTAAGTAGAATCTTAGTTGTCTGTGTACATCCAATGAATACAAAATCCACTCACCCTTGTTCTGTGGATTTGGGAAGAAAGTTGGCAGATGAATGGTCTGATTAAGGGCCACACTAGATACCACTTTAGGCATAAAGGATGGATTGGTCCTGACAGCCACCCTGTCAGGGTTAAAAATAATGAAAGGCTCCACTGCCATAAGAGCCTGTAGTTATGAAATCCTTCTAGCTGAAGTGACTAAGGGAAAAGCTGTTTTCCAAGAGAGAAATTTGATGTCCGCAGTAGCAGCTGGCTCCAAAGGAGGTAGAGTGAGGTTTTCCAAAAAAACTGAGGTCCCATGCAAAAGTTGGTGCTCTCCTGGGAGGTCTTAAATTTTTGGCCCCTCAGAGGTACTGCTTTAGCAGATGATGAGAAAAGAGGGGAGGGCTCTGTGTTGTAGTGAGCTGAAATGGAAGAGGCATGGATTTTCATGGAAGAAAAAGGCCCTTGTGAAGCATCTGAGTTAAGTACTGCAGAATCTGAGAAATATTGGGTAGTGCTGTGCTTATTCCTTGTGCTTGGTTCCAGGCACAGAATCTTTTCCATTTGTCAGCATAAGACTTTCTAGTACTACGCCTTCTAGCCTTCAAAATGACATCCATCACGGGTTTGCTGAGAGATGTAACTGGTGAAATTAGTTGATTATCCATGCTGCAAGATTCAAAGTTTGTAGTTGTGTGTGCAGAATTTGATAGTTCTGCTGAGACGGCACGTGAGGTGTTTGAGGCAGGTACCACGGAGGAAGGTGCGACATATTGTACAGGAGCGGGTACCAGTGTTGACGAGGCCAGTCTGGAGCAATCAGAATCATTTGTTTTTTCCTGTCTGACTTTTAGTAAGACCTTGGAGAGCAGAGGCAGTGGGGGAAAGGCATAGACTGATAGGTTTTTCCAGCAGAAGGATAGAGCATCCACTTTCCAAGCTTTTTTGTGATGAATTCTTGTGCAGAATTTGTACAACTGATAGGCAAAAAGATGTCTGGGCTCCCCCCATTTGTGCGTCAACATGCTGAAGATTTGTGGATCCAGTTTCCATTCATGTGGGTCCATAAGATTTCTGCTTAGTTCGTCTACCAGAGTATTTAGCTTTCCTGGCAGGAATTGAGCTTGTAGATGTATTTGATAAGTCAAGGCAGTGTTCCATAATGCCATAGCTAGTCTGCAAAGGGGGTAGGAATGTGTATCCCCCTGCTTGTTTATGTACCACATGAATGTGGTGTTGTCTGCCTTTATCAGTAGGTGTCCTGGATGAAGGTAGTCCTTGAAGGCTGTCAGAGCATTCTGTACAGCTAGCATCTTTTTCTGATCGATATGTAGGTGTATTTGATTTGGGCTCCACTGGCCCTGAATGCATCTCCCTGCCAGATGCGCCCCCCAAGCCTAGTCTGATGCGTCTGTAGTCAAGGTTTGGGCGGCAGGGGGGTGGAATGAATGACAGCCCCTTGTTTTGGTGGCAGGCCTCTGCCCACCATAGGAACTCTAGTTGCAGGCAAGGAATGATAGGAATCCTTGTTTCCAGGCTGTGACAATGTTGACTCCATAAGCTTTTTAGGTACCATTGAAGTTTCCTCATATGCAGTCTTACATATGGAATTAGAAGAATGCAGGAGACCATGAACCCCAAGGCCTGCAGAATGTGTCTTGCAGATAAGCTGGTTCTTGTGGCCACCCGTTTGAAGTAAGTCATCAATTGAATTTGTTTTTCTGGCGTAAGGTAAGCCATCTGGGCAGTTGTATTCAAGCTTGCACCCAGGAATGTAATTTGAGAGGGTACCAGTTATTTGTTTATGGTGTACCCTAGACAAGTTAGAAGTCTTTTTAAAATTCCAGATGTTTTAGAAGAGTGTCCTTGCTGTCTGCCTGAATTAGCCAATCGTCCAGGTATGAATAAATTTGAATATTTCTTTGCCTGCAAAATGCAATTACTGGTGCCAGGCACTTTGTGAAGACCCTGGGTGCAGTAGATAAGCCAAAGGGCAGTGCAGAGAACTGGTAACCAACCAGGCATCCTTGCCTAGCATAGGTAGTAATAAGAAGTTATGTACCTACCATAACGTTCCATGTTAGTTGTCTTCTTCTCGCCTTCTTTCTTGCTGAATGGGTTCGGAGCTGATCCTCGGCTCCGACTCGGCCAATACTAAAGCTCGAGAGCTAATTCCACCAGCTCGAGGCTCCCCTATATCCCACAATGCTAGGCGGTAACTACTCAGATCTCGTTTGATAGCTAGACCAAGCAATTCTAGTCTCCATAGCATGGAGAAGAGTAACCCACCTCTATATAAACCAGAGTGTAAGGTATCCCAGACCTAACAAAAGGGGAAATAGAGGTGGTAGAACGTGTGGGAATGAAACTCTTCCAGAGGAAGATCACAAAATGAATTCATATCGGTCTGTCCAGGCTTGGGGGAAGGAGGGTGGGACGCAAGAAAGAAGGCGAGAAGAAGACAACTAACATGGAACGTTATGGTAGGTACATAACTTCTTAATGTTAAGTTGTCTATCTCACCTTCATTCTTGCTGGATGGGACAGCGTCCCTAGCACCTTATCCCGGGTGGCCTATCGGAACAGACTCTGGAGAACAGTGGAACCAAAGTTGGCACGGTTTCTGGAGACCATGTCCAATTTGTAATGTGGAATGAAGGTATGAGGAGAAGCCCACGTGGCTGCTGCACAAATGGAATCTATTGGCAGCCTGTCCTGAAAAGCTACGGATGTAGCTAATGCCCTAGTTGAATGGGCTCTAGGTCTTGAAGGTAGTTTTTGATGCCTGATCTCATAGATGAAGGTAATTGTAGAGGTGAGCCATCTAGAAAGGGAAACTTTAGTAACTGGAAGGCCCAATTTCCCTTCCACATATGATAGAAAAAGCTGATCAGATTTCCTGAATTGTTTAGTCCTGTCTAAATAATATCTAAGTTGGCGGTGAACATCCAGAAAATGTAGCTTTTGCTCCGACCTGTTGGAATAGTTGGGGAAAAAGACGGGGAGATCAATAGTTTGGTTTAGGTTTGTTTGAGAGGAAACCTTAGGTAAAAAGGATGGATTAGTACGGAGGGATACCCTATCTTCGTGAAACACTAAGTAAGGAGGGCGACTGCACAGAGCATGGAGTTCAGATACCCTTCTCGCTGAAGTTATGACTACTAGAAAAAGTGTCATCCATGAAAGCAACTTCAGAGAACATGAAGCCGCTGGTTCGAAAGGGGGAAGGATTAAGGCTGCCAGAACCAAGTTCAAGTCCCATTGAGGCGGGGGATCTTTGATTGGAGGTTTAAGAAAAACGCCCCTTAAAAAGGCTTTGCAGAGCTTGTGAGCCATGATGCTAGACTCCAAGACACCTACATGATAATTAGATAGCAGCCAACTGAACTCTAATGGTGGATGAAGAACAGCCTAAATGAGAGAGTTCTGCTAGAAAGTCTAGAATAGACTGTATAGGTGCAGTGAAGGGATCTATATTTTTTGATGTTGCCCAAAAGGAGAAGCGTTTCCATTTGCTATTATAAATCTTCCGGGTAGAAGATTGAGAGGCTATCAAGATATCTCGGACCGAGCGAGATATTAAGGGAAGCCTGGCTAAGGTCGGAATCGGAGAAACCACGCTGTGAGGTTGAGAGAATGAAGAGATTGGGGCAGCTGGCCCGAATGGTGGGTCAACAGATCTGGCACTGGGTCCAGATGCCAAGGCTGCTCCAAAAGGTAACGAAGGAATGGAAACCATATCTGTCGAGGCCAGTAAGGAGCAATGAGGATTCATTGTCACTCAAGGCGATGGCTTTCTGAATTAGTTGAGTTATCAGTGGAAAAGGGGGAAAAGCATACAGAAGACCCCGGCGCCAATCGTGGACTAGAGCGTCTCTGGTGGGATGGCCTGGTAACGGGAAGAGAGTGAAGAAGTCGTGACACTTGCTGTTTTGGGGAGTAGCAAAAAGATCGCAGCAAGGCTGGCCCCATCGTTGGAACACTTCTTCCAGTACTGATTTC
Organism: Protopterus annectens; assembly: GCF_019279795.1. NCBI lineage: Eukaryota > Metazoa > Chordata > Ceratodontiformes > Protopteridae > Protopterus > Protopterus annectens. The sequence continues at coordinate 1,216,836,506 of NC_056726.1, forward strand.
TTCAGAGACCACTTGTGGGGCATGAGAATTGGCTTGCTCAACTTGTCTGCAATCACGTTGGACTTCCCGGGAATGTGCGTTGCTACCAGAAAACGCTGAGAAGAGATCGCCCATTGCCAAAGCCTGAGTGCCTCTCGACACAAGGGGTATGATCTGGTTCTGCCTTGTTTCTTGATGTACCACACTACGGACATGTTGTCCGTCTGAATTGCAATAGTCCCTGTGGGAAGAGTCGTGAAGGGCTTGCAACGCTAAAAGCACTGCTCTCATCTCTAAGAAAGAGATGTGCAAGTGGCACTCGAAAGGTTGCCACGTGCCCTGGACTGTCCTGCCCTGATAATGCCCCCACACCCGATCAGGGAGGCGTCTGTTGTCAACGTGGCGACTGGGGGGGGGTGAGTGAAGGGTCTTCCTTGGAGAACCTGAGGTGATGTGAGCCACCAAGACAGTTGATTCTTGCATGATCGAGTTATCAATATGGTGTGGGACATCGGGAGCTGTTGGAAGGACCATTGAGTAAACAGCATCCATTGGAGGATCCTCATGTGGAAGCGAGCTAAGGGGAGAAGGGGGATAGCTGCTGCCATGAGTCCTAATACCTTCAAAACTAGTCTGGCTTTGATTGTTGCATTGTAAGAGAAGGTAAACTTGTTTGCGGATGTCTGACACTCTCTGCTCTGTAAGTCTGGCTGAAAGACTGAGTGTGTCTAATGTGGCACCTATAAAGGTAATAGATTGACAAGGCGACAAGGCAGATTTTTCGAAATTTATTGAAATGCCTAGAGCTTGGCAAGTTTGGATAGTGAAGTCTCTGGATAGAAGTAGTTTATGTCTGGTGGTGGCAGTAAGGAGCCAGTCGTCTAAATATGGAAACACCTGGAATCCTTGACGTCTCAAGTGAGCCGCGACCACTGCCATGCATTTGGTAAACACTCGGGGGGGCTGTAGAGAGACCAAAGGGCAGGGCTCTGAACTGGTAGTGACGGGCTCCCAGCCTGAAGCGGAGAAATCTCCTGGAGCGTCTGTTCACCTTGATATGGTAGCACGCGTCCTAAAGATCTATCGAGCACATCCAATTGTCCTGACCCAAGAAGGGTAGAATGGACTGTAGCGTGACCATCCGGAATTTTGTTTTTCTGACATACTTGTTTAAGTTGCTGAGATCCAGTATGGGTCTCCAGTCCCCTGTTTTTTTTGGTACCAAAAAGAATTTGGAGTAGATTCCGGATCCTTGTTGGTCTGCTGGGACTGATTGGATAGCTCTTTTTGATAGCGGCTTTGAAATTTCTAGTGCTGCTTGTTCCCTTAGATTGGGTGGAACGTCTGGAAGGGATCCTTTGGGTTGGGATGGAATGTGAATAAAGGGAATTTTGTAACCCTCGGATATAATCGACTGTACCCATTTGTCTTGTGTAAGGGAAAGCCAGGCTTTTGGGTACAGGGATAATCTTCCCCCGACTGCCTCCGAAGGTGGACAGCCGGGCAGCTCCTCAGGGATGCTGAAAGGGTTTATCAGAGAAAGTTTCTCTGCTACCCTGGTTTTGTGGACCTCCTCTGCCTCTAGGGCGGCGTCTATTGTTATTCCCCCCTCTGCCTCTAGAGGGGAATCGACCTTGTGCGTCAGATGAGACTCCCTGGGTTTGTTTGCGGAACCACATTTCTCCTCCCCTCTGACCTTTGGGATAAGGCCTAGAAGGGGCAGAAAAACAGACTCCCACGGCAGAGAGAGTCTTAACTTCCACCTCGCACCTAGTCAATGTATCCTTCACCTGAGGGCCAAACAAGGATGATCCATCAAAGGGGGAATTGGTGATGGACGCCTTGAAAGGGTCCGCAAAGTTGCACAGCCGCATCCAGGCGTGACGTCGTAAGGCAACGCCTGTGCTCGGCTCTACGCCCATCTGCAACATATGAGATAAGCCGCATGGAGGAGTTAACGATGGAGTTCAGGGTTGCCAACTGGGAGGTCATTCTGTCCTGGAACCCCTCAGCTGTTGGATCCTTTACCTCTTCACTCATATCCTTGAGTAAATCTCTCTGGAGACGAGTGAAGTGACATAAGTAGTTCAGCGACCGCATTGAAAAGGTCGCTGATGAGAACATCCGCTTACCGTACCTGTCCATGGTCCTAGATTCCTTATTAGGAGAATGGACAGGTACCGAAGGATCGGCTAACTCCTTCTTAGTGGCCACGGCCACCACATGGCATCGACGGGGACAACTTTAGATAAAAAATCTTTATCTCTAGGGGCAGTAATAAACTTAGACGGCCTCCTCGGGGTGGGTTCCACTGAATCAGAAGCAGTCCAGGCCTTCCTTGCCACCACTTCCATAAGGGGGTCAAAGGGAGGGGACACCCAGGAGGTAGAAGGGCGAGAGCCGAACGCCTCAAGGTACACTGACTCATCCTCTGAAGGGTTAAGGGCTGGCCAGTTCCCCCCCTCTGTTTCAAGGATCTCAAGGATGTCAGCAAAGGAGACATCCTCAGAGGGGGATCAAGGGGAACCTTCAGATTCCTCTAAGTCAGTGTCAGAGGTGACAGACTCAGGGGAGTCAATGTGCTTCCTCTTGCACTGCCTCTTCCTAGGTGGTTCTCCTACCGGGTCAGGAGAGGCCTCGGAAGAGGAGGAAATTCCCAATGGGGAAACTTGAGAAGTTGGCTCTCTGCAGTCTGAAGCAAGGGGGTGGGTAGAAATCACCACAGGCACTGATGATGGAGGGGCTGACTGAGCCGACTGTGGGGCAGACACTGGTTCTAGCACGCTCCGCATGACCTCGAAGGGGCTCCGAGCTCAAAGGAGTCGGAGGAGGAACACTGAGGGGCAGAAATAGCCGCCGACTGATGAGTCAGGCTATGAAGCATTTGGGCCAGCGCCTCGGACTTGAGAAGTCTACTCACTACCCTTTGCAAATCGTGGTCAGATAGCCTGGAAGACCGTGAGGAATGCGATCTATGGCTCCGCTCCGAAAGAAGAGGGGATCCTGGTGCCAAGTGAACGGAGCCGATGGAGAGAGACCTAGATCTCTCTCGAAGGTTGCTCCGATAAGAGTATCGGAGCCAACTGAGTCTTATCAGCCTCGGCTCCGGCTGGAGCCGAGGTAATAGTATGAGGCTTAGAAACATCGGCTCCAGCCGGAGCTGATGTCGAAGCAGTTTTGATACTTCCAGAGGACGGCTCTGAAGCCAGAGCCGACTGTCTGGAAGCCTTAGAAGGCTTCCCCGACACAGACTGGGTCGGGGGGCCTTCAGGCTTTAATAAGCCACGCAAAATCAATTTATTTTTGCATTCCTGCAGGACTCTAGGGCTGAAACCATGGTACACAGCACGAGTCCTGCAGGTGCAAAGGTCCCAGGCAATACACACAAGAAGTGTGACAGTCTCTGAGACATTTTCTGACAGCACGAGTCACACTTCTTGAAGCCTGAGACCTTGGAGTCCTTAGACATAGTAAAGGCCTAAGTAATAAAAACACACACACACACACACCCACACAGGCCTTTAAGAAAATATTAAATTCCAGTCATACTAAAGGACTAGGAGGAGGGGAAGGGGCCTAAGGCCTAAAGTTAAAGGGGAATAAAGGGAGGGATTATGGGCAAAAGAGGTGAATCGATTCAAGGAAAAGGATAATTAAAACTAAAAGTTATACTAAGAAAGTAATAGGGGTCTAAAGATTGTGAAAATAGAATAATTTTTCACTAACCTGCCAGAGCCGGTAGAAAAGCACCTCGTCAGCTAAGCGGCAAACGAGATCTGGGTAGTTACCGCCTAGCATTTGTGGGATATAGGGGAGCCTCGAGCCGGTGGAATTAGCTCTCGAGCTTTAGTATTGGCCGAGTCGGAGCAGAGGATCGGCTCTGAACCCATCCAACAAGAATGAAGGCGAGATAGACAACTTAACATCTGTTGTTGCATCTTGAATTTTGGAATGTCCAGAAATGTATGATAAGCCCAGAATTGGACGCCATGATTTGTCTTTTCTGGGTACCAGGAAAAAAGTCTTTAAAAACCTTGTCCCTTTTCCTTTTCTGGTACTGGTTGAATAGCCCCCATATTCATGAGGGACATAACTTGTTTCTGGGCCTCTGCCCACTGATTTGGAAGCAGGTCTGGCCATCCGTTCGGGACTGACAACGTGAAAATTAAATCTGTATCCCTGGGATACTACATTTAAAACCCATTTGCCCTGGGTAATCAGTTGCCAGTTTTGTGCATGAAATGCCAGTTTTCCCCCCAAGGGACGGCCAAAAGATAAGTGCTTGGTGATGGCAGAGGAAAGTCATTGAGACTGTTAACCATAGGGAGGTGCCTTGTTACTTCCAGACTGAGGTGGAGGCACCCCACTGCTTTGTTCTAAAAGCTCCTTGCGACTGAAACCTGGAGCCTTTGGAATGTCTGGGTTTGACCTGAGTGGCTCTAGTGGGTACTGGAAAGGACCAGTTCTTAGGCGGCCAGTGCTTACTAAACCGGAGTAGCTGCACTTGTAGGAAATCTTTCACAGTTTGCGTAGATTTAGCTTTATCTTCCATCTTTTTCAAAACTTCTTCAGCCTTATTACCAAATAGACTGTCCTGTTGTAAAGGAGCATCCAACAACTTTGCTTTAAATATTGTCAGGCAGATTTTGCTCCTTGAGCCAAGCATGCCTTATTACAGATCCAGTTACAGCAGCCCTGCAAGAGGCCTCCAAGGAATCAAAACCACATTGCAAAGTACGTCTTCCCAACGTTCGGCTGAATGCAATAAATCCTACAACTCTACTTTCCACACAGTCAGAAAATCAACATCATTTTCTGTTTAAGTAAACCCATGACATGCTGTAGATATTTAAGCATATGAAATTGACAGTTTAAAGCCCTGATTGCCAAGGTTGCAGACGTGTAAATCTTCTTACCCCATCTACCCAGCGCCCTGGAATCTTTATCAGAAGGGGTAGGATTTTTAGCAGTAGGTGCCTTAACACCCTTGGGACCCTGAGAAAGTACAGTTGTGTACACTTACCATAAATGTAGATGTTTGAGTGTATTCACTGTTGCAGTCATTATATTTGGGTAATCTGCTGGCAGGCTGCCCTCAGTCCGACTGAACAAAGTCTTGGGTCCTGTTGTCAGTTGCTGTCTCCTCTTCCATGACATCAGGGGTATAAAACATGCAGCAGACGCCATTTTATTCAGTTTTTCTTACCTCAAATGTCCAAAAAAAAAAAAAAAAAAAAAAATATATATATATATACACACACACACATATATATATATATATATATATATATATATATATAAAACTGAACAGCAATATATAAAAATGCCCTTTACCTTCATCTAAAAGCAAATACACCATAAAGGAGTATACAGAAGAAAAGAGAAGTTATAGAAAAGGGGGATGGCGGGTGGGTAACCCGGACTGCAACAGTGAATACACTCAAACATCTACATTTACGGTAAGTGTACACAACTGTACTATGTTCATGTTTCACAGTTGCAGTCATTACATTTGAGTAGAATCCCAAAGCTATGGATGGGAGAAGGGAACTAAATAGCATTAGGAGCGGCTATAAGGCCCTGCAGAAAGTACAGTTTTGTACCTACCATAAATGGAGATGTTCGAGTGGTTATGCTGCTGCAGTCATCACACTTGGGTTATCCTGCAGTCAGGCGGTCCCGCAGTCGGCCTGAATTCCAAAGCCTTGGTCCAGCGTCGGTTGTCGTCGCTTCTTCCCTGAAGTCAGTGGGGCAGGGGTATAAAAGAGGCAGCCAACGCCATTTTCTTCAGTTTTTCTTGCCCCAGATGTCAGGTGCCCCAAACTAAGAAGGCAAAATAAGAAGCTTGCAAAACATACCTTAGTGCAAAGCAATGGTACTAGTTGTAAGCAAATACACCATATAGACATGCATCCCAAAGGTTGAAGTACATGGAGGTAGAAGAAAAGCCTTGTTAGGTAGAGGGGATGGAGGGAGAGTAAAGTACAGTTTTGTACCTACCATAAATGTAGATGTTCAAATGCTAATACAGCAGGAGTCATAACAGATGGGTTCTCCTGCCGTCAGGCGGGTCCTCGGTCGGCCGAATTCCAAAGTCTAGGTCCGGCGTCTGTTGTCGTCGCTTCTTCCCTCACGTCAGTGCGCCAGGGGTATAAAAGAACCAGCCGACGCCATTTTCTTCAGTTTTTCTTGCCCCAGATGTCAGGTGCCCCCAGAAGGAAGGCAATACATAAATTTGTGTAATAAAGCAATGCAATATAATCAAAATACAGTAGTTGCAAGCAAATACACCATAAAAGAATCAAGTTGTAAGAGGAGGTGTTAGCCAATAGGCCTGTCCCAAGAGGGGAAGGAGGGAGGGAAACCTGGACTGCAGCTGTATTAGCACTCTAACATCTACATTTATGGTAGGTACAAAACTGTACTATGTTCATCGTGCATACAGCTAAAGTCATAACAGATGGGTAGAATCCCAAAGCTAAGAAAGGGGTGGTAGGCACTAGGTGGAACTAGGAGGAGCCAGGATGCCCTGCAAGACTGCAGTGGCAAAGCCTGCTCTAGTTTTGGAGTAAAATGGTAGGTGGTAGTGCTTGGAGAAGGTATGCACAGAACTCCAAGTGGCTGCTTCCAATATATCTTTGGTAGGAACTCCTCTGAGGAAAGCTGCAGAGGTAGCTGTGGCCCTTGTGGAGTGAGATCTGATGCCTGTAGGTACAGTTTTGCCATGAAAAGAATAGCAAAAGCGTATGCAGTGGGCTATCCATTTTGAGATTGTTTCGAAATTGGCTTTCCTTGAGCTCCTACAGCATAGGACACAGAGCTGTTCTGATTTTCTGAAAGGCTTTGTTCTGTCCAGATAACAACGGAGTTGTCTGTGGATGTCCAAGGAATGTAGTAATCTCTCCCCTTTGTTTTGAGGATTAGGATAAAAAGTAGGTAAGTGTATGGCCTGATTCAAAGCTACCCTGGATACCACTTTAGGCATAAAGGACGGATTGGTTCGTAAGGAAACTCTGTCCTGATGGAAGATGATAAAAGGCTGCACAGCCATGAGAGCTTGTAGTTCTGAAACTCTACGAGCTGAGGTAATAGCTAGAAGGAAAGCTGTTTTCCAGGACAAATACTGCAAATCTGATGAGGCAGCTGGCTCAAAGGGAGGCAGGGTCAGTTTTTCCAGAATGAAATTGAGATCCCAAGCAGGTATTGGTTGTTTCCTTGGGGGTCTTAGATTCTTAGCCCCTCTGAGGAACTGTCTTAAGAGAGGGTGAGAGAATAAGGATGGATCAGTGTTGTATTCTGCAGAAATGGCTGAGGCATGGATTTTGATGGAGGAGAATGAAAGTCCACTGCTTAGCAGCTCAGCTAGATACTGTAGTATTTGAGGTAAATTCAGTTTTCCAGGATCCTGGCCCTTTTTCTCATTCCAGACACAAAACAGTTTCCATTTTGCGGAGTAAGCTTTTCTAGTTGGCGGCCTTCTGGCCTCCAGAATGACATCCTGCACCTCCTTGGAGAGTAGGGTCTGTTGTGATGCTAAGGAATCTTCCATGCGGCTAGCTTGAGTGTTTTTAGCTGGCTGTGAAGAGTTTTGAAGCTGTGCTGAGTCCGAAGAGGCATTAGAGGCAGGGTCCATGGTGGGGAATGCGTCAGGCTCCTCAGGAGTGGGTACCAGTGTTGTCTTGGCCAGTCCAGAGCAATGAGAATCATCTTTGGTCTGTCTGCTCTGGTTTTCAATAGAACTTTGGGCAGCAGAGGAAGAGGTGGGAAGGCATAAACTGTCATTAATGTCCAACTGAAAGAGAGCATCCACTCTCCAGGCCTTTGGATGGAAAATCCTTGAGCAGAATTTTGTCAATTGGTGATTTTTGTGGGAGGCAAAGAGATTTATGTCTGGCCTTCCACATGCTTGGATTATTTCTGTAAAAACTTTTGGATGTAACTTCCATTCGTGTGGATCTGTCATATTTCTGCTTAGGTTGTCTGCCAGCGTGTTTTCCTTGCCTGGCAAGTACTGTGCTTGTAGTTCGATTTGTAAGTCCATGGCCATGTTCCAAAGTGACATGGCAAGTCTGCATAGGGGGTATGAATGTGTTCCTCCCTGTTTAAGTACCACATAACTGTGGTGTTGTCTGTTCTTATCAATAGTTGACCTGGTTGCAGCAGGTCCTTGAAAGCTATAATAGCCTTTATTACTGCTAGCATTTCCTTTTAATTGATGTGAAGGTGCTTTTCTTTTTGGGACCATTTGCCCTGAATGCACCGATCTGTCATGTGCGCCCCCCACGCGTAGTCCGAGGCGTCTTGTTGTGATGATTTGCTTGAGGCTTGCTGAATGGAAGACCTGTGTTTGTTTGGCATGCTGGAGCCCACCACAGAAATTCCTTTTGTAGACATGGAATTAGTGGTATTATTGTTTCCAAACTGTGGCTGTGTTGAGACCATATGTTTTTCAGGTACCATTGAAGTTTCCTCATATGCAGCTTTGCACATGGGATTAGTAAAACGCAAGATGCCATGAATCCCAGAGCCTGCAGGATTTTCCTTGGTCAGCCTGGTGCAATTTGCTAGTGCTCTGAAGTATTGAGTTAGTTGCCCCTGCTTCTCTGGCGTGAGGTAGGCCCCATCTGGGTGTTTGTGTCCAAGTTGGCACCCAGGAAAATTATCTTCCGAGAGGGTATTAGCCTTGATTTCTTTTTGTTGACTGTGTATCCCAGAGAGTTCAACAACATTATTACATAAGCCAGATGTTTCAGAAGAATGTGCTTGCTGTCCGCTTGGATCAGGCAGTCATCCAAATAGGGGTATATTTGTATCCCTTGAAGTCTGCAGTAGGCAATTACTGATGCCAGGCATTTCGTGAATACTCTGGGTGCAGTAGATAAGCCAAAGGGCAATGCAGAGAATTGATAATGGGTTGAACCTGCAAGAAATCTGAGGTATCTTCTGCAATCTTGTCTGATTGGGACATGCAGGTATGCCTCCTTGAGGTCCAATGTTACCAGCCAAGACTCCTTGCCCAGCATGGGAAGAAGTTGCTGTAGAGTGAGCATCTTGAATTTTGGTACGAGTAGAAATGTGTTTAGGATGGATAGGTCCAAAATAGGTCTCCAGTCTTTTCCCTTCCTTGGTACCAGGAATAGCCTGGAATAAAAACCTTGACCTTATTCGTGCATAGGTACCCCTTGAATAGCTTTCATGTCTATGAGATATGTAATTTGCCTTTGTGCCTCTGCCCTTTGATTGTGTGGCAGGTTTGGCATGCCTCTCATTTTTGGAAGGGTGTGAAAATGGAATCTGTAGCCTCTGTTTATGATGTCCAGGATCCATTTGTCTTTTGTGACAATATGCCAATTTCTTGAAAATAATGCCAGCTTTCCTCCTAAGGGGGCTGCCATTTGAGTCTTGTTTGGCATGCAAAGGGGAAAGTCATTGGGCTTGCTTTCTGAATGATTGCGAGTTATCCTCACCACCTCTGTGTAGGAGCTTGCCATTGTCTGCCTCTAAACAATCCTAGGGATTGTCCTCTGCCCCTCGGGTGCCTGTATCTGCCTCTTTGGGGGTCTGTCCGTGGCTGGAAAGGACCAATTTTTGGAAGGCCAATTTCTACTGAAACGTGGGGGTTGTACCTGTAGAAAATCTTTCACAGTTTGCATTGATTTAGCCATTTCCTCCATTTTCCTTAATACCTCCTCAGCATTAGCACCAAATACATCCTTTTGAAGAGGGGCATCTAATAATTTAGCTTTGACATGATCAGGCAAGGATTGTTCCTTAAGCCAGGCATGTCTACGTATGACTGATCCTTTAACAGAAGCTCTACATGAGGCCTCTAGAGCATCAAAACCACATTGTGAGGTATGCTTACCCACTTGTTCTGCACTATGCATCAAATCCTGCAACTCCTTCAAGTCTGGTTGTTCAGGTTGTGACATTTTACTTTTCAATTGTGATAACAAAAACTGTTGGTATTTTAGCATATGGAACTGACAGTTTAAGGCCCTCATGGTTAAGGTAGCCGAGGTATATACCTTTTTCCCCCACCTTTCTAAAGATCTGGAATCTCTCTCGGAAGGTAATGGATTTTTAGCAGTGGAGGCCTTAATTCCCTTGGGGCCCTGGGTGAGATGGTTTCTGGGTCAGCCGCATGGCTTTTGTATAGAAACTGGTGTGTCAGGAACCCTGTAGTACCTGTCCGGCATAACTGGGGCTGGAGGTAGAGTCCGGGTTAAGGCAGGCCTCCGAGTAAACATCATCTAGGATGTCCAAGACAGGAGGTATAGCCAGAGGTCTGTGCCGAGGTAGTAAGATAAATTCCCGAAACCTTTTCTTGGAATCTGAATAATCCTGGCCTTCCCAGTGGAAGTGTTCCCTTAAGGTATGCAAAGTTTCCCCAAATGAGTAATCCTCTGGGGGGGGATACAGAAGGAATGGACTCCTCCGCATCAGAGTCTTCAAAAGGAGAGTAAGAATGTTCCTGATCATCAGAGTGCTCTGAAATAATGGAGCCCTGATCAGAGGAGGGGGATTCTTCCTCCACTCTGGGCCTTTTGTCCGGTGGGGTTGAGAACCCCTGATAAGAATAATTAAATCCTCAGCCATTTTAAGCATCTGTTTTTTAGACATGGGCCCTGAGTAGCTTGTCTCAGAGTGCATGGCTGCTTTAGACTTAGTGAATGCCTTGATGGAGAAAGAAGAGGAAGGTCTGAAGACACCTTGAGTGGAGGTAGACCTGTCCACATTTTGAGGTTCAACGCCAAGAGTGGCTTGGGTATCAGTAGTCAGGGTGTGGGCCGAGGAGCCTGCGACCTCGGGCACAGGAGACACCGCCAATGAAGTGTCGTCGGTAGTCAGGGGCTGCATAGGCGCCTCGCTGAGAACCGGACCACGTGTAGTCGGCTTTGGCGTGGTGTCTGTAGAGGCCGCGGACCTCGTGTCAGTCCTTATCTTTGCGTTTTTTAGACAAAACTGGAGTCGGGAGTATCCCACGACATAATATAGTTAAATGTTTTTCCAAAATAATGCTGGGCGAACTCCGCCTGATGCTTAATGGTGCGTTTGTTGAATGTAGCACAAAAGCGGCAGACCGAGACGTCGTGGTCTGGGCCTAAACAAGGTATACAGAGGGAATGGAAATCCTTATGCGGTATTTGCTTCCCACACGGAATACAATTATGTCTGACATTGGTCTGAGGCAAGAAAAGTTTCCCCAACGGGGTACTTAGCTTTCAAGAAGACTTCGTTTTCAAAATTTTTGTAATTTCAGGAGTTGGCCGACCAGCACTTGCGAACTGCTTCTGCTTCGGGCACCGTGCAGCAAGAAAGACTGAAGAAAATGGCGTCGGCTGGTTCTTTTATACCCCTGGCGCACTGACGTAAGGGAAGAAGCGACAACAACCGACGCCGGACCTAGACTTTGGAATTCGGCCGACCGAGAACCCGCCTGACGGCAGGAAAACCCATCTATTATGACTGCAGCTGTATGCACGATGAACATCCTGGACTGCAGCAGCATAACCACTAGAACATCTACATTTATTTTAGGTACAAAACTATACTATGTTCATCGTGCTATGCTGCTGCAGTCATCACACTTGGGTAGAGTCCCAAAGCTATGGTTGGGTGGTAGGAGCTAAACTGGGTTAGGTGCAGCTAAGATGCCCTGCAGAATTGCAGTGGCAAACCCAGCTCTGGTTTTTGAGGGAAGGTGGTAATGCTTGGTGAAGGTGTGCACTGAACTCCAGGTAGTTGCCTCCAGAATGTCCTTTGTTGGGACTCCTCGGAGGAAGGCTGCTGAGTTTGCTGTAGCCCTGGTGGAGTGAGACCTAATACTAGCAGGCACTGCTTTCCCGTGGTGTGAGTAGCAAAAGCGGATGCAATGTGCTATCCATTTGGAAATGGTCTGTTTTGAAATAGCCTTTCCTTCTGAGCCTGGTGCATAGGATACAAGGAGTTGGTCTGATTTTCTGAAGGCCTTTGTCCTGTCCAAATAGTAACGTAACTGTCTGTGAATGTCCAAAGAGTGAAGGAGTCTTTCTCCTTTATTCTGTGGGTTTGGATAAAATAAAAGGTGGGCAAGTGTATGGTCTGATTGAGAGCCACACTGGATACTACCTTTGGCAAGAAGGAAGGGTTGGTGCGTAAAGATACTCTGTCCTGATGGAAAATGATGAAAGGTTCCACTGCCATAAGTGCCTGCAGTTCTGAGAGACTGCGTGCTGAGGTGATAGGCAGCAGTAGGGCTGTCTTCCATGACCAGTATTGAAGCTCTGCTGAAAAGGCTAGTTTGAAAGGAGGAAGTGTTAACTTTTCCAGGACAAAATTTAGATCCCAAGTTGGAGTAGGTGGTTTTCTGTGGGGTCTTATATTTTTTGTCCCTCTGAGAAACTGCCTTAGCAAAGGATGAGAGAAAATGGGAGGAGCCGTATCATATTGAGCTGAAATGGCTGAAGCATGGATCTTTATGGATGAGAAAGAAAGGCCTTTGTGTAGCATCTCAGTTAGATATTGGAGTATGTGCGGAATATTTGGGATGCCAGGATTGAGGCTTCTGGCCTGGCTCCATACACAAAATCTTTTCCATTTGTCTAAGTTTTTCTGGTGCTGGGCCTCCTGGCCTCCAAAATGACATTCTGGACGTCCTTTGAGAGAAGTGTTGCTTGATAATTTAAGATATTTTCCATGCAGCTAGATTTAAGGTCCTTAGCTGACTGAAGGATCCGAGAGTTTTGTTGGGTTAACAGCAGAGGAAATTGAGGTAAGATCCATGGAGGGCTGTGAGTCAAGTTTCGTAGTAGTGGGTACCAGTGTTGACGTGGCCAGTCCAGGGCAATGAGGATCATCTGTGGTCTCTCTGATCTGGTTTTCAGTAATATCTGGTTGAGTAGAGGCAGAGGTGGGAAGGCGTAGACTGACAATGCTGTCCAACTGAATGATAGGGCATCCACTTTCCAGGCCAGGGGATGGTAAGACCTTGTGCAAAATTTTTGTAGCTGGCAATTGTTGGTTGAGGCAAACCAATCTGTCTGGTGTTCCCCACCTTAGAGTTATCATTGATAATACTTGTGGGTGTAGTCTCCACTCGTGAGGGTCTGTCAAATTTCTGCTCAACTTGTCTGCCAAAATGTTTTCTTTTCCTGGAAGAAATTGTGCTTGCAGTTGTACTTGGTAAGTTAATGCTGTGTTCCACAAGTCCATTGCCTGTCTGCATAGTGGGTAGGAGTGCGTCCCTCCTTGTTTGTTTATGTACCACATAACTGTGGTGTTGTCTGTCCTTATTAGTTGTCCTGGATGCAAAAGGTCCTTGAAGGCTGTTAGTGCATTTTTTACAGCTAGCATCTCCTTTTGATTGATGTGTAGTTGCCTTTGGTTTGCAGACCATTTGCCCTGTATGCATTGTCCTGCCATGTGTGCACCCCAGGCGTAGTCTGATGAATCTGTTGTCAAGGTTTGGTTTGGTGGAGGTGAGACAAAAGGAATGCAGTTGTTTGCTTGGCATGCTTGAGTCCACCATAGAAACTCTTTTTGAAGGGAGGGAATGGGAGTTAAAGTTGCTTCGAGGCAGTGTCTGTGTTGGGACCATACACATTTTAGGTACCATTGTAGTTTTCTCATATGCAGCCTTGCATATGCGATTAAAGTGAATGCAGGATGTCATGTACCCCAATGCCTGCAGGAATTTCCTTGCAGTGAGCTGGGTAGAAGTTGCCATCTTTTTGAAGTACTGAGCCAGTTTTTGCTTGTCTGGCGTGAGGTAAGCCATCTGGGCAGTTGTATTCAAGCTGACACCCAGGAAAATTTCTTGTGAGGGTATTAGTTTTGACTTATTTTTGTTTACTGTGTACCCTAGGCAACATAGCAACTTTGTTACAAATGCCAGATGCTGTAGTAGGATGTCTTTGCTGCCTGCTTGGATCAGGCAGTCGTCCAGATATGGATAAATTTGTATTCCTCGCTGTCTGCAGTATGCAATTACTGATGCCAGGCATTTCGTGAATACTCTGGGCGCAGTAGATAAGCCAAAGGGCAAAGTAGAGAATTGATAATGCGTTGTGCCTGCCAAAAATCTGAGGTATCTTCTGCAATCTTGTCTGATAGGGACATGCAGGTATGCCTCTTGGAGGTCCAACGTTACCAGCCAAGACTCCTTGCCCAGCATGGGAAGAAGCTGTAGTGTGAGCATTTTGAATTTGGGAATGTCCAGGTACGTGTTTAGAATTGAAAGGTCTAAGATGCGTCTCCAGGCTTTGTCCTTTCTTGGTACTAAAAACAGTCTTGAGTAAAATCCTTGACCTTGCTCTTTTGCAGGTATCTTTTGAATTGCTTTCATGTTCATGAGAGCTGAAATTTGCTTTTGTGCCTCTGCCCATTGGTTTATTGGCAGATTTGGCATGCCTCTCATCCGTGGTAAAGTGTGAAAATGAAATCTGTAGCCTCGGGTAATAATATCCAGAACCCATTTGTCCTTGTTATGATGTGCCAATCTTGTGGGAAAAGAGCCAGTTTTCCTCCTAGAGGTGCTGCCTGGGCAATTTTGCTTGGCAGGCTTAGAGGAAAGTCATTGAGTTTGTTTTCTGAAGGGTTGAGATCTGTCGTCTGCCCCGAGTTGTTGTTTGCCATTGTCTAGGCCTGAAGGTACCCTGTGCCTGGCCTCTGCCCCTAGGGCGTCTGTACCTGCCCCTTTGGGGTCTGTCTGAAGCAGGAAAGGACCAGTTTTTTGATGGCCCATTTCTGCTGAAGCGAGGAGGTTGTACCTGTAAAAAATCTTTAACTGTTTGCATTGATTTTGCCTTTTCTTCCATCTTCTTTAAAACTTCCTCTGCTTTGACACCAAATAACGCATCCTTTTGCAGTGGAGCATCCAGTAACTTTGCTTTGACATGTTCTGGTAAGGTCTGCTCTTTTAGCCAAGCATGTCTACGTATTACAGACCCTGTGACTGCTGCTCTACATGAGGCCTCCAAAGAATCAAAACCACACTGCAAGGTATGTTTTCCCACTTGTTCTGCTGCATGCAACAAATCTTGCATCCCTTTGAAATCTAGTTGATCTGTTTGAGGGATCATTTTCTGTTTTAACTGAGTAAGCAGGTACTGCTGGTATTTAATCATGTGGAATTGGCAGTTTAATGCCCTCATGGCCAAAGTGGCAGAGGTATACACTTTTCCCCCCATCTTTCTAATGCACTGGAATCTCTTTCCGCAGGTAGTGGATTCTTAGCAGTAGAGGCCTTAACCCCTTTGGGACCCTGGGAAATGGTTTCTGGGTCTGCAGCAGGGCTTTTATATAAAAACTTGAGAGTCAGGGACTCGATAGTATCTATCTGGTTTAGGTGGTGCTGGAGGTAGGGAATCTGGATTTAGACTGGATTCAGTGTAGACATCCAGAATGTCCAAAACAGGAGGAATGGCTAGGGGTCTATGCTGAGGCAAAAGAAGATACTCACAAAGTCTTTTCTTGGAGTATCTTGTCCTTCCCAGTGGAAATGCTCTCTCATGGTGTGCAGGGTTTCCCCAAAAGAGAAGTCTTCGGGGGGGGGGGGGACGGAGAGAATAGACTCCTCAGCATCTGAGTCTTCATAGAGAGGGAAGGGGTAATCCTGTTCCTCAGTCTGATGAGGAAATGGATTCCTGATCAGAGGGAGGTAAATCTTCCTCCAGTCTAGGCCTTTTGTCAGGAGGAGGTTGGGAACCTCTGATAAGGGTAATCAGGTCCTCCGCCATTTTGAGCATCTTTTTTTTTAAGCATAAGGGCCTGTATGGGAGTCTGTGGACCCGGTTTCTTAACCTTTGGAAGCTTAGCGTATGACTTAACGGAAAGAGTCGTCGGTTTAAAGACTCCTTCTGAAACCGAAGGCCTGTCCATAGTCTCCGGATCGCCGCCAGGGCTGGCGTCTGCGAGTTGAGGAGGAACCGGCTCCAGTGGCCCAGTAGATTCTGACTGAGAGGTAGTCGTATTTTCTAAATCTGCGGTAGTCAGGGGCTGCGTAGGCGCCTCACTGAATACCGAAGATCCGGCGGCAGGCCTAACCGAGACCTCGATATCTGGTCTAGGCTGTCAGTCTTTGTCCTTGCGTTTTTTAAACATAGCGGTAGTCGGAGGTTCCGACGACAATGTAGTTGAATTTTCTGCCAAAATAATGTCGGGCGGTATCAGCCCAACGCTTAATAGTGCGTTTATTGAACCTAGCGCAAAACAGACAACCAGAAACGTTGTGGTCTGGGCCTAGGCAAGGGATACAGTAAGAATGAAAATCCTTGAGGTATTTGCTTCCCACAAGAAATACAATTATTAACTTTGTCTGACATCGGTCTGTGGCAAGAAAAGTTTCCCCAACGGGGTACTTAGCTTTATAGAAGACTTCGGCTGAAATTCTGTTAGAAAATCTCAGGAGCTGGCCAACCGGCACTTGCGAACTGCTTCTGCTTCGGGCACTGCGCGGCAAGAAAGACTGAAGAAAATGGCGTCGGCTGCCTCTTTTGTACCCCTGCCGCACTGACGTCAGGGAAGAAGCGACGACAACCAATGCCGGACCAAGGCTTTGGAATTCAGGCCGACTGCGGGACCGCCTGATGGCAGGATAACCCAAGTGTGATGACTGCAGCAGCATAGCACGATGAACATCTGCATTGGCAATGTCGGACCTGGATTTAGAAAGAGGCAAATGATAATGCTTTGTGAAGGTATGAACAGAGCTCCAAGTATCAGCTTCTAGAATGTCTTTGGTTGGAACTCCTCTGAGAAAGGCAGCTGAAGTAGAGGCAGCTCTGGTGGAATGTGACCAGATTCCCTTGGGTACAGGTTTACCATGATGCAAGTAGCAGAAACGAATGCAGTGGCTTATCCACTTAGAAACAGTCTGCTTTGATAAAGCCTTCCTCTCTGATCCTGATGCAAATGCCACCAGTAGTTGATCAGACTTTCTTAGAGATTTGGTCCTGTTTAAGTAGAATCTTAGTTGTCTGTGTATGTCCAATGAATGCAGAATCCGCTCCCCCTTGTTCTGCGGATTTGGGTAAAATGTTGACAGGTGAATAGTTTGGTTAAGAGCCACACTGGATACCACCTTAGGCATAAAGAAAGGATTGGTCCGGAGGGACACCCTGTCCGGGTGGAATGTAATAAAAGGCTCCACAGCCATGAGAGCCTGTAGTTCTGAAACCCTTCTTGCTGAAGTGTTTGCCAAAAGGAAAGCTGTTTTCCAAGATAAAAACTTTATATCCGCAGTAAGTGCTGGTTCAAAAGGAGGCAGGGTGAGTTTTTCCAGCACAAAATTGAAGTCCCATGCAGGAGTTGGTGATCTTCTGGGAGGCCTTAAATTTTTGGCCCCTCTAAGATGCTGCTTTAGCAGAAGATATGAAAAGATAGGAGGCTCCGTGTTGTAATGAGCCGAAATGGCAGAGGCATGGATTTTTATTGAAGAGAAGGATAGGCCCTTGTCAGGCATCAAGTATTGTAAAATCTGAGGGATATTTGGTTTTGCAGAGTCCGTTCCTTGTGCTTGGTTCCAAGCACAGAATCTTTTCCATTTATCAGCATAAGATTTTCTAGTACTAGGCCCTCTGGCTTCCAAAATGACATCCATAACAGATTTACTGAGAGGTGTTTGAATAATTACATGATCAGCCATGCTGCCAGGTTCAGAGTTTGAAGCTGAGTGTGCAGAATTTGATTGTTCTGCTGAGACGGTAGATGAGGTATTTGTGGCAAGTACTACGGAGGGATTTGAGACGTATTCCATAGAATTGGGTACCAATGCTGGCAAGGCCAGTTAGGATTATTTTTGGTTTTTCCTGTCTGGCCTTTAGTAAGACCCTGGGGAGAAGAGGCAGAGGAGAAAAGGCATAGACTGATAGGTTTTTCCAGCTGAAGGATAGGGCATCCACTTTTCATGCTTGTTTGCAGAATTTGTCCAGTTGATAATTTTGGAGAGAAGCAAACAGATCTATGTCTGGGCTCCCCCATTTCTGTGTTACCATGCTGAAGAATTGTGGATCCAGTTTCCACTTGTGAGGGTCCATAAGATTTCTGCTTAGGTCTGCCAGAGTATTTTGTTTTCCTGGCAGGAATTGAGCTTGAAGATGTACTTGGTAAGTCAAGGCTGTGTCCCACAATGCCACTGCTAGTCTGCAAAGGGGGTAGGAATGTGTACTCCCCTGTTTATGTACCACATAACCGTGGTGTTGTCCATCTTTATCAGTAGTTGTCCTGGATGAAGTAAGTCCTTGAATGCTGTCTGGGCATTCTGAACAGCTAGAATCACTTTCTGGTTGATATGTAGATGTATTTGGTTTGGGTTCCACATGCCCTGAATGCATCTTCCCGCCAGGTGGGCCCCCCCCAATCATAGTCTGATGCGTCTGTAGTTAGGGTTTGGGTGGCAGGGGGTAGAGTGAATGACAGTCCCTTGTTTTGGTGACATCTCTGCCCACCAAAAAAACTCCTGTTATAGGCAGGGAACGAGTGGAATCATTGTTTCCAGACTATGACAAGGCTGACTCAATGAGCTTTTTAGTTGCAATTGAAGTTTCCTCATATGCAGTCTTGCATATGGAATTAGTAGGATGCCATGAACCCCAAAGCCTGCAGAATTTGTCTTGCAGATAACTGGGTTTTTGTTGCCATCTGTTTGAAGTACACAGTCAGTTGCCTTTGTCTGGCGTAAGGTAAGCCATCTGGGCAATTGTATTCAAGCTTGCACCCAGGAATGTAGTTTGAGAGGGTACCAGTTGTGATTTCCTTTCGTTTATTGTGTACCCTAGACATGTTAGGAGCCTTTTTACAAACGCCAGATGTTGAAGAAGAATGTCCTTGTTTTCTGCTTGAATGAGACAGTCCAAGTAAGGATAGATTTGTATGCTTCTTTGTCTGCAAAATACAATTACTGGTGCCAGGCACTTTGTAAAGACCCTGGATGCAGTAGATAAGACAAAGGGCAGTGCAGAGAACTGGTAATGCATAAAACCTGCCTTGAAGCGGAGGTATCTTCTGCACAATTCCCTTATTGGGATATGCAGGTATGCCTCAAGTCTAGAGTCACTAACCAAGCATTCTTGGCCAGCATGGGCAGTAGCTGTTGTAAAAAGTCAGCATTTTGAATTTTGGAATGTCCAGGAACGTGTTCAAAATCGATAAGTCCAGTATTGGACGCCAGGCATAGTCTTTTCTGGTTAACAGGAACACTCGAATAAAAACCTTGTCCTTTTTCCTGTTCTGGTACTGGTTGAATAGCCCCCATATCCATGAGGGACGTAACTTGTTTGAGCCTCTGCCTATTGCTTTTGTGGCAGATCTGGCCAACCGTTTGGAATTGGCAAAGTATGGAAATGAAATCTGTACCTCTGGAATACTATGTTTAATATCCACTTGTCCTGGGTAATTAACTGCCAATTTTGAGCATGAAGTGCTAATTTCCCCCCCAAGGGGGCTGCCAAAAGTTAAGTGCTTAGTGATGGTAGAGGGAAGTCATTGAGACTGCTTACGGTAGGGTTGTGCTTTGTTTCCTCCAGATTTGGAGGTGGAGGCACCCCATTGCTTTGACCTGTAAGAACCCTGTGATTGGTATCTAGAGCCTTTCGACGCCGGGATTTGCCTTGAGGCGCGCTGTTGGACACAGGAGAGGACCAATTTTTAGTAGGCCAGTGCCTACTGAATCTGGGTGGCTGCACTTGTACGAAATCTTTTACAGTTTGCATAGATTTAGCTTTGTCTTCCATTTTCTTTAAATCCTCTTCTGCCTTATTACCAAACAGAGTATCATGCTGTAAAGGGGCATCCAACAATTTAGCTTTAACATGATCAGGCATATTTTGCTCCTTGAGCCAGGCTTGCCCTCTAATCGCAGATCCAGTAACTGCAGCCTTGCAAGAGGCCTCCAAGGAATCAAAACCACATTGCAAAGTATACTTTCCAACCTGTTCTGCTGCATGCAATAATTCCTGTAATTCTTTATTTTCCACACAATCAGTAATCAACATCATTTTCTGTTTCAATAGGCCCATAACATGCTGTTGATATTTAAGCATATGAAACTGGCAGTTTAAGGCCCTAATTGCCAAGGTTGCAGATGTATAAACCTTCTTTCCCCATCTATCCCTTGCCCTGGAATCTCTATTGGAGGGGGTAGGATTTTTGGCTGTTGAGGCCTTTACACCTTTGGGACCCTGTGAGATAGTTTCAGGATCAACAGCAGGATTTTTGAATAGAAATTTGTGGGAATTAGGAACCCTGTAATATCTGTCTGGCTTACTAGGAGCTGGAGGTAGGGAATCAGGAGTCGTGCTTGATTCCAAAAACATATCAACAATGTCTAATACAGGAGGTATAGCCAAAGGCCTATGCTGAGGAAGAAGGAAATCCCTAAGCCTCTTTTGATTCAAAGAAATCATGACTCTCCCAATGAAAATGTTCCCTTAAAGTATGCAAGGTTTCTCCAAAAGAATAATCTTCAAGAGGAGATGCAGATGGGATGGATTCTTCTGCATCTGAATCCTCATAGGGTGGTATAGAAAATTCCTGATCAGAAGAGGAATCAGAAGAAAAAGAAACCTGATCTGAAGTTTCATAATCAGTGTCTTGCCTAGGCATATTAGCAGCAGGGGGGGGGGGGGGTTGGGAACCCCTGATCAAGGTAATTAAGTCCTCAGCCATTTTGATCATCTGTTTTTTAGGCATAAGGGCCTGAGCATGTGGCTCATGCGTCAATTATTTTAGACTTATAAATTGTTTTTAAAGCTGGCGTCATTTTATATAAAAATGTTGAGGCCTGAAAACACCCTCAGAAGCCAGTGTCTGCTGAGCGGCTCCAGACCCATCCGAGGGAGAGACATCCGTGGGTTCAATACTCTGAGAATCTCGCGGCATACCGGACTACGCATGGGTCTCGGTAAAGGCCTGCAACTCAAAAGTAGCGGGTATCAGGGGCTGCAAAAGCGCCTCACTGAGTACCGGCAACTGGCTTAGAAGTTTTGTCGGTTTTGGACCTCGACGGTCAGTCTTTCTTTGCATTTTTTGTGAACTCCAGTAGTCGGACTGCTATCAGATGGCATTTCAGGGTAATTAAATCTGGATCCAAAATATTTTGAAGCAAAAATATACAGACGCTTAGTGCGTTGGTTAAATCAGCACAAATCTGACAGCAAGGCACATTATGATCTGGGCCTAGGCAAGGAATACAGTGCAAATCAAAATCCTTATAAGGCATTTGCTTCCCACAAGTAATGCAATTAACGTTTACTGACATCGGCAAGGAGCAAGAAAAAGTTTCCTCAACGGGGTACTTGGCGTTAATTGAAGACTTCGGTTCTGAAACTCAAATGCGAAATTTCAGGAGTCGGCCGACCGGCACTTGCGAACTGCTTCTGTTTTGGGTACTGCACGGCAAGAAAGACTGAATAAAATGGCATCGGCTGCATGTTTTATACTCCTGACGACCCAACGTCATGGAAGAGGAGATCGCAACCGACGCAGGACCCATGACTTTGTTATTCAGGCCAACTGAGGGCAACCTGCCAGCAGATTATCCAAATGTAATGACTGCAACAGTGAAACACTAAGAACATATGGTCTCAGGGTCAATAATAGGGTTTTTAAAAAGGAATTTGTGGGAGTCAGGAACCCTGTAATATCTGTCTGGCTTACTGGCAGCTGGAGGCAGGGAATCAGGAATCATACTGGATTCTGAGAAGAAAATGTCTAGAACAGGAGGTATAGCCAAAGGCCTATGCTGAGGAAGAAGAAAATCCCCAAGTCTCTTTTTAGATTCCCTTAAGGTATGCAAAGTTTCTCCAAAAGAAAAATCCTCAGGAGGAGAAGCAGAAAAGATGGAATCTTCTGTATCAGAGTCCTCATAAGGGGGAATAGATGATTCCTGATCAGAAGTGGAATCGGAAGAAATAGAAACCTGATCTGATGATTCATAGTCAGTGCCTTTCCTAGGCCTCTTAAGGTAATTAAGTCCTCAGCAATTTTGATCATTTGTTTTTTAGGCATTGGGGCCTGTATATGTGGCCCAAGCGTCATTTTTTTTAGACATAGAAGTAGTTTTTGGCCTTAGTTTTGAAGATGGTGCCTGTTTAATATACAGATCTTTAGGCCTGAAAACACCCTCAGAAGCCGGTGCCTGCTCAGCGGCTCCGGACCCATCTAAGGTAGACATCCGCGGGTTCAATACTTAAAGCAACTTGCGGCATACCAGACTCCGAATGGGTCTCAGTAGAGGCCTGCGAATCAAAAGTAGCAGGTATCAGGGGCTGTGAAAGCACCAGAGTACCGGCGACTGGCTTAGGAGAAGCTTTGTCATCTGTTTTGGACCTAGACTGTCTTTCTTTGCGTTTTTTTTTTTAGGTATTCCGGTAGTCGGATTGCTAACAGACGACATTTCTGGATAGTTAAAACTTGAGCCAAAATATTTAGAGGCAAAATTATACCAATGTTTAATAGTGTGCTGATTAAATTTTGTACAAAACCGACAGCAAAGCACGTTGTGGTCAGGGCCTAGGCAAGGAATACAGTACAAATGAACATCCTTATGAGGTATTTGCTTCCCACAAGTAATATAATTAAAGTTTTACTCACAACTGTAAGGAGCAAGAAAAAGTTTCCCCAATGGGGTTACTTAGCTTTTAGTAGAAGACTTCAGTTCTGAAACTCGAAAACGAAAATTTCAGGAGTCTGCCGACCGGCACTTACGAACTGCTTCTGCTTCGGGCGCCGCACGGCAAGAAAGACTGATGTAATGGCGTTGGCTGCATGTTGTATATCCCTGATGAATTGACGTCATGGAAGAAGGGACAGCAACCGACGCAGGACCCAAGACTTTGTTAATCAGGCTGACTGAGGGCAACCTGCCAGCAGATTACCCAAATGTAATGACTGCAACAGTGAAACACGAACATCTACATACCCATTAGTCTGACATGTCTAATATGCAAAGTGAAGGAACAAAGTATCATGGAAATGAGCAATACAGACATAGGCAACCTAAAAACAATAGACCCAACCCTGTATGGCTTTGTCAAGTGAAGGCCATGCCTACTTAAGGTTTTTAGAAGAAAGTCATCAAGGAAAGGGATGACAGAAAAACTGGGCTTACCACATACCTAGACATGGTTAAGGTGTATGGCACAATACCCTAACTTGGGCAATGTTAAACTCCCCAAACTGTAACATAAATCTCTACATAACTCAATGGATTGCCAACTGGCTCAAAGATGTGACCCAGAAGTAAGGATTGGTGAAAACGCCTCCACTAAGACTGGTCACCAGTGGGGTACCTCAGGGTGCCATGCTGGGTCCGCTCCTGTTTGATATGTACTTCTTTGAAGGTCAAGAATAATGGTCAAGGGCCTTTGGCTGACTAAGTTCATAGATGACTGGAAACTGGGAGATGATATAGATTCCCCCCAAAACACTTGCGTCTTGTAAGATGGTCTAACACAGCTAGTGCCAAAGCCATAGATTAAAACTCATTGCCAAGAAGTGCATTATAGTGCCTTTTGGAAAAATGGCCACCCAGGATAATTACTCTATTGATAAGATGCTCCTAAGAGTTGACCTGACAGTTGGGATATGGGAACATATGTGGAAAGCAATCTGTCCTTTGACCAACACTTGGCGAAAGTAGTAATAAAATCATTCTATGTCACCCAACTTTTAAGGGCATGGCATACAGGTCCAAGGAAGTAAGGTGCCACTTTACTCAGCCCTTATGAGATCCATCAAGTACAATGCTCTCTTAGGCATATGCAACACCCACAAATGTTCATCACAAACAGAATCCAGGGTATAAGCACATTTTCCTATACAGATTGCCTTAAGCCCCATCTCTATAGTCACCTACAGGTTACCGAGAGGTGATCTATTCCTGGCGTACAAGGCATCCTCAGACCCAGCTATGGACATTTGGCACATTCGCAAAACAAACAGCAGCAGAACCACAAGATCCAAGGATTTAAATTTTACTTGACAGAAATAGAACATGTCTGTGAGACAGATGAGCCTTACAGAACTTCCTCACACTGGAACAAGCTTCCCATCCATGTGAAGCACAGTCCACATCTATAACCCTATTCAGACGTTACACATGACCACTGAAATGGTAAATAAAAATTCACCCTCAGTTTGGCCCCCATATCTCTGACAGCCAGGAGATAGCAAATATACTCTAACATGCCCCTCCACACAAAACCTCTAGCAATTTCTTAATCCTCCAAACAGATCCCAATGTTACAAAGGAACAACTGGGTTGGGTTACGCAGATAGACCTTTAAAGGTCCTGGTAGTCATTAGAACTAATATACAGCTATGAATCCTGAAGAAATTTTCCTTGTGATGTACATCTCTATTACCTAAATCTAGGGGGTCTATCTGGTGCTATAACTCCTGCAAAAATGACCTTCCTGAGTGCAGCCATCTTCTAAAGTAAAAGTGCTAGTAAGAAACCGAAGACTGACCGCTTCAGTGAGTACCTCAGTAATACTAAACAAAGGGGGGGGCGCGTCTGTGCTAAACTACAAACTTCTGAACTACAGATAGTAAGACTGTTTCAACATTATGTCACTATAAGACCAGTACTGGCAGATATATAAATAAACACAATTCACTTAAATAAAATACAACAAAATGTTTTAATGAGTAATTTTAGTAAATAAGAAAACTGCCACAGAGAAAAGTAGACATTTCTACTACAGAAAAACCATCACGGATACTGTATGGTCCGCTTTGAGGTGGGTTAATGAAGTGGAAGGCTGGGTGGTACAGAATATGAACATGACTTGGGGTGGGGGGGGGGGGGTGGGACCAGAGGCGGACAACCAGAGAAACATTTGGCCATAAAATATAACACACTATTCTGCCAGCTAAAACAGTGGCATTTCCAGAATGTTCTTTGTGTAGCATGTATTCCCCAAAGTTCTTTTTTTCCTTGTCATTTTTATCCCTGTTAAATTTTCTTCTTCTACCAGAAATCACGGCGATGGTAGCTGTCTGGGTCACAATACTTGGTGACAACCACCCTGTTGGCGAACTTCCTTCCCGTCAAACCCTGCATGGCTTTTTGGCATTCATAAACTGATGTGAATTCCACAAAAATCTGAAACACAAATTAGAAAAACCTTTAGATTTAAGTACTTGTGTACATGTAAAATATTCATACAATCCCACCCAATACTTTTTTTTTTTTTTTTTTTTTTTACAAGCAAGAATAAGTCTGCCTCTGCACCACCCTCTGTGGTGTTCCACAGCTAGCTGCTTCTCGCATTAAACACGCAGAACTGCTTTCTTGAATTGATCAATACTAAGCAGTTCCACTTTTATACAATAACCCACATTACATGGAACAAACAGGTAAGAACCTCGTAGAGTAATTTTTTCTCTCTCAGACATTCAGGCAAAAGTTGCAAACTGCTGCACAAATGAACACTATCCACTGCCCTCTTACCAAGAAACTTTCCAAGTCTTCTGTAACTGCTTCAGGAATAACTTTTTTCCCTAATGCACTAACCAAGGTAGAATAATTCCAAAGCTTAAATATGTTGTACCGCATTTTTCTCTCCATTCAACACACTTTGTCACTGACTGCAAGTTTTAAGGTGGTAGAGGCAATATGCTCTGCAAGACTGCAGTACTTGCACCTGCTTTACTCCTTAAGGAATCCGGCATGGAAAGCTTGGGAAAGCTGACACGACCGCAACAGTTGCCTCACAAATGCTCCACATTGACACATTCCTAACACTGCAAGTAACTTCTGGTTTCCCATGTAGCTTTGTTTCCCCCATGAAAGTTACAGCTGGAGGCAATGCAATTTATTCGTACAGGGACTGTTCTGATGTGCATGTCCTATTTCCTTACATTTTTGTCTTCACTCCTGACTTGGCTGATTAGCCTCCTTCTGGACCAATAACTCATTCATCACCCATTGAGAGAGCAAACCAAGAGACGGCATCATTACGGTAGCCATCAGGGTGGTGCAGTACACATTTTTTTAAATGCCTTACAACTCCTTGTACCTGGCTGTGGTAGCAGCATGCAATTATCAACACTGCACACCCTTCACTTTTGCAAGGTTTTTAAGTCGGGACTTCATGCTCACCTACATGGGGGAAAACGCATGGTTGTTCCCCCTGAATAGTGGATCAATTTTTAAAGGTGTTTTATTGAGAAGTAGATGGCAAAAAGGAGAGGGTCTAACAGAGTCTGGAGGACTTCACTGTTGAACAGCCTCTCTGTGCAGGTGGCCTTACCAATTCTAACCTCCCGTGCCTCAGTGAGACAGCCTGCCATCCCTTGTGTTATAATGGGGTTTACATCTAGTTTCTTAAGTTTGTTGACAATGCCCAAGTGGAGTATTGCATCAACTGCCTTAGTCAGATCTAGTTAGACAGTATGTACAGCTTCCCCTCAACCTGAAGTCCACCAGATTCACTAAGCACAATCGTCCTTTGATAAAGCCAAAGTGGGATGGATCCAGTTTCTAGAGATCTATGACCTTGTTGATAATTTCCATGACTTTGCAAACAAGACTAGTCAGACTAAAGGGTCTGTAGTTTCCAGGATCTGTTGAAAGTCCTCCATTATAAAGGGGGATGACATTAACAGTCTTTCATCCACATGGCGCAAAGCCGGTTTAAAGACTGTAGTTAAACAATAGCTCCTGGGATCCTAATAAGCTGTTTTAGGCTATATAAAAAGGCATCCTGGCATGTTAGGGCCCACTGAAGCTGTGTTCTTGGCTTTAAGTGCGGCCAGTATATATAGTTGGAGGGGCTATGTCTAAGGAAATTTTGGGGGGTGGGGTTCAAAGTTGGAACTGGATTTGTCCAGGGTTGCTGACTGTGGCACCATTAACCACCAATTCAATATAGCTTTCACCTGGGAGGTGACCAACCTCAAAGTTGGCTTTGCTTGACCTAATTAGCTATCTTGGTTGCCTCTACTTTACTAATAAGATGTTTTGCCTTTAAGGGAATTAACTTTCCTGATTTTTGCTATACATTTTTTTCCTTTTGTTATACATCCTGTTTAATTTGGGATGGCACCAGGGTGTTTTCTTCTGGGGCTAGACCTGGGCTTATTTCTGGTAGGTACAGCAGCCTCTATGCAGCTACGGACATGGGTGTACAGAGATTGAGAGCAATTCAGCATAGGTTGCCATATTCTTTGGGTTTGGACAGCACTGAATTTGGACAATCCATTATTTAGTAGCAGGTAATTTATTTGCCTTGGGGATAGTTCCTGTTAAAGGGAGATTTTGATGTCAAAGGAAACAGTTTTATGGTTGGACCTTACCAGGGAGGACGAGACAGGGGAAGACTGTTCTCATATTTGTGAGCATGAGTATGTTGGAGCTTCTGCTGGGCATATTCGCTATTTGGTCAAGGGTGCTAGTATTTATGAAGTCCAGGAATCTTTGTGCCAGCAGATGAAATCATGTAGGATTTCCAGTCTACAGGGGAGTAATTATTCTCCTATGAGTAGGGTGCTAGGTTGGATGGAAATGTCTCCTGTAGGTCCAGGTACACACTGAGAGCTTCTTGAGACATGGTGGGGTGACTTATAGCTGGGTAGCATATGGTGGATCTGCATGTGGAGGAGCGCCGCACAACATACTGTTTGACCACCCTAGAGGTATGCTGGTTACTGATGTATATTTGTACACCTCCACCTTTTGCCCTGGTCGGTGTAGCCACTGGTCTAAAAGTGTGGAAGGCACTGAAAACCTGCACTATCAGGGTACATTCTGGAACTTTAAATCATGGCTATGTAATTGCACACATCTATTAGAGCCTGAGGGCCTGGAGGGAGTGTATTTATTCAGGCTCAGCAAGCCCAGAAGCACTCAAAAAAAATACCTACCACCACTCACTGTCATTCTCTGTGAGCGGGAGACCATATGTAGTTAAAGGAGGTTTACTTGGGAGTAATACTGCTTTGCTGGTGAGCACTCGGTATCATGGATCTATGGGAAACAGTGGGTGGAAAAAATACGTAAACAGTTTATACAGTCAACAGCAATAATGGAGGAGGTGAGGAAAGGACTTTGGAAAGCAGATCATTATATATTGGGGGGGGGGGGGGGCAGAGAGCGCCTTACAGATTAGTAACGCCTTGAGGTTCAATTCAGTTCATTTTTCCATCTTGGTAGGTTTGCCAATTTGATATTGCTTAAAGGCACTATAGGATTGGATGAAATTTTAGCCAGTATTCGAAAGCCCAGAGGGAAAATGTGCAGACCATCTTTGGCAAAGCAATGTGTTCTGTTCAACATGGCCTCTGAAGATGACAAATAATGGATCCCATTGGAATGACAGTAAGTTATTGAAAGCAATCTTTTTTTCCTCCTACTGTGGCAACATCCTTGGTGATTTTACTATGCCGCTGAATGCTACACTCATACCAGCCCGATACACAGTCTGAAAGCTCCATAATGACTATCTTCATATAGTCCAGGGAGGTACATCTCAGGTCATTTACATCTACATGGACTATGACAGAATCATACTTGTACCTGTGGTGTAATGACGAGTGCATGAGTGATTTCATACCAGATAAGCAACTGAACAGCTATCTTCTTGTTCAGCCTGGTTAAAGTGACATCAGTATATCTTACTATGGAGTCACCCATGACAAGAGTCCTGGGAAGCATGCTTGCTTGCCTTGGGGGCTTAGTGTTTGGGACTTTACTGAGAATGACAGTATGTGTGGTGCTAGATGTTTTTTTGAGTGCCTTTGGGCTTGCTGAGGCACAGCTTTGACAACAGATGGTCTAGTTGATATCTGTTGTTTAGGAAGATTGCTTTTCAGTGTGTGTGTGTTGTGTGCATGGTTTCGACAACCTGATGTGCATTTATGTGAGAGTTAAGCCTTCAGTGTCATTCTGTAAACACACCTTTCACATACTTTGCTTCTTTAAGGATTAAGTGGTTGTCAGTAAACATAAGACAACTGCTATAGTGTCTAAAGATATCCACCAAACTGGCTACAGAAGTTAGGAACCATAGTTTCAATCCTTTAATTTATGAGTGATAAGGAGTTGGTGTATTGTGGTGAAAAGGCTACTAAGGATGCTTGCTTTACCAGGCAGATTATGTTGAACAGTACTAAATTCTAACTTTGTTTGTAGGGCTCACAAGGTATTTGCCCTACACTGCTGCTTTACAGGTTAGTTTTATGGACGTTTCTACAAGGAAAATTTGCTTTCCAATGAAAGTACAGTTTTGTACCTACCATAAATGTAGATGTTCGAGTGCTAATACAGCTGCAGTCATAACAGATGGGTTTTCCTGCCGTCAGGCGGGTCCTCGGTCGGCCGAATTCCAAAATCTAGGTCCGGCGTCGGTTGTCGTCACTTCTTCCCTGACGTCAGTGCGACAGGGGTATAAAAGAACCAGCCGACGACATTTTCTTCAGTTTTTCTTGCCCCAGATGTCAGGTGCCCCCAGAAGGAAGGCAATACATAAATTTATGTAATAATGAAATACAATATAATCAAAAAAAACAGTAGTTGCAAGCAAATACACTATAAAAGAATGCCCCAATCAGGTTGTATGAGGAAGTGTTAGCCATTAGGCCTGTCCCAAGAGGGGAAGGAGGGAGGGAAACCTGGACTGCAGCTGTATTAGCACTCGAACATCTACATTTATGGTAGGCACAAAACTGTACTATGTTCATCGTGCATACAGCTGCAGTCATTACAGATGGGTAGAATCCCAAAGCTAAAAAAGGGGTGGTAGGCACTAGGTGGAACTCGGAGGAGCTAGGATGCCCTGCAAGACTGCAGTGGCAAAGCCTGCTCTAGATTTGGAGTATAATGGTAGGTGATAGTGCTTGGAGAAAGTATGTACAGAACTCCAAGTGGCAGCTTCCAAAATATCTATGGTAGGAACCCCCCTGAGGAAAGCTGAAGAGGTAGCTGTGGCCCTTGTGGAGTGAGATCTGATGCCTGCAGGTACAGTTTTACCATGAAAAGAGTAACAAAAGCGTATGCAGTGGGCTATCCATTTTGAAATTGTCCGTTTGGAAATAGGCTTCCCTTGAGCTCCTGTAGCATAGGACACAGAGTTGCTCTGATTTTCTGAAAGGCTTTGTTCTGTCCAAATAATAACGTAGCTGCCTGTGAATGTCCAAGGAATGTAGTGGTCTCTCCAGTTTGTTTTGAGGATTAGGGTAAAAGGTAGGTAAGTGGATAGCCTGATTCAAGGCTACCCTGGATACTACCTTTGGCATAAAGGAAGGATTGGTTCGTAAGGAAACTCTGTCCTGATGGAAAATGATGAAAGGCTGCACAGCCATGAGGGCTTGTAGTTCCGAAACCCTGCGAGCTGAGGTGATAGCCAGCAGGAAGGCTGTTTTCCAGGACAAATATTGCAGTTCTGTTGAAGCAGCTGGCTCAAAAGGAGGCAAGGTCAGTTTTTCTAGAATGAAATTGAGGTCCCAAGCAGATACTGGTTGTTTCCTTGGGGGTTTTATATTCTTAGCCCCTCTAAGGAATTGTCTTAAGAGGGGGTGAGAGAATAAAGGAGGATCAGTGTTGTATTCTGCAGAAATGGCTGAGGCATGGATTTTGATGGAGGAGAATGAAAGTCCACTGCTTAGCAACTCAGCTAGGTACTGTAATATTTGAGGTAAATTCAGTATTCCAGGATTCTGGTCCTTTTTCTCATTCCAAGCACAAAAACATTTCCATTTTGCGCAGTAGGCTTTTCTTGTAGAAGGCCTTCTGGCCTCCAAGATGACGTCCTGCACCTCCTTGGAGAGTAGGGTCTGTTGTGATTTTAAGGAATCTTCCATGCGGCTAGATTGAGTGTTTTCAGCTGACCGTGAAGAGTTTTGAAGTTGTGCTGAGTCAGTAGAACAGGCAGAGGCAGGATCCATGGTGGGGAATGCGTCAGGCTCCTCAGGAGTGGGTACCAGTGTTGTATTGGCCAGTCTGGAGCAATGAGAATCATCTTTGGTCTGTCTGCTCTGGTTTTTAATAGAACTTTGGGCAGCAGAGGAAGAGGTGGAAAGGCATAAACTGTCATTGTCCAACTGAAAGAGTGCCTCCACTTTCCAGGCCTGTGGATGAAAGGTCCTTGAGCAGAATTTTGCCAATTGGTGATTTCTGTGGGAGGCAAAGAGATCTATGCCTGGCCTTCCCCATGCTTGAATTATCTTTGTAAAGACTTGAGGATGCAACTTCCATTCGCGTGGGTCTGTCATATTTCTGCTTAGGTTGTCTGCCAGTGTGTTTTCCTTGCCTGGCAGGTACTGTGCTTGAAGTTCGATTTGTAATTCCAGAGCCATGTTCCAAAGACATGGCTAGCCTGCATAGGATGTACCACATTACTGTGGTGTTGTCTGTCCTTATCAATAGCTGGCCTGGATGCAGTAGGTCTTTGAAAGCTATAATAGCATTTATTACTGCTAGCATTTCCTTTTGATTGATGTGTAGGTGCTTTTCTTTTTGGGACCATATGCCCTGAATGCACCGATCTGTCATGTGCGCCCCCCAGGCGTAGTCCGAGACGTCTGTTGTGATGACTTGATTTGCTTGAGGCTTGCAGAATGGGAGACCTGTGTTTCTTTGGCATGCTTGAGCCCACCACAGAAATTCCTTTTGAAGACATGGAATCAGTGGTATTGTTTCCAAACTGTGGCTGTGTTGAGACCATAGCTTTTTAGGTACCACTGAAGTTTCCTCATATGCAGCTTTGCACATGGGATTAGTAGGATGCAAGATGCCATGAATCCCAGAGCCTGCAGGATTTTCCTTGCAGTCAGCCTGGTGAAAGTTGCCAGTTTTCTGAAGTATTGAGTTAGTTGCCCTTGTTTCTCTGGCGTGAGGTAGGCCATCTGGGTGTTGGTATCCAAGCTGGCACCCAGGAAAATTGAGAGGGTATTAGCCTTGATTTCTTTTGGTTGACTGTGTATCCCAGAGAATTCAACAACATTATCAACAACGCCAGATGTTTCAGAAGTATGTGCTTGCTGTCCGCTTGGATCAGGCAGTCGTCCAAATATGGGTATATTTCTATCCCTTGAAGTCTGCAGTAGGCAATTACTGATGCCAGGCATTTCGTGAACACTCTGGGCGCAGTAGATAAGCCAAAGGGCAATGCAGAGAATTGATAATGTGTTGAATCTGCAAGAAATCTGAGGTATCTTCTGCAATCTTGTCTGATTGGGACATGCAGGTATGCCTCCTTGAGGTCCAATGTTACCAGCCAAGACTCCTTGCCCAGCATGGGAAGAAGCTGCTGCAATGTGAGCATCTTGAATTTTGGCACGAGTAAAAATGTGTTTAGGATGGATAGGTCCAAAATAGGTCTCCAATCTTTGCCCTTCCTTGGTACCAGGAATAGTCTGGAATAAAAACCTTGACCTTGCTCTTGTGCAGGTACCTCAAATAGCTTTCATGTCCATGAGATCTGAAATTTGTTTTTGTGCCTCTGCCCTTTGATTGTGTGGCAGGTTTGGCATGCCTCTCAATTCTGGAAGGGTGTGAAAGTGGAATCTGTAGCCTCTGTCTATAATGTCCAGGATCCATTTGTCTTTGGTGACAATATGCCAATTTTTCGAAAATGCCAGTTTTCCGCCTAAAGGTGCTGCCATTTGAGCCTTGCTTGGCATGCAAAGGGGAAAGTCATTGGTTCTGCTTTCTGAATGGCTGTGAACTATCCTCACCACCTCTGAGTAGGTGCTTGCCATTGTCTGCCTTTAAACGATCCTTGAGATTGCCCTCTACCCCTTGGGCGCCTGTATCTACCTCTTTGGGGTCTGTCCGTGGCTGGAAAGAACCAATTTTTTGAAGGCCAATTTCTACTGAAACGTGGAGGTTGTACCTGTAGGAAATCTTTCACTGTTTGCATTGATTTTGCCTTTTCCTCCATTTTCCTTAATACCTCCTCAGCTTTAACACCAAACAATACATCTTTTTGCAGAGGTGCATCTAGTAATTTAGCTTTGACATGATCTGGTAAGGTTTGCTCTTTGAGCCAAGCATGTCTAGGTAAGACTGATCCTGTAATTGCAGCTCTACATGAGGCTTCTAAAGCATCAAAACCACATTGCAAGGTATGTTTACCCACTTGTTCTGCACTATGTAACAAATCCTGCAACTCCTTCAAGTCTGGTTGTTCAGGCCGTGACATTTTGCTTTTCAACTGTGATAACAGAAACTGTTGGTACTTTAACATATGGAACTGACAGTTTAATGCCCGCATAGTTAAGGTGGCCGAGGTGTATACCTTTGTCCCCCACCTTTCTAAAGCTCTGGACACTCTCTCTGAAGGTAATGGATTTTTAGCAGTGGAGGCCTTAATTCCCTTGGGACCCTGTGAAATAGTTTCTGGGTCAGCCGCATGGCTTTTGTATAGGAATTGGTGTGAATCAGAAAACCGGTAATACCGGTCAGGCTTGACTGGAGCTGGAGGTAAAGAATCTGGGTTAAGGCAGGCCTCCGAGTACACATCATCTAGTATGTCGAAGACAGGAGGTATAGCCAGAGGCCTGTGCTGAGGGAGCAAGAGGAAATCCCTAAGCCTTTTCTTGGAGTCTGAGCACTCTTGGCCTTCCCAGTGGAAGTGTTCCCTTAAGGTATGTAAGGTTTCCCCAAAAGAGCAATCCTCGGGAGACCGAGGGAATGGTCTCCACTGCATCAGAATCTTCAAAAGGGGAGTATGAATGTTCCTGGTCTTCAGAATGTTCTGAAATAGAGGCCTGGTCCGAGGAAGGGGATTCTTCCTCCACTCTGGGCCTTTTGTCCGGGGGGGGGGGGGGGGGTTGAGAACCCCTGATAAGAGTAATTAAATCCTCAGCCATTTTGAGCATCTGCTTTTTAGGCATGGGGCCTTGAGAGGGGCCCTGTGGAGCTTGTCTTTTAGTATGCATGGCTGCTTTAGACTTGGTGAAAGCCTTGATGGAAAAGGAAGAGGAAGGCCTGAAGACACCTTGAGAAGTGGCAGGCCTGTCTAAACTCTGAGTTTCACCGCCAAGAGTGGCTTCGGTATCAGTAGTCGGGGTGTGGGCCGAAGAGCCTGCGACCTCGGGCACAGAAGACACCGCCAATGAAGTGTCATCGGTAGTCAGGGGCTGCGTAGGCACCTCGCTGAGAACCGGACCACCTGTAGTCGGCTTTGGCGTGGTGTCGGTAGAAGTCACGGACCTCGTATGTCGGTCCTTATCTTTGCGTCTTTTATTCAAAACTGGAGTCGGAGTATCCGACAACAATGTAATTAAACTTTTTGCCAAAATAGTGTTGGGCGAACTCCGCCCGAAGCTTAATAGTGCGTCTGCTGAATGTAGCACAAAAACGACAGGCCGAGACGTCGTGGTCTGGGCCTAAGCAAGGAATGCAGAGGGAATGAAAATCCTTATGCGGTATTTGCTTCCCACATGAAAAACAATTATTAACTTTGTCTGACATTGGTCTGAGGCAAGAAAAGTTTCCCCAACGGGGTACTTGGCTTTCAAGACTACTTTGATTTGAAAAATATTCGTAATCTCAGGAGCTGGCCGACCGGCACTTGAACTGATTCTGCTTCGGGCACCGCGAGGCAAGAAAGACTGAAGAAAATGGCGTCGGCTGGTTCTTTTATACACCTGTCACACTGACGTCAGGAAAGAAGCGACGACAACCGACGCCGGACCTAGACTTTGGAATTTGGCCGACCGAGGACCCGCCTGATGGCAGGAAAACCCATCTGTTATGACTGCAGCTGTATGCACGATGAACATCATGACAATATGTAGTTGAGAGGTTTAACTCAAGAGTAATACTGGTTTGCTGGATGGGCACTCAGTATCATGGCTCTATGGGAAACTGGGTGGGAAAATATTACATAAACAGCACATACAAGTCAATAGCAATAATGAAAGAAGTGAAGAAAAGACTTTGAAAATCAGATCACAGGGGGAGGCAGAGACCACCTTAAATGTTCGTGTCTTTCGGCTTTTCCCGGTTAGGGGTCGCCACAGCAGAACTCCGGTCCGCTAATGATTGGTAGTTGATTTTTACGTGCGAGTTACCAGCCCTGACGCACAACCTTCAACGAAGGTACGCCTCATTCACTTGTCTCCACGCAGAAGACGCTCTAGCTGAGAATCGAACCAGACAGCGTCTTACTGTGAGGCGACAACGCTACCGCAGCACCACAACCGCGGGCATAATAGTAGTAAAAGGGTAGGAAAAAAATTTTAAGGGACAAGCAGGTTACCTAGGAAAGACATCCAATCAAAGGCAACACTGGAGATCTTTCAGAAACTTTAGCAAAATGTGCTAGTGAGGGATGGCAAGGACAAGAATGCAAGCAGGTAAAGGCTAAGCAGAACATAAAAGCACTGAAGCACAAACTGGAGCAGAGATAATTCTATAATTGAACTTCTACAGTTTTAAAGAACCAGACAATGCAGAAAATTACCAGTAACACTGTTTATGTGGAAAACAGTAACAAATGACTAAGACACAAAGTTTATAGTTGTACACAGTTCTGTCACAACTGTGAAGTAAACTAAATACTATGGACCAGCAGGGTTTAATGCACAGACAGTTTTTACAAGCAATTCTACTTTGAGAGAACAAAAAGTGCTGAACAGTGCAGAAACATAACCTTCCCATAACTGCTTCTTGTTGTTGTGTCTTTCGGCTTTTCCCGGTTAGGGGTTGCCACAGCGGAACTCTGGTCCGCTAATGATTGGCTGTAGATTTTTACGTACCGAGTTGCCAGCTCTGATGCACAACCTTCACCGAAGGTACGCCCCATTCACGCATGTCTCCATACAGAAGACGCTCTAGCTGAGAATCGAACCGGACAGCGTCTTACTGTGAGGCGACAACGTTACCGCAGCACCACCACCGCAGTTACATAACTGATTAAAAAAAAAAAAAAAAAAAACTAAGGTCCCAGAACAAAAAATAAATAAAATCAGATGGAACAGAACAGTACAAAGTAGTATCACCACACAGGTCACTACAACCATGACAAATATTTAAGCAGAATTTAAATTACAATAATTTCTCTTCACTTTTTGATGAAAAACTAGTTACTCAGTCAAATTCCTCTCCAAATCTTGTACGAGTCCTTACAGAAACGCAATGAGCAAGAAAACCAGGACTGCCTTAGCCAAAAGTGGGGACAGTATTTGTAAGGATGACATCTGCACTGAAAAGAACCTTTGGGAATGAGAGGCAAAGGAGTACAGGAACCTTATTCACTTGTCCATACCTTCTAGCAAAGGTGACTGGTACAAAAGTTTTCTTCTTCAGTCAATAATTTTGTAACTGAACAATTCTTTCAGGTATATCATTTTGTAGAGAAACTGTGAAAGATCCTCTGGTTCAGCTTCCACTTAATGAGATTGGGGTAGACCTAGTCAGTCTGCAGGCTAAGGAGTTAAGCTGGGATATAAAAAGGCCTTCAAGTGTACTACAGTATACCCAGTCTTAGCCAGTTCCAAATGATTATGGCCAATCAGTAGAAGAACTTCCCATTTTACACTAATGCACCATAATTAAAAGTTACGTACTCACCATAACTAGGCATCCGTGTTATCCATTTTCATTCGTCCTCAATGTATGGGCAAGGATCTGATCTGGCTTGGCCACATATTCCAAACTTCGTATACAACTCTTGAGCTCCTCCCTCTACCCACACATATTCCAAACTTCGTAAACAACTCTTGAGCTCCTCCCTCTACCCACAGTGCACTCCATCCCCATTACCTTAGTGTTTATTGCCATATGACCCTATATAGTTAAGCTAGAGACAGGTACAGCTGACAGGGAAAGGAAGGGCTCAAACCCAGAAAGAATAGTTGTGCAAAATCTTACCATAACCATAGATGTCCCTCTCTTCCATGTTGCAGTGTTCTAGTTGTGGGATTTCCTGCCCTCAGGTGACTCGTACGTCAGCTCCTATACCAAAAGCTTCAGCTTGGCTGTTGCAGCATGCATG
This sequence comes from Protopterus annectens, assembly GCF_019279795.1. Lineage (NCBI taxonomy): Eukaryota > Metazoa > Chordata > Ceratodontiformes > Protopteridae > Protopterus > Protopterus annectens. The sequence continues at coordinate 1,216,873,411 of NC_056726.1, forward strand.
GGACATCAGACGTAAGGCCATAAATCAGGGGCCTTAAATGTGACGTCTGCATGCACAATTCTCAGAACCTGAAGGGCAGCAGGTAGAAAAGGGGCCCAGCAGGAGGAATGCCAGTGGGGATAGGTGTGTGACCTTGGTGTCCTTCAGTATCATAGATAGGGTCCAGGTCTTAACTGGGACTAAATGAGAAAGAATTGGGGGTAATGGTGGGTGGGAAGGAGTACTGCAACATGGAAGAGAAGGACATCTATGGTTATGCTAAGATTTTACACAACTATTCTATGCCCTTCTATTCCTATGTTGCAGTATTCTAGTTGTGGGAGAGTACCGCAACTTAGGTGGATGCTGAAGAGGATTCTACAAAGCCCTGTAGGATTGCCCTGGCGAATCCTGCCCATGCTGTGGAAACTTAGTCAAGTTTGTAATGTTTGGTGAAAGTGGGTATAGTGGACCATGTGGCCGCTTTTATAATGGATGCGGTGTCCAGACCTTTTATTAAAGTCATGGAGGAGGCCACAGCCCTAGTGGAATGGGCCTTTACTCCCACTGGGGTTTCCCCCCCCCCCATGGTGAGAGTAACAGAGACAGACAGTTTTCCTGATCCAGTATGCAAAAGTCATGGAGGAGGCCACAGCCCTAGTGGAATGGGCCTTTACTCCCACTGGGTTTTTCTTCCCCCCCATGGTGAGAGTAACAGAGACAGACAGTTTTCCTGATCCAGTATGCAATGGTTTGTTTGGAGACTGCCTTGCCCAGGGTTCTGGAATGAAAGGAGACAAAGAGCTGCTTAGATTTACTAATGGTTTTGGTTTGGTCCAGGTAGAAAGTACAGTTATGTATACTTACCATAAATGTAGATATCTGATTGTATTCACTGTTGCAGTCATCACCTTTGGGTTATCTGCTTGCAGTAGCCCTCAGTCGGCCTGATTAAAGTCTTGGGTCCTGCGTCGGTTGCTGTCCCTTCTTCCATGACGTCAGATCGTCACAGGTATAAAACATGCAGCAGGTGCCATTACATCAGTTTTTCTTGCTCCAGATGTCAGGTGCCCCCTTAATGGGAAGCAATTAAATCTATAAATATACAAGGTTATACCTCCAACAAAAATGCAAATACACCAAAAAGCTTTTGAAGATAGCAAAGGAAAGTAGATGCATATCCAATAAAAGAAGGGGGCTGGAGGGAGGGTAACCAGGACTGCAAAAGTGAATACACTAACAACATCTACATTTATGATAAGTGTACACAACTGTACTATGTTCTTCGTGTTTCACTGTTGCAGTCATCACTTTTGGGTAGATTCCCAAAGCTAAAGATGGGAGGAGGAATTTAAATAGAATTAGGACCAGCTAAAAGGTCCTGCAAGACTGCAGTATCAAAGCCAGCTCTGGATTTATAGAAAACTGGCAGACGGTAATGCTTGGTGAACGTATGTACAGAAATCCAGGTAGCAGCTTCTAGGATGTCCCTGGTAGGGACGCCTCTGAGAAAGGCTGTAGAGGTAAGATGCAGCCCTGGTAGAGAGGGGTCTGATCCCCTGTGGGATAGGTTTTCCATGGTGTTTGTAGCAGAAATGAATGCAATGGCCTATCCATTTAGAAATGGTTTGCTTTGAAATAGCCTCCCCTTCTGCCCCTGCAGCAAATGCCATCAGCAGCTGATCAGATTTCCTTTGAGGTTTAGTCCTGTCCAAGTAGAATCTAACTTGTCTGTGCACATCTACGGAATGCAGTATCCATTCCCCTTTATTCTGTGAATTAGGAAAGAAGGTTGGCAAATGAATGGACTGATTAAGAGCCACACTGGATACCACCTTGGGCATGAAGGATGGATTGGTTCTGAGGGACACCCTGTCTGCATGAAAGATGATGAAAGGCTCCACTGCCATAAGGGCCTGTAATTCAGATAACCCTTCTAGCTGAAGTGATTGCTACAAGGAAAGCGGTTTTCCAAATTTTCCAAAAAAGAAATTTTAAGTCTACAGTAGCAGCTGGCTCGAAAGGAGGTAGAGAGTTTCTCCAAGACAAAGTTAAGGTCCCAGGCTGGGGTTGGAGTTCTCCTGGGTGGTCTCAAATTTTTTGCCCCTCTGAGGAACTGCTTGAGCAGTGGATGAGAGAAAAGGGGAAGTTCTGTATTATAATGAGCTGAAATGGCTGAGGCGTGGATTTTAATGGAGGAAAAAGACAAGCCCTTGTGAAGCATCTCAGTTAAGTATTGTAAAATCTGAGGTAAACTGGGCACTGCTGTGCTCATCCCTTGAGATTGGTTCCAGGCACAGAATCTTTTCCATTTTTCAGAATAAGATTTTCTAGTACTAGGCCTCCTTCCTCTAAAATGATATCCATCACAGGTTTGCTGAGGGATGGTAAAGGAGAGATTAATTAGCCAGGCTGCAAGGTTCAGTGTTAGAAGCTGAGGGTGCAGAGTCTGGTTCTCCTGCTGAGACAGCAGAAGAGTCTGAGGTAGGTGCCATGGAGATAACTGACACTGCGCAGGAGGGGGTACCAGTGTTGGCACGGCCAGTCTGGAGCAATCAAAACCATCCTTGGTTTGTCCTGTTTGATTTTTAGTAGTAGTTTGGAGAGCAGAGGGGGGAAGGAATAGACTAATAGGGTTTTCCAGCTGAAGGACAGAGCATCCACTTTCCAGGCTTATTTGTGGGGAGTCCTTGTGCAAAATTTGTCCAATTGGTAGTTCTGGGGAGAGGCAAACAGGTTTATATCTGGGCTCTCCCCATTTGCTTGTCAACATGCTGAAAATACTTTGTTCCAGTTTCCATTCGTGTGGGTCCATGAGGTTTCTGCTTAGTCCCTCTGCCAGTGTATTTAATTTTCCTGGCAGGAACTGAGCTTATAGGTTTACTTGGTTGCTCAAGACTGTGCTCCACAATGCCATGGCTAGTCTGCAGAAGGGGTAAAAATGTGTACCCCCCCCCTGCTTATGTACCACAACAGTGGGGTTGTCCGTCTTTAGCATTAGTTGTCCTGGAAAAATGTGGTCCTTGAAGGCTGTCCGAGCATTCTGTACAGCTAACATTTCTGTTTGATATGCAGGTGCATTTGACCTGGGTTCCATTTGCCCTGAATGCACTTCCCTGCCAGGTGAGCCCCCATGCATAGTCTGATGCGTCTGTTAGGGTTTGGGCGGCAGTGGGTGGTGTGAAAGGTAGTCCCCTTGTTTTGGTGGCAGGCCTCTGCCCACCAAAGGAACTCTAGGCGTAGGCAAGGTATGATGGGAATCACTTTCGAGGTCTTGAGAATGTTGACACCATAGGCTTTTTAGATACCACTGTAGTTTCCCCATATGCAGTCTTGCATATGGAATTAGAAGAATGCAGGCCATGAACCCCATGGGCTTGCAGTATTTGCCTTGCAGATAGCAGGGTTTTTGTGGCCACTTGTTTCAAGTAGGTTGTCAAAGGAATTTGTTTCTCTGGCATTAGGTAAGCCATCTGGGAAGTTGTATTCAAGCTTGCTCACAGGAACATAATTTGTTGACAGGGTACCAGGTGTGATTTCCTTTAGTTTATGGTGTACCCCAGACAAGTTAGAACCCTTTGTACAAAGGCCAGATGCTTCAAAAGTATGTCCTGGCTTTTTGCCTGAATTAGACAATCATCCAGGTATGGGTATATTTGAATATTCCGTTGCCTGCAAAATGCAATAACTGGAGCTAGGCACTTTGTGAATACCCTAGGTGCAGTAGATAAGCCAAAGGGCAGTGCAGAGAACTGATAGTGCGTGTAGCCTGCTTTGAAGCATAGGTATCTTCTGCAGGATTCCCAGATTGGGATGTGCAGGTATGCTTCTTTTAAATCTAGTGTTGCCAACCAGGCATCTTTGCCTAGCATAGGAAGTCACTGAAGAGTCAGCATCTTGAATTTTGGAATGTCCAAATAGGTGTTTAGAGTACACAGGTCCAGGATAGGATGCCATAAATTGTCTTTTCTGGGTACCAGGAAAAGACACGAGTAGAAACCTTGCCCCTTTTCCTCTTCTGGTACCATCTGAATAGCTCCCATGCTTGAGAGAAAGTACTTGCTTTTGGGCCCCTGTCCACTGATTTGGGGGTAGGTCCGGCCACCCGCGTGGTGTTGGCAACGTGTGGAAGTGAAATCTGTATCCCTGGGACACTATTTAAAACCCATTTGTCCTGGGTAATGAGTTCCCAATTCTTTGCAAGAGTAGCAACCCCCCCCCCCCCCAAAGGGGCAGTCAGTTGATAAGTGCTTGGAAATTTTAAAAGGAAGTCATTGAGACAGTTTACCATAGGGGGAGTCTTATTCCCAGATGGTCTCCTCTGGGACTGAAACCTGGGGTTTTTGCTGTCTGGGTTTGGCAAGAGAAGACGTGGAAGGGGCTGGAAAGGACCAATTCTTACAGGGCCAGTGCCAACTAAATCTAGGAGGCTGAACTTGTAAACAATTTTTAACAGTTTTCATAGATTTAGCTTTATCTTCCATCTTGTTAAGAACTTCCTCAGCCTTGTTGCCAAACAGGAGGTCCAGGAGCATCCAACAATTTAGCTTTAATGTGATCAGGCAGAGATTGCTCCTTAAGCAAAGCATGCCTTCTGAGCACAGACCCAGTAACAGCAGCCCTGCAAGATGCCTCTAATGAATCCCGCATTGCAAAGTATGTTTTCCAACTTGTTCAGAAAAATGCATTAAATCCTGTAATTCTTTATTTTCCACAGAGTCAGGAATCATCATCATTTTCTGTTTAAGCAGTCCAATAACATGTTGCTGATACTTTAACATATGAAACTGGCAGTTTAAAGCCCTAATGGCCAAGGTTGCAGAAGTGTAAACCTTCTTACCCCATCTATCCAGCACCCTGGAGTCTCTATCAGAAGGGGTAAGATTTTTAGCAGTAGAAGCTTTAATGCCCTTGGACCCCTGTTAAATAGTCTCTGGGATCTGCAATAGGATTTTTAAAAAGGAACTTGTGGGACTCAGGGGCCCTGTAGTATCGGTCAGGTTTTCTGGGAGATGGAGGTAGGGAATCCGGGGCCAATCTAGATTCAGAAAAAGTATCACCAACAATGTCTAGTACAGGAGGAATAGCTAAAGGCCTATGCTGAGGTAGGAGAAGGAAATCCCCAAGACACCTTTTATTTTTTTAATGAAAAAAATCCTGGCTTTCCCAGTGGAAATGCTCCCTTAGAGTATGCATGGTTTCCCCAAAAGAAAAATCCTCAGAAGGGGAAGCAGAAGGAACAGAGTCCTCTTCATAAGTAGAGGAGGGCAAATCCAGATAATCAATAGAATCAGAAAAAATAGAATCCTGATCAGAAGATTCATAATCAACTTCAGTCCTAGGCCTCTTAGTTATTAGATCTTCAGCCATTCTCATTAGGCATAGAAGCCTGAGAATGTGGCCTGGACGTCGGTTTTTTAGGCATGGATCGAGATTTAGGCTTACGTAAAGGAGGTGTCTGTTTAATATGCAAGTCCGTAGGCCTGAATACACCCTCAGAAGCCGGTACCTGCACAGCGGCTCCAGACCTATCCAAGGTAGAGACATCCACGGGTTCCATAGTTGAAGCATCTCGCGGCATACCGGACTCCGAATGGATCTCAGTAGAGGCCTGTGAATCAGACGTAGCAGGTATCAGGGGCTGCGAAAGCGCCTCACTGAGTACTGGTGACTGGCTAAGGAGAAGTGTCTTCGGCAGTTCTGGACCTCTGCGGCCTGTCTCCGTCTTTATCTTTGCATTTTTTCAGAATCCCAGTAGTTGGATGGCTAACAGACATTTCTGGATAATTAAACAGAAAACCAAAATATTTAGAGGTGAAAATATACAGACTGATTAAATAAAGCACAAAACCGACAGCAAGGTACGTCGTGGTCAGGACCTAGGCAAGGAATACAGTACGAATGAAAATCTTTGAGGTATTTGCTTTCCTCAAGTAATGCAATTATTAACTTTTACTGACATCGGTAAAAAACAAGAAAGAAAGAGTTTCCCCAACGGGGTACTTAGCTTTAGTTGAAGACTTCTGTTCTGAAACTCGAAAACGAAACGAAAATTTCAGGAGTCGGACGACCGGCACTTGCGAACTGTTTCTGCTTCGGGCACCGCAAGGCGAGAAAGACTGATGTAATGGCGTCGGCTGCATGTTTTATACCTCTGGCGACCTGACGTCATGGAAAGGACAACAGCCGACGCAGGACTCAAGACTTTGTTAATCAGGCCGACTGAGGGCTACCTGCAAGCAGATAACTCAAATGTAATGACTGCAACAGTTAAACACGAAGAACATCAAGAAAAAATCAAAACCCAATGGGTTACTTAGCTTTCCTGATGCAACGTCTGTGAAGGAGCGATTGTATGATGAGGTCGTCAGTGGCTGAAAAGTTGAGGATTGTGCATGCAGTTGTCACATTTAAGGCCCCTGGTTTATGGCCCTGTGTGTGATGTCCCATGCAGCTGCAACAGCCAAGCTGAAGCTTTTGTATAGGAGTCTACATACGAGTTGCCTGAGGGCAGGAAATATCACAACTGGACTAGACGGACATCCTCCGGGAGCGCCTGTCCATCTTGATGTGACAGTACACATCTTGGAGATAGATTAAGCACATCCAATTTCTGGCCTGCATATAGGGCAGGATAAATTGAAGTGACCATGCGGAATTTTGTCTTGGTTACAGACAGGTTCGATTTGGACAGATCCAAGATTGGTCTGCGGTCCCCACTTTTTTGGCACTAAAGAACATGGAATAAACTTTGGATACGGACTGGTCTAGGGGAACCGCTTGGAGGACTCTTCCTTAGCAGTGAATCTATTTGTACTGCTGCCTCTTCCCGCTGCACAGGTGGGACATCAGGGAAGGCTTTGTTGGATGGGGGAGGTTCCTGGAACGGAACAGAATACAGTACAGTTTTGTACCTACCATAAAAGTAGATGTTAGAGTGTATTCACTCTTGCAGTCATTACACTTGGGTTATCCTGCTGGCAGGCGACCCGCAGTCGGCCAGAGTTCCAAAGTCTTGGTCTGGCGTCGGTTGCTGTCGCTTCTTCCCTGACGTCAGTGTGCCAGGAGTATACAAGATGCAACCAATGCCATTTTCTTCAGTTTTTCTTGCCCCAGATGTCAGGTGCCCCCAAATAGCTAGGCAATACATATTGCTAATCAAAACATACAGTGAATAAAAAAACGATACTCTTATTTACAAGCAAATACACCACAAGTGTATACCCTGCTGCAGTCATCACACTTGGGGTTATCCTGTCGTCAGGCGGTCTCGCAGTCGGCCTGAATTCCAAAGTCTTGGTCCGGTGTCGGTTGCTGTCACTTCTTCCCTGACGTCAGTGCGCCAGGGGTATACAAGAGGCATCAGATGCCATTTTCTTCAGTTTTTCTTGCCCCACGTCAGGTGCCCCCCCAAAAAATGGTCAGTAGGTAGTACTAATAATAAAGGCTTAGCACAAACAAAACATCCCTCCAGCTATAAGCAAATACACCACAAAGGTTGTATCAGATTTTAAGATATTGAAAGGTTTTAGTTAGGTCAGAGGGGATGGAGGGAGGGTAACATGGACTGCAGCAGGGTATACACTCGAACATCTACATTTATGGTAGGTACAAAACTGTACTATGTTCATCGTGTTACCCTGCTGCAGTCATCACACTTGGGTAGAATCCCAAAGCTAAGGATGGGAGGTGGAGTCAAACAGGGTTAGAGGAAGCTAAAAGGCCCTGCAAAACTGCAGTGGCGAAGCCAGCTCTAGTCTTAGAGTAAAGAGGTAAGTGATGGTGTTTGGTGAAGGTGTGTACTGAACTCAAAGTTGCAGCTTCCAGAATATCCTTGGTTGGCACCCCCCTGAGGAAGGCTGTAGATGTAGCTGCTGCCCTGGTGGAGTGGGGCCTTATGCTAGCAGGAACTGGTTTTCCATGATGGGTGTAGCAAAAACGTATGCAATGTCCTATCCATTTGGAAATGGTCTGTTTTGAGATAGCCTTTCCTTGTGATACTGTAGCATAGGATACAAAAAGTTGGTCAGATTTTCTGAAAGCCTTAGTTTTATCCAAGTAGTAATGTAGTTGCTTGTGAATGTCCAAGGAATGCAGGAGTCTTTCTCCTTTGTTCTGTGGATTTGGAAAGAAGGTGGGTAAGTGGATGGTTTGATTTAGAGCCACACTGGATACCACCTTTGGCATAAAGGAGGGGTTAGTTTGTAGAGAGAGACCCCGTCTTGATGAAAAATGAGGAAAGGCTCTACTGCCATTAGTGCCTGTAGCTCTGAGACTCTTCTGGCTGAAGTAATTGCTAGCAGCAGGGCAGTCTTCCATGATATAAACTTTAAGTCAGCTGAGAAAGCTGGCTCAAAAGGTGGCAGCGCAAGTTTTTCCAGAACAAAATTTAGGTCCCAAGTTGGTGTTGGCGCTCTCCTGGGAGGCCTAATGTTTTTTGCCCCTCTGAGATACTGCCTTAGAAGTGGATGTGAAAATAAGGGAAGTGTTGTAATGAGCTGAAATAGCTGAGGCATGGATTTTAATAGATGGAAAAGTCCTTTGTGTAACATCTCAGTTAAATATTGTAGAATCTGAGGCATGTCCGGCTGAAGGGTATTTTGGCCTTTAGCTTGGTTCCAGGCACAAAATCTTTTCCATTTGTCTGAGTAGGCTTTCCTGGTGCTGGGCCTCCTGGCCTCCAGAATGACATCCATAACAGCTTGTGAAAGAGGGGCTGGCTGGTTGCTTAGATGATGTGCCATGCAGCCAAATTTAAGGTTTTGAGCTGGCTGTGTAGAATCTGACTGCCTTGCTGTGCGAGTAGATGAGGAATTTGTGGTAGAATCCATGGTGGGCCCTGGGCCATGTTCCTTAGTAGTGGGTACCAGTGATGGCGTGGCCAGTCCGGGGCAATGAGCATCATTCGTGGTCTCTCCACCCTGACTTTCAGCAGCACCTTTGTTAGAAGGGGCAATGGAGGAAAGGCATATACTGTCAGCATTTTCCAACTGAATGAGAGTGCGTCCACTTCCCAAGCTTGATGGTGAAATGTCCTTGTGCAAAATTTTGAAAGCTGATGGTTTTGGGGGTTGGCAAACAGGTCTGTCTGGGCACCCCCATTTTTGAGTTATCATTGCAAATACTTGTGGATCCAGTTTCCACTCGTGGGGATCCATGATGTTTCTGCTTAGGTCGTCTGCCAATGTGTTCTTTTTTCCTGGCAGGAATGGAGCTTGTAACTGAACTTGGTAAGCCAGTGCTGTGTTCCACAAGGTCATTGCTTGCCTGCATAGAGGGTAGGAGTGTGTACCCCCTTGTTTGTTTATGTACCACATTACTGTGGTGCTGTCTGTCCTTATTATAAGCTGTCCTGGATGTAAGAGGTCCCTGAAGGCTGTCAGAGCATTCTGTACAGCTACCATTTCTTTTTGATTGATGTGCAGATTCCTTTGATCTGCAGTCCATATGCCTTGAAAGCACGGTCCTGCCATGTGCGCCCCCCCAGGCATAGTCCGATGAATCTGTTGTCATAGTTTGCCTGGCTGGGGGTAAGGTGAAAGGCTGACCCTTGTTGAGGTGACATGCCTGTGACCACCACAGAAACTCCTGTTGAAGACAGGGAATGAGAGGTATCATTGTTTCCAAGCTGTGGCTGTGTTGAGTCCATACGCTTTTCACGTACCATTTTAATTTCCTCATATGCAGTTTTGCAAATGGTATTAGTAGTATACAAGATGCAAAAACATGCACCAAAACCCAGCGGTAGTGCGAAATTAGGGCTAAAAGTTTTGCTGTACTCAAAAGTTGTAGTGAGCAATAACCGTGTAGTAATCCAAAACACACGATTAGGAATGAACCAGACTTGCACACAGTTGGCTTCACGTTTCGTCAAAAACTTCATCAGAATAATGAACAGTCATCTACAAAGCAATTAAATAGTCCAATTAAAGTTCAAATCCACCAATAGCAGTCACTATATCATGAATTAATAAATAGCTACAGAGCACATAAAATCTACTAAAAAATGACAAAACGTTATGAGACCTAATAAAACAATATAATGTTAAAAGTGTGATTTTTTAACATAAATTAATAGACTAAAAGTCCATATTCAAACATAAATACAATGGATGTTAAAACAAATAAAAAATGTATAAACATTATGTGCACTTCATATTGTATTATCTATGGTCTTTTAATGCCCTCTAGTGGAGGAAAATGATATTTTTCCAAAATTTAAGAATTAAAAAGCTTAAAAACAATAATAGCAGCAAGTAGTGAAATATGCTTAAAGTTACACATTATAATTTAAAGTTTAGCAGATCTCATTTTCAAAACAGAAGCCAAACTAATCATGTCATTTAAGCCTGGGAATTTATTAGACTCTAAAACAATTTGCCAATATAATTCCCTGTAAGCAACCAAGGTCTCCCAACAACCACCCCTAGGATCTAAAGGGACCAACCTCTAATACAAAAAAATTGAAGAATGCTCCATCACAAGTAAGAGTGTGCTTGTACAATGAATTAGTGTCACGTTTAGTCCTGATGTCATAAAGGACAGGACATTAACTCTAGGTTCCTTTGCCAATTGCAACACCAATGGTATTATTTACATCGCCTTATGTGGGAGATGTGAAGCTTTCTATGTTGGCAAAAGTGAGAGAAAAATCAAACAGAGAATATACGGGCACCTTTATGACATCAGGACTAAACGTGACACTAATTCATTGTACAAGCACACTCTTACTTGTGATGGAGCATTCTTCAATTTTTTTTGTATTAGAGGTGGTCCCTTTAGATCCTAGGGGTGGTTGTTGAGACCTTGGTTGCTTACAGGGAATTATATTGGCAAATTTTTTTAGAGTCCAATAAATTCCCAGGCTTAAATGACATGATTAGTTTGGCTCCTGTTTTGAAAATGAGATCTGCTAAACTTTAAATTATAATGTGTAACTTTAAGCATATTTCACTACTTGCTGCTATTATTGTTTTTAAGCTTTTTAATTCTTAAATTTTGGAAAAATATCATTTTCCTCCACTAGAGGGCATTAAAAGACCATGGATAATACAATATGAAGTGCATATAATGTTTATACATTTTTTATTTGTTTTAACATCCATTGTATTTATGTTTGAATATGGACTTTTAGTCTATTAATTTATATATTAAAAATTCACACTTAACATTATATTGTTTTATTAGGTCTCAAAATCTACTAAAAAATGACAAAACGTTATATGTGCTCTGTAGCTATTTATTAATTCATGATATAGTGACTGCTATTGGTGCATTTGAACTTTAATTGGACTATTTAATTGCTTTGTAGATGACTGTTCATTATTCTGATGAAGTTTTTGACGAAACGTGAAGCCTACTGTGTGTACGTCTGGTTCATTCCTAATAAATCGTGTGTTTTGGATTACTGCTTTGAGCTGGTTATTGCCCACTACAACTTTTGAGTACAGCAAAACTTTTAGCCCTAATTTCGCACTACCGCTGGGTTTTGGTGCATGTTTTTGCATTATTAGTTACGTTTGCACCTTCCATCTTCCTGTTACTAGTATACAAGATGCCATGAAGCCCAAGGGCTGCAGAATTTTTCTTGCAGCGAGTTGGATCTTTGTTGCCATTATTTTGAAGTATTGCGTTAGTTGTAGTTTGTCTGGAGTCAGATAAGTCATCTGGGCCGTTGTATTCAAGCTGGCACCCAGGAATGTCACATTTTGTGAGGGCACTAGTTTTGATTTCTTTTCGTTTACTGTGTACTCTAAGCAACTTAGAAGGGGTTTTACAAAAGTCAGATGTTGTAAGAGAATGTCCTTGCTTTCTGCTTGGATGAGGCAGTTGTCCAGGTATGGGTATATTTTAATTCCTCTTTGTCTGCAGTATGCAATTACTGGTGCCAGGCATTTTGTGAAGACCCTGGGTGCAGTAGATAAGCCAAAGGGCAGTGCAGAGAATTGGTAATGGGTTGAACCTGCAATGAAACGGAGGTATCTTCTGCAATTTTGTCTGATAGGGACATGCAGGTATGCCTCCTTGAGGTCCAACGTTACTAGCCAAGCTTTCTTGCCCAACATGGGAAGAAGCTGCTGTAGTGTTAGCATCTTGAATTTGGGTACTTGCAAGAAAGTGTTTAGAATTGAAAGGTCCAGAATGAGTCTCCAAGCATTGTCGTTTCTGGGGACTAGAAAGAGCCTTGAGTAAAATCCTTGGCCTTGTTCCTGTGTAGGTACCAGTTGAATGGCTCATGTCCATGAGAGCTGTAATTTGTTTTTGTGCCTCTGCCCATTGATTTTGTGGCAAGTTTGGCATTCCTTTTATCCTTGGCAAGGTGTGGAAATGGAATCTGTATCCTTGTGAGATAATGTCTAGGACCCATTTGTCCTTTGTGACGATGCGCCAGTTGTCTTTAAAAAATGCAAATTTTCCTCCCAAGGGAGCTGCCAAGAGATTTTTGCTTGGCAGCTTGAGGTTTAAGTCATTGCGTTTGTCTTCTAGTAGTTTGGGACCTGTCTTCTCCTCCCTTCTGTGTTGCAGTGCCCCACTGGCGAGGTTTGTAAGGGATATGTGCTTGTCCTGTGCCCCTTGGGCGTCTGTATTTACCCCTCTGTGGTCTGTCAGAAGCTGGAAAGGACCAATTTTCTGCTGGCCAATTTCTGCTGAAGCGTGGGGGTTGTACCTGTAAGAAATCTTTGACAGTCTGCATAGATTTTGCCTTATCCTCCATTTTCTTTAAAACCTCTTCTGCTTTAACCCCAAATAAGACATCCTGCTGTAAGGGTGCATCTAGTAACTTTGCTTTCACATGATCAGGCAGAGTTTGCTCCTTTAACCAAGCATGCCTACGTATAACAGACCCAGTAACAGCTGCTCTACAGGAAGCTTCCATGGAATCAAATCCACATTGTAAAGTATGTTTGCCCACCTGTTCAGCTGCATGCAACAGATCCTGCATTTCTTTGAATTCAGACTGTTGAGGGTGCATGCTCATCTTTTGTTTTGAGACATTAGGAATTGCTGGTATTTCAGCATGTGAAATTGACAATTTAGTGCTCTCATAGCTGGAGTTGCTGAGGTGTAAACCTTCTTCCCCCACCTATCTAGTGCTCTGGAGTCCCTTTCAGAGGGTACAGGATTTTTAGCCATAGAAGCCTTAGCCCCTTTGGGATACTGGGGCAGCAACAGGGCCTTTTGTAAAGGAATTTGAGTCAGGCACTCTATAATATCTATCTGGTTTGGCTGGAGCAGGAGGCAGAGGAATCTGGATTTAGACTAGATTCTAAGTAAACATCATCCACAATGTCTAAAACTGGAGGGATAGCAAGTGGTCTGTGCTGGGGGAGTAAAAGAAACTCTTGGAGCCTTTTCTGTGAGTGAGTAGTCCTGACCTTCCCAGTGGAAATGTTCCCTCATGGTATGTAAGGTTTCTCCAAAGGAATAGTCTTCAGGGGGAGAAGCTGAGGGAATGGAATCTTCAGCATCAGAATCCTCATAAGGGGGAAGGAGTAATCCTGTTCTTCAGAGGAGCCTGAGGAAATAGACACTTGATCAGAGGAGGCATAATCCTCATCTTGTCTAGGCCTTTTGTCTGGGGGATTAAAGAAATCAAATCTTCAGCCATTTTAAGCATCTGTTTCTTAGGCATGGGGCCTTGAACTGGAGACTGATGTGCAGTCCTTTTTGGTTTTACAGGAGTCTTATGCTTAGCATAAGATTTAACGGTGAGAGTAGTCGGTCTGAAGACACCTTCTGAAACCGAAGGTGTTTCCGCAGCACCGGCTTCTCCTTCTGCAATGTTGTCGGTAGGGCCTAAAGAAAATGGCTGCGTCGGCCTAGAACTCTCTGCTTGAGAATCCGAAGCGGTCTGGGGTTTTAATTCTGCGGTCGTCAGGGGCTGCGTAGGCGCCTCACTGAGAACCGGCGACCAGCCCAGCCGAGGCCTCGGATTCTGGCTTGGATCTAGGCGGCCTGTCTATCTCTGCGTTTTTTATGCACGCCGGTAGTCGGTTGCTCCGACGGCATAGTGTAATTAATTTCCTACCGAAGTAGAGTCGTGCGAAATCAAAGCGTCGCTTTATAGTTCGCTTATTGAACCTAGCACAAAACTGACAACCAGTGACGTCGTGGTCTGGGCCTAGGCAAGGTATACGATAAGAATGAAAGTCCTTATGAGGTATTTGCTTCCCACAAGAAATGCAATTAACTTTTTCGGACATCGGACTGAGGCAAGAAAAGGTTCCCCAACGGGGTACTTAGCTTTGAAGACTTCGGACTGAAATTCGATTCGAAATTCTCAGGTGTCGGCCGACCGGCACTTGCGAACTGCTTCTGCTTCAGGCACCGAGCGGCAAGAAAGACTTAAGAAAATGGCGTCGGATGACTCTTATACCCCTGGCGCATTGACGTCAGGGAAGCGACAGCAACCGACGCCGGACCAAGACTTTGGAATTCAGGCAGACTGCGGGACCGCCTGACTACAGGATAACCCCAAAGTGTGATGACTGCAGCAGGGTAACACGATGAACATCACCCCCTCGGATCTGACCCGGAGGCTGCCACTCAGAACTTGGATCTGATAAACTTAAGGCACTGGCCGGTGTCGCGGTACAGGGTACCATCGGCGCCAACCCCTCGACTCCTATAGTCCTCAGATCAGACTAACTGCAGGTTGGATCGGAGAAGGCGTAATAAGACAGAAAAATGGTTGGAAGGAGCCTGCTCTGGAGGGAGAATGCCCTGGCAAGCCCCCATCTGTATCTGAGTGTGGATAAACCTCCACATCATGTCCATCTCCGCTTCTGACAGGCTCAGAGTGGAGCAGAAGGATGCTGCCGAAATCGATGGGAGTGCCGGTGTGGGTAAGACCTAGCAGGAGACCGGCTTTGTTGGTCCTTGGGCTCAGGTGAAAACCTAGGGGACCTGAGCCTAGGAGTCACGGGCCTGGATACAGGCTTCACTTTCAGTGGTGGGCCGGCCTGCAACAAGTGGTCAGGGGATCACTTGCGTGGTCGGTCCTTCTTAACCTGAATCCTTCTCCAGACCTCTTGGCGGGAGTGCGATTCCCAGAGGCCTGGGAAGACGACAGAGCAGCAGCCACTGCTTTCTTTGCAGGGGAAGACGGGCCTGCAATCCCAGCAGAAAAGGGCAACAGGCCCTTAAGGATCAATTTGTCTGCCTGTCCTCAAGTGCCTTGGGGGTTAAACCCAGCACAAATAGAAAAGAGGGGACTGGAGGTGTTCAACTCCCAAGCAGATCACGCAGTGTGGCCATCTGTCGGTGAAAGCTTATGGCGCCACACTGCACTTTCTGAAACCTGGCCTTGGGGCAACCACCCCCCCTTTAGTCAGCCCAGAAACGCACAACACTCACGTGGGAGAGAGAAAAGGAAAGGAAGCCCCCTTTTTTTTTTCTTTAAACACTAAAAGTACCCTGGAGAGGTAAAGAGAATGTTCAACAGAAAAGAAAGTCAAGAGAAAGGCTAAAATAGAGAAATACTACCTCACAACTATGACCAAAAATCACTGGAGCTCGGACCATACTTGTTCACTCTCAGGCAGCAAACGAGATCTGGGGGGAGAAGGGAGACAGGGGGGGACATTATGGGTAAGGGGAGGAGCATGGATCTCAGAGCCATAGCTGGAAAATGTGGCCGTGTCGGTTCAGATGTGGATCTGAAAACCCACAGGTTGAAGATCAAATGAAGTAAACCATTTCAGATCAAGCTGAATGGTGGCCTTGATCCAACAGGTCTTGCAGCACCTTTTGAAAATGTGGCAGTTACTCTCTGGGTGGTTGCGGGAATGTCTTTGAAAGGTGGGAGTGAATTTCAGACCTTGAAAACCATTTTTTATGATTGGAGAGCACCCAAGAACCCCATGTAATGTTTTCCCAAGCTGGAGTGGAAAGAGAAAAGGGAAGGGGGGGGGGTGACGTGGTGTTTGGGGTCCAAATAGATGGTCTCTGGAAAAGGCTGTTCTTGTGGTGGGGTCTGCTGGGCTCTTACTTGACTTTTTAGACTTAGCTGGAGGGGGCCATGCCTGCCTAACACACAGGTTTAAAAGGATAATCCTTTTAGAATTTTGGTACAGGAGGAACCAGGATGCATTTCACTTCTTGCATCTCCTTACCCTTCTCCTGTACGGTTTTAAACATGTCTGCAGCAGCTGGCCCAAACAGACTGAACTGTCCAGAGCAGCATCCATAAGTCTGGCTTTAACGTCATCTAACAAAGGCTGCAGTCTCAACCACGAAAATCTTCTCCGGACCGAACCTGTGGCCTAGCTGAAGCCTCAAAAGCATTTTAACTACATTTTATTGAATGGCGGGTTACCGGAGAGGATACCCCAAAGCAAGGATGAAGCCAATGACTTAATTTCTGAGTCAGGCAAATCTGAAATAATTCATGAACCAAGGGGGAAGAAGGGTGGGACAGAAAACTGCAGCATGGAACAGAAAGACATCTATGGTTATTGTAAGAGTTTACACAACTATTCTACGTTCCATTCCTATCTGGCAATATTCATAACGAGAGTAACAAAGCTCATGGAAGGGAAAGGGAGACTGAAGCAGAGGAAGTCTCCATGAACCCATGCAGGATTGCCCTGGCAAAGCCTGCTCTGGATCTAGAGATAGTATCCAGCTTGTAATGTTTGGTGAAGGTGCAGACAGAAGACCATGTAGCTGCTTCCAGAATAGAGCCAGAGTCCAAACCTTTGAAGAAGGCCCCAGAGGAAGCGTAAGCCCTAGTGGAATGAGCTTTTACTCAGTCTCTCTTTCCGTGGAACGCACAGCAGAAGGAAATGGCCTTAGAGATCCAAGAGGAAATAGTTTAGAAACAGGTTTTCCCAGCATCCTGGTATGAAATGAAGTCAAGCAGAGCACCTCACTAGCCCTCTTCGAGAGATCTTGATGAGTGGATGGGAAATAGAAAGTTCACCCCAGTTGCTCTACTTGAGAGAGACACTGGGAACTAACGATGGGCAGCACATTGCCAAGGCGGGCTAGGCTTGCAAAGGCCCCAGGGCCATTAGCCTAGTACACACCAATGAACCTTTTCATTAGAAGTTTTAGGAATAGGAAAGAAAGTAGGTAGATGAATAGATTGGTTAAGGGACAAGTCGTTAACCACTTTAGGCATAAAGGAGGAAGGAGTTAGTATGGAGAGAAGCACTATCCTTTTGGAAGATCAGAAAAGTTTGACAAGTCATTAAGGCCTGAAGTTCAGACACTCTTCTAGCAGAGGTGATGGCTACCAGAAAAGTATTCTTCCACGTGCAAAACTTCAAAGAATGAAATCACTATGGAACAGGTCCTTAATGTTCTCTCTAAGACCAAGAACACTATCAATGGGCCCAAACAATATCCCAGGATGCCTTCTAAATAGCATGAAACATGTCCTATCGGGGCCTCTGAAATTACTATAACTGTAGCCTCCAAACAGGCTATGGGCCTCATGAATGGAGAACAGCAACAGTAATCCCTTTGCACAAAGGTGAGCCATCTACAGACCCCGGAAAGTACAGACCTGCAAGTTTCACTAATCTTGTATGTAAAGCCAAGGAAAGATTTATCGTGGAGATGCAGATATAGTAAACCTCCAGACACTGGACTCAACCCAGTTTGGATTTGTCACTGGCAGATCATGCCTACTAAATTTGGTGGACTTCGAGAAGGTAACCAAAGCAACAGATGAGGGAAAAATGGTTCACACTGCCTACCTTGATCGGGACAAGGCATATGACAATACCCCACATGGGCACTGTTGACAAACTCACCAGATTAGATACAAACTCATATGTCACCCAGCTGATAGCCAACTATCACAGAAAGGACCTACGAAGTTAGAACCGAGTCCATCTCTACAAAGAGGCCAGTCATGTGAAGTCCCCTCAGGGATCAGTCCTTGGACTGCTCCTTTTTGGCATTTATATCTCAGAAGTCAAAGCCACTGTCAGTGGTCTCTTGCTAACTAAATTTGCAGATGATTGCAAATTATGTACCTATCATATTGACAACACACCCCTTAAGAGCTGACCCAGTAGTCAGGGACTTGGGGACACACAGACAGTAATCTCAGCCTTTGACCATCACATGCCTACAACAGTGAGGAAATCATTCTATACTGCACAACTTATAAACAAAGGTACTGCATTTAAATCCAAGGAAGTCACTGTTCTGTATTTGGCAATCCCCCCCCCCCCGGTATGTACCTAACCAGGCATATCCAACTATTGAACATCCAACGAGGTTCCACACTAAAAATACAGGGCACAAGCAGACTGCCTCAAGTCCCTATCCCTGTATTCGGTCTCCTACACGCTTTTGAGGGGAGATCTATGCCTGCCGCACAGGGCATTGTCAGACCCCACTCTGATGGACCTCCTGCATATCCACAAAATGAAGCACCAGAATTACCTCTTCTAAAGACTTAAACCCTGCCTGTGATATAAACAGTACCTGCTGGAGAGACAGGTATGTATCAGAGACAGGTATGTATCCCAGAGACTACCCAGATGATGAACATGCTTCACATGGATGGGGAGCAGAGTTCCTCCCTAACCCAATTCAACTGCAACTTGAACAACTGGATGGGGAATAGGAAACTCCTCTTGCTTTATTTCCCTTTAACTATTCCTAAAGAATTTTGTTAGCCCATGCAACAACTCTCTACCGGTGTTATGTTATTCTCTATGACTGTACTTGTAAAGAATATGTATACTGAAGTGTATTTAAAGTTTAATTTGAGTCTTAGTCAAAAATCCTTTTTAATTATGTTTACAAAATTTCTTTATTGTATTTGGAGCTTTTCTCCCCGGGCATCGGATGAAAATGGACATATATCCAGTCAGACTTTCCCAGTCATCAAATGTAAAATAAAATAAATAAAAAAAAAATCATCCCTGGTTTGGCACTTATGTCTCTAATGGACACAGGCAACTTGTAAACAGTTCATCTCAAGCTCCTGTTTACACTTAACAAGGGTATCGGAACTTGTCAGAGATTTGGATGCATGGCTAGGATAAAAAAGGCCCCTTGTGGTCGTTAGCCTAGTAAACACGCATTAACCTATGAAGAGGAGAATGCAGGATCAAAAGGGGCCTAAGCTTTTCCAGTACAAAATTCAAATCCCAGGGAGGGGGATCAGGTTTCCTGGGAGGACTGACGTGAAGGACACCTTTAAGAAAAAGTTTAAACTTCTAGCCTAGAAGCTACAGGAGGAGATAAAGGCAGACATGCAGAAATGGCGGATAGATGGGGCTTTACAGAAGAATATGCCAATCCAGTCTTAAGCAGCTCACAAACTAGAAGAATGTTCACTGAAAATGGATCTAGCCATTTCTTCAGACATCAGCTGGAGCACCTCTTCCATTTGGACAAATGGGATCTCTTAGTATTGGCTTTCCTGGCCTCCTGCAGGACTAGAAGCATGTCCCCAGACAAAAGGTGTTGGAAAGGAATCTGAAACCTATCACCCACAGAGTCAAGTTCAGAGCTGCCAAGTACGATGGATAAGAGATCCCTTGTCTTGTATGAGAAAATCCACCCTGTGAGGCAACTTGTGAGGATTGCCTTTAGCTAACTGCAGAACAGAGAACCAGTGCAGTCTTGGCCAAAAGGGGATCACCAACAAATTTTTGGTTTGTCATGCTGTATTTTCAGCAGAACTTTCTGAATGAGTGGGAAGGGGGGGTGGTTTGCATAAAAAAACATAACCCTTCCATGAAAGGGCACCCACCTTCCATATGAGAGGATCTGGGGCTCAGGCACAAAATTGTGGAAGTTGTTCAAGGGGGAGGCAGAGACCTACGGGGAATACCCCACCAGTGGAGAACGTCCAGAAATACATCTGTGAAGCATCCATTCATGGGCTTGCTGTGTCTCTGCCAGAACATTCTGGCTAAGAATGTAAACAGCTAGTAATGTGAGCTCTGCATGAGAAGCAATCTCCTAGGCATGAAGCACCAGCCTGCAGAGCAGGTAAGACTGTACCCCCCCCCCCCTTGTTCACATAACATAGGATGGTGCTGTCAGTGAACAGTTTCAGGGGGGCCTAGGTGGATAGAAGACTGGAAAGCTTGGAGTGCTAGAATCAAAGCCCTCCTCTCTTTGACGTTGATGTGCTGTTTCCATACGGAGGGAGACCAAAGGCTTTGGATGTGTCCTAATGCTGTTCCCCACCCCAGGTCTGAAGCATCTGTAAATAGTTCCTGTACAGGATGCGGGGCCTGTAAAGGAAGACCATGATTCAGAGAAATATGGGACTTCACCAGTGTATCTCTTTCTTCAGACAAAGGAGAAGAGGGAGAACAAACTCCACAGGATGAGCATGCAGTGTTTTCAGATACCACTGGAATTTTTGCATGTGAAATCTGGCTAAGGGTAACATGGGAATGACAGATGCCATGAACCCTAGCATACAGAGAAACTCTGGCTGGCACTGTTGTTTGAAACAGCAACTGTTGAAAGCAGGACAGAAAAGATTGCACTTTTTTGTTGAGGAAGGAAAACCATCATAAGGTCTGTCCTTATTCTGCAGCCCAAGTAAACCTGATCCGGAGACGGGCCAAGAGAAGACTTCTTGTAGTGGACAGTAAACCCCAGGCCATGGAGCAGTGATATGGTGGAGGTTCTGTCGCAGAATATTTAGATTATCTGCAGGGATTAGCAAGTAGTCCAGGTAAGGGTAATCAGAATTCCTTGAAGTCTGCAAAAGGCAATGACAGCAGCCCAACATTTTGTGAAGACCTTTGGAGACATGGAGAGTCCAAAGGACAAAGCACAAAACTGAAAATGAGAAGAAACAATAGAAAAACGCAAGTATTTTCTGAACAGAGGAAGAATGGGAATATGAAAATATGTATTGATGTCTAGGGAACTCAAAGGCCTGAGGAAGCAAGAGAGGGAACAGAGTCTAGAGTGTGAGCATGCAGAAGTTGGGCACCTGAAGGACCAGATTGAGTTGGGACAGATCTAAAACTTGTCTCCATGGACCATCTTTCTGGGGACTAAGAACATCCTGGAATAGAATCCTGTTTTACTTTGCAGAGGGGGAACCTTCATGAATGATCCCCTGAGAGATCAAGTCTTAACACTGGAGAAAAATGAAGGATCTGGTCTCAAATGGGTTGAGGAATGCCCATGAAAGGAGGAATGGACTTCCAGAATATGTAGTAGCCATTCTGAAGAATGGCAATGACCCATTTGTCTGTGGTAATGCTTGTCCAGCAAAGAAAAATGAGAAGCACTGGAAAAGAGGGATGCTGGAAAGATTGGACAGGTAGTCACAGACTATCTGGCTCGTCAGGAAAGGGGGGCTTTTGAAAATAAGCTGGTTGTGATCTGAAGGAGCTTTGACTGTGTCTCTTTCTTGTGAGGGAGGAGTGTGTGCCCTCTTCCTCACAAAATGAGGTTTCGAAGGATAATTCCTATGATATTTTGGGACTGGGGACAAAAATATGCTTCACTTCCTGCAACTCTTCCTTTTAAAGATTTGAAAAGAGCAGCAGCATTAGCACCAAAAAAGAGCAGCATTGTCAAGTGGTGCATCCATAAGTCTTGCCTTGATATCAGGCAAAAGCTGCAAGCTTAGCCAAGAGCATCTCCTAAGGACAGACCCCCATGCAGTCGATGCAGCAGATACCTCAGCTGCATCAATGGAGTGTCTAGTTACTTGGGAAGAGGCTATCAAGAAAGACGAAAGCTGTGCTTTGGCTGCAGCATCAACAAGATCTGTCAATAGCTGTGAAGCTTAAAGCACGGCCAGAACATCTTTAGATATACAAGTTGACAGTTAATGTCCCTGAAAGCTAAAGTAGAGAATATGTAGACTTTTTTTTTTTTTAGCTATCCTTTGCTGTCTTTACCTGAGGGGAAAAGAGTAAGTAGAGGGCAGCAGTCTGCAAGATTTGTCTGCAGACACTGACATCACAGCCAGATCGGCAGGGGGACATTTAAAAAGATATTTGCTGCCCTCAGGGTCCTTAAAGAACCTGTCTGGTATTTCTAGGGCTGGTGGTTGGAAGTCTGGATTTTGTGACACTGAAAAGCATCCTGGAAAGCAGGAAGCACAGGAGGAATGACTGAAGGAGTCGTCCATCTGTAAGAGGTCATAATACCTCTTCTGCACCTCAGACACTTCCCACTTAGTCTCTCATCCTTCAGATAGTCTATCCAAAGGATACGTTTTTCTCAGAGAAGTCACCACCATATGGATCTACTTGGGGGGGGGGGTCAGTATGTGATGAGTAGGCTAGACTCATCAAAAGGTGAAAAGTACAGTTGTGTACACTTAACATAAATGTAGATGTTAGAGTGTATTCACTGTTGCAGTCATTACATTTGGGTAATCTGCTGGCAGGGTGCCCTGAGTCGGCCTGAATTCCAAAGTCTTGGGTCCTGCATCAATTGCTGTCTCTTCTTCCATGACATCAGGTCATCACATGCAGCCGATGCCATTTTCTTTAGTTTTTCCTTGCCCCAGATGTCAGGTGCCACCAAAAAGGTAGCAAAAATATATATATATATATGTATATATACATGCATTAATATAAACTTTACCTTCACCTACAAGCAAATACACCAAATAGGTTGTAAAAGAAAGAGAAGGAAAAACTCCATAATGACAGGAGAATGGCGGGAGGGTAACCTGGACTGCAAAAGCGAATACACTAACATCTACATTTATGGTAAGTGTACACAATTGTACTATGTTCTTAGTGTTTCACTGCTGCAGTCATTACATTTGGGTAGAATTCCAAATCTATGGTTGGGAGGATGGAGCTAAAAAGCATTAGGTGCGGCTATAAGGCCCTGCCGAACTGCAGTGGCAAAGCCTGCCCTGGACTTAGAGAGGCAAATGATAATGCTTTGTAAAGGTGTGAACAGAACCCCAAGTAGCAGCCTCTAGAATGCCTTTGGTTGGTACTCCTCAGAAAGGCTGCTGAAGTAGCTGCAGCTCTGGTGGAATGAGACCCAATGCCCTTGGGCACAGGTTTACCATGGTGTAAGTAGCAGAAACTGATGCAGTGGCTTATCCACTTTGAAATTGTCTGCTTTAAAATAGCCTTTCCTTCTGATCCTGCAGCATATGTCACTAGCAATTGCTTGTTTTTTCTTGGAGCTTTAGTCCTGCTCAAGTAGAATCTTAGCTGCTTGTGTACATCCAAGGAATGCATAATTCTCTCCCCCTTGTTCTGCGGATTTGGATAAAAGGTCGGCAGATGAATTGTTTGGTTAAGAGCCACACTGGAAACCACCTTAGGCATAAATGTAGAATTCATCCGCAGAAACACCATGTCTGGGTACAGTATGATAAATGGCTCTACAGCCATGAGGGCCTGTAGCTCAAACTCTTCTTGCTGAAGTAACTGCTAGTAGCAGAGTTGTTTTCCATAAGAACTTTATATCAGCGGTAGCAGCTGGTTCAAATGGGGGCAGGGTGAGCTTTTCCAACACATAATTGAGGTCCCATGCAGGTAATGGTGATCTTCTAGGAGGCCTTAAATTTTTGGCTCCTCTAAGATACTGCTTTAGTAAAAGGATGAGAAAAAACTGGTGGCTCTATTGTAATGAGCCGAAATGGCAGAGGCATGGATTTTAATTGAGGAGAAAGATAGGCCTTTGTCAAGCATCTCAGTTAAGTATTGTAATATCGGAAAAATATTTGGTTCTGCTGTGTCCCTTGATTCCAAGCACAGAATCTCTTCCATTTATCAGCATAGGCCTTCTGGCTTCCAAAATGACATCCACCACAGCTTTACTGACAGGTGTTTGTATAACTACATGAACAGCCATGCTGCCAGGTTCAGTGTCTGGAGTTGATTGTGCAGGATCGGATTGTTTTGCTGGGACAGCAGTTAAGGTCTTTGAGGTAAGGTCCAAAAGTTACTTAGGACTGGGTACCAGTATTGGCGGGGCCAGTCTAGGGCAATTAGTATAATCTTTGGTTTCTCTTGTCTGACATTTAGGAGGACCTTGGGAAGAAGAGGCAGAGGAGGAAAGGCGTAAACCGATAGGTTTTTCCAACTGAAGGATAGGGCGTCCACTTTCCATGCTTGTCTGTGGTAAGTCCTTGTGCAGAATTTTTTTCAATTGATAATTTTGAGGAGAGGCAAATAGATCCATGTCTGGGGCTCCCCCATTTCTCTATCATGCTGACGACTTGTGGATTTAGTTTCCACTCGTGAGGATCCATAAGGTTTCTGCTTAAATCGTCTGCCAGAGTATTTTGCTTCCCTGGCAGGAATTGAGCTTGAAGATGTATTTGGTATGTCAAAGCTGTGTCCCACAGTGCCATGGCTATTCTGCAAAGGGGATGAGTGTGTGTGCCCCCTTGCTTGTTTATATACCACATGACCGTGGTGTTGTCCGTCTATCAGTAGTTGTCCTGGATGAAGTAAGTCCTTGAAGGCTGTTAGGGCATTTTGAACAGCTAGCATCTCTTTCTGGTTGATATGTAGATGCATTTGTTTTTGGGTCCATATACCCTGAATGCATCTTCCTGCCATGTGGGCCCCCCCAGGCATAATCGGATGAGTCTGCTGTCAAGGTTTGGCTGGCAGGGGGTAGAGTGAAGGCCAGTCCCATGTTTTGGTGACAGGCCTTTGCCCACCATAGAAACTCCTGTTGTAGGCAGGGAATGAGAGGAATCATTGTTTCCAGACTGTGAGAATGTTGACTCCATAAACTTTTTAAGTACCATTGAAGTTTCCTCCTATGCAGTCTTGCATATGTAATCAGTAGGTTGCAGGATGACATGAAGCACAAAGCCTGCAGAATTTGTCATGCAGATAACTGGGTTTTTGTTGTCAGTTTGAAGAAGTCCGTTGCCGCTGCTTGTCTGGTGTGAGGTAAGCCATCTTGGCAGTTGTATTCCAGCTTGCACCCAGGAATGTTATCTTTTGAGAGGGTACCAGTTGTGATTTCTTTTCGTTTACTGTGTACTCTAGGCATGTTAGAAGCCTCTTCACAAACACCAGGTGTCGAAGGGGAATGTCCTTGTTCTCTGCTTGAATGAGAAAGTCGTCCAAGTAAGGGTATTATCTGTATACGTCTTTGTCTGCAAAATGCAATTACTGGTGTCAGGCACTTTGTAAAGACTCTGGGCGCAGTAGATAAAGCCAAAGGGCAGTGCAGAGAACTGGTAATGCATTGAGCCAGCCTTGAATCTGAGGTATCTTTTGCACGATTGTTTTATTGGGACAAGCAGGTATGCCTCTTTTGGGTCTAATGTCACCAGCCAAAGCGTTCTTGCCCAGCATGGGCAGAAGCTGCTGCAAAGTTGGAATGTCCAGGTACGTGTTCAAAATCGATAAATCCAGTATTGGCCGCCAGGCCTTGTTCCTTTCTGGGTACCAAGAACAGTCTTGAGCCAAAACATTGTCCTTTTTCCTGTTCTGGTACTAGCTGAATGGCCCCCATATCCATGAGGGACGTAACCTGTTTGTGCCTCTGCCCATTGATTTTTTGGCAGATCTGGCCAACCATTTGCCATTGGCAGAGTATGGAAATGGAATCTGTATCCCTGTGATACTATGTTTAGTAACCACTTGTCCTGGGTTATTAACTGCCAATTTTGAGCAAAAAGTGCTGCTAATTTTCCCCCTAAGGGTGCTGCCAAAAGATAGGTGTATGGTGTAGGCAGAGGGAAGTCATTGGGACAGTTTTCTGTAGGTTTGCGCTTTATCTCCTCCAGATTTGGAAGTAGAAGCTCCCCATTTCTTTGACCTGTATGAATCTTGCGCCTGGTATCTGGAACCCTTAGGGCATCTGGATTTGCCCCTTTGAGCTCTGACACAGGAAAGGACCAATTTTTTTGTAGGCCAGTGTCTACTGAATCTTGGTGGCTGCACTTTTAAGAAGTCTAACAGTTTGCATAGACTTAGCTTTGTCTTCCATTTTCTTTAAAACCTCTTCTGCCTTGATACCAGAGTATCATGCTGTAAAGGTGCATCTAGCAATTTAGCTTTAACATGATCAGGCAAATTTTGTTTCTAGCCAGGCATGCCTCCTAAATCACAGATCCAGTAACTTCGGCCCTGCAGGAGGCCTCTAAGGAATCAAAACCACATTGCAAAGTATGCTTTCCAACCTGTTCAGCTGCATGCAATAATTCCGGCAAGTCTTTATTTTCTGCACATTCAGAAATCATCATTTTCTGTTTCAGCAATCACATAACATGTTGATACTTAAGCATATGAAATTGACAGTTTAAGGCTCTGATTGCCAAGGTTGCAGATGTATACACCTTTTTTCCCCATCTGTCCAGTGCCCTTGAATCTGTCAGACAGGGTAGGATTTTTTGCTGAGGCCTTAACTCTCTTTGGACCCTGTGATATAGTTTCAGGACCAGCAGCAGGGTTTCTAAATAAAAATGTATGCGAGTCAGGGACCCTGTAATATCTGTCAGGCTTACTGGGAGCCGGACTCCAAAAACACATCATCCACAATGACTAAAACAGGGGGGATGGCTAAAGGCCTGTGCTGAAGGAGAAGGAAATCCCTGAGCCTCTTGTTTGATTCTGAGAAATCTTGACTCTCCCAGTGAAAATGCTCCCTCAAAGTATGCAAGGTTTCTCCAAATGAATAATCCTCAGGAGGAGATGCAGATGGCAGACTCCTCTGCATCAGAATCCTCATAGGGAGGTATAGATAATTCCTGATCAGAAGAAACAGAAACCTGATCTGAAGATTCATAATCAGTGTCTTGCCTAGGCCTCTTATCTGGAGGGGAATGGGTACCCCATAATCAACGTAATAAGGTCTTCAGCCATTTTGATAATCTGTTTTTTAGGCATAGAGGCCTGTGAACATGGCTCATGCGTCATTTTTTTAGTTTTAGAAGTTGCTTTTGTCTTCGGTTTTGCAGCAGTCATTGGTTTGATATACAAATGTTGAGGTCTGAATTCACCCTCAGAAGCAGCTGCCTGCTCAGCGGCTCCGGACCCATCCGAGGGAGATACATCCGTCGGTCCAATACCTTTAGTATCTTGTGGCATGCCGGACTCCACATGGGTGTTGGCAGAGGCCTGTGACTCGAAGGTAGCAGGTATCAGGGGCTGCGAAAGCACCTCACTGAGTACCGGCGACTGGCTTAGAAGAAGCTTAGCCGGTTTTGGATCTCGACTGCCTTTCTCTGTCCTTTTCTTTGCGTTTTTTGTGTACTCCGGTAGTCGGATTGCTATCTGATGACATTTCTGGGTAATTAAATCTGTTTCCAAAATATTTTGAGGCAAAAATATACCGACGCTTAATAGTACGTTGGTTAAATCTAGCACAAAACCGACAGCCAGGCACGTTGTGATCAGGGCCTAGACAAGGAATACAGTATAAATGTAAATCCTTATGAGGTATTCGCTTCCTACAAGTAATACAGTTATTAACTTTTTCTGACATCGGTATGGAGCAAGAAAAAAGTTTCCCCAACGGGGTACTAGGCTTTAGTGAAGACTTCAGTTCTGAAACTCAAACTCGAATATTTCAGTAGTCACCCGACCGGCACTTGAGAAATGCTTCTGCTTCAGAGCAGCAGCTAAAAACTCAGGCCTAATCTTTACCTTTTTCTTCAGAGGCCCACTAGACAGACCTGCCATACCCTCCACTGCAAGCGCTAGTCCCTTGAGACTCCGATTCTCGAGGTGGATGTTAAGGGCAGAAAGACGAGTAAAAAGCATCTTAGGAACAAATGCTTGACAGATCGCCTTATAGTTGTCCCCAGACAGAAAAGACACTGACTGTGGTTATCTTTGTAATCAGTCTTCCACAACGGTGCTTGCCCTTCTTGGATGACATTAACCTTGAAAAAACATGCAGATGTAAGAAAATACAAATAAATTCCCCAGTGGGGCACTTATCTGATACGGCAACCACTCGGCGATCAGACTAAAAGTAGAAGATGGCATATGGACTGGTGGCACAGAAGTTCAGAGGATGGTATGTGCAAACTTCACTTGTGGCCTACATCCACTGCTTTTCTATGTGCAACATTGCATGTACCCTGCAGTAGTAAAAGTCTCTGGTATACTGTCCGGACGTTCAGGTCGCCTAGGAAGGGAATTCCTCATGTTATGAATATGGCAACATAGAAATAGAAAGACATCTTAAAGTCTCCAAGCACCTTATAGAATCTGTCTGGTTTCTTAGCTGTTGGAGGCCAAGAATTAAGAGTCCTACTGGAAGATGCAAATGCATCCAAAAATGCAGGCAGGACAGGAAGTACAGCTGAACAAGGTACATCTACCAGAAGTAATTCGGAGTAACATTTTTGTACTCCAGACATCTCAACTGTCCCATTTGAAAGGTTCCCTCATCTTACCCAAGGTCACACAAAGTAATTTCCTCCACCGGGGAATCACTACCATTGGAATCCTCCTCCAGAGACATGTAATCCAATGGGGAAGGGATCTGAGATGAATAAGCTAGGGACTCATCCTCTTCCCCAACCCTCTTCTAAGGGGAGGTAACCCAGGGTGTGGCCAGCCCTGAAATCCCTGGGGGAGGCCTAAGGGACATAAGGGCATTGAAAATGCCCTGTGGAAAGTTTTGCCAATCTTTTTGCAGATCTGTGGAAGGTGACACTGTTTCTTCTCGGCATGCAGATCAGCTCTTTGTCAGGTCGGAGGGACAGACGTAGGCCTACATTCTATAATTTCGGAATCAATTTGCTCTCTAACCAATATCTGAGAGATTCCCCTGGGCCCCTCGGTGATCATAAGTCTAGGCTTCTCTGGACATCTGCACTGGATGCCTGCGGTACCTCCAAGGATGTGCCAACATCTTGATCAAAGGCAAACTCCGTTGCAGGTTTGACCTGTGAATCAGACGTTGGGTCTGAAGGTTTCTCTGGATTAACTGCTGCCTCAGGAGAGACTTCTGCCGCTGGAGGTGTGGCTGAAGCTTCAGGCCTAGGCTTCTTGGCCTTCCACTTCACAACCAACTCCGCCTCAGGCTCTGAGGGTCCCTCCACAGGGCTTTTTGCAAGGAGTGTCAAGCGCCAATTCTCCAAATATACCTAAAGGGAAGAACCTAGGTCTGAATGTTTTAGGCACAAAGGCCTGACAGAGCAAGATCTATGAAGTGGGTAGGCCCAAGATAAAAAAAAAAAAAAAAGACCGCAGGTGATTGTCTATATGGAATTTGATGTCCACATTGGCATCTGCCTTTCTTGGATGACATTAAATCTAATCACAGCAGGAATACCAAAGAAAGTTTTCCCCAAAAAGACACTTACCTAAAACGTTGAGACAACAACCACTTCAGTGAGCAGACCATACATATGGGTGAAGCGTTTGGACCGGCTGCAAAAGTTCTGAGGATGGTACGTGCATACATCGCTTTTATGGCCTACATTTGATAGCAACCTACGTGTGGTACCACACACCCCTAAGCAGTAAAAATATTTTGTATACTTGCAAATGCCCGGTTGCTTTGGCAGGCAACTCCCTCACGTAAAGAATACTGCAACAGAGGATTAAAAGAAAATACTCTCAAGCTAAAAAAGGGTACACAACAAATAAAAGAACATACCAACAATGGTATGCAGCAATACTATATAAAAAAAGTAAGGAAAACAAGGGAAAGCTAACGATTTTCGAAAAACTAAGGGAGGGTGGCTAAAGTTAGAGAAATATCTGCCAAGAAAAAAAGTCTTCACAAAACTCAAATAACCAGACGAGAGATGAACCTGTATCAGTTTATCTGAGGTAATGGGGATGGAAAGAAAAGTTGTGTAAAATCTTAACATAACCATAGATGTCCTCCTCTTCCATGTTGTAGTATTCCGTACATATGGGTTTACTTCTCTTGCTACCCGAATGTCCGGCCAGTATACAAAAGATTTTAGTCACTGTATGGTGCGTGGGACATCTGACGTGGCTATCAGTAGGTGGACCATATGACATCTGCACGCACCAGCTGTCAGAACTATAAGCCCCAGTCTAAACCAGTCCTAAGAAGGGCAATGCCAGTCCTGTGCCATCCAGAAAGGGAAATGCCGTACAACAGGAAGGGTAGGTGGGTGGGAAGGAATATTGCAACACGGAAGAGGACATCTAAAGTTATGGTAAGACTTTACACAACTTTTCTATGTCCTATTCCCATGCTGCACTATTCAATACATATGGGTGAGTGCCAAAGCTCACTGAGAAGGGGGAGGTGGCCTAGTAGAGTTCTCTAGGAATCCATGGAGGACAGCCCTGGCAAAACCAGCTCTGGCGCTAGAAATGTGGTCTAACTTATAATGCCTGGTGAAGGTATGCACCAAAGACCAAGTGGCTTCTTCGAGTATAGTGAAGGTATCCAAACCCTTGAAGGCGGCCCCAGAGGAAGCCACTGTCCTGGTGGTGTGCACTTTGACAGTACCCTGCAGAGATTTGCCATGGTGTCTGTAGCAAAATGTAATGGCTTCGGAAATCCATGTTGAAATTGTTTTAGATATTGCCTTCCCTAGGGCCCTTGGGTGGACAGGGACAAGTTGATCAGCCAGTCTGACGAACTTGGTTTTGTGCAGATAAAATCAGAGTTGTCTGTGCACATCCAGGGAATGGAGTACTCGCTCACAGTCTCCCTTTGAGTTAAGGAAGGTTGGTAGGTGGATGGCTTGATTTAGGAAAAGGTCATTCACCACTCTGGGCATGAAGGAAAGGTTAGTTCTAAGACCAGTGTGAAATACTAGGAAGGGTGGAATAGCCAAGAGGGCTTGCAACTTAGACACTCGCCTGGCTGAGTTCAAGGCCACGAGGAGGACAGTCTTCCAGTGCAAAGTTTTAGGGAAGCTTTAGCAGCTGGCTCGAAAGGAAAAAGCGTGAGCTTCTCTAAAACAAAGAGGTTCCATGGAGGGGGAGGAGGTTTTGTAAGTGGTCCGAGATGAAGGACCCCCCTTAAGGAACAGCTTTGCTGGTAGTCTGAAAGCTAGGGGGGGATCCACGGGAAGACATGCTGAAATGGCAGACAAGTGGGTCCTAATGGAAGAGAAAGTTAACCTTGTCTTGCTTTTCAGCGGGTCCAACTGCCGTTTGAGACACCATATGGAAAATCTCTTCTACTTTGACAGGGAAGATTTCCTGGCCTCCTGCAGGACAGTGAGCACATCCTCAAAGTGAAGGTGTCGAAAGGGATCAGAATCTTATCACCCACAGGGTGAGGTGAAGAGATTGCCACTGTGGGTGTATTTGGGATCCCTTGTGCTGTCTTGGCCAATAGGGAGTCACCAGCAAGATCTTTGGTCTGTCCTGCTGGATCTTCAGCAGGACCTTTGGAGTAAGGGCGAAGGGGGGGTTCATACAGAAACATCCCCCTCCAGGAAATCGAGAAGGCATCTGCTGCCATAGCCTGTGGTTCTGAAAGTCTGGTGCAGAAGGAAGGAAGCTGCCTGTTGATGGATGAGGCAAACAGGTCTACTTGAGGTGTACCCCACCGGTGGACCAGGTCCATGAAGACATCCCTGTGTAGCATCCATTCGTGCGTCTTCATAATGGATCTGTTGAGGGAGTCTGCCTGAGAATTCTGTTGTGAAGCCTAGTACCTACCTATGAACCTATGTAAACTGCCTGAGAGTTTACTCCCTGGGAGGTGGCCAGTTCCCACACAAGGAGAACTAGTCTGCAAAGTAAATAAGATATGCCACCCCCCCCCACGCTTGTTGAGATACCACAGCACTGTGGTAATGTATGTAAAGATTTTTAGTGGTCCTTGTTGGAGATTGGTTTGGAAGCTCGTAGGGCCAATAATACTGCCCTCATTTCTCAGGCTCATAGGGCCAATAATACTGCCCTCATGCTCGGATATTAATGTGTTCTTTCCTGTGTGGCCTTGGCCACACCCCTTGCACTTTCAGGTGCCCCAGAGTTGCTCCCCAGCCCAAGTCTGAGACATCTGTGTACATGATCTGTTTGCGTTGAGGTGGCTGGAAGGGAAGACCCAGGTTTAGGTTCACCTGCTTCAACCACCAAAGATTTTCTTGTTTGAGGCAGGGCAGTAGGGTTACCCTGTACTTGAAGGGGTGGGAGTGTTGGGTCCAAACTGACCTGAGGTACCACTGCAATTTCCTCATATGGAGTCTCGCTAACGGTAACATGGGGATAGTAGACGCCATAGCCCAGGAGCCTGGAGTACTGCCTTGAGGACCAGAAGTGTCAAGTTTTCCACCTTTTGGGGGGGGGGGGTAGGGTAGGGTTTCATGACTTCTGTACAAATCCTGCACCCCAAGAAGACAATGTCTTGAGCAAGTTCCAGTTGGGGTTTTGGGAAATTGATCTGAAATCCCAGGGACTGTAAAAGTAATGCCAACTTTTAAGTGCTGCAGGAGGGCCTGTTTGCAGTCTGCCTGAATGAGCAGGTCATCCAGGTAAGGGAATATCTGGATTCCTTTTGTCCTGCAGAAAGCAATAATTGGAGCTGGACATTTGGTGAAGACTCTGGGTGTAGTGAAAAGCCCAAAGGGCAAGGCAAACAAGTGAAAGTGAGAGGAGCCCAGAGAACCAGAGGTATTTCCTGAAACTGGGCCTTACAGTGATGTACACAAATGCACTTTATAAGCACTTACACGAGTGCATGGATCGTGCTATACCTAACAGAACCAAGATGTTATCCTCCAAAAAAGGAAGCCAATCTGGTAGTCCTTCTGCCATAAACTCTACAAAGAAGAAACTCTTACAAAAGTGAGTAAAATCCCATGATTAGAGGAACTCCCTGATCAGCCTCAGTAAGAAGCTGAGATCCCTCATAAAATCCTCCAAAGCTAATTTGTTTTTTTGGCTTTTCCCTGTTAGGGGTCGCCACAGCGGAACTCCGGTCCGCTCATGATTGGCAGTCAATTTTTATGGTGCCAAGTTGCCAGCCCGACGCCCAACTTTTAGCGAAGGCAGGATTCACGCAGGTCTTTCGGAGGCCACTCGACCGCGGGGAGGACATGCAGACTCCACACAGAAGGCACTCCTCGTACATTAGCTGAGAATCAAACGGGAGAACCACTTGCTGTGAGGCAACAAGCAACCGCTGTACCACCGTGAAAACAAAATTGGCACGGATTCTAAAGACAACCATAAAGCATTCTATAGCTATGTCAAGAATCTCAATGGCAACACTCAGATCTGCTCAGAGTTACACCACAATGGCACTACATATACAGAACAAACTGATATTGCCAACACCCTGGCAGATAGGTTCAGTGCTAACTTTACCCCCCTCTCACCCCCTAAAAGGCCCTTTACACTGGAAGAATGCAAAGTTCCTGTAACCACGGCTGCACAGGTAAAAAAGCACAGTTGTGTACATTTATCACAAATGTAGATGTTGAGTGTATTCACTGTTGCAGTCATTACATTTGGGTAATAATCTGGCAGGTTGCCCTCAGTCAGCCTGATTAACAAAGTCTTGGGTCCTGCGTCAGTTGCTGTCCCTTCTTCCATGATGTCGGTTCGTCAGGGGTATAAAACGTGCAGCCAACGCCATTATATCAGTTTTTCTTGCCGTGCAGTGCCTGTCGGCCAACTCCTGAAATTTTCGTTTTCGAGTTTCAGAACCGAAGTTTTCAAATTAAAGCCAAGTACCCCATTGGGGAAACTTTCTTGCTCCTTTCCGATGTCAGTAAAGTTAATAATTGCTTTACTTGTGGAAAGCAAATACTTCAAGTCTTTTCATTCGTATTGTATTCTTTGCCTAGGCCCTGACCATGATGTACCTTGCTGTCGGTTTTGTGCTTTAATCAGCGCACTATCCGTTGCTGGTACATTTTTTACTCTAAATATTTCGGTTCTCGGGTTAATTACCCAGAAATGTCGGTTAGCCATCCGACTACCAGGATTCCGAAAAAACACAAAGGTAAAGACAGACAGGCCGCCAAGGTCCAAAACTGCAGACGCTTTTATGGCAGTCACCAGTTCACCGGTACTCAGTGAGGCACTTTTGCAGCCCCTGGTACGGGATGCTTCTGATTCGCAGGCCTCTACTGAGACCCATTCGGAGTCGAGATGCCGCGAGATGCTTCACCTATGGAACCCGCGGATGTCTCTACCTTGGGATGGGTCGGAGCCGCTGTGCAGGCACTGGCTTCTGAGGGTATATTCAAGCCTACAGACTTGCATATTAAATAGACACCGCCTTCATTACTAAGGCCTAAATCCCAATCCATTCTAAAGAACCGATGCTCAGGCCAAAGCCATAGATGAGGGCAAGGTGGTTCATACAGCCTATCTAGATCTCGCCAAGGCGTTCGACACCATACCCCACTCTGGAATTATAAACTCACTAAACTATGTATAAATCCCTATGACACAAGATGGGTTGCCAACTGGCTTACTGACAAAACCCACAATGTGAAAGTAGCAGACTCCAAATCAGACTTCAGACCAGTGACAAGTGGAGAACCAGAGTTCAGTCCTGGGTCCTCTCCTGTTAGCCTATACTTCATAGAAGTAGGTACCAAACACAGAAGGTCTTTGGCTAAGTTCGCAGATGACTGCAAACTAGGAGCCATAATCGAAACTCCTAACGATGTGGACATCCTAAAATAGGGCCTCACTAAGACAGATGCCTGGTGTCAAAGCCATGGCCTCAAGCTCAATGCCAAAAAGTGCATAGTCATCCCCTTTGGTAAAAACTCTGTACCCATGAACTACCACATAGGCGGTAGTCTACTTAACACTGAAAGTGTGATAAGAGACCTTGGGACACAGGTGGACAGTAGTCTCTCCTTTGATAATCACATCACCACAGTGGTCAGGAAATCCTTCTATGTGGCACACCATCACAAAAGGCTTCTCATCCAGAAAAAAAAGAGGTCACTATTCCCCTCTACTCATCACTCATTAGTCCCATTATAGAGTACAAAGCACCTTTTGGAATGTACCTCACAAGACATCTACAATAACTGAAAAGGCCGCAGAAATACCTCACAGAGAGGATTACTGGCCTCAAACAGATGCCCTATGCAGACCGTCGCACAAAATTCCAGCTTTACTAAGTCACATATCGCCTACTCAGAGGCGATCTCTAACATATAAAGCCAAGTCAAACCCAGAGCTGTTGGACATGCTCCACTTAAAGAAATCCCAATCCCTCTGAGCCACAAGCTCTAGGGACCTAAACCTTGTCACCACAATAAACAGAACATGCTGAAGGGATATATCCCTGTCCCAGAGACTTCCCGCCTCTGGAACAGACTACCTATGTTAAACAGAGCTCCTCCTCTCGATTGGATGGTTAATAGGAAATTCACCCCGGGCATCACTTCTGTGGCTCTGCTCGACAGGGGCACAGGAAAATAATTTTCTTGAGTGGCGAAAGCCAGGGTACCTTTTTGGCTAGGCTTGTATAGGCCCTAGGGCCAATAGCCTAGTACATACCTATGAACCTATGTGAAGCTAGGCATCCTTGATATTGGGTGCAGTGGAAAGCCCAAAGGGCACAGCACAGAAGTGAAAGTGAGAGGAGCCCACAGAACCACAGGTATTTCCTGAAACTGGGCCTTACAGGGATGTGAAAGTAGGCATCCTGGACATCTTAGGTGCCCATGAACACTTAAGAGTAGGAGCGGAAAGAGTTGGTAAAGTCAACATCCTGAAGGAAGAGGTTGAGTAGTGAGAGGTCCAAAATTGGCCTCCAAGGACAGTCTTTTCTTGGAACCAGGAAAACCTGGAGTAGAAGCCTCTTCCTTTTGCGGACAGTGGAACTGTATGAATGGTGCCTTGAGCCATAAGATTGTCTAGCACTGGCTGCAACAGAGGAAGCTGTTCTTTTGGGGGCTGTGGGATACCCCTTCTCTTTGGAGGCATGACCCAGGTCATGAAATACCCATTTTCTATTATAGAAGACACATTTTTGTCTGAAGTGATAAGTCTTCACACTTGGGAGACTGAGAAAGATGCACAGAGAAAAGGTGGAGGTTCTAAGGTTGGCCGGTAGTCGCATAACCTGCCCTGTGTCTTGAAAAAGCGGCCTTTGGCTAGTAGATGGGAAGGCTCTGGTAAGAGAGGGTTGCTTCCTGGAGGAAGTATACCTACTCAGATGGAACGTTATGGAGACTGTGAGAAAGATGCACAGAGAAAAGGTGGAGGTTCTAAGGTTGGCCGGTAGTCGCATAACCTGCCCTGTGTCTTGAAAAAGCGGCCTTTGGCTAGTAGATGGGAAGGCTCTGGTAGGAGAGGGTTGCTTCCTGGAGGAAGTTTACCTACTCAGATGGAACGTTATGGTGAGTACATAACTTCTTTATCTGAAGTAGTTAACTTCATTTGTTCATCAACCTGTGGGACAGAGTCCCCAGCTACCCTATCCTTGGGAGGTCCTCATGGAAGGATATTCCGGAGCACTGCAGAGCCGAAGGATGCTCTCCCTCTGGAAATTATATCCAACTTGTAATGGTTAATGAAGGTATGAGATGATGCCCAAGTGGCTGCTGAACAAATGTCATCCAATGATACTCTGGACCAAAAGGCAGCAGAGGTGGAAATAGAGTAGAGTGGGCGTGGACTCCTTCGGATTCAGGTCGGCCAGAACTCTTGTATGCAAGAAGTATACACTGGGAGATCCATCTGGACAATGTAACTTTTGATGCTGGTTTTCCCAAAGAAGGTTTAGCAAAGGATACAAAGAGTTGCTCTTCCTGTGGTCAGCGGTCCTGTGCAAGTAGAACCTCAATTGCCTGTGTACGTCCACAGAATGCAACTTTTATTCACCCTTGCTCTGATAATTTGGAAAGAATACTGGTAAATTAATAGATTGATTGATACTGGGCTCCGAAGCAACTTTGGGGAAAAAAGGAGGGATTGGTCCTGAGAGAAACTATCTTTATGGAAAACCAGGTATGGTGGTTTGGCACAAAGGGCTTGAAGCTCCGAAACCCTTATGGCCGAAGTGATGGCAATAAGAAAAGCCGTCTTCCAAGATAAGTATTTTAGATCCACCGAATCTGCAGGCTCAAAGGGAGGAGCTGTCAGAGACTGGAGAACAAGAGTTAAATCCCATGGAGGAACTGCATGTTTAACAGGAGGCCTCAAGAGGAAAGTGCCTTTAAGAAGGTCTTGCATAACCTGGAAGAGGACAAGGGACAGAGATCACTTCCCACATGATAGTGGGAGATTGCAGCTAACTGGACTTTGACCGTAGATGAGCTAGCACCCTGGTCGAATAAGATAGACAAAAATTCTAGCACTGCTGGTAACGGAGCTGTAAAGGGGTCCAAGTTTCTGCGCTCTGCCCAAATTGAAAAGCGTTTCCATTTGCTATTATAAACCTTTCTCATAAAAGGCTTGTGAGCGGCTACTAGAATAGCCTTAACAGAGGACAAGATACCGGGAGTCCTAGCTATTATTGGAACTGGATCAACCAAGCTGTAAGCTTGAGGTTGTCCAAGTTCGGGGTTGTTAATCCTAGTGGGTGAGAGATCAGATCCGGAGTGGGATCTAGAATCCATGGGGGATTCACTAGATGAGACCATAGACAAGGGAACCATGCTTGACGAGGCCAGAATGAGGTTATAAGGATCACTCTGCTCCACAACAGACGGGCTTTCTGCAAGAATTTTAGTATTAGGGGAAGAGGTGGATAAGCATAAAGTAGACCGGATGGCCAAACATGCACCAGAGCATCTCTGGGGGATTCCCCCGGTGGGGGAATTAGAGCGAAGTAGTCGCTGCACTTTGCGTTCGAAGGAGACACGAAGAGATTGCAGCAAGGTTGACCCCACTTGAGGAAGATTTGCTTCGCTACTCTCGGGTTTAGAGACCACTCGTACGGTGAAAGGATGGTTAGACTCAGCCTGTCTGCCAAGATGTTCAACCGGCACGGAATGTGTCGCTATGAGAAAGCGGTTGGTGGAGATCGCCCATTCCCAAACTCTCATGGCCTCTCGACAAAGTGGGTAGGATCTGGTTCCCCCTTACTTGCAGATATACCAGACTATTGACATGTCTGAATTGCAATTGTCCCCAAGGGAAGAAGGGCTTGGAGTGCTTGCAACGCCATAAGCACCAAGGGAAGAAGGGCTTGGAGTGCTTGCAACGCCATAAGCACCACTCTCATCTCTAGGACAATGATATGCAACAAGGTCTCTGAATGGGTCCACGTGCCTTGGACTGTTCTGCCCATACAGTGCCCCCCTTACCAGAGGTGAGAAGCGTCCGTGGTCACCGTGGTTAGAGGGGACGACAGAGAAGGGGCGCCCTTTCTGGAGGTCCGGGGACTGGAGCCACCAGAATAGGGCTTTCCTGGAAACCCTGCTGAGGGGGATGGGTGAATTCAGTGGATGTTACAGGATGGACCACTGAACCTGCAAGGTCCATTGTAGTAACCTCATGTTCAAGCGTGCTAAGGGTAGCAGGTTGATTGTTGCCGCCATGGAACCTAGAGCCCTCAGGACCAATTCCACTGGAGGAGCTGGGGAGTGTAGAAAGGCCAGCACGTGGAGCTTTAGTGTTCGAAGCCAGTCCGGGATTTAGAAGACTTGCAAAAGGTTTGTGTTTAATCTGGCCCCAATGAAGTCCAAAATCTGGGGTGGTTGAAGAGAAGATTTTTTGATAGTGACTGATTCCCAGTTGGGAGGCCAAGTAGAGGAAGTAATCTCTGGCTGAACACAGTAGATGCCTGGTGGGGGGCAGTCAGGAGCCAGTTGTCCAGTACGGAAAGACTGGTATTCCCTGGAGTCTCAGGTGGGCCGCTACAATTGCCAAGACTTTGGTGAACACCCTGGGGGCTGTGGTGAGACCAAAAGGAAGGACCCTGAACTGGTAGTGGCTGGCTCCTAGCCGGAAGCGGAGAAACCTTCTGGATCGCCTTGTCCATCAAAATGTGGTAGTACGCATGTGGTAGTACGCATCCTTGAGGTCTATAGAGCACATCCAGTCGTTCTCCTGCAGGAGTGGGAGAATGGATTGAATGGTGACCATCCGGAACTTTTTTGGCCACTGACAGGTTTAGAAAGGACAGGTCGAGGACTGGTCTTAAGTCCCCCGTCTTTTTTGGCACCAAAAAGAACCTGGAGTAAAAGTCTGGGGGGAACGTGCTGGATTGCTCTTTTTTCTAGCAGCTGATTTATTTCTGTGGCTGCTGCCTCCCTCTGATTGGGTGGAACATCGGGGAGGCTCCGGGGTTTGGGGGGGGGGGTTGAGAAAGGGGATCTTGTAACCTCTGGATACGATTCGAAGCACCCAGCGATCTGTTGTGATGGACTCCCAAACTGTTAGGTGCCTCGAGAAGCGCCAGACTGCCTCCAGAGTGGAGCAGTTGGGTAACCCTTCAGGGTTGTTGCACGGGCCGATCAAAAAGGGTTCTGTCGACACGAAATTCTTTGGTCCCCCTCTGCCTCTGGGCCGGTGTCCACCCTGTCCTCCTCTGCCTCTGAAGGCAGAGGGGTCCGGAGCGAAACTGGACTGTTGAGACTTCTGGAACCACATCTTCTGTCCCTTTTGGTTCCTAGAGAAGGACCTCTGGGGAGCAGAGAAGCGGACTCAGACGGCAGACAATGTCTTCCCGTCTTTCTCACTCTGGACCAGCGTGTCGCATACGGTCTTGCCAAATAGCGAAGAACCGTCAAATGGGGCATTAGCGAAGGACGCCTTGAAGGGTTCCGCAAAATCGCAATGGCGGAGCCAAGCATGCCGTCGTAAGACTATGCCTGCTCCGCTAGCTCTAGCGGCTCCTTCAGTAGCATAGTAGAGGAGTCGCATGGAGGTGTTCGTAATGGATTTGGCCATTCGGGTTGAGAATACCTTCTTATCCTTGGCCGACATGGATTCTGGGGGCGACCCGGCGTATTCTTTGATGAGATCCCGCTGGAGTCGTATCACGTGTGCCATATAATTCAGCGACCTTACAGAGAAAGTGGCTGACGCGAACATCCACTTCCCAAGGCGGTCCATCGTCCGAGACTCCATGTCTGGAGGATGGATCGAGGAACTCTCCTGGGCTAGTTCCTTTCTGGTGGCGGCTGCCACCAAAATGGCATCTACAGGAGCACCCTTGCTCCAACACGTCCTATCAGAAGGGGGGGCTAAGAATTTTATCTGGTCTTTCTGGAATGGGCTCCACAGTGTCCGGTTCCTTCCATGCCCTGGTAGTAAACAGGTCTACCAGGGGATCGGTGGGAGGGGACACCCAAGAGGTATATGGGCCTGCGTCCAACGCCTCCAGAAACACAGACTCAGAGGAAGGTTTTTGGGCTGACCACCCCCCTCTAATTCGAAGCATTTCCATGAGGTCTCCAAAGGAGACGTCGTTGGGAGGTGACCTTGGGGAACCTTTCCCCTTCCTCTAATTCGGTGTCTTCTGTCATGAACTCAGGTGAGTCCAAGTACCTTCGCTTGCACTTACGTTTGTGAGGAACCTCCTCGGGGGGGCTGTCCGAAGAGGCCTCACCAACCACATCCTGTTCCTCCAAGGGAACTATCTGGGACGTAGACGTAGGCTGTCCCTGGGGCAGGGTGATGGAAGGTAGGCCCCATCTGACGGAGTGCAGGGTGGAACCACAGCAGGAGCCTGGGGCCTCGAATCCCTCGACAATACCTTCTCCACGTCATCGAACACCGAAGGAGAACTGCTCTCTCTGGGATCCGAGAGCAGTCCCCTCAGATCCAATGTGTGTATCTGAGCCAGCGCCGAAGCAATCAGATCCATAGGGCCAGTATGCTCTGACCAAGCCGGAGCCGAAGACACACTGACACCTCCGGATCCAAAGCTCAGCTCTCTGCTCAGAGAGCTCGGATCCGAAAACAGACCCGACAAACTAGAGGGTGCCGTCGGCACCGAAGTACAAGGTACCATTAGCACAGACACTCCCCCGGCTCCCATGCTACCCGGCTCCGAGCCCCTGAAGTGGGTCTGAGAATAATCAATCGGGGCGAAAAAGGGGGTCGAGCTCCCCCCCCACGGGGGGGGGGGGGAGGCAGGAGCACTCCCATCTGCAGCTGGGCCTGGAGGCACCTACACATCATCTGGTCCATGTCTGCATCGGACAAGCTTTGGGTTGACCTAGAGGAGGTCACAGAGGCGGGCCGGGAGTGCCGCCTCGATGACCTCGAAGGCGGCCGGGTCTCCTCCTCCTCCGGGGAAAAGCGGAGTGAATGGAGCCGGGAAGGTGAAGGCCCGGAGGCCCTGGGAGAAGCTGCTTGCTTGGCCGGAGGGGCCGAGGAGGAAGACTCGGCCCGCCGCTTGTGGTGCTTCTCTATTCTCCTCGCTCTCCTAGCTTCCCTCTCCTCCTGGCCTGAGGTGGGAGGGTGAATCCCGGCCAGGGGAGCAGGGATGGAAGGTGGCACTGCCACAGCCGGTGCCATGGAGGGAGAGGAGGACGAAGTAGAGTCTGGGGGCAACAGTCCCACTAGAATCAACTTAGACCTCCTGTCCCTCAAAGCCCTGGGGTTGAAGGCTGCACAAATAGTGCAGCCTGAGGAGAAGTAGTCAACCCCAAGGCAGATAACACACCGTGTGGCCATCCGCTGGGGACAGCTTATGGCCACACTCGGTGCATTTAGAAAAGGCGGCTTTAGGGGCCTCAGACATGACTAATGACAAGATTACACTAGGCCCAAAGACAAAACGCCTTCACACACACAGGGGGGGGGGGGGGGTAATTTAACTAAAAATTTAACTACAAAAAACAGTTAATTAGAAAACTAAGGAGAAACACAGATTTTACTGTTATAACAGAAAAAGAAAAGGATTTTTCTCACAAAAACGATCTACTCCCATGCCTGGAACTCGTTCAGAGCTGCTGACTCAACTGTGGCAAACGAGATCTGAGGTCAGGAAGGGATAGCAGGGGATTATGGGCAAGGGGGAGGAGCTTGGAGCTCGGATCTTAGCTGTTTGAAGCTGCCGGCTCGGATCCGATATGGATCAGATACCCACAGGTTGATGGACAAATGAAGTTAACTACTTCAGATCATACGTTTTCGTCGCCAACTTCTTCAGATGAGCTTAGTACACCACCATTTAAATATCAATCCAGTAATTAATTCCACTCAATGAACACAAGTCACAAATACTAAATATAGTTATAGTCCAATTAAATAAACCTCAAACGTACACTTCTAAACAGTCCCACGTAGTAATATAAAGTGCATAGTATTACATTTGTTAATAAATTTACATTTCATACATATATAAAAACTCATACTTATAAAACCACTTCATTTGATATAACTGCTAGGAATTAACTTTAAAATAAATAAAGGAATAAATAGCACCATCTAGCGGACAATCAAACATTTTTCAAAAAGCTTTTAAGTCAGTTAAAAACCCATTTAGTCAAATGAATATTCTTTTACTTTATATGATGGAACATAATACATTTCAAGCCCACTCTACAACTTAGCAGATCTGAGCTTTAAGACAGGCATAATATAAATCATATAATTTAACCCAGGAATTTTACAAGCTTCCAGCACAGTTCTCTATATTCAACCCTTGTTTCCCATGGTTCATCCCTCGGGTCAATAGCTACAGTCTCTAAAACAAATAATCCAAATTCAGCTCCTGTACATACATAGGTGTGTTTAAATAGGGCATTATTTTCATGTTTCATTTTAATATCATAGAGATGTTCATACAACCTCTGAGTTTTCTCTCACTTTTCCCTATGTAAAATGAGTCACGTTACATAATGCTAAATATACAATTCACATAAGTATTCAAGTGCAACTTCCTATTACGAGATTTTAAATATAATGCATCTCCTGTTAGCAAGCGAGAATAATTACAACTTCCACATTTAAACGTACCTTTCTTACTCCTAGGGTGTCCTTCACCCTCTTCCTATTTCTCCAGAAGGTTCTTGATGTTTTTAATCTTTCCGATATATATACTTTGTCAAATATATATATATATATATATATCCAAATCTGATATTTTAGCAAAATTCAACCATTCTCCTTCTATGACTTTCCTAACAATACCAGCTTGTCCATCATATGAGAATGTAATACCTGAATTATAACTGTCCTTAATATTTTCTTCTACTACATTAATGTATGAATGGAATCTTTTTCCTAGTATAGGGGCAAACCTAGTTTTTCTTCCCTCTATTACCTCTAAACTAATCTGTTTCAACAAATCCATTGGGTAACCCCTGTCAAGAAACAGTTTTATAATATATGCACATTCTTTGTTAAATGTCTCATCTTCAGACGTCATCCTAATTGCCCGCACCAGTTGACCCTTTACCACCCCTCTCTTCTGATATGGTGGCTGGGAACTAGTGTAGTGCAAGGAGGAATTAGAAAATGTCTCCTTTTGATAAATTTTAGATGTAAAATTTCCACCAATCTTTTGTATATTAAAATCTAAATAATTCATTTGGTCTTTATTAAATTCATATGTAAAACTTAAAGGAGGTTGTTCCATTAACAGTCAAAAAAATCTTTGAACATATTCTCTGTACTAGTCCAAAGAAAACCAATATCATCCAAGAATCTCCCATAACATTTCCAATGATGGTGAAAATCAGAATTTAATACAAAATGGTCCTCCCAGTGTGCCACAATTAAATTTGCATATGTTGGGGCACATTGTGCACCCAATGGCTACTACAGTTATTTGTTTATAGTATTCACCTTCAAAAAAGATGAAGTTATTCTTTAAAATCGTGTCCATTAGTACAAGAGTAGTTCTAAATTCATTAAAAGTAATACCTTTACAACCTATTAACATCTCCTCAAACCATTTCAACCCCACTTCATATGGTATGTAAAAAGATCAACCATATCCAGTTACAAAACATAAATCTTCACTAAATTTTCTACTATCTAATCTCATTAAAAGATCCCAAGAGTCATTTAAAATATTTTTGTTTCCTTTAACTAAATCTTTGATCTTTTTGTCCACATATTTTGCCAGTGGTGCAGTGATGGAACCTTCTGACGACACTATAGGTCTCAAAGGAGGGTTGTTCAAATCTTTATGCACCTTGGGTATGCCAAACATTGTTGGCACCCTAGGTTTTTCCACGTGTAAAAATTATACGTGTCTATATTTATCAAAGCCTCCATTAACAATTCATTTAAAATTACATAAATTTTCTTAAGCAATATTTACTTCAATTGATACTCTAGTATACTTTGAGTCACTTAATAGTTCTTGCATCTTTCCTTCGTAAGTGATGTAATCCATTAACACAACACCTCCACCCTTGTCAGGTTTCATAACCCTGAGATTTTTGTTCCCACTACATAATGTCAAGATTTCTTTTTCCTCGGGCGTTATATCGGATTGCACTCTGATATTTCAATACTTTCCTTATTTCAGCTTCTAATACCAATTCAAAGTTCCGCAATTGTGGGTGAATAGGTGGATTGAATACACTTCGTTTAACTAGTTTATCATGATTATTGCTCACACTATTTCCTTTAAAAATCAGTTTTTCCTCCTAATAAAAAGTTTTCAAGTCCACTGCTAACAAAAATATCCGCTCTCAGTGTTGGTATAAAAGAAAAACCTTTCGAGAACAAATCAAAAAAATGGTTTAGTAACCTTTAAACTAGAATTAAATATATTAAAACTATTGTAAGAATACTTAAAACTTTCCTGATTAACCTGTTTTGTACCTCATTGCATTTCAATTCAATCTTTTTCAACAATTCATGGTATTTAGCTTTCTCAGCATCAATGGTGTACATTAAATCATTCACAATGTTGGTGTTAGTACGCTCAGTTACAGTATATATATCTTTTCCATTTCTGTTTCATTATTTTTTATTATTGTTCTCATTATCTCATACCCACAGCATTCAAAAGCCTCAATAAGCTGTTTGTGAATGTCTGAACCCTTGTTCATCACACTGTTTGGGTACTTGCATACTCTTAATCCCTTCGGCACTATGTTCAGTTGCAAACAGTATTTTAACTATGCGTTTCCCATCTCCCACATATTATATTTGTGCAATAAATGTTTCAAGTCCAACAACTGATTAGCATAGGTACCATTAAAGTCAACACAGTCAAGTGTTCCGTTTTAAAT
This sequence comes from Protopterus annectens, assembly GCF_019279795.1. NCBI lineage: Eukaryota > Metazoa > Chordata > Ceratodontiformes > Protopteridae > Protopterus > Protopterus annectens. The sequence continues at coordinate 1,216,918,316 of NC_056726.1, forward strand.
TCAAATTTTACATGGAGAATGTCATTTAAATTACGTTTGGTACCTGGTAAAACCACTGAAGGTTCTGTTGCAAAAAGTACAGTTTTGTACCTACCATAAATGTAGATGTTAGAGTGTTCACACTGCTGCAGTCATCACACTTGGGTTATCCTGCCGTCAGGCGGTCCCGCAGTCGGCCAGAGTTCCAAAGTCTTGGCCCGGTGTCAGTTGCTGTCGCTTCTTCTCTGACATCAGTGCGCCAGGGGTATAGAGGAGGCATCCGAGGCCATTTTCTTCAGTTTTTCTTGCCCCAGATGTCAGGTGCCCCCAAGTAGGTAGGCAATACATGTTGCTAATTAAACATGTAAAGGAAATAAAAGGAATACCTTTAGTTACAAGCAAATCCACCACAAAGGTTGTTCAAGATATAAAGGTATAGAAAAGTTCAGCTAGGTCAGAGGGGATGGGGGGAGGGTAACCTGGACTGCAGCAGTGTGAACACCAACATCTACATTTATGGTAGGTACAAAACTGTACTATGTTCATCGTGTTACACTGCTGCAGTCATCACACTTGGGTTGAATCCCAAAGCTAAAGGATGGGCGGTGGAACTAAACAGGGTTTGGAGAAGCTAGGAGGCCCTGCAGAACTGCAGTGGCAAAGCCAGCTCTGGTTTTAGAGTATAGAGGTAGGTGATAGTGCTTGGTGAAGGTGTGCACTGAACTCGAAGCTGCAGCCTCCAAAATATCCTTGGTTGGTACCCCTCTGAGAAAGGCTGCTGATGTAGCTGTAGCCCTGGTGGAATGGGGCCCAATGCTAGCAGGTGCTGGTTTCCCCATGATGTGTGTAGCAGAAAAGGATACAATGTCCTATCCATTTTGAAATGGTCTGTTTTGAGATGGCTTTTCCTTGTGATCCTGCAGCATAGGATACAAAGAGCTGGTCAGATTTTCTGAAAGCCTTAGTTTTATCCAAGTAGTAACGTAATTGCCTGTGAATGTCCAAAGAATGCAGGAGCCTTTCTCCTTTGTTCTGGGGGTTTGGGAAAAAGGTGGGCAAATGAATGGTTTGGTTTAGGGCCACACTGGATACCACCTTTGGCATAAAGGAAGGGTTAGTTCGTAGAGCGACTCTCTTGATGAAAAATTATGAAAGGTTCCACTGCCATTAGGGCCTGTAGTTCTGAGACTCGGCGTGCTGAAGTTATTGCTAGCAGCAGGGCAGTTTTCCATGATAGAAACTGTAAAAGCTGGTTCAAAGGGTGGCAGTATAAGCTTTTCCAGGACAAAGTTGACATCCCAAGTTGGTGCGGTCATGTTCTTAGCCCTTCTGAGCTACTGTCTTAGCAGTGGATGTGAAAATATAGGAGGATCCGTGTTGTAGTGAGCTGAAATCGCTGAGGCATGGATCTTAATAGATGAAAAAGAAAGTCCTTTGTGCAACATCTCAGTTAAATATTGTAAAATCTGAGGAATATTTGGAACAAGGGGATTTTGGCCTTTAGCCCGGTTCCAGGCGCACAGTCTTCCATTTGTCCGAGTAGGTTTTCCTGGTGCTGGGCCTCCTGGCCTCCAGAATGACATCCATAACAGCTTTAGAGAGAAGTGTTGACTATTTGCTTAGGTAATTTGCCATGCAGCCAGATTTAAAGTCTTGAGCTGGCTGTGTAGAATCTGATTGTTTTGCTGAGTGAGCAGGTGAGGAATTTGACGCAAAATCCATGGTGGGCCTTGAGCCATGTTCTTTGTATTGGATACCAGTTTTGGCGTGGCCAGTCTGGAGCAATGAGTATCATTTGTGGCCTCTAGTCTGGCTTTCAGCAGCACCTTTGCTAGAAGAGGCAGTGGAGGAAAGGCATACACTGTTAATGTTTTCTAACTGAATGACAGGGTGTCCACTTTCCAAGCTAATGGGTGGTATGCCCAAAATTTCCGAAGTTGGCAGTTTTGGGGGTTGGCAAACAGATCTATGTCCGGGCGTCCCCATTTTTGAGTTATCATTGCAAATACTTGTGGATGTAGTTGCCACTCGTGAGAACCCATAATGTTTCTGCTTAGATCGTCTGCCAATGTGATTTTCTTTCCTGGCAGGAATTGTGCTTGTAGTTGAACTTGGTAGGTCAGTGCTGTGTTCCACAAGGTCATTGCTTGCCTGCATAGGGGGTAGGAGTGTGTGCCCCCTTGTTTGTTTATGTACATTACCGTGGTGTTGTCTGCCTTTATTAGGAGTTGTCCTGGATGTAGGAGGGTCCTTGAAAGCTGTTAGGGCATTTTGTACAGCTAGCACTTTTTGACTGATATGCAGATTTCTTTGATCTGTAGACCATTTCCCCTGAATGCACTGTCCTGCCATGTGTGCTCCCCAGGCATAATCCGATGCATCTGTTGTTATAGTCTGCCTGGCTGTGGGTAGGATAAAAGGCTGACCCTTGTTGAGGTGACATGCCTGAGCCCACCATAGAAATTCCTGTTGAAGACAGGGAATGAGTGGTATCATTGTTTCCAAGCTGTGGCTGTGTTGAGTCCATACGCTTTTCAGGTACCATTGTAATTTCCTCATGCAGTTTTGCAAATGGTATTAGTAGTATGCAAGATGCCATAAATCCCAAGGCCTGCAGAATTTTTCTTGCAGGGAGTTGGGTCTTTGTTGCCATCATTTTGAAGAATTGAGTCAGTTGTTCTTACTTGTCTGGCGTCAGATAAGCCATCTGGGCCATTGTATTTAAGCTGACACCCAGGAATATTATGTCTTGTGAGGGCACTAGTTTTGATTTCTTTTCGTTTACTGTGTACCCTAGGCAACTTAGTAGGTTTGACAAACGCCAGATGCTTTAAAAGAATGTCCTTGCTTTCTGCTTGAATAAGGCAGTCATCCACGTATGGATATATTTGAATTCCTCTATCTGCAGTATGCAATTACTTGTGCCAGGCATTTTGTGAAGACCCTGGGCGCAGTAGATAAGCCAAAGGGCAGTGCAGAGAATTGATGAGTTGAACCTGCAATAAATCGGAGGTATCTTCTGCAATTTTGTCCGATAGGGACATGCAGGTATGCCTCCTTGAGATCCAACGTTACTAGCCAAGCCTTCTTGCCCAGCATGGGAAGTTGTTGCTGTAGTGTTAGCATCTTGAATTTGGGTACTTGCAGATAAGTGTTTAGAATTGAGAGGTCCAGAATGGGTCTTCAGGCTTTGTCCTTTCTGGAGCTAGAAAGAGCCTTGAGTAAAATCCTTGTCCTTGCTCCTGTGTAGGTACCAGTTGAATGGCTCTCATGTCCATGAGAGCTGTAATTTGTTTTTGATCCTCTGCCCATTGATTTGGTGGCAGGTTTGGCATTCCTTTTATCCTTGGCAAGGTGTGGAAATGAAATCTGTATCCTTGTGAGATAATGTCTAGGACCCATTTGTCCTTTGTGACGATACGCCAGTTGTCTATAAAAAAATGCTAATTTTCCTCCCAAGGGAGCTGCCAAGAGATTTTTGCTTGGCAGCTTGAGGTTGAAGTCATTGTGTTTATCTTCTAGTAGTTTGGGACCGGTCTTCTCCTCCCTTCTGTGGTGCAGTGCCCCATTGTCGAGGTTTGTAAAGGATTTGTGCTTGTCCTCTGCCCCTTGGGCGTCTGTATTTACCCCTCTGTGGTCTGCCAGAAGCTGGAAAGGACCAATGTTTTGCTGGCCAATTTCTGCTGAAGCGTGGGGGTTGTACCTGTAAGAAATCATTGACAGTCTGCATAGATTTTGCCTTATCCTCCATTTTCTTTAAAACCTCTTCTGCTTTAACCCCAAATAAGACATCCTGCTGTAAGGGTGCATCTAGTAACTTTGCTTTAATATGATCAGGCAGAGTTTGTTCCTTTAACCAAGCATGCCTACGTATAACAGACCCAGTAACAGCTGCTCTACAGGAAGCTTCCAAGGAATCAAATCCACATTGTAAAGTATGTTTGCCCACCTGTTCAGCTGCATGCAACAGATCCTGCATATCTTTGAATTCAGACTGTTGAGGGTGCGTGCTCATCTTTTGTTTTATTTGAGACATTAGGAATTGCTGGTATTTCAGCATGTGAAATTGACAATTTAGTGCTCTCACAGCAAGAGTAGCTGAGGTGTAAACCTTCTTCCCCCACCTGTCTAGTGCTCTGGAGTCCCTTTCAGAGGGTACAGGATTTTTAGCCATAGAAGCCTTAGCCCCTTTGGGACCCTGGGAGATGGTCTCTGGGTCAGCAACAGGGCTTTTGTAAAGGAATTTGTGTGAGTCAGGCACTCTATATCTATCTGGTTTGGCTGGAGCAGGAGGCAGAGAATCTGGATTTAGACTAGATTCTAAGTAAACATCATCCACAATGTCTAAATCTGGAGGGAAAGCAAGTGGTCTGTGCTGGGGGAGTAAAAGAAACTCTGAGCCTTTTCTTGGAGTCGGAGTAGTCCTGACCTTCCCAGTGGAAATGTTCCCTCACGGTATGTAAGGTTTCCCCAAAGGAATAATCTTCAGGGGAGAAGCTGAGGGAATGGAATCTTCAGCATCAGAATCTTCATAAGGGGGAAAGGAGTAATCCTGTTCCTCAGAGGAGCCTGAGGAAATAAGACACTTGACCAGAGGAGGCATAATCCTCCTCTTGTCTAGGCCTTTTGTCTGGGGGGGTTGGGAACCCCTGATTAAAGAAATCAAATCTTCAGCCATTTTAAGCATCTGTTTCTTAGGCATGGGGCTTTGAACTGGAGACTGATGTGCAGTCTTTTTTGGTTTTAGAGGAGTCTTAAGCTTAGCATAAGATTTTATGGTGAGAGTAGTCTGAAGACACCTTCAGAAATCGAAGGTGTTTCCGCAGCACCGGATTCTCCTTCTGCAATGTTGTCGGTAGGGCCTAAAGAAAAAGGCTGCGTCGTCCTAGAACTCTCTGCTTGAGAATCCGAAGCGGATGGGGTTCCAATTCTGCGGTCGTCAGGGGCTGCGTAGGCGCCTCACTGAAAACCGGCAACCAGCCCAGCCGAGGCCTCTGAGCCCAGATCTCGGCTGCCTGTCTTTATCTTTGCGTTTTTTATGCATGCCGGTAGTCTGTTGTTCCGACAGCATAGTGTAATTAAATTTCCTACCGAAGTAGTGTCGTGCGAAATCAAAGCGTCGCTTTATAGTTCGCTTATTGAACCTAGCACAAAACCGACAACCGGTGACATCATGGTCTGGGCCTAGGCAAGGTATAAAATAAGAATGAAAGTCCTTATGAGGTATTTGCTTCCCACAAGAAATGCAATTGTTAACTTTTTCTGACATCGGACTGAGGCAAGATTGAAGACTTCGGACTGAAATTAGTTTCGAAAATCTCAGGTGTCAGCCGACCGGCACTTGCGAACTGCTTCTGCTTCGGGCACCGTGCGGCAAGAAAGACTGAAGAAAGTGGCGTCGGATGCCTCGTGCCCCTGGCGCACTGACGTCGGGGAAGAGGCGACTGCAACAGACGCCGGACGGGGACTTTGGAATTCAGGCAGACTGTGGGACCGCCTGAAGACAGGATAACCCAAGTGTGATGACTGCAGCAGGGTAACACGATGAACATCAGCTTATTGAGGCTTTTGAACATTGTGGGTTTGATATGAGAGCAATAATAAAAAATAATGAAACAGAAATGGAAAAGATATATACTGTAACTGAGCGTACTAACACCAACATTGTGAATGATTTAATGTACACCATTGATACTGAGAAAGCTAAATACCATGAATTGTTGAAAAAGATTTAATTGAAATGCAGAGAGGTACAAAACAGAAAGGTTAAAAAGACTGAAAGGGACTTGAGTGAATATAAAGCAAACATCCACTACCCAAAACCCAAACAATATACTAGATTTGATTATGACAACAATGAATATAGTAGGAAGGGAATGGATTTAGGAGACAATTATGGGCTTAACCCAAACATCTATGACCCCATGGAATTTCCCCCACTTAGGTCTGAGAGATTGATGCAGAAAGAGTCTGTTCAATATGGGCCAAAAAACTTCAGGGGGAGGGGGTGGGAGACAGATGAGACAACCACGACAAGGAACTTGGAATTAATCAGGAAGGTTTTAAATATTCTTACAATAGTTTTAATGTATTTAATTATTCTAGTTTAAAGGTTACGAAACCATTTTTTTAATTTTTTTCTCGAAAGGTTTTTCTTTTATATCAACAGTGGCAGCGGATATTTTTGTTACTAGTGGACTTGAAACTTATTAGGAGGAAAAACCTAGAGTTGTCTTTTAAAGGAAAGAGTGTGAGCAATAATCACGATAAACTAGTTAAACAAAGTGCATTTAAATCCACCTATTCACCCACAATTGCGGAACTTTGTATTGGTATTAGAAGCTGAAATAAGGAAAGTATTGAAATATCAGAGTGCAATCAAATATAACGCCTGAGGAAAAAGAAATCTTGACATTATGTAATGGGAACAAAAACCTCAGGGTTATGAAACATGACAAGGGTGGAGGTGTTGTGTTAATGGATTACATCACTTACAAAGGGAAGATGCAATAACTTAAGTGACTCAACAAAGTATATCAAAGTATCAATAAATTAAGTATTCTTCAGCTCCTCTCCGGTCCAGCTGGTGAATCTGGGAATCTTGAGGCAATGTTACAACTGCCTCATGTACACAGACAACCCTCCCCTCCTCGCAACAAATTCCAACACATGTGAGAGATGCAACCATATAGGAGAAGGAAACCACACTCACTACAATTCCAGTCTCACATAGACCTACCACGACAGCAAACCAAACACAATCACACAAAAACATACTCGGAGGCTCTAAAAGATTTGCCTAAGCAGCAGAGACCTCCAAAGCAGACACCCAAGCAACCGCTACCCCAAAACAAAACACGTGCGACATCTCACAAAGCCAGTGTGCCGAACAGTCACAGCCCTTAAGACTAAACAACACACCTGATACACTTGTAATAGGTGACTATCGTCAGGCACACTGACGTCCCACTCACCAGGCTAAACAAAGAGAGGGTCACGGTGAGCAGCCTGTCGGGCGCTAGGATCCGCCACATAACACAAGCACTCAGGTCACTCCAAGGCAAGTACAAATATGACTCAGTCATTGTCCATGCTGGTGTGAATGACCTGAGACGTACCTCCCTGGACTACATGAAGAGAGACATAAAGGAGCTCTCTGAGCATGTAGCCCAGGCCGGTATGACCCTGACCTAGAGTAGCATCTTACCCTCACCAAGAAGGATGCCACAATATGAAGACAAGATGATCAGTTTCAACAATTGGCTTAAGTACTGGTGTCATTCAAAGGGGATCCAATGCCTGTCAGCTTGGGATGATATGCTCGACAAGCCACGATGCTTCGCTAGGGACGGCTTGCACCTGTCACCCCTGGGCTTTCGGATATTGGCAAAGGCTCTTGCTACCCCCATAGTGCCTTTTTTAGGCAAGGCTCAAAAGACAAACCCACCTCCATAGGTGTCACAAGGGATAAGAAACTAAGAGTAATGCTACTCAACGCCAGAAGTCTAAACCTCAAGATGCACGCACTCGAAACTCTCCTTAGCATGGAGAACATCGATATCTGTGTAGTAACAAAAACCTGGTTCAGGGCTCCCGAGAGCACCCCAGCACTACCAGGTTATACCTCATACCATGCTTTTCGGCCCCAAAACTTGGACCGAACCACAAAAGGAGGGGGAGTATCGATATTCAAAGATACCCACACCTCCAGGTTGGTGGCAAAGTACGAAGCATCAGAGACTATCCATGTGCAACTAACAGTGGATAAAACTGCCTTCCAGTTTATAGCCTGCTACAGACCACCCTCCCAAACCCAGGAACCCCACTCGGCCTTCCTGAGAACACTGGAAAATATGAAGGTCTCTCCAAACACCATTATATTGGGCGACTTCAACTACCCAAACAGACTGGGAGCATTACTCTAGCTCCAACACCCTAGCCCAAAGATTCCTAGAATTTATAAACTCAAATGCTATGGAACAACTTGTTACCACTCCCACAAGAGGGGAAAACATACTGGACCTGATCACCAGCATGGGGACTCTATGCTCCAGACCAGAAGTGTATCCCTCACTGGTAAGATGAGACCATAAACTAATCTCACTGGATATTCACATCCCGACCCCACCCCCTGCCCAGAAAACCACAGTGAAAAACTTCTCTAAAGCAAATTTCGCACTCCTGAAAACCAAGGTGGAATCCTTCAAAGCCCCCGGGCCTGTGGAAAATACGGCCCACACCGCAGAATCCTTTATAAACGCATTCTATAAACACCTTCAGGAATGCATGGATCATGCGATCCCAAATAAAACTAAGACCCAATCCTCCAAAGGCAGACATCCTGTCTGGTGGAACCCAGCCATAAACAAACTATACAATAGAAGGAGGAAGCTACTAAATGATAGAGCAAAATCCCAAAAAGGGAAGGCATCACTGATCAGTATTAGCAAAAAACTACAGGCACTCATAAAATTGTCTAAGGCCAGCTTCGAGAGAAAAATTGCACAGGACACTAAGGATAATCACAAGGCTTTCTTTAGTTATGTTAGGAACCTGGGTGGTAATTCCCAGATATGCTCAGAATTAGTCCAAAATGACAAAAAATACACTGAACCCACAGACATTGCCAACATCCTAGCTGACAGGTTCAGCGCAATCCCCCCCCCCCCCACCAAAAGGGCAAATATCTATCCCAGCAGAGTGCCGCCCCCCCTGACATCTCAGATGCTCAGGTAAGAGCCGCCCTCTCCAAAGCAAGAAACACAGCATCAATGGGACCAGACAGTGTCCCGGGCTGCATCCTACATGAACTCCAAGAAGAGCTAAACCCAAACATAAAACTACTGTTCAATCTCAGCCTTACTACAGGATATGTGCCCAAAGAGTGGCGTACAGCAACAGTGGTCCCTCTCCATAAAGGTGGTGCCTCAACAGATCCTGGAAACTATCGCCCCATAAGCCTGACTAGCTTGGTCTGCAAAGCTATGGAAAGGATCATGATGGACCTCAAATAAAGATATTGGGGACCTACAGACACTGGATCCTACCCAGTTTGGCTTTAAGGGCAGATCCTGCCTCTTAAACCTGGTTGATTTCTTTGAAACAGTCACCAAGGCCATTGACGAGGGGAAGGTGGTCCACACAGCCTACCTGGACATCGCAAAAGCCTTCGATACAATACCCCACTCGGGCATTATAGATAAGCTCACCAGCTTAAATATAAACCTCTATGTCACTAGATGGATTGCAAACTGGCTCAAGGACAGAACCCACATGGTTAGAATTGCTGGAGCCATGTCAGACACCAAACCAGTTACAAGTGGTGTCCCACAATGCTCAGTCCTGGGACCTCTCTTGTTCGGTATATATTTCTCGTAGGTACAGGCCAACACGGAAGGACTGTGGCTGACCAAGTTCGCAGATGACTGCAAACTGGGCGCCATAATCGACTCTCCAGCCGACACAAGCATCCTCCAAAAGGGCCTCATAGAAACAGACAACTGGTGCCAGAGCCATGGCCTCAAGCTAAATGCCAAAAAGTCTATAGTCATCCCCTTTGGCAAAAACAAAGTGCCCACAAATTACCACATAGGTGGTAATCCATTAAGTACAGAAGAAGTAATTAGGGACCTGGGGACCCAAGTTGATAGCAATCTCTCATTTGACAACCATGTGGCCAAAGTGGTTAGAAAAACATTTTATATAGCCCACCTAATCATGAAGGGATTCACATCTAGATCAGGGCAGGTCATCGTGCCTCTTTACTCATCCCTCATCAGGCCCATAATTGAGTACAATGCCCCTTTTGGGATGTACCTTACCAGACACCTGCAGCAACTGGAAAGACCCCAAAAGTACCTCACCAAGAGGATCAAAGGGCTCAAACAGATGCCATATGCTGCCCAGTTAAAGAAACTCCAGCTCTACTCAGTGGCATACCGCCTGTTCAGAGGCGATCTGTGCCTGACATATAAAGCCATGTCCAACCCGGAATTAATGGACATGCTGCACCTCAGAAAATCCAATTCCCATCTAGCTACGCGCTCGAGAGACTTGAACCTCAGCATTGAAATAAATAGGACATGCTGGAGGGACAGATTCATAACCCAGAGGCTCCCTTCACTCTGGAATAAAATCCCAGTCCAGGTTAGGCAGAGTCCCTCATTGACTCTCTTCAAGAGGAATCTTGAGAGTGGATGGGAGATTGTAGGTTTACCCCGGGTATCACTTCTGTGTCACTGTTAGACAGAGGCACAGTACACTAACCTCGAAAAAGGGCATAGCAAAATAAATTTAAAATGGGTGGCGAAAGCCAAACACACACTGGCTAGGCTTATAAATGCCCTAGGGCAGATAGCCTAGTATGAACCTATGAACCTAAGTAAACATTGCTTAAGAAAATTTATGTAATTTTAAATGACTTGTTATTGGAGGGTTTGATAAAAGAAAGCAGTCCCTCCCTTTAGGAGTCAGAAACGTAGAGGAGGCAGGAAGCACAAGCATGGGTACAGAAAGAGGTACAACCAGTCTACAGACACTTCTCAAACAAATCACAACACAATAAATAATGTTTTAAATATTTAATCAGTTATATTAACAGAATTTCAATACAATGTACTTAATAAAGGACTAAATTTTGTACCCACAGCACCAGTGCCTGAACATTCATTTGTAGAAGATATTAATAACTTTTGTAGAAACCTTAATTTAAAGTTATTTTTTTCAGACACTACTAATTCTCAAAGATCTACAGGTTTCAAATTTGGCAAATCTTCATTTATGCCTCCAATGGATAAATATGTATCCACATTCAAGGAATGTGTATTGAGGGATTTACATTTTTCAAAAAATATGGACAGTTTTCGGAACAATTTGAATCAACAAGAACGTGAAGCGTTAAGGCAATTACAACAAAACAAAAATATTGTGATTACCAATGCAGATAAAGGTGGGGGCATTGTTGTTATGGACTATATCAAATACAAGGCAGAGGCCATGAAACAGCTATCTGAAACTAGATTTTATATTAAGATGACAGTGGATCCAACTTCCAATTTCAAATCAGAAATAGATTCATTTCTTGATTTAGCGGAAGAAGAAATCATTACATCACAAGTGGCCAACCAACTCAAAGTTCAAGAACCTATGCCCCAATATCTTTATTTAATACCAAAGACACATAAGGATTTAAATAACCCTCCTGGGAGACCAATAGTGTCAGGTCATGGGTCTTTAACTGAGCCCATATCTGCTTTTCGAACCAAATATCTCAAACCATTATTGTCCATGGTAAGATCCCGGATTCAAGACACTACACAATTCCTGAACATTATTGAAGATTCCCAATTGGAGGAAAATTGGCTTTTGTGCACGTTAGACGTAACATCACTATATACAAGCATCCCACATCAAGCTGGCATTCTGGCTGTAACATATTGGCTAACAGAATCAAAATTATATCCAACATGATTTAATAATTTTCTTATTCAACTAAGTTTGTTTTACAAAAATCTTCTATTTCGAAGGGATTCCCTATTGGCAAATTAAGGGCACAGCAATGGGAGCTTCCTTTGCTCCCATTTATGCCGATCTTTTCATGGGATATTTTGAATTGCATTTCATTTATGACAGTGAGCGAAACATCTATTTGGAATATATGGACATATGGCGGAGGTATTTAGATGACTGCTGGTTGGTGTGGCGGGGTAGTAAGGATGTTCTTACCAAGTTCGTGGCATATCTTAACAAAAACCCATTTGATATAGAATTTACGATTAATATTGGATACACAGAAATTGTTCTTGGATGTTTTAGTTAACAGACTTGCGGATCATACTCTATCGACAACAATACATCGAAAGTTTCCGCAGTACAACACGATTCTGCATGCAACAAGTTCTCATCCCCGCCACATTATTACCAATATTCCTAAATCACAATACATGCGCCTCAAAAGGATTTGTTCATCTAATACGGAATATTCCAAAAGAACAACTGAATTAACCGCCAGATTTGTGGACAGAGGATATAACAAATCAACTCAACCAAACAGCTGCACAAATTGACAAAAAAAGTCGTGATGGTTTGCTTAAATATAATAGATCCACAGAAGGGCTTCAGTTAGCCAAGCAACCGATCAGGCTGGTCACTACATATGGTAACACCAAATGGTTCAGACAAATTGTCGACGAGCATTGGAGTACATTACAGTCCAACTCATTTCTTCGAGATATTCTCCCTGAAAGTTGCTCATTTTCCTATCGGAGAGGTCGGACTATCCAGTCCAATTTTGCACATTACAAACGTCATATTCCTGGTATCAAACATCAGACTACATTGTTTGGGGATACACTTGTTGGTTGTTACCCATGTGGACACTGCAGTTTGTGCCAACATATCTGGAAAACTAAAGAATTTACCAGCAAAAATACATCCAAGATTTTTAATATAAAAACCTTTGGCAACTGCAGTTCAGATTGGGTGATATATTTGGCTCAATGCTCGTGTTCTGCTTTCTATGTAGGCCAGACGTCTAGGCCAATGAGGATTAGAATCAGCGAACACCTCAGTTCCATCAGAAATAGGCAGATAACCAATGCCTTATACAAACACACTAAACACACCACAGCTTCATTTCAGTTTATCATTATTGACAGAATACAATTACATAGAAACTTCAAAATGGGGTGGCACACCAAACTTAATAACATGGAACAAAGATGGATCACCACACTTGGGGCCCTCTTTAAACCTGGACTTAATGAATATCATGTACATGAAGGATAAATGCTAGGTATGCCACATCCATACTAGAACCATATTGAGTTAGTCCATTATTCAATCCTAGACATATCAGACAACTACTCTATTCTTTATAATAATCCAAACAACATTTCCTGGTATCCAACTATTTTTCAGAATAGATACATAACTGTCAGTTAGGACATACACCTAATATTCTCAATCTACTATAAATAATAATATGCTTTTCTAAAATATAATCTACATTATGCATATTATTATCAGACACCCTCTACTTATTACTATAATTGATTTGGGTGTTAGGAATTTGTTATATAAGTATCACGTCAGTGTTGCTTGAAATAGATCTCACCACGCTAATGATTATAATTTGAATGTTTGTTTATTAATCAATATTTGTATTATACATTATTTGTATAAATATGTCATTTGTGGTGAATCTATTTAAGATTGTCATTTAATCTACCAGTGTAATATGATTTGTTAGTTGCAGGAATCACCAAATGAATATGGATTATACCACTTTAAGAAGAGAGTATAAATTAAGTAGCTGGATGCATCATGGTTTGAATTTGCATTTCTTGGATAAGTCACATTGAGAAAGGCTGTGATAGCCGAAACCGGTTTGTGCACCTAAATTAGGTTGTTTATACAATCCTAATAAAATTATTTTTATCTGCTGCCTTTGAGTGCTGGTCCCTTCATTTTGGATTCATTGTCGTGGTTTGGACCGAGCACCATCAGTCCCACGTGCGTGCCTCGTTTGGTTTGATAAATATAGACACAATTTTTTACACATGGAAAAACCTAAGGTGCCAACAATGTTTGGCATATCCAAGGTGCATAAAGATTTGAACAACCCTCCTTTGAGACCTATAGTGTCATCAGAAGGTTCCGTCACTGCACCACTGACAAAATATGTGGACAAAAAGATCAAAGATTTAGTTAAAGGAAACAAAAATATTTTAAATGACTCTTGGGATCTTTTAATGAGATTAGATGGTACAAAATTTAGTGAAGATTTAAGTTTTGCAACTTTGGATGTGGTTGATCTTTTTACATGTATATCACATGAAGTGGGGATAAAATGGTTTGAGGAGATGTTAATAGGTTAGAAAGGTATTACTTTTAATGAATTTAGAACTACTCTTGTACTAATGGACACAATTTTAATGAATAACTTCATCTTTTTTGAAGGCGAATACTATAAACAAATGACTGGAGTAGTCATGGGTGCACATTGTGCCCCTACATATGCAAACTTAATTATGGCATACTGAGGACACCATTTTGTATTAAATTCTGATTTTCACCAGTGGAAATATGGGAGATTCTTGGATATTTGTATTCTTTGGACTAGTACAGAGAATATGTTCAAATATTTTTTTGGCTATATTAATAGAACCTCTAAGTTTTAGATATGAATTTAATAAAGACCAAATTAATTATTTAGATATTAATATACAAAAGGTTGGTGGAAATTTTACATATAAAATTTATCGAAGAGAGACATTTTCGAATTCCTACTTGCACTACACTAGTTCCCATCCACCATATCAGAAAAGAGGGGTGGTAAAGGGTCAACTGGTACGGGAAAGTAGGACATCTGAAGACGAGACATTTAACAAAGAATTTGGATATATTATAAAACTGTTTGACAGGGGTTACCCAATGGATTTGTTGAAACAGATTAGTTTAGAGGTAATAGAGGGAAGAAAAACTAGGTTTGCCCTTATACTAGGAAAAAAAGGATCCATTCATACATTAAATAATGTAGTATAAGAAAATGTTAAGGACAGTCATTGGGTGGAATTACTAGATTGATATTTAAATGGTGTTGGTATTGTACTAAGCTCATCTGAAGAAGTTGGCGACGAAAATGTATCTGTTTTTAAAGTTTATGGATTTTTGTATTTTTATTTTTACCTAATTAAATTCCTACAAGTACTGAAACTGGTGGGAGTGTTTGTGCGTTATATTTTCTGGTTATCACTTTATAAAACATGACAGAGTGTTTACAAGGTGTGGAGAATTTCTAAAGAATGTCTGATTAAGTATAATATTTCCTTATACGAAAGCGCTAACCATTTACTTTTTTTGTGATTGCTTTATGAATAAATTTTGCTGGTTGATTATATGGTGGTTCGTTCCTGGATTTCTGATTGAACGTTGCATTTGCGTTTACTTTATAGGGGCAGGGGGCTGAGAGTCGGGGTTCAAGGATGCTGTTGAGAAGGCTTCCAGAAAAGCAGGCAGAATGGGCGAAATAGCAGTAGGGAGTTGATGAATCCATTTGAATGAGGTCATAATACATTTTTTGTACCTGTTATTTCAGGCTATTCCCACTTGAAATGTTCCTTCATTTTAGTAATTGTTTCTCCAAAAGTTAAATCCTCTGCTGGGGAGTCAGGGTCAATAGATTCTTCCTATGGGGAGCCATATCCCAGGGGAGAAGGCAGCTGGGAGGTATATGAAAGGGATTCTTAAGAATCATCAGAATTCCTCCTCTTCCATCTGAGAAGGATCTGATGCCAGAGGCCTAGGGCTCAGTATAGGAGGAGTGATTGTGGACATCCCTGGAGTGGTAGGCCATAAGGCCAAAAAGGCATTGGGCTGAAAGCCTGCCAGTTCGGGGTACTTTCAGGAGCAGGAGACGCATGCATTCTTTTTTCCTTCCTTTTGACAGATGACCTAGTGGGCGTCTGAAAGGAGGAAGGCCCAGCATTGGGTGACTAAGGTAATGGAGGTATCAGACTGTCCTAAAATTGCAGCCCTTCCCCTGGCATCCGATCCAGACACTGGAAAAGTCTCTGTGGGCGTGCCCCCCCACTGGATTGTGCAGCTTCCACATAGGTTCCCACTGTATCCGAAGCAGCGAGCCAGAGTCTTCAACCAGGCCGATGTCTGCCACAGGCTGAGTGTCGGATGGAGGATGCGCAGCAGCAATAGTAGGCCTGACCATCTTGGCCATCCTCTCTGGCGGTTCGGTAGGCAAGCTGGCGGAACCCTCCATACCAAACGCTGTTTGAGACATTGGTTTTCTAGGTACAGGTTGTGTGTGTGTGCAGACGGCTGCAGAGAGTTTTGGGCACAAATGCCTGGCAGATGGTGCAGGCCTTGTAGTCATGCGACCTACTTAGACAAAACAGACACCGATTGTGAGCGTCCTTGGGAGGTATCCGACAGCTGTACTTACACTTGCCCTTTCTGGATGACATGAACAAGCATTAGAAACAAAGACTGTAAAGGTTCCACAACAGGGCACTTATCTAATTTCTCTAGATTCAAACAGCCTGAAAAGCAGGTACACTTGACTTTCTACTGGCGGCTGAAGTTCTGAGAGCTGATGCATGTAGACGTCATTAAGGCCCACGTACTGCTAGCCACATCAGACATCCCACGCAACATAGTGACTGAAATCTTTTGTACACTGGCCGGACGTTCGGGTAGCAAGAGGAATAAACATGTACTGAACACTGCAACATGGGAATAGAACATTAGTGCATTATGGGTAGGAGGAGGAGCTCGAGAGCTGGATCCGAAGTTTGGAATATGTGGAAAGAGTCAGATCAGATCCGAACCCATATGCTGAGGAAGAATGAAAAGGACATCTGATCTACGGGGCTGTGCTGCAACTATTTTCAGGATTCCTGACTGACGTTTTCCTGAACTAGACTCCATAAATTACAAGTAAAGTCTCTTTTGAAATCAGTCATTCAACCTTCCCTAAACCTCCAAGGCTTATTCAAGCTCTCTAAAATAGTCTAATGCACATCAGCATATGGGAACCTTGGGGAAGGGAAATACTTATGGAATACAAGGGTTAGCCAAACACCTGCAAGCCAAACATCTAAATTCCGTTTGAACATGTTTTACTTGGCAACACCTTTCCCACTGGGTAAATGTGCTGGTGCTACCTCTCTCCTGGGTACAACTGGACTGTCATGTGCAGTCTAGCTACAAACCATGAATATGGAGTTTGCCATTTACCTGGACTGCCTTCAGGATGGCTCTTAATGTCGTGGTCTATGGTGCTTGAAGGTAAAAGGACTAAGAAAAACATTTTCTGGAAAGAACAGCTTGCCCTCCCTGGTGTCCAGCCACTCTCAGGAATTTCGTTCTGTAAAAGAGGGTATGACTGTACTCTGGGTAATTCAGGAAGATGTGCAGGTATATCAGTGAGAACTCAAGGTTGCCTTCAGCTCCAACTGAGACATCACCCAAACAAGATGCTTATCCATTTAGGAGTACATACACACCCTTCAACCTGGTGTTAAAGTTAACAGCCTAAACCTCCTGTACTACCTTTGCTTGGGATATGAAAGTATACATCTTTCATACCCAAAGTGATCAACAGTGTTTCCAGCAAAAAGCAGGAGAATCCAGCATCCTGAACCATACTTGTACATTGAAAAAATACTCAATTTGGACAAGTTCCAAAAATTAGTCATTCTTTGGAACCAATGCGTCTCTTGAATGAAACCCAGTGCATGTACTGCTAAAGGGACTTTCTACTGTTACTGATGAAATGGTTTGTCTACGGTGGAACCTGCTAAAAAAGCATGATCTGGTGACAGGCAAGGCACCTCAAAAACATGATTCTGCATCTTGAATCAATGATGATCTTACTTGTCTGTGTTCTGACTGAAATCTTTTTTGAAGTAAGACAACCACTGTTCTAATAGCTAAGGGGAATGAGCTAAAATAATCAAATCAGTGAGAGATCTTGGATGGGGCGGGGGCTTTCCTTGCCCTGCTTCTTGCTACAGGCTTTGAATCCTTTTAACTGGCCTTTTTCAAAGGCTTCCAGTTTTAAAAATGGTGAGGATGACTCTTTCTTACAAAAATGGCCACTGTTTGCTAGGAATATTCCTTCAAAATGTGGAAACTGAGGAAAGGCAATGTCAGGACTGTTTCCCTTTTTCTTCTAGGCTTTTTAATTTCAGAAAAGGATGCCAGTCCTGGCCCAGATTCAAAGGGATGGAGAGTAGAAACTTGACTGCAGCAGTGATCACATGCACTTGCACATTTATGCTAAACTGACTGCGTAACTGTACTATGATTATGTGGTCCACTGGTGTCTACAGAGACAAGCAACACAGCTGGCAGTGACAACTTTTGAATGGTGGAAGGCGGCATACCTTCAGGATGGTAGTGGCAAAGACTGCCCTTACCCTAGAGACAAGGTCCAATCTGTACTGTTTGAAAAAGTTGCTGCTCTGGACAGCAAGTAAAGGAGATGGAAATCATACAGGCACAGACCCCTCCAATCCACAGAGAATGTATCTACTTACCAAGCTCCCCTTCTTGTGTGCTCTGATGCTCATTAACTGCTTGTTGCTATGAGAGGCAATGAGGTCAATGCCTGAAATACTTTATCGATACACTAGCAGCAGACTGTTTTTAAGCATCCTTTTATGTGGGTTTGCAGAGGTCTGCACAACTGGCCAGTAATGGAACTGTCTTCTAATGGTAATCCATCAATCACAACCCCTTTTTCCCCATTTTCACACATGGGATTGGGGTGTTATTTCAACAGTGAATCTAGAGCCAAGGTTTACACCAAATGGAGGCCAGCCCTGCTGAAGTAGTTCTTCCACAACACACAATACTACGGCCAATTTAGAGTATCCAATCCACCTACTGCATGTCTCTGGAATGTGGGAGGAAAACAGAGCACCCAGAGAAAACCCACGTGAAGACAAGGAGGACATGCAGATTCTGCACAGAAAACACCCCAGCTGAGAATCGAACCAAGGAACTTCTTGCTGTGAGGCGACAACACTTTCTACTGTGCCACTCTTGTCCACTGAGGGTAAGTAGGTGTCTAACTGAAGACTAAACCTTAGAGCCAGTGCTTATGTCTACAAACCTATCCTACACAGCTGCCACAAGTGTATACCCCCCACCGATGTACATGACTGTAGTGCTGTCCATAAACACCTTCAGGGTTAATGGGTCTCCAAAGTGCTCTGGACACCTGGAGAACATACTGCACTGCAATTATTTCCTTCAAGCTAATGGGAAGTCTGCACTCTTCTATCCTCAAAGTAACATGGTGACCATCTGAACTTGGGTGGTCTACCTGAATGGCATATTGCTGATCTGACATTATGGTCTCTAAGGGCTGGAGTTGCTGGCCACATATACTTTTTGGGCACCAGTGGAGTTTCCTCATATGTTGCTTGGCAACAGACACGAGAATGATGGAGGCCACGGAGCCCAGTAGTTAAAGGACCCACTTGTCAGTCCACTGGTACTCTGCAATTACAGCTTTGAAGGGTTGTGTTACAGATATCAGTAAAGCCTTGGACACTGCTGTGTCCAACACAAACTCTAGAAGAATAACACTGTTGAGTCAATCCAGACATTTGTAGGTTCAGAATGCAGCCTAGTCTAGGCAGGCACAACCAAGTGCATTCCAAGATGCCCCTCACCTTCTACATCCCCAGTATAGAAGTCACTGGCTAGACACACTTCACAATAACCTGTGGCAAACAGTCTTGCTAGAAACACATCGATCCTTGCCAGATGAATCACTCTCTCCAATAAGGAGATGTGGTACATCAGTCTGGTGAAACAGCCCCCTAAAAGTCAAAGTCCTTTGTCAAGGAGAACATTAGGTCCAGGAGCTGAATAAGCACCTCCACATTACTGACGTCCTCGTATCAAGATAACCCAGCAGCGTCACCCATCTCCTGACCTTTCCACTACCTCTGCTTCTTTCTTTTAAGGATAACTTCTACATGGCTACCATACAAGGACATGGTGGAGCTAAAGTAAAAGGCTGAAAGTCTACTACTGTTGAGATATGCCTGACAGCACTTTGTCAGACATACATAAGGTCTTGGGTCTAAATTCTGGACAGTTCTTGCAAACACTGAAATAGTGCTGCAAATCCCATGCAGTACAAGCAAACAAAACATCTGCTACGGCTTTCACAGCAAATCCAGACTACCGATAAACTCTTGAGATTAACAGAAAACAGATGAGATGCAATTCCAAATGTTATGATTGAATACCAATGCGACTGCCCCAAAACATTACCTTTCTCTTCCACAGGGCCACAAAATTAGCATACACATTTCACTCCAACAGATCTTTGAATAAAATATGCATGGGACTGCAGCATCTGTTAAAGAAACGGATTAAGACTGCAGTAATCATTATCCTGGTAATCATACAACACAATACAGTGATAATCACAAAGCTGTGGAGGGCCCTCTGAGGTCCAGCCAGATAACAGACTAAGAGAATGAATTTTCCCATCTAGCAATTTGGCTCAGCCAACCATCTACCTGCATTACTGCTTCAACTTGAAGGCAAGTGAACTATGTTGGAGAAAAAAAAATCTGAATTACTGCTGCAGCATTATTCTGTTAATACACACAAGCTTTCACAGAATTGTTAAATATCATCTTTAGAACAAACCCACCTTTCCACAACCAGGTACCTCAACACCATCAACTGGGCGTGGTATCTCAATAGATTTAACAGTTCCATATTTGCTGCACTCTTCACGCACATCTTCCACAATTTCTTCGTATTCTTCATCATCCAGAAGTTCTTCTGGTAACACCATATTCATCAAACAAATAACTTCTGTTGGGTGTCCTCCCATTTGCACCTGTGAGCTCATCAAACCTGGAACTTGCAGTGTTACTGGAGTCTGATTTATTGTGCTCTGAAAGAAATGTTAATACAGTAAGACGGTATGTAAGCATTTCACATCAAGAAAGTCAAACTGCTGTTTGTTATACAGTCACTGATTAGATTCACAGATTACTAGGTTAATGACCCGGGAGGCCTTTTTAAGCCAAGTTTTACCAAAAGAATGACATCCTATATCGAAACAGGAACTTAAGGGCCAGGCATTTATAAGCTACCTCTGTCCATAAAGGACATGGGTGCAGGCCCAGTGCATATTTCCCTATTCTCCATTCACTGGTCTAGGATGCGCTTAAATTGGGCAATAGACAAACTTAGCTTTATATGCATAGGTAACCTGTTAGTTAAATCTCTGGGACACATCTGTGTCTCAAACATAACTCTCTCTCCCTCCAGCAAGTCCTGTTCAAGTCAGACAAAAATCAGGTCCCTAGACCTTGTATTTCTAATACTGCTAGACTTCAGAATATGCAGGAGATGCAAGTGTGGGGTTTGCAAATGTCTTGTAAGCCAAGCACAAATCACTCATCAGTCCATAGGACATTGAGTACAGGGAAATGGCTTTAAGGCACTCTGCATAAGGCAGGTTTGTTATGCCTTGTATTCTTTGTGCAAGGAACCCCTGAGGTCGCTCTAGTTGGTGCATATGCCGCGTCAGGTACATACTGAAGGAAGCAATGCACTCTGATTTCAGATCAATAAAGTCAAATAAGGGCAGAGTACAGTCGGATAATGACCTCTTTGGACTTGCGCTTAAGTTGCCTGACATAAGACTTCCTTACAACTGTGGCCACAGGTAAGGCTGCAGTCTCCATGTGTACCCAGATCCTTGACCACTGGGTCAACTCCTAGGGGTGCATTATCAACATGGTAATTAATCATGATGGTCGACTTTCTAAAGGGTACAATTATGCAATTCACAGACTGTTACTAGACTAACAAGTCTGTGGCCCGTATTAAGCCTAGCCAAGTTGTTTAACAAAATAAAAACATCCTGAATACAAACAGGACAGAGGGCCAGGCATTTATATGCTACCTCTGTTCTTAAGAGACATGGGAGCCAGGCCTGTTGTAAATTTCCTATTCCCCATCCAATGGTCTAGGCTGCATGTAAACTGGTTGACTGACAAACTCAGATTCACATGGAAGAGAAGCCTGCTCCATAGCAGGAGGCATCTCCGAGACTCATTTCTCTCTTCAGCGCATTCTATTTAAGTCTCAGACAAAATTCAGGTCCCTCTAAATTTCTTAGCGTTTAGTACAAGACCATGGCTTCGGCACCATTTGTTAGTCAGACACGGGCCTTCCTAAAGAATGCTAGGGTCTCCAGTGGAGTCTATGACAACCCTGCAGCTTGCAATTATCTGCAAAGTTAGTCATCAATAAACCATCAGTGTTTGCTTCCACTTTACAGAAACAGATGACAAAGGAGAGGACCCAGTACACTGCCCTGGGGACTTCACTAGTGACTGTTCTCTTGGTGGAGGTGGTCTTACTGTTTTGACCTCATGGCCCTATCAGTGAGCCAGTTAGCTATATAGTGAGTGATAAAAAGGTTTACACCTAACTTAGTGAACTTGTCTATAATGCCAGAGTGAGGTACTACATCCCAGGTCGAGGTAAGGTGTGTGCAGTCTTGCCCTCATTGTTTTGGTGATCCCCTCAAAGTTGTCCACCACATTTAATAAGCATGAACTTCCTTTAACAAAGCCAAACTGTGATGGGTCCAGCACTTGCAGTTTACTTATGTCCTCATTTTATGTCCATGACAACTATCCTTTCCATAACCTTACATATGAAGCTTGTCAGACGTACGGGCCTATACTTTACCTAGATTAGTGACTGGCCCTCATTTGTGCAGGGGAATGACTGCAGCCATCTTTCAATTCCTTGGGCACAAAACTTGACTGTAGGCTTCAGTTGAAAAGTGATTCAAGTAGACCAGAGAGGTCATGTTTTATTCTATTTAGCAAGCCTCTCAAGATGTTACCAGGGTCCACTGATGCAGTGCTTTTTGGTCTCGGAAAGTGCATTGGACATGTTCCCTAGTAACAGTTGGGGGGATTGTGGTATATGGTATTTCCTTTGGACTACTGGCAAGATCGGGGGAGAAATTTGAGCTGAATCTGTCAGCCAAAATGTTGGCAATGGTCTCTGGTTTACTGTGGAGGATGCCATTTACAATAACTTCTGTGCATTGTTGTGTATTTCCCTTGAAGTTATAGACATGGCTTCATGGGCAAAGGACAGCCACAAAGCTTTTCTATGGCTATTTTTCTTCAAATTTAGCCTCTGAAGTATTAACCATCTTAGCTGCTTGTTTAGATTGTTCAGAGGGATTTTAGTAATTGGGCTTTGCTCCTATGTTTAGCTAAAATTTTTCTTTTGTTGTACAACTGATTGATACTGTGATTCCACGAGGTTGGCGTGTCTTTTGAGTTTGTCAATACAAGTAGGCATACTGTGTTTACCAATTTTGGAATTTAGCCATGGTGCCACTTAGACAGATTAGCCTTGGAATAGATCTAAAGGTTTTTTGTTTCCCCTGGGTCCCTGGATTTAAATTATATTTCAAGCAATACTGTCTTACAGCTAGATCTCCCAAGGGAGGACATTAGATCATCACTCCATGTTCATAGATTTATGGAGTACAAGGTCAAGAATGTTTGTACCCTGGTAGGAGAATGAATCAACTAAGAATTGTGCTTGTGCATTAGAAGTAGGGTACAATTCCCAATCTATGGAGGGGTAAGTTGAGATCCCCCCATGAAGATCATGGTAAGGGACTACAGTAGCTTAAAATAGGTAGTATGGGTTTCCACGGACATGGAGTAGGGCCTACATGTTGCAAGGATATGGTACAAAACCTGTTTATGCTGAGTTGCACATGCAGGAGTTCCAGTGGGTCATACACTAGTCTGGATGTGAGGTTATTTTTTAATATTGACAAGACTTCACCTTTAATTCCCTCCTGTGGAGTGGTTAGTCCAAAGGTGTGTGTGGAGTGGTTAGTTCAAAGGTGTGAAAAGCATTCTAACCTTGCAGTGCTAGGTTACTGTCTGCGAAATTAAACAATGTCCTTGTTATTAAACAGACATCTACACTCTCCAGAGACTGGAAGGCTTGCAGGGAGTGGAGTTTCTTGTTAAAACTTCTAGCACAGAACAGTGCCACCTTTAGATACTCCCTCGTAGGCCCAGTTAAGTCAGGTTTGCCAGTTTGGTATGGCTTAAAAAAGGCACTATGGGGGCTGGAAAAAGTCTTTGTCAATATATGAAAGCCTAGAGGGGAAAACAGAAGACCATCCCTGGCAAAACAGTGCAGTCTGTCAACGATGTCCTCCCAGGCAGATGGATACTCTACTCCCTTGGATTTACATTAGAAGCCAAGCCAATTGTTAAAATCAATTTCACTGGTAATGTGGCATCATCGTTGGGGGAGGCAGCATGCTCTGCCGTGCTAGGCTCACACCTGCCTGAGACAATTCAGCAACTCTACCATGTCTTGCTTAACAATGGAGGTACGTCTCAGATCATTAAACACATGGACTATGACAGAATCATACTGGTACCTGTGGTTCAAGGACCTGAATTGTCTGTGTAACCTGAAGGATCCTATCCCCAGAAAGGCAGTCAATGACTCTCTCCCGACTCAGTCTAGTGAGGGGGGACATTGGTGTGCCTCACTATAAAATCAACAATGACCAGAAAATGAACAATCTGCACTAAACTATAGTAAAATCTTAACATACGTCTGTACATTAAATTACGTTAGCCAATCATGTATGTGACAGGAAGAGCTAAGGAATGCCTGTTTTTACTTACCACTACTGAAAATTACTTCAAGTTTACAACAGTAAAGAATTCTCCATATACCACTACTTGTATATGGTCAAACCAGAAGAGGCTTTTTGACTTAGTATGGCAACTTTGTCAGGAAAACATATTACTGGTGTAGACTGTAGGAAAACATGGCCAGGGTAATCCTCCTATTTTGTCCAGCAGTGCTACCATACAATTCTGAGTGCTATTCAAGAAAGGACAATGCACACAATGAAGAGATACAGCCGCCAAAGAATGCACGGGAATAATATGTAGACATTGACTACCAAGTACTGGATTTTGTTTGCTGTGACCAAAGTGTTGAAATATTAATTTGCAGCAAAGCTAATTATTATAATCCATAAAAAGTACAATTGTGTACACTTACCACAAATGTAGATGTTAGTGTATTCACTGTTGCAGCCATTACATTTGGGTTATCTGCTTGCAGGTAGCCCTCAGTCGGCCTGATTATCAGTCTTGGGTCCTGTGTCGGTTGTTGTCTCAACTTCCATGACGTCAGGTAGTCAGCTTTTCTTGCCCCAGATGTCAGGTGCCCCCATAATGGGAAGCAATTATATACAAGGTTACACTTCCAACAAAAAAGCAAATACATCAGAAAGCTTTAAGCATAGTAAGCAAGAATAGAAAAATAGTCAATAGAAGTCAGGAGGGCTGGAGGGAGGGTAACCAGTGAATACACTAACATCTACCATTTATGGTAAGTGTACACAACTGTACTATGTTCTTCTTGTTTCACTGTTGCAGTCATTACATTTTGGTAGATTCACAAAGCTAAGGAAAGGAGATGGCAATTAGACAGCATTAGGACCAGCAATAAGGCCCTGCAAGACTGCAGTGGCAAAATCAGCTCTGGATTTAGAAAAAATTGGCAAGTGGTAATGCTTGGTGAAGGTATGTACAGAACTCCAGGTAGCAGCTTCTAGGATATCCCTGGTAGGGACACCTCTGAGAAAGGCTGTAGAAGTAGATGCAGTCCTGGTCGAATGTGGTCTTATCCCCATTGGGGTAGGGATTTCCATGGTGCTTAAAGCAGAAATGAATGAATGGCCTATCCACTTAGAAATGGTTTGCTTTGAAATGGCCTTCCCCTCTGCCCCTGCAGCAAATGCAACCAGCAGTTGTTCAGATTTCTTGAGAGGGTTAGTCCTGTCCAAGTAAAATCTAAGTTGTCTGTGCACGTCCAAGGACTGCAGTATTCATTCCCCTTTGTTCTGTGGATTAGAAAAGGTTGGAAAATGAATGGGCTGATTAAGGGCCACACTGGATACCACTTTGGGCAACAAGGAGGGATTGGTCCTGAGGGACACCCTGTCCGCATGAAAGATGATGAAAGGCTCCACTGCCATGAGGGCCTGTAATTCAGAACCCTTCTTGTTGAAGTGATGACTAGAAGGAAGGCTGTTTTCCAAGAAAGGAATTTCAACTCTGCATTTGCAGCTGGCTCAAAGGGAGGTACAGTGAGCTTTTCCAATATAAAGTTAAGGTCCCAGGCTGGAGTAGGGGCTCTCCTGGGGTGGTCTTAAGTTTTTGGCCCCTCTGAGGAATTGCTTCAGCAGTGGATGAGAGTAGAGGGGTGGCTCTGTATTATGAGCTGAAATGGCCGAGGCATGAACTTTGAAGGAAAAGGAAAGGCCCTTGTGAAGCATCTCAGTTAAGTATTGAAGAATGTGCGGTAAAATCCCGTGTTTGGCTCCAGGAACAGAATCTTTTCCATTTTTCAGCATAGTATTTTCTAGTACTAGGCCTCCTTGCCTCCAAAATGACATCCATCACTTGCTTACTGAGGGATGGTAACGGAGAGATCATATAATTTAGCCAGACTGCAAGGTTCAGGGTTTGAAGCTGTGGGTGCAGAATCTGGCCCTCCTGCTGGGACAGCCGGGTAGGGGTCTGGGACAGGTGCCATGGTTCCAGAAGTGATACTGTACAAGAGAGGGTACACACCAGTGTTGGCATGGCCAGTCTGGTGCAATAAGTATTGTCCTTGGTTTCTCCTGTTTGATCTTTAGTAACACTTTGGAGAGGCGGAAAGTCAAACAGATACATTTTTCCAGGTGAAGGACACTGCATCCACTTTCCAAGCTTGTCTGTGGGGAGTCCTTGTGCAGAATTTGTCCAACTGGTAGTTCTGAGGGGAGGCAAACAGGTCTATATCTGGGCTCCCCCATTTGTTTCTCAAAATGTTGAATATCTTTGGTTCCAGTTTCCACTCGTGTGGTCCATGAGAATTCTGATTAGGTCGTCTGCCGGTGTATTTAGCTTGCCTGGCAAGAATTGAGCTTGTAAGTGCACTTGGAAGCTCAAGGCTGTGTTCCACAGAGCCATGGCTAGTCTGCAGAGAGGGTATGAGTGGGTTCCTCCGCTTATGTACCACATAACGGTGGTGTTGTCAGGACAAGCCAATAATTGTCCTGGAAGAATGTTGTCCTTGAAGGCTGTCAGAGCATTCTGTACAGCTAACACTTCTTTTTGATGGATATGCAGGTGCATTTGACTCTGGTTCTATTTGCCCTGAATGCACTGCCCTGCCAAGTGAGCCCCCCATGCATAGTCTGATGAGTCTGTTAGGGTTTGGGTGGCAGGGGGTAGAGTGAATGGCAGTCCCTTGTTTTGGTGGCAGGCCTCTGCCCAAATGAACTCTGTCTTTAGACAAGGTATGATATGAATCATTGATTCTAGATTCTGAGAATGCTGACACCATAGGCTTTTTAGATACCATTGCAGTTTCCTCATATGCAGTCTTGCACATGGAATTAGTAGAATGCAAGATGCCATGAACCCCAGGGCTTGCAGTATTTTCCTTGCAGATAGTTGAGTCTTTGTGGCCAGTAGTTTGAAATAGGCTGTCAAACGAACTTGTTTCTCTGGCGTGAGGTAGGCCATCTGGGAAGTTGTATTCAAGCTTGCTCACAGAAATACAATGGCAGGGTACTATATGTGATTTGTTTTCATTTACGGTGTACCCCAGAGAAGTTAATTTCTTTACAAATGCCAGTTAATAGTAAGTCCTGGCTTTCTGCCTGAATTAGACAATCGTCCAGGTATGGGTATATTTGAATATTTCTTTGCCTGCAAAATGAAATGACTGGAGCTAGGCACTTTGTGAATACCCTGGGCACAGTAGGCAACTGATAGTGCATGTAACCTGCTCTGAAGAGTAGGCATCTTCTGCAAGATTCCCTTATTGGGATGTGCAGGTAGGCTTCCATTAAATCCAGTGTTGCCAACCAGGCATTTTTGCCTAGCATGGGAAGCAGCTGATGAAGAGTTAGCATTTTGAATTTTGGGATTACCAAAAAAAAGTGTTTAGAATAGACAGGTCCAGGACAGGACGCCAGGAATAGTCTTTCCTGGGTACCAAGAAAAGTCTTTAGTAGAAACCTTGGCCTTATTCTTCTTCTGGGACACCCTGACGCTTAGGAGAGAGAGAACTTGCTTTTCAGCCTCTGCCCACTGATTTGGGGGTAGGTCTGGCGCACTGTTTGGGGTTGATAAGGAGTGGAAGTGGAATCTGTATTCTTGGGAAACTATATTTAAAACCCATTTGACTTGGGTAACGAGTTCCCAGGTTTTTGCATGCAGGGTGATCTTTCCCCCTAAAGGAACAGTCAGTTGAGCAGGGCTTGGAAGGTTTAAAGTTACGTCATTGTGACAGTTTACCATAGGGGGAGTCTTACTACTCCCAGCTTTGGAAGTGGAAGCCCCCCACTGCTTAGGCCTGTGAGTACCTTGGGACTGAAGCCTAGGTGTTCTGCTGGTTCTGGGTTTGGACTGAGAAGGCCTGGAAGAGGCAGGAAAGGACCAATTCCTAGGCCAGTGCCTACTACATCTGGGGGGCTGTACTTGCAGGAAATCTTAACAGTTTGCATAGATTTAGCTTTTTCCTCCTCTTTTTAAGTACTACTACTGCTTTGTTGCCAAACAGGTGGTCTTGGTTTAAGGGAGCATCCAGTAATTTAGCTTTAACATGATCGGGCAAAGACTGCTCCTTAAGCCAAGCATGCCTTCTAAGTACAGACCCAGTGACAGCAGCCCTGCAAGATGCCTCTAATGAATCAAAATCACATTGCAAAGTATGTTTTCCAACTTGTTCAGCAGAACGCATTAAATCCTGTAATTCTTTATTTTCCACACAATCAGGAATCATCATCATTTTCTGTTTAAGCAGTCCAATAACATGTTGCTGATACTTTAACATATGAAACTGGCAGTTTAAAGCCCTAATGGCAAGGTTGCAGAAGTGTAGACCTTCTTACCCCATCTATCCAGCGCCCTGGAATGAATCAGAAGGGGTAGGATTTTTAGCAGTAGAAGCCTTAATGTCCTTGGGCCCCTGTGAAATAGTCTCTGGATCTGCAATAGGATTTTTGAAAAGGACCCTGTGGGACTCAGGGACCCCGTAGTATCTGTCATGTTTTCTGGGAGCAGGAGGCAGGGAATCCGGGGCCAAACTAGATTCCGAAAAGGCATCATTAACAATGTCTAGTACAGGAGGAATAGCTAAAAGCCTATGCTGAGGTAGGAGAAGGAAATCCCTAAGACTTTTTTGAATCAGAAAAATCCTGGCTTTCCCAGTGGAAATGCTCCCTTAGGGTATGTAAGGTTTCCCCAAAAGAAAAATCCTCAGGAGGGGAAGCAGAGGGAATTGAGTCCTTTGCATCAGAATCTTCATAAGTAGATGAGGGCAAATCCAGATCAGAAGAATTAGAAAAAATAGAATCCTGATCAGAAGATTCATAATCAACTTCAGTCCTAGGCCTCTTCGAGGGGGGGGGGGGGGGGTTACCCCCCATTTAGCATTAGATCTTTAGCCGTTCTTATTTGTTTTTTAGGCATAGAGGCCTGGGTGTCGTTTTTTTAGGCATGGATCGAGATTTAGGCCAAAGTAAAGGAGATGTCAGTTTAATATGCAAGTCCGTAGGCCTGAATACACCCTCAGAAGCCAGTGCCTGCACAGTGGCTCCGGACCCATCCGCAGGTTCCATAGTTGAAGCATCTCACAGCATACCGGACTCCGAATGGGTCTCAGTAGAGGCCTGCGAATCAGAAGTAGCAGATACAGGGGCTGCAAAAGCACCTCACTTAGTACCGGTGAACTGACTGGCTTAGGAGAAGGGTCGTTAGCAGTTTTAGACCTCGGCGGTCTGTCTCTATCTTTGCGTTTTTTCGGAATCCCGGTAGTCGGATGGCTAACCGATGACATTTCTGGAATATTAAACAGAGAACCGAAATATTTAGAGGCGAAAATATACAGACGACGGACAGTGTGCTGATTAAATAAAGCACAAAACAGACAGCAAGGTATGTCGTCAGGGCCTAGGCAAGGAATACAGTACGAATGAAAATCTTTATGTGGTATTTGCTTTCCACAAGTAATGCAATTATTAACTTTTACTGACATCGGTAAGGAGCAAGAAAAAGTTTCCCAAATGGGGTACTTAGTTTTAGTTGAAGACTTTGGTTCTGAAACTCGAAAATGAAAATTTCAGGAGTCGGCTGACCGGCACTTGCGAACTGCTTCTGCTTCGGGCACGGCAAGTAAGACTGAAGTAATGGCGTCGGCTGCATGTTTTATACCCCTGACGACCTGACGTCATGGAAGGGACAGCAACCGACGCAGGACCCAAGACTTATCAGGCCGACTGAGGGCTACCTGCAAGCAGATAACCCAAATGTAATGACTGCAACAGTGAAAGACGAACATCAGTCTGGAGTAAAAACCTTGTCCCCCTATGCTCGGCTGGGACAGGTCAAATAGCCTTGATGCTGCGAAGAGAAAGTACTTGCTTTTGGGCCTCTGCCCACTGGTGTGGGGGGAGGTCTGGCCATCCGCTTGGGGTTGGCAGTGAGTTGAAGTAGAATCTGTATCCCAGGGATACCATGTTCAAGACCCATCTGTCCTGGGTGATGTACTCCCAATTTTTTTGCATGTAGGGCAAGTTTTCCTCCTAAGGGTGCAACTACTTGGGCAAGGCTTGGAAGAATTAAGGGTAAGTCACTGAGATTTCACCATAGGATGTTGGCTTACCACTCCCTGTTTTAGAAATGGGAGCACTTCACTGCTTAGATCTGTGCATACCCTGAGATTGTAATTGTGGTGGTATGCTGTCCCTGGGTTAGGACTTAAGGTCTGAGGAACTGGAAAGGACCAGTTTTTAGAAGGCCAATGCCTACTGAATCTAGGTGGCTGTACCTGTAGGAAATACTTAACAGCTTGCATAGATTTAGCTTTTTCCTCCATCTTTTTGAGGACTACTACTGCTTTATTGCCAAACAAGTGTTCTTGATTTAGTGGTGCATCTAGTAATTTTGCTTTGACATAGGTCGGGCAAGATAGATAAGTTAGTTAAGCCAAGCATGCCTTCTAAGAACAGACCCAGTGGCAGCAGCCCTGCAAGATGCTTCTAAGGCATCAAAACCACATTGCAAAGTATGTTTTCCAACTTGGTTAGCAGAATGCATTAACTCTTGTAAATCTTTATATTCTGCACAATCAGGAATCAACATCACTTTCTGTTTAATTAGCTCCATAATATGTTGCTGATACTTTAACATATGAATCTGGCAATTTAAAGCCCTGATGGCCAGAGTAGCAGAGGTGTACATCTTCTTACCCCGTCTAAAGCCCTAGAGTCCCTGTCCGAAGAGGTAGGGCTTTTGGCTCTTGTAGCCCTACTGCCTTTAGGTCCCTGGGAAATAGTCGCTGGATCCGCAGTAGGATTCTTAGAGAGAAACTTGTGGGAGTCAGGTACTCTGTAGTACCTGTCACGTTTCCTGACCGCGGGAGGCAAGGTATCAGGGGTAATGCTGGATTCCAAGGAGACGTCTACAATCTCCACAACAGTGGGTATAGCTAGTGGCCTGTGTTGAGGCAAGTCTAAAAATTATCTGATTCTCTTTTTGGACTGTGGGTAGTCCTGGCATAACCAGCGGAAATGCTCTCAAGGTATGCAAGGTTTCACCAAAAGAAAAGTCTTCTGGAGGGGAGGCAGAAGGGATGGAATCCTCTGCATCTGAATCCTCATAGGAAAAATAAGGGAATGTCCTTGTAATCAGAGGGATCAGAGTAGTCATCAGGCTCACAGTCGGTAGAATCAGAAGGAAACTCAAACCTTTGTCTTATAGAGGGGGAAGGCTGTCTTCCCCTAATTAAAGTTATAAGGACTTCAGCTATTCTAAGCAATTGTTTCCCTGGCATGGGAACTAGAGCATGTGCTTTGGTCGTTTGTTTTCTAGGCGAAGTGCGAACTCTGGGCCAGAGAAACTCTGTAGTTTTAGTTAGAAATTAATATGTCTGTTTTATACGACTATCAAAAAGTTGGAATACACCCTCAGAAGCCAGTGCCTGCACAGCGGCTCCGGACCCATCCAAGGTAGAGACATCCGCAGGTTCCATAGACAAAGAAGCAACTCGCAGCACACTGGACTCTGAAAAGGTCTCAGCAGAGGCCTGCGAATCTGTAGAAGCGGGCAAAGGGGCTGCGAAGGCGCCTCACTAAGTACCGGCCTATGCGGTCTGCCTCTGTCTTTATCCTTCCGTTTTTTCGGAAGATTGGTGGTCGGGTGACTTACTGAAGCCATTTTGGAAAACAGGAAGAACGAGAACGAAAGAATTTAGCGACAAAAATATCCCGATGACAAACAGATCGGGCGCTGAACAAGGCACAGAATCGACGGTGAGAAACATCATGGTCTGGGCCTAAACAGATGATGCAGTAAGAATGAAAATCTCTGAATATTTGCTTTCCAAAGGCAAGACAATTACTTTTTCTGACATCGGTTAAGAGCAAGAAAAAAGGACCCCCAACAGGGTACTTATCTTTTAGAAGACTTCAGGTCTCAAACGCGAAAATTTCAGGAGTTGGACCGGCACTTGCGAACTGCTTCTGCTTTGGGCACCGCACAGCAAGAAAGACCGATGTAATGGCATCGGCTACATGTTTTATACCCATGACGTCCTGACATCATGGAAGAGGCGACAGTATCCGACGCAGAAATCCCAAGACTCTGGTATTCAGGTGGACTGAGTGCTACCTGCAGGCAGATAACCCAAATGTGAAGACTGCAACAGTGAAACACAAAGAACATCCTCAGGTGCACTCTTAAAAGAAAACTCCAACTCAAGTTAACACACCTACAGAAAAACTAGATCTCTAATTGCGCTGTCTTACCAAACTGTAAAACATTAAGTCTCCCCTTACTTGTATCTTTAGCCCAACACAACCGCACCATGCTAAAGTTGCACTATAACCCTACATACACTCTGTTGCAAGGTCTACCTACCATTACATCACATACAGTAATTCACCCTACTTTGTCAACTTTCTGATGTGACTAGTGACAGGACATGCACAACTATTGTGTGTTCTGCAACCTGTAAATTCTTTTCTCTACCTCAGCATTTTTTGCATATGGTGTTTCTTTGACTAATCTTCATGCTGTACTGATATAAAGATAAATGAGTAAAATCTTAACATAACCACAGATGTCCTTCTCTTCTATGTTGCAGTATTCTCACATGTGGGATCCTCCACCTCAGGCGACCCGAACGTCTAACTCGTACAAAAGCTTAGCCTGGCTGCTGTAAAGTGTGTGGGACGACACCATGGGACCATAAACTGTGGGCCATAAATGTGAAGTCCGTACACAAAGACCTCAGAACTGAATGCCCAGTCGGACAACAGTCTAAGGGCAGCTGAAAAGACACCATCCAGAAAGGGAAAAGGTCCTATAGGGGGGTAGGAGGGAAAAGAATACTGCAATGTGGAAGAGAACATCTATGGTTATGGTCAGATTTTACACAACTAACCTATGTCCTCCTATTCTCATGTTGCAGTATTGTCACGTAATCGAGTACCAAAGCTCAGCCAGACAAATGGGTGGGGAAAGAGGTAGCATTCTCCAAGAAACCATGGAGGACAGCTTTAGCAAATCCTGCCCTAGCTCTGGAGATGTTATTTAATTTATAATGCCTAATGAAACTATGAACAGAGGACCATGTAGCTGCCTGTAGGACGGTGGCTGTACAAGTCCTTTCAGGAAGGCCCCTGAGGAGGTCACAGCCCTGGCAGAGTGGGCTCCCTCAGTGTGGGGTAACTTTACTGTGGAAGGAGTAGCAGAAAGATATAGTTTTAGGGATCTATGAGGATAGGGTCTGTTTGGATACAGCTTTCTCCAGGGCCCTGGGGTGAAAGGATACAAACAGCTGGCTGGACTTTGATGTCCTTAGTCTTATCCAGATAGAACCTCAGTTGCCTGTGAACATTTAAGAAATGGAGCATTCTCTCACTGTCATTCTGTGGTGAAGAAAAGAGGGTCGGTAAATGGACAGATTTGTTAAGTGACAGTTCATTGACCACTTTGGGCATGAAGGAAGGGTTAGTGTGAACG
Source organism: Protopterus annectens (assembly GCF_019279795.1). NCBI lineage: Eukaryota > Metazoa > Chordata > Ceratodontiformes > Protopteridae > Protopterus > Protopterus annectens. Next base: position 1,216,951,960 of record NC_056726.1, read on the forward strand.
GAGACCCTAGCCTTATGAAGAAAGGCAATGGTGGAGAGGCCATGAGTCCGTTTAAATGAGACCCTTTTGGCTTAAATAAGGGCTAGAAGCAAAACAGTTTTCCAGGTGCACATCTTTAATGTGGAAGAAGCTGCTGGTTCAAAGGGGGTAGAAGTAAGTTTCTCCACAACAAAATTCAGGTCCCAAGGAGGACAAATGGGTTTCCTCAGTGGTCTGATATGCAGGACCCCATTGAAATATAGCTTCACCTCCAAGCTGGACAATAGGGGTGGACTGAGGGGTAAACATGCTGAAATAGCAGACAAATGTACTTTCACTTAAGAATATGAAACAGACAGAGCTCACACACAGGCCAAAACTAGAGGTATACCCGCCTGAAAGGGGTCTAGTTGCCTTTGAAGACACCAGAGAACCTTTTCCATTTTGACAAATAGGAGCTCCTAATAGTAGGTTTCCTGGCCTGCTGCAGGACAGATAGCACGTCCTCCAAGTAAAGGTGTTTGAAAGAGATCAGAAGTTTATCACCCCCAGGGTAAGACTGAGGGTTTGCAGATGTGGGTGAATGAGACAGCCCTTCTGTTGTGTTGAGGTCCACCTTGTGAGGCAACTTGTGGTGATTGCCCTTGGCTAATGATAAAAAGGGGGAATCAGTGCTACCTTGGCAATAGGGGGGCCACCAGAAAAGTTCTGTCTTGTCCCTCTGAATTTTCAGCTTGAGCTTATAAGAGGAAAGGGAGGAACACATACAGGAACATCTCCAGGCTTGTGGTGAGTGGGACCTTGAACAGAATAGCTATAATTGTCTGTTCTCAGGGGAGGCAAACAGATATGATGTGTACCCCACTGGCGGACTATGTCTAGGAAGATATCTCCGCGTAACATCCATTTGTGATTTAGAGAAACTGACCTGCTGAGGGCATCTGCCTGGTGGTTGTTCTGTGATGGGATATACACTGCTTGTAGTGTTACTTTAGACTGAGTGGCCAGCTCCCATGCTTGTATGGCCAGTCTGTAGAGTGGAAAGACATGGTCCCGCCCTGCTTGATGTACCACAGCATTGTGGTGCTGTTTGAAGATTTGAAGGGGACCTGGATGTATGAGAGAAAGGAATGCCTACAGGCCTAGGAGAACTTCAGCCATTTCCCTTGTACTGTGTTTTTTCCGGAGGCAAGGCTCCCATTGACACACTACCTCGATGCCATTCAAAGTGGCTCCCCATCGCAGATCTGAGGCATCTGTGTACATATGCTGAACTGCATTTGAGGGGTTGTAAAGGTAGTCCTGGATTTAGTTGAATTTGCTGAATTCTACCACCTTATTTCTTTTTTCAGGCATTGGAGGAAGGGCACCTGGGAATCTAGGGGCAAGTAGTGTTGGGACCACACATTCTTTAAGTACCACTGGAACTTCCTCATTTGCAGTCTGGCAAGGGGCAGCATTGGAAAAAGTGGCTGCCATCAGACCTAGTAGGCAAAGAAATCCCCTGAATGAAATAGTGGAGTAGGAGTAAATTCTGAAAGAAAGCTGTCAGAGAAGTGACCTTTTCCAGTGGGAGAAAGGCCTTCATGACATCAGTCTTTATTCTGCAACCCAAGAAAATTTTGTCTTACGAAGGAGGAAAGTAGGGCTTAGGTAGATTGACTGTGAAACCCAGCCTTCCTGGGAGGGCAATCGTGAATTGGAGATGTCTCTGCAGAGTACTTGCTTCCTCTGCCTGTATGAGGAAGTCGCCCAAGTATGGGTAGATCTGTATAACCTTTTGTTCTGCAGAAGGCTACTACTGGGGCTAGACACTTTGTAAATATCCTTGTTGCTGTAGATAAGCCAAAGGGCAAGGCAGAAAAAGTACAGTTGTGTACACTTGCACTCGGACATCTACATTTATGGTATTCACTGTTGCAGTCCTAACATATGGGTTTATCTGACTCCTGGTAGCCCTCAGTCGTCCTGAATACCAGAGTCCTTGGTATACGACGTCGGCTGCTGTCTGTTGTAAAACAGATTTCAAAATGTCAGGTATAAAGGGAAGCAGCAGACACCATTTCCTCAGTTTTTCTTGCCTTAACTATCAGGAGCTCCCAAAAGAAGGCTAACCTAGGAAGGAAACACCCTGGAAACATGCCATCCAAAAAATAAAAATTAGTCGTCTGTGCCTTAGGAGAAGAGGGGGAATGGAGGGTGGGAAACCAGGATTGCAACAGTGAATACACTCGAACATCTACATTTATGGCAACTGTACACTATACTATGTTCTTCGTGTTTTACTGTTGCAGTCCTAACATATGGGCTGATTCCCAATGCCCAGGAAAAAGACAAGGGGGAGGATGAAGCACAGATTAAGGATTGGTAAGAAGGCCCTGCAAAACTGCAGAGGCAAACCATACACTGGATTTAGAAAACAAAGGTAGACTGTAATGCTTTGTGAAAGTATGGACAGAAGACCAAGTAGCTGCTTCTAGAATGTCCTTAGTAGGCACACCTCTCAGAAAAGTTGCAGAGGTAGAGGCTGCTCTAGTAGAGTGGGTCCAAATACCCTGAGGGGGAACCTTCCCATGCTGCAGGTAACAAAAGTGAATACAATGAGCAATCCATTTGGAGATGGTTTGTTTCGAAATACCTTTACCTTGAGCGCCAGGAGCAAAACTAGCCAACAACTGTTCAGATTTTCGAAAGGATTTAGTTCTGCAAGTAAAATCTCAGCTGTCTGTGCACAACAAGAGTGCAGAATCCTTTCCTGTTTATTTTGGGGATTATCGAAAAAAGTAGGCAGGTTAATAGACTGGTTAAGGGTCAGACTGGAAACCACCTTGGGCATAAAAGGAGGGGTTAGTTATAAGAGAAACCCGATGGGAATGAAAGGTTCTACTGCCATTAAGGCTTGCAGCTCCGAAACCCTTCTGGCTGAAGTAATGGCCTAAAGAAAAGCAGTCTTCGAAGAGAGGAACTTCAAATCTGTAGAGGCAGCTGGTTCAAAGGGAAGTACAGTAAGCTTTTCTAGGACAAAATTTAGATCCCAAGCAGGAATAGGAGCTCTTCTGGGAGGTCTAAGATTGTTAACTCCCCTCAGGAACTGCTTCATTAAGGGGAGAGAAAAAAATGGGTTGCTCAAAAGAGCAATAAGCAGAAATTGCTGAAGCATGAATTTTGATTGAAGAAATGTAAAGTCCACCATTAAGCAGTTCTGCTAGGTAATCAAGAATGAGGGAAAGATCTGCATAGGATTTTCTGGTGCTAGGTCTCCTGGCCTCATGAAGAACTTCAATCACCTGTTGGGAAAGATTTAAAGAATTAGCCAGGCAGTTAAATGCAAGTTTGAAGATGAGGATGAAGAAACTTTCCCAATTCCTGAACCAACAGATCTGGTACCAGGGGAAGATGCCAAGGCTGAGCCTGGGAAAGGCTGCGAAGGGGATACCAATGCTGTCTGGGCCAATCTCGTGCTATAAGAATAGCCTTGGGTTTTTCATCCCTCATCTTTATCCGCACTCTGGGAAGAAGAGGCAGAGGAGGGAATGCATAAACTGAGAGTTGTGTCCATGGGAAGGACAGCACATCCACTCTCCAAGCTCGGTTGTGAAACTCACTGGTGCAAAAGGTTGGAAGGAGATGATTGGTGTGAGAGGAGCAAAGATCCACTTGTGGAGTGCCCCAATGCTGAGTGATGCGATGGGAAAAAACTTTGTTCAGTTGCCACTCTCGTGAAGATCCAGAACATGTATTCTCAAATGATCCGCCAGGGAATTTAGCCTCCCTGGAAGATACTGGGCTATTAGATGTATGCCCATGGAAGCGGCTAATAACTATAGTCCATGCTTTGTCTGCACAAGGGATAAGAGTGAGTCGTCCCCTCCCCGCTTGTTGATGTACCACATGACTGTGGTATTGTCTGTCCTGATCAGCAGAGTGCCAGGGTAGAGTAGGTCCTTGAAAGCCAGCAAGGCCTGCTGCACCGCCATCAATTCTTTTAAGTTTATGTGCAGATGAATCTGCTAGTCCCCTGTATGCCCCTGCCATCCAGATGCGCCCACTATGGAACATCTGAGGCATCTGTGGTGAGAGTCTGGCTGGCAGGTGGTGGGCAGAAGGCAGACCCTTGTTCTGAGAATAGGCTGTCGCCCACCAGAGGAACTCCATTTGTAGACAGGGAATCAGGGGAAGAAACAAGTCTAAGTCCTGTGTGTGTTGACACCAAAGATTCTTGAGGTACCATTGAAGTTCTCATATGCAGCCTTGCATATGGGATCAAAAGCTGGGTCATGCTTGTCAAGTTCATGAAGTAAGCCTAAAGATCTTCTTGCTTCTGTTGGAGAAATACCATCTGGGTGGCTGTATTCAGACTCGCTCCCAGGAAAACAATATCCTTTGTAGGAACCAACTTTGACTTCTTTTCATTGTGTGTGTAACCCAAAGAGGTGAGTGTTCTTCTGAAATCCAAATCCTTTTCTAGTTGTTCTGGGGAGTTTGCTTGAATGAGACAGTCGTCCAGGTAAGGATAAATTTGAATGTTTCTGCCTGCAAAAAGCAATGGCTGCAGCCAGGCACTTGGTAAAAACTCTGGGAGCAGTAGATAAGCCAAAGGGCAATGCAGAGAATTGAAAGTGTTGCTCCCCAGACCTGAAGCGAAGGAAAGTACAGTTGTGTACCTACCATAAATATAGATGTTAGAGTGTATTCACTGTTGCAGTCATTACACTTGGGTTATCCTGCTGGCAGGCTACCCGCAGTCGGCCTGAATTCCAAAGTCCTGGTCCGGCGTCGGTTGCTGTCGCCTCTTCCCTGACGTCAGTGCGCCAGGGGTATACAAGATGCAGCTGACGCCATTTTCTTCAGTTTTTCTTGCCCCAGATGTCAGGTGCCCCCAAAAGGGTAGGCTAAAAGCATTGCTTATAAAAAGCATACACTAAAATAAACAATACCTTCATCTACAAGCAAATACACCACATAGGTTGTATAGAATAGAGAAGTACAGATAAGTCCCAGCAAAGAAAGGGGGATGGTGGGTGGGTAACCTGGACTGCAACAGTGAATACACTCTAACATCTACATTTATGGCAGGTACACAACTGCACTATGTTCATCGTGTTTCACTGTTGCAGTCATTACACTTAGGTTGAATCCCACAGCTGAGGTTGGGCGGCTGGGTCTAAATAGAATTAGGAGTGGCTATGAAACCCTGCAGAACTGCAGTGGCAAAGCCTGCTCTGGATTTAGTGTAAAGAGGTAAGTGGTAGTGCTTGGTAAAATTGTGCACTGAACTCCCAAGTTGCAGCCTCCAAAATTTCCTTGGTTGGTATTCCTCTGAGAAAGGCTGCTGATGTGGCTGCTGCCCTGGTCGAATGTGGCCTAATGCCCTTAGGCACTGAATTTCCATGCTGTGCATAGCAGAAACGAATGCAGTGTCCTATCCATTTTGAAATAGTCTGCTTTGAGATAGCCTTTCCTTGTGATCCTGCAGCATATGCCACTAAAAGTTGCTCAGTCTTTTCTGAAAGCTTTAGTTTTGTCCAAGTAGAAGCGTAGCTGCCTGTGTATGTCCAAAGAAAGCAGAGGTCTCTCCCCTTTATTCTGGGGATTTGGATAAAAAGTAGGCAAATGAATAGTTTGGTTAAGAGTCACAATGGATACTACCTTTGGCATAAATGTTGGGTTTGTCCTTAGAGAAACCCTGTCCGGATGGAAAATGACAAAAGGTTCCACTGCCATTAATGCCTGTAACTCTGAGACTCTTCTTGCTGAGGTTATTGCTAGGAGCTGTTTTTCATAAGAATTTTATCATCTCAGCTGTATTGGCTGGCTCAAAAGGAGGCAGAGTGAGTTTTTCCAAGGCAAAGTTGAGGTTCCATGTAGGTATCGGTGTTCTCCTTGGGGGTCTTGTTTTTGGCCCCTCTGAGGTGCTGCCTTAGCAGTGGATGTGAAAAAATAGGAGGTTCTGTATTGTAATGAGCTGAAATGGCAGAGGCATGGATCTTAATTGATGAGGATAGGCGCCTTTGTCCAGCATCTCAGTTAGGTATTGTAAAATCTGAGGAATATTTGGAACAAGCAGTTCAATTCCTTGTGCCCGATTCCAAGCACAGAATCTCTTCCATTTTTCTGCATAAGATTTTCTGGTGCTGGGCCTCCTTGCTTCCAAAATGACATCCATAGCTGACAGAGAGAGGTGTGTTCTGAGAGGTTAAATTATTCGCCATTATGAACCTATATGTCAAGCAAAGTTCTTCATTAGCACTCAAGAAAAATCTTGACGAGTGGATGGGAAATAGGAAATACACCCCAGGGATCACTTCTGTGTCTGCTCGACAGTGGCACAGGAAAATAACTTCATTGGGTGGCGTAAGCCAGGGAACCTTGTTGGCGAGGCTTACGTAGGCCCTTGGGCCAATAGTCTAGTACCTACCTATGAACCTATGCAGCCAGATTTAAGGTTCCGAGTTGGCTGTGCAAGATTTGATTGATTGTTTTGTTGGGTCAGAAGATGAGGAATTTGAGGAAAAGTCCAGGCTGGGCCTTGAGACAAGCTCTTTAGGATTGGATACCAGTGCTGGCGTGGCCAGTCTGGGGCAATCAATCATTTTTGGCTTCTCGTCTGACCTTTAGGAGTACCGTGGGGAAGAGAGGCAGTGGAGGAAAGGCATAAACTGTCAGGGTTTTCCAGCTGAATGATAGAACATCCACTTTCCATGCTTGTGCAGAATCTCTGTAGTTGGCAGTTGTGAGGGGGGGCAAATAGCTATGTCCGGACATCCCCATTTCCTTGTTATGTTAAAGACTTGTGGATCTAGTTTCCACTCGTGAGGATCCATGAGGTTTCTGCTTAGTCTGCCAGAGTATTTGTCTTTCCTGGCAGGAATTGTGCCTGCAGATGTACTTGATAGGTCAATGCTGTGTTCCACAAAGTCATGCCTAGCCTGCAGAGATTGTAGGAATGTGTGCCCCCTTGCTTATGTATCACATGACTGTAGTAGATCCTTGAAGGCTGTTAGGGCATTCTGTAAAGCTAGCATCTCTTTTTGATTGATATGAAGATGAATTTGGCTTGCGGGCCACGTGCCCTGAATACATTTTCCCATGTGTGCCCCCCAGGCATAATCCGATGCATCTGTTAGTGTCTGCCTGGCTGTGGGTAAAGTGAATGGCTGTCCCTTGTGGTGACAGGCCAGTGCCCACCATCGAAACTCTTGTTGCAGGGTGGAAATGAGAGTAATTGTTTCCAGGCTGTGGCAATGTTGAGTCCAAACACTTTTTAGATACCATTGTAGCTTCCTCATATGCAGTCTGCACATGGAATTAGCAGAATGCAGGATGCCATGAAGCCCAAAGCCTGCAGAATTTTTCTTGCAGGTAACTGGGTTTCTGTTGCCATCATTTGGAAGTAATGAGTCAGTTGACTTTGTCTGGCGTGAGATAAGCCATCTGGGCAGTTGTATTTAAGCTTGCACACCCAGGAATATTATCTCTTGAGAGGGCACTAGTTTTGATTTATTTTCATTTACTGTGTACCCTAGGCAAATTAGTAATCTTTTTACAAACGCCAGATGCCTTAGTAGAATGTCCTTGCTCTCTGCTTGAATAAGGCAGTCGTCCAAATAGGGATATATCTGAATTCCTTTTTGTCTGCAAAATGGAATTACTGGTGCCAGGCATTTTGTGAAGACCCAGGGCGCAGTAGATAAGCCAAAGGGCAGTGCAGAGAATTGATAGTGCATTGAGCCAGCTATGAATCTGAGGTATCTTCTGCAAGATTGTCTGATTGCGACATGCAGGTATGCCTCTGAGGTCCAAAGTTACAAGCCAAGCCTTCTTGCCCAGCATGGGTAGAAGTTGCTGCAGTGTCAACAGTTTGAATTTTGGAACGTCCAAAAAAGTATTTAGAGTAGACAGGTCCAGTATTGGTCTCCATGCTTTGTCCTTTCTGGGTACCAAGAAAAGTAGAGTAAAATCCTTGCCCCTGCTCTTGCTGTGGTGCTCTTTGAATAGCCCTCATGTCCATGAGGGATGAGATTTGCTTTTGTGCCTCTGCACATTGATTGTGCGGCAGGTCCGGCATATCTTTTGCCCTTGGGAGGGTGCGAAAGTGGAACTTGTAGCCCTGTGAAACAATATTCAGTACCCATTTGTCCTGGGTGATCATGTGCCAATTTTGTGAGAAAAGTGCTAGTTTTCCCCCTAAGGGTGCTGCCAAAAGGTAAGTGCTTGGCACTGGTAGTGGGAAGTCATTGGGACTGTTTCCTATATGGTTGGGATTTGTCTTCTCCGCTTTTGGAGGTTGAAGCACCCCATTGTTTAGGCCTGTATGAGCCTTGGGGACGAGATCTGCCTCTAGGGCGTCTGTAATCTGCCTCTTTTTAGCCTGTCTGACATTGGAAATGACCAATTTTTTGAAGGCCAGTTCCTGCTAAATCTGGGTGGCTGAACCTGTAAGAAATCCTTTAGTGTCTGCATTGATTTCACTTTATCCACCATTTTCTTTAACACCTCTTCTGCCTTAACACAAACAAAGTATCATGCTGCAATGGAGCATCAAATAATTTTGCTTTAACATGATCAGGCAGACTGTTCCTTTAACCAAGCATGTCTTCGAATGACAGAGCCTGCAACTGCGGCCCTGCAAGAAGCCTCTAGTGAATCAAAACCACATTACAAAGTATGCTTGCCCACTTGTTCAGCTGCATGCAATAAATCCTGCATTTCCTTGTTTTCAGGACATTCAGAGTTTGGCAGCATTTTCTGTTTTAGCTGAGAAAGTATTGCTGATATTTAAGCATGTGAAACTGGCCGTTTAAAGCCCTTACAGTTAAAGTAGCAGAGGTGTAATTCCCCCATCTGTCCAGTGCTCTAAAATACCTATCAGAGGGAACAGGGTTTTTTTGCAGTGGAAGCCCTGACCCCTTTGAGACCCTGAGATATAGTTTCTGGGTCAGCAGCAGGGTTTTTATAAAGAAATTTATAAAAATCTGGAACCCTGTAATACCTATCTGGCTTAACTGGTGCAGGGGGTAAAGAATCAGGAGACAGACTGGACTCAGAAAATACATCTACAATATCTAGCACAGGAGGAATAGCTAGGGGTCTGTGTTGAGGCAATAAAAAAGTCTGAGCCTTTTCTTCGATTCTGAATAATCTTGGCACTCAAGTGGAAATGCTCCCTCATGGTGTGCAGAGTTTCCCTAAAAGAGTAGTCCTCAGGAGGAGAGGCTGAAGGGATAGATTCTTCAGCATCAGAGTCCTCATAGGGAGGAAGAGAATATCCCTGTTCTGAAGAGGAATCAGAAGAAATAGAAACCTGGTCAGAGGAATCATAGTCAGTGTCTTGCCTAGGCCTTTTATCAGGATGGGGATGGGAACCCCTGATCAGAGTAATTAGGTCTTCGGCCATTTTAAGCATCTGTTTCTTAGGCATGGATGACTGTCCAGGAGAATGCTGTACTTGTTTCTTTGTCTTTAAAGGTGTTTTAGACTTTGCCTTGGCTGCTGAAGAGGTCTTGACAGTAAGCTGTGTAAGTCTGAAAACACCCTCAGAAGCCGATGCCTGCTCAGCGGCTCTGGACCCATCTGAGGGGAATAATTTCCGTAGGCCCAATACCTTGAGTTTCCAGAGGCCTAGTTGTCTCCACGTGAGTCGGAGGCGGCCTGTGGCTCTGCGTTAGCGGGTGTCAGGGGCTGCGAAAGTGCCTAACTGAAAACCGGCGACTGGTCTAGAAGAGGCTTCGTCGGTTTTGGACCTCTGATGCTTGTCCTTTTCTTTCTCCTTGCGTTTTTTATGAACTCCGGTCGTCGGTTGTTCCGACGGCATTATATAGTTAAACCTTGGGCCAAAGTAATGTAAAGCAAAATCGAACCAATGTTTAATAGTGCGTTGGTTAAATCTAGCACAAAACAGACAACTAGCAACGTCGTGGTCAGGGCCTAGGCAAGGAATACAGTAAGAATGAAAATCCTTATGAAGTATATGCTTCCCACAAGAAATACAATTGTTAACTTTTACTGACATCAGTCTGGAGCAAGAAAAAGTTTCCCCAACGGGATCCGAAGTCTTCAATAAAGCTAAGTACCCCGTTGGGGAAACTTTTTCTTGCTCCAGACTGAAGACTTCGGATCTGAAATTCAATTTCGAAAATCTCAGGAGTCGGCCGAACGGCACTTGAGAACTGCTTTTGCTTTGGGCACCGCGTGGCAAGAAAGACTGAAGAAAATGGCGTCGGCTGCATCTTATATACCCCTGGCGCACTGACGTCAGGGAAGAGGCGACAGCAACCGACGCTGGACCAGGACTTTGGAATTCAGGCCGACTGCGGGTAGCCTGCCAGCAGGATAACCCAAGTGTAATGACTGTAACAGTGAAACACGAACATCTGCCTGCAACGTTCCCTTATTGGGATGTGCAGATAAGCCTCCTTGAGATCCAAAGTTACCCGCCATGAATCCTTGCCCAACACTGGTAGTAACTGTTGAAGGGGAAGCATTTTGAATTTGGGAATCACCAGAAAGAAGTGTTTAGAATAGACAGATCCAGAATAGGGCACCAGGTGCCCCCTTTCTTGGGTACCAGAAAAAGTCTTGAATAAAAACCTAGGCCTGCCTGATTTGCAGAAACTGGATCTATAGCCCCCATAGTCAGCAAAGAAATAATCTGATTTTCTACCTCCGCCCTGAGAGTTCTGGGTATGTCTGGGTACCCTTGTGAAACAGGGAAGGTGTGAAAGTAAAACTTGTAACCTAGGTTTACTACAGTGAGCACCCATTTGTCTGTGATGGTAGACCATACCTCTGCGAACCTGGCTAACCTTCCCCCCAAAAGAAACCCAGGGCCCGCAGAGATAGGCCCAAGAAGGACAGAGTCATTGAGAAGGTTTGCTTTGGGAAGCCGGCTTAGAACTCCCCAATTTAGCGGAAGAATGCCACTGTTTAGCCCTTTGAAGGTCAGAAGCCTGCCCTCTGAAGATCTGAAACCCCTAGGCCTAGAGCGACTCTGCTTGTCATGATCAGGGAAAGACCAGTACTTGTTGGAAGGATAATGCCTACTAAACCGAGGAGGCTGAACCTGAAGGAAATCTTTTACAGCTTGCATAGATTTCGCCTTATCCTCCAACTTCTTCAGTATCTCCGCCTTACCAAAAAGACTGCCCTTGTGCAAAGGAACATCCAAGTTAGACTTAACAGGTTCAGAAAGAGGCTGCTCCCTGAGCCAAGCATGCCTTCTAATTACAGAACCAGTGGCTGCTGAACTGCAGGAAGCCTCCAAAGTGTCAAAACCATAATGAAGTGAATGCTTATTAACTAGTGGCAGAATTCAGTAAGTCTTGTAAATCTTTGTTCTCAGTCATGGAAGGAATATCTCCAAGTTTAGCCTTAATAGCCTCCAAAGTATGCTGCTGATAACTTAAGCATGTGAAAAAAAATTCACGGATCTAATGGCAAGAGTTGCAGAGGTATAGACTTTTTTACCCCACCTGTCCAAGGTCCTAGACTCCTCATCAGAGGGCACAGGGTTTTTAGCAGTAGTAGCCTTAACACCCATGGGGCCTTGGAAATAATTTCTGGATCAGCAGTAGGGTTTTTAAAAAGGAATTGATGAGATTCAGGAACCCTATAATACCTATCCAGTTTTCTGGGGGCAGGAGGAACAGAATTAGGAGTTAAAGAATTTTCCATGAAAACATCATCCACAATTTCCAAAACTGGAGGTATAGCCAGAGGCTTATGCTCTGGCAAATCCAAAAATTCCTTGATTCTTTTCTCAGACTGTGGAAAATCCTGACATTCTCATTTAAAATGCTCCCTAAGAGTAGTCAAAGTATCCTCAAAGGAAAAATCTTTTGGAGGGGAGGCAGAAGGGATAGAGTCCTCAGCATCAGAATCCTCAAAGCCAGAAAAAAGTTGAGAATTTCCTTCACCAGCAGACATACTGGAAATCTCAGAATCTGAGACAGACAAAACATCAGGAGATAATTCCCTAGCCCTCTTGGAAGTGGGGGGGGGGGGGGATGACAGCCCCTAATCAGGGAAAGATGATCACCAGCCATCTTTACCAACTGGGACTGAGGCACAGGAGGGGAGGCAGACGCGTGCTTGTGAATTAGTTTACAGCAGGAAGGTTTACTAGCAATCCGGAGGGATTCGGGAGGCCTAGCAAAGTACAGTTATGTACACTTACCATAAATGTAGCTGTTTGAGTGTATTCACTGTTGCAGTCATTACATTTGGGTAATCTGCTGGCAGGTTGCCCTCAGTCGGCCTGAATTCCAAAGTCTTGGGTCCTGCGTTGGTTGCTGTCTTCTCCATGTCAGGTCGTCAGGGGTATAAAACATACAGCTGACGCCATTTTCTTCAGTTTTTCTTGCCCCGATGTCAGGTGCCCCCAAAAAGGTAGCATTATTATATATTTATAGTACAGTTGTGTACCTACCATAAATGTAGATGTTGGAGTGTATTCACTGTTGCAGTCATTACACTTGAGTTATCCTGCTGGCAGGCTACCCGCAGTCGGCCAGAATTCCAAAATCTAGGTCTGGCGTCAGTTGCTGTTGCCTCTTCCCTGACATCAGTGCGCCAGGGGTATAAAAGATGCAGCAGAAGCAATTTTCTTCAGTTTTTCTTGCCCCAGATGTCAGGTGCCCCCAAATAGGTAGGCGGAAAAAATTATGCCAAAAAGCATGCATGTACTAAAATAAACATTTCCTTCATCTACAAGCAAATACACCACATAGGTTGTACAGAAATGAGAAGTACAGTAAAGTCCCAGTAAAGAAAAGGGGGATGGTGGGTGGGTAACCTGGACTGCAACAGTGAATACACTCGAACATCTACATTTACGGTAGGTACACAACTGTACTATGTTCATAGTGTTTCACTGTTGCAGTCATTACACTTGGGTTGATTCCCAAAGCTGAGGTTGGGTGGCTGGGCCTAAATAGGATTAGGAGAGGCTACCAGGCCCGGCAGAACAGCAGTGGCAAAGCCTGCTCTGGATTTAGAGTAGAGAGGTAAGTGGTAGTGCTTGGTGAAATTCTGCACTGAACTCCAGGTTGCAGCCTCTAAAATGTCTTTGGTTGGTACTCATCTGAGAAGGCTGCTGCTCTGGTAGAATGTGGCCTAATGTCCTTAGGCACTGATTTGCCATGTTGTGAATAGCAGAAGCGAATGCAGTGTCCTATCCATTTTGAAATAGTCTGCTTTGAGATAGGCTTTCCTTGTGATCCTGCAGCATAAGCTACTAACAGTTCAGTTTTTCTGAAAGCTTTTGTTTTGTCCAAGTAGAACCGTTGCTGTCTATGTCCAAAGCGTGCAGAAGTCTCTCCCCTTTATTCTGGGGATTTGGATAGAATGTTGGCTAATTAATGGTTTGGGCAAGAGCCACACTGGATACTACCTTTGGCATACATGTTGGGTTTGTCCTTAGGGAGACCCTGTCCTGATGAAAAATAATGAAAGGTTCCACTGCCATTAATGCCAGTAACTCTGAGACTCTTCTTGCTGAAGTTATTTCTTGGAGCAGAGCAGTTTTCCATGATAAGAATTTTATATCAGCTGTATTGGCTGGTTCAAAAGGAGGCAGTGTGAGCTTTTCTAAAACAAAGTTGAGGTCCCAAGTAGGTATTGGTGCTCTCCTTGGGGGTCTTACATTTTTTGCCCCTCTGAGGTACTGTCTTAGTAGTGGATGAGAGAAAATAGGAGGTTCCGTATTGTAATGAGCTGAAATGGCAGAGGCATGGATCTTAACTGATGAGAAGGTTAGGCCTTTGTCCAGCATCTCAGTTAGGTATTGTAAAATCTGAGGTATATTTGGAACAAGTGGTTTGAGTCCTTGTGCCTGGTTCCAAGCACAAAATCTCTTCCATTTTTTTGCATAAGATTTCCTAGTGCTGGGCCTCCTGGCTTCTAAAATGACATCCATAACCGCTTTAGAGAGAGGTGTGGTCTGAGTGGCTATATTATCTGCCATGCAGCCAGATATAAGGTTCTGAGTTGACTGTGCAAAATCTGATTGTTTTGTTGAGTCATAAGATGAGGAATTTGAGGTAAAGGCCAGGCTGGGCCTTGAGACAAGCTCTTTAGGATTGGGTACCAGTGCTGGCGTGGCCAGTCTGGGGCAATCAGGATAATTTTTGGCTTCTCTTGTCTGACACTTAGGAGCACCTTGGGAAGAAGAGGCAGTGGAGGAAAGGCATAAACTGTCAGGGTTTTCCAGCTGAATGATAAGAGCATTCACTTTCCATGCTTGTGAGTGATAAGTTCTTGTGCAGAATCTCTGTAGTTGGCAGCTGAGAGAGGAGGCAAAAAGATCTATGTCTGGGCATCCCCATTTCCTTGTCATCATGCTGAAGACCTGTAGATTTAGTTTCCATTCGTGAGGATCCATGAGATTTCTGCTTAGTTCGTCTGCCGGTGTATTTTTCGTTCCTGGCAGGAATTGTGCCTGCAGATGTACTTGATAGGTCAGTGCTGTGTTCCACAAAGTCATGGCTTGCCTGCAGAAGGGGTAGGAATGTGTGCCCCCTGGCTTGTTTATGTACCACATAACTGTGGTATTGTCTGTCTTTAGTAATAGTTGTCCTGGATGTAGTAGATCCTTGAAGGCCGTCAGGGCATTCTGTACAGCTAGCATCTCTTTGATGTGAAGATGCATTTGTTCCTTGTGCCACCGTGCCCTGAATACATTTTCCTGCCACGTGTGCCCCCCAGGCATAATCCAATGCATCTGTTAATGTCTGCCTGGCTGTGGGTAAAGTGAAAGGCTGTCCCTTGTTGTGGTGACAGGCCAGTGCCCACCATCGAAACTCCTGTTGCAGGCAGGGAATTAGAGTTATTGTTTCCAGGCTGTGGCAATGTTGAGCCCAAACACTTTTTAGATACCATTGTAGTTTCCTCATATGCAGTCTTGCATATGGAATTAGTAGAATGCAGGATGCCATGAAGCCCAGGGCCTGCAGAATATTTCTTGTAGGGAGCTGGATCTTTGTTGCCATCATTTGAAAGTAATGAGTCAGTTGCTTTTCTTTGTCTGGCGTGAGAAGCCATCTGGGCAGTTGTATTTAAGCTTGCACACCCAGGAATATTATCTCTTGAGAGGGCACTAGTTTTGATTTCTTTTCGTTTACTGTGTACCCTAGGCAAATTAGTAATCTTTTTACAAACGCCAGATGCTTTAGTAGAATGTCCTTGCTCTCTGCTTGAATAAGGCAGTCGTCCAAGTAGGGATATATTTGAATTCCTTTTTGTCTGCAAAATGGAATTACTGGTGCCAGGCATTTTGTGAAGACCCTGTGTGCAGTAGATAAGCCAAAGGGCAGTGCAGAGAATTGGTAATGCATTGAGCCAGCTATGAATCTGAGGTATCTTCTGCAAGATTGTCTGATGGGGACATGCAGGTAATGCCTCCTTGAGGTCCAAAGTAACTAGCCAAGCCTTCTTGCCCAGCATGGGTAGAAGTTGCTGCAGTGTTAATATTTTGAATTTTGGAACATCCAGGAAAGTATTTACGATTGCCAGGTCCAGTATTGGTCTCCAGGCTTTTTCCTTTCTGGGTACCAAGAAAAGTCTTGAGTAAAATCCTTGTCTCTGTTCTTGCTGTGGTACTCTTTGAATAGCTCATGTCCAGGAGAGCAGTTTTGTTTTTGTGCCTCTGCCCATTGGTTTTGTGGCAGGTCCGGCATACCTTTTAATTTTGGAAGGGTGTGTTATAAGTGGAACCTGTAACCCTGAGAAACAATATTCAGCACCCATTTGTCCTGGGTGATCATGTGCCAATTTTGTGAGGAAATTGCTAGCTTTTCCCCTAAGAGTGCTGCCAAAAGGTAAGTGCTTGGCATTTGTAGAGGGAAGTCATTGGGACTGTTTCCTATAAGGTTGTGATTTGTCTTCTCCTTTGGGGGCTGAAGTACCCCATTGTTTAGGTCTGTATGAGCCTTGGGGCCTAGATCTTCCTCTTGGGCGTCTGTATCTGCCTCTTTGTGGCCTGTCTGACACCGGAAAAGACCAATTTTTGAAGGCCAGTTTCTGCTAAACCTAGGTGGTTGAACCTGCAAGAAATCCTTTACTGCCTGCACAGATTTTGCTTTATCATCCATTTTCTTTAACACCTCTTCTGCCTTAACACCAAACAAAGAATCATGCTGTAGTGAAGCATCCAATAATTTTACTTCAACATGTTCAGGTAAACTTTGTTGTTTCAACCAAGCATGCCTTCGAATGACAGAGACTGTATCTGCGGCTCTACAAGAAGCCTCTAATGAATCAAAACCACATTGCAGAGTATGCTTTCCCACTTGGCTGCATGCAATAAATCCTGCATTTCCTTATTGTCAGGACATTGAGTTTGCAAGCATTTTCTGTTTTAACAAAGACATGAGGTACTGTTGATATTTAAGCATGTGAAACTGGCAGTTTAAAGCCCTTACAGCTAGTAGCAGGTGTAAACCTTTTTCCCCTCATCTATCCAGAGCTCTAGAATCCCTATCAGAGGGGACAGGGTTTTTTGCAGTGGACGCCTTAACCCCTTTCGGACCCAATTGTTTCTGGGTAAGCAGTAGGGTTTTTATAAAGAAATTTATGAGAGTCTGGGACCCCGTAGTACCTGTCTGGCTTGAC
This sequence comes from Protopterus annectens, assembly GCF_019279795.1. NCBI lineage: Eukaryota > Metazoa > Chordata > Ceratodontiformes > Protopteridae > Protopterus > Protopterus annectens. Next base: position 1,216,968,547 of record NC_056726.1, read on the forward strand.
TGGTGCAGGGGGTAAAGAATAAGGAGACAGACATAATTCAGAGAAAACAACAATATCAAGCACAGGGGGGATAGCCAGGGGCCTGTGCTGAGGCAATAAAAGAGTCTCTGAGCCTTTTCTTGGATTCTGAATAATCCTGACTCTCCCAATGGAAATGCTCCCTCATGGTGTGCAAGGTTTCCCCAAAAGAATAATCCTCAGGCGGAGAGGCTGAAGGTAAAGATTCTTCAGCATCAGAGTCCTCATAGGGAGGGAGAGAATATCCCTGATCCGAAGAGGAATCAGAGGAAATAGAAACCTCGTCAGAGGAGTCATAGTCAGTGTCTTGCCTAGGCCTTTTATCAGGAGGGGGATGGGAACCCCTGATCAAAGTAATTAGGTCCTCGGCCATTTTAAGCATCTGCTTCTTTGGCATGGATGACTGTCCAGGAGAATGCTGTACTTGTTTCCTTGTCTTTAATGGTGTTTTTGACTTTGCCTTGGCTGCTGTAGTGGACTTAATAGTAAGCTGTGAAGGTCTAAAACACCCTCAGAAGCCGAAGCCTGCTCAGCAGCTCCGGACCCATCTGAAGGAATAGTTTCCGCAGGCCCAATACCTTGAGTTTCCAGAGGCCTAGGTGTCTCCACGTGGGAGTCAGATACGGCCTGTGGCTCTGAGGTAGCAGGTGTCAGGGGCTGCAAAAGCGCCTCACTGAGAACTGGCGACTGGCCTAAAAGAGGCTTCGTAGTCAGTTTTGGACCTCTGACGCCTGTCATTTTCCTTGTCTTTGCGTTTTTTATGAATTCCAGTCATCGGTTCTTCCGACGGCATTATGTAGTTAAACCTTTGGCCAAAGTAATGTAAAGGAAAATCAAACAGATGCTTAATATTTCGTTTGTTGAATCTAGCACAAAACAGACTAGTGACGTCATGGTCAGGGCCTAGGCAAGGAATACAGTAAGAGTGAAAGTCCTTATGAGGTATTTGCTTCCCGCAAGAAATACAATTGTTAACTTTTACTGACATCGGTCTGGAACAAGAAAAAAAGTTTCCAACGGGGTATATAGCTTTATTGAAGACTTCGGTTCTGAAATTCGATTTTGAAAAATCTCAGGAGTCGGCTGACCGGCACTTGCGAACTGCTTTTGCTTCGGGCACCGCGCGGCAAGAAAGACTGAAGAAAATGGCGTCGGCTGCATCTTTTATACCCCTGGTGCACTGACATCAGGGAAGAGGTGACAGCAACCAATGCCAGACCTAGACTTTGGAATTCTGGCCGACTGCGGGCAGCCTGCCAGCAGGATAACCCAAGGTGTAATGACTGCAACAGTGAAACATGAACATCGGATGCAGTGGATTGTCCCCTTTGAAATTGTCTGCTTTGAAATGGCCTTTCCTTCTGATTCTGCAGCATATGACACTAGTAATAGCTCAGTTTTTCTTAGTCCTGCTCAAGTAGAAGCTTAGCTGTCTGTGTACGTCCAAGGAATGCAGAATTCTCTCCCCCTTGTCCTGCGGATATGGATAAAAAGTTGGCAGGTGAATTGCTTGGTTAAGAGCCACACTGGAAACCACCTTAGGCATAAAAGTAGGATTTGTCCTCAAACACCCTGTCCGGGTAAAATATGATAAAAGGCTTTAGAGCCATGACGGCCTGTAGCTCCGAAACTCTTCTTGCTGAAGTAATTGCTAGTAGCAGAGCTGTCTTCCATGATAAGAACTTTATATCAGTGGTAGCAGCTGGTTCAAATGGAGGCAGGGTGAGCTTTTCCAACACAACTGAGGTCCCATGCAGGTAATGGTGATCTTCTAGGGAGCCTTAAATTTTTGTCTCCTCTAAGATACTGCTTTAGTAAAGGATGAAAAAAGATTGGTGGCTCTGTGTTGTAATGAGCCGAAATGGCATAGGCATGAATTTTGATTGATGAGAAAAATAGGCCTTTGTCAAGCATCTCCGTTAAGTATTGTAATATCGGAGAAATATTTGGTTCTGCTGTATCGGTTCCTTTTGCTTGATTCCAAGCACAGAATCTTTTCCACTTGTCAGCATAAGATTTTCTAGTGCTAGGCCTTCTGGCTTCCAAATTGGCATCCATCACAGCTTTACTGAGAGGTGTTTGTATGACTACATGATTAGCCATGTTGCCAGGTTTAGAGTCTGTAGTTGATTGTGCAGGATCTGATTGTTTTGCTGGGACAGTAGTTGTGGTCTTTAAGGCAAAGTCCATGCTGTGTATTGACAAGTTCCTTAGGATTGGGTACCAGTATTGGCGGGGCCAGTCCGGGGCAATTAATAACTTTGGCTTCTCTTGTCTGACTTTTAGGAGGACCTTGGGTAGAAGAGGCAGCAGAGGAAAGGCGTAAACTGAATGCATCTTCCTGCCATGTGGGCCCCCCAGGCATAATCTGATCCGTCTGTTAAAGTTTGGCTGGCAGGGGGTAGAGTGAAGGGCCGTCCCATGTTTTGGTGACAGGCCTTGCAGGCAGGGAATGAGAGGAATCATTGTTTCCAGACTGTGTGAATGTTGACTCCATAAACGTTTTAGGTACCCTTGAAGTTTTTTCATATGCAGTCTTGCATATGGAATTAGTAGGATGCAGGATGCCATGAAGCCCAGAGCCTGCAGAATTTGTCTTGCAGAAGACTGGGTTTTTGTTGCCATCAGTTTGAAGTATGTAGTCAGTTGCCTTTGTCTGGTGTAAGGTAAGCCATCTGGGCAGTTTTATTCAAGCTTGCACCCAAGAATTTTATCTTTTGAAAGGGTACCAGTTGTGATTTCTTTTTTCGTTTGTGTACCCTAGGCATGATAGAAGCCTTTTCACAAACGCCAGGTGTCGAAGAAGAGTGTCCTTGTTCTCTGCTTGAATGAGACAGCCGTCCAAGTAAGGACATATTTGTATACTTTTGTCTACAAAATGTAATTACTGGTGCCAGGCACTTTATAAAAACCCTGGGTGCAATAGATAAGCCAAAGGGCACTGCAGAGAATTGGTAATACAGTAAGCCAGCCTTGAATCTGAGGCATCTTCTGCACGATTGTCTTATTGGAACATGCAGGTATGCCCTCTTTTAGGTCTAATGTCACCAGCCAAGCATTCTTGCCCAGCATGGGCAGAAGCTGCTGCAAAGTCAGCATTTTGAATTTTGGAATGTCCAGGTATGCGTTCAAAATTGATAAATCCAGTATTGGCCGCCAGGCCTTGTCCTTTCTGGGTACCAAGAACAGTCGAGTAAAAACCTTGTCCTTTCCTGTTCTGGTACTGGTTGAATGGCCCCCATATCCATGAGGGACGTAACCTGTTTTTGTGCCTCTGCCCATTGATTTTTGGGCAGATCTGGCCAACCATTTGCCATTGGCAGTGTGGGGAAACGGAGTCTGTATCCATGTGATACTATGTTTAGTATCCACTTGTCCTGGGTTATTAACTGCCAATTTTCTGCAAAAAGTGCCAATTTTCCCTCTAAGGGTGCTGTCAAAAGATAAGTGCTTGGTGTAGGCAGAGGGAAGTCATCGGGACTGTTTTCTGTAGGTTTGCACTTAATCTCCCCCTGATTTGGAGGTGGATGCGCCCCATTGCTTTGACCTGTATGAATCTTGTGCCTGGTATCTGGAACCCTTTGGGCGTCTGGAATTGCCCCTTTGAGCTCTGACACAGGAAAGGACCAATTTTTTGTAGGCCAGTCTCTACTGAATCTTGGTGGCTGCACTTGTGAGAAGTGCAACAGTTTGCATAGACTTAGCTTTGTCTTCCATTTTCTTTAAAACCTCTTCTGCCTTAATATCAAACAGAAAATCATGCTGTAAAGGTACATCTAGCAATTTAGCTTTAACATGATCAGGCAAATTTTGTTCCTTTAACCATGCATGCCTCCTAATCACAGATCCAGTAACTGCGGCCCTGCAGGAGGCCTCTAAGGAATCAAAACCACATTGCAAAGTATGCTTTCAAACTTGTTCGGCTGCATGCAATAATTCCTGCAATTATTTTCTGCACATTCTGAAATAATCATTTTCTGTTTCAGCAATCCCACATGTTGTTGGTACTTCAGCATATGAAATTGACAGTTTAAGGCCCTGACTGTCAAGGTTGCAGCTGCATAAACCTTCCCCCCCCCCCATCTGTCTAGTGCCCTTGAATCTCTGTTAGAGGGGGTAGGATTTTTTGCTGTTGAGGCCTTAACTCCCTTTGGACCCTGTGAAGTAGTTTCAGGATCAGCAGCAGGGTTTCTAAATAAAAATTTATGTGAGTCAGGGACCCTGTAATATTAGTCAGGCTTACTGGGAGCCGGAGGTAAGGAGTCAGGGGGTCAAGCTCGACTCCGAAAACACATCCACAATGTCTAAAACAGGGGGAATGGCTAAAGGCTTGTGCTGAGGGGGAAGGAAATCCCTGAGCCTCTTTTGATTCTGAGAAGTCTCGACTTTCCCAGTGAAAATGCTCCCTCAAAGTATGCAAGGTTTCTCCAAATGAATAATCCTCTGGAGGAGATGCATATGGAATAGATTCCTCAGCATCAGAATCCTCATAGGGAAGTATAGATAATTCCTGATCAGAAGAGGAATCAGAAGAAATTGAAACCTGATCTGAAGATTCATAATCAGTATATTGCCAAGGTCTCTTATCTGGAGGGGGATGGATACCTCTGATCAAGGTAATAAGGTCTTCAGCCATTTTGATCTGTTTTTTAGGCATAGAGGCCTGTGCACGTGGCTCATGCGTAGTCTTTTTTTTAGTTTTAAAAGTTGCCTTTGACTTTGGTTTTGCAGCTGTCGTCGGTTTGATATATAAATGTTGAGGTCTGAATACACCCTCAGAATTCGGTGCCTGCTCAGCGGCTCTGGACCCATCAGAGGGAGATACATTCGTCGGTCCAATACCTTGAGGCATGCCAGACTCCACATGGGTGTCGGCAGAGGCCTGTGACTAAGGTAGCGGGGGCTGCGAAAGTGCCTGAGTACCGGCAAACCAGCGACTGGCTTAGAAGCTTTATCGTCTGTTTTGAATCTCGACTGCCTTTCTCTGTCCTTTTCTTTGCGTTTTTTTATGTACCCCAGTAGTCGGATTGCTATCCCACGACATTTCTGGGTAGTTAAATCTGTTCCCAAAATACTTTGATGCAAAAATATACCAATGCTTAATAGTGCATTGGTTAAATCTAGCACAAAACAGACAGCCAGGCAGGTTGTGATCAGGGCCTAGGCAAGGAATACAGTATAAATGGAAATCCTTATGAGGTATTTGCTTCCCACAAGTAATACAATTAACTTTTTCTGACATCGGTAAAAAGCAAGAAAAAAAGTTTCCCCAAGGGGTACTTAACTTTAGTGAGGACTTCGGTTCTGAAACTCAAACTCTAATATTTCAGTAGTCGGCCGACTGGCACTTTGTGAAATGCTTCTGCTTCGGGCACCACGCGGCAAGAAAGACTAAAGAAAATGGCGTCGGCTGCGTGTTTTATACCCCTGACGACCAGATGTCATGGAAGAGAAGACAGCAACCGATGCAGAACCCAAGACTTTGGAATTCAGGCCGACTGAGGGCAACCTGCCAGCAGATTACCCAAATGTAATGACTGCAACAGTGAAACACGAAGAACATCAGCAGAAGTCTAAACTAAGATAGTCTGTCTGGTTCTGGCCTCATATCGAAAAGAAGAGGCATCAGAAGCCGATGCCTGCAAAGCGGCATCAGACCCATTTGAGGCGGCGACAAGCAGAGGGTCTGAAAGTGAAACAGCAGCCTGTGGCATGGAGGACTCTGGTGCAGAAGCTGTTTTCCACAGGCAAGACAGTTATTAACTTTATCTGACATTCGTTAAAGCAAGAAGAGAGGATCCCCAACGGGGTACTTATCTGAAAACGTCAACTTGGTAGTCTGAAAGCAAAACGAAGGGAAACGGCTGACCGGCACTAGTGCGAATTGCATCTGCTTCGGGCTCCGTGGCAAGAAAGACTTGAGGAAATGGCATCGGCTGCCCCCTTTGTACTGGACGTTCTGACATCAGTTTTACAACTGGCAGCAGCTGACGTCATATACCAAAGACTCTGGTAATCGGGCAGACTGAGGGTTACTGGGAGCTGGATAACCTGTATGTGAGGACTGCAACAGTGAAACACCAAGATCATCAAATGTTCTTGAGGTACCATTGCAATTTCCTCATATGCAGTCTTGCATATGGAATCATGAGAATACAAGATGCCATGAATCCCAGAGCTTACAGGTATTTCCTTGCAGGGAGCTGGGACAGGCTTGCCAAGTCCTTACGTAAACTGAAGAGTTGTCTGCTTCACCTGGGAGAGATGTATCATCTGGGCGGCTGTGTTCAGACTCATTCCTAAGAATGTTATCTCCTTGGATGGTACCATTTTTGATTTTTCCTCGTTGAGTGTGTAACCCAGAGAAGAGAGAGGTGTCTTTACGAATTCCACAGCCTTCAGGAACTGTTCCTGAGAACTTGCTTGAATTAGACAGTCATCCAAGCATGGGTAAATCTGAATTTTCTTCTGCCTGCAAAAAGCAATGACTGGGGCCAGGCACTTTGTGAAAACTCTGGGAGCAGTAGATGAGCCAAAGGGCAGCACAGAAAATTGGTAATGTTGCTTGCCCACCCTGAAACGAAGATAATACCTGCAACTTTCCCTGATAGGGATGTGCAGATAAGCCTCTGAGATCCAAGGTTACCAGCCAGGAATCCTTTTCTAACACTGGTAGCAACTGATGCAGAGTGAGCATTTTGAACTTTGGAATTATTAGAAAAGAGTTCAGAATGGAAAGATCTAGAACAGGACTCCAGGTGCCTTCTTTTTTTTGGAACTAGGAAAAGCCTGGAATAAAAGTGCTGGCCTACCTGCTGAGCAGGAAAGTACAGTTTTGTACCTACCATAAATGTAGATGTTCGAGTGCTAATACAGCTGCAGTAATCACAGAAGGGTTCTCTGCCGTCAGGCGGTCCCTCGGTCGACCGAATTCCAAAGTCTAGGTCCGGCGTCGGTTGTTGTCGCTTTCTCTCCTGACGCCAGTGAGGCCGGAGTATACAAGACACAGCTGACGCCATGTTCTTCAGTCTTTCTTGCCCCAGATGTCAGGTGCCCCCAGAAGGAAGGCAATACATAAATTATGTTTCAATGTATATACAAGCAATGCAATATAATCCAAAATCAGTAGTTGCAAGCAAATAAACCATAGAAGGATAACCCAGTCAGGTTGTATGAAGATGGTGTTAGGCCCCATGCCTTTACCAAGTGGGGGAGGAGGGAGGGAAACCTGTACTGCAGCTGTATTAGCACTCTAACATCTACATTTATGGTAGGTACAAAACTGTACTATGTTCATCGTGCATACAGCTGCAGTAATCACAGATGGGTAGAGTCCCAAAGCTACGCACAGGGTGGTAGGTACTAGGAGGAACTGGGCTGAGCCAGAATGCCCTGCAACACACACAGCAGTGGCAAAGCCTGCTCTAGTTCTGGAATATAAAGGCAGGTGGTAGTGTTTTGTGAAGGTATGTACAGAACTCCAAGTGGCTGCTTCCAAAATATCTTTGGTAGGAACTCCTCTGAGGAAGGCTGTAGAGGCAGCTGTGGCCCTGGTGGAGTGTGATCTGATACCTGTAGGGACAGATTTCCCATGATAGGAATAACAAAACCGTATGCAGTGGCCTATCCACTTTGAAATAGTCTGTTTGGTAACTGGCTTCCCTTGAGCCCCTACAGCATAGGACACAAAGAGTTGTTCTGATTTCCTGAAGGACTTTGTTCTGTCCAAATAATAACATAGCTGCCTATGGATGTCTAAAGAGTGTAGCAGCCTTTCCCCTTTGTTTTGAGGATTGGGGTAAAAGGTAGGTAGGTGTATGGCTTGAATTAAAGCTACCCTGGATACCACTTTAGGCATAAATGACGGGTTGGTACGAAGGGAAACCTTGTCCTGATGGAAAATGAGAAAGGGCTGCACCGCCATGAGGGCCTGTAGTTCCGAAACCCTACGAGCTGAAGTGATAGCCAGAAGGAAGGCTGTTTTCCAGGACAAATATTGCAAATCTGTTGAGGCAGCTGGTTCAAAAGGGGGCAATGTTAATTTTTCTAGTATGTAATTAAGATCCCAGGCTGGTATTGGTTGTTTCCTTGGTGGTCTTATATTCTTAGCCCCTCTGAGGAACTGTCGTAAGAGTGGGTGAGAAAATAAAGGAGGATCCGTGTTGAATTCTGCAGAAATGGCTGAGGCATGGATTTTTATGGAAGAAAATGATAGTCCACTGTTCAGCAGCTCTGTTAGATACTGTAATACCTGAGGCAAGTTCAGTTTTCTAGGGTCCTGGCCTTTTTTCTCATTCCAAGAGCAAAACCGCTTCCATTTTGCGGAGTAAGCTTTTCTAGTAGATGGCCTTCTGGCCTCCAAAATGACATCCTGCACCTCCTTGGAGAGTAGGGTCGGTTGTGGTGTTAAGGAATTTTCCATGCAGCGAGATTGAGTGTTTTCAGCTGACTGTGAAGAGTTTTGTAGCTGTGCTGAGTCAGCAGAAGAGGCATTAGAGGCAGGGACCAGGGAGGAGTATGTTAGGCTCCTCAGGAGTGGGTACCAGTGTTGCCTTGGCCAATCTGGAGCAATCCGTATCATCTTCGGTCTGTCTGCTCTTGATTTCAAAAGCACCTTGGGCAGAAGAGGCAGAGGTGGGAATGCGTTAACTGTCCAACTGAATGAAAGGAGGTCCACTCTCCAGGCCTTTGGATGAAAAGTCCTCGAACAAAACTTTTCCAATTGATGATTCCTGTGGGAGGCAAAAAGATCTGTCTGGCCTCCACCACGCTTGGATTATCTCTGTAAACACCTGAGAATGTAACTTCCATTCGTGTGGATCTGTCATATTTCTGCTTAGATTGTCTGCCAGCGTGTTTTCCAATCCTGGCAAGTACTGTGCTTGAAGTTCGATTTGCCATTCCAGAGCCAAGTTCCAAAGAGTCATGGCTAGTCTGCACAAGGGGTATGAATGTGTTCCTCCTTGTTTGTTTATGTACCACATTACTGTGGTGGTGTCTGTTCTTATCAGTAATTGTCCTGGATGCAGGAAGTCCTTGAAAGCTGTAATTGCATTTATTACTGCTAGCATTTCCTTTTGATGTGAAGGTGCTTTTCCTTTTGGGACCATTTGCCCTGAATGCACCTGTCCGTCATATGCGCCCCCCAGGCGTAATCTGAGGTGTCTGTTGTGATGACTTGCTTTGCTTGAGGCTTGCAGAATGGGAGGCCTGTGTTTGCTTGACATGCTTGGGCCTACCATAGAAATTCCTTTTGCAAACATGGAATTATTGGTATTATTGTTTCCAAACTGTGGCTGTGTTGAGACCATAGGTTTTTTAGGTACCATTGAAGTTTCCTCATATGCAGCTTTGCACATGGGATTAAAAGAATGCAAGATGCCATGAAGCCCAGAGCCTGCAGGATTTTCCTTGCAGTAAGCCTGGTACATTTTGCTAGTATTTTGAAGTACTGAGTTAGTTGCCCCTGTTTTTCTGGCGTAAGATAGGCCATCTGGGTGTTTGTGTCCAAGTTGGCACCCAGGAAAGTTATTTTCTGAGATGGAGTTAGCCTGGATTTCTCTTTGTTGATGGTGTATCCCAGAGAATGCAGTAACCGTGTTACATATGCCAGATGTTCCAGAAGTATGTGCTTGCTGTCCGCTTGGATCAGGCAGTCGTCCAAATAAGGGTAAATTTGTATCCCTTGAAGTCTGCAGTAGGCAATCACTGATGCCAGGCACTTTGTGAATACTCTGGGCGCAGTAGATAAGCCAAAGGGCAATGCAGAGAATTGATAGTGGATTGAACCTGCAAGAAATCTGAGGTATCTTCTGCAGCTTTGTCTGATTGGGACATGCAGGTATGCCTCCTTGAGGTCCAATGTTACCAGCCAAATCTCCTTGCCCAGCATGGAAAGAAGCTGCTGTAATGTGAGCATCTTGAATTTTGGTACGAGTAAAAATGTGTTTAGGATGGATAAGTCCAAAATGGGTCTCCAGTCGGTTCCTTTCCTTGGTACCAGAAAAAGTCTTGAATAAAAACCTTGACCTTGTTCGTGAGTAGGTACCTCTTGAATAGCTCTCATTCTTATGAGCTATGAAATTTGTAGTTGTGCCTCTGCCCTTTGATTGTGTGGCAGGTTTGGCATGCCTCTCATTTTTGGAAGAGTGTGGAATTGAAATTTGTAGCCTCTGTTTATAATGTCCAGGATCCATTTGTCTGTTGTGACAATGTGCCAATTTCTTGCAAATAATGCTAGCTTTCCTCCCAAAGGTGCTGCCAGCTGAGACATGCTTGGCATGGAAATGAGGGAGTCATTGGGTTTGTTTCCTGTATTGTTGTGCACTGACTTCGCCACCTCTTGGTGCTGGAGTTTGCCATTGTCGGCCTCTATATGATCCTTGTGATTGTCCTCTGCCCCTTGTGCGTCTGTATCTACCTCTTTGGGGCTTGTCAGTGGCTGGAAAGGACCAGTTTTGAAGGCCAATTTCTGCTAAAACGTGGTGGTTGGACCTGTAAAAAAGCTTTGACAGTTTGCATAGATTTGGCTTTTTCTTCCATTTTCCGTAATATCTCCTCAGCATTAGTACCAAACAGCACATCCTTTTGTAAAGGAGCATCAAGAAGCTTAGCTTTCACATGATCAGGCAAGTTTTGTTCCCTAAGCCAGGCATGTCTGCGAATGACTGATCCTGTAGCAGCCGCTCTACTTGAGGCCTCTAGGGCATCATAACCACACTGTAAGGTGTGTTTACCCACTTGCTCTGCACTATGCATCATATCCTGTAACTCCTTCAAATCTGGTTGTTCAGGTTGAGACATTTTATTCCTTAACTGTGATAACAGGAACTGTTGATATTTAAGCATATGAAACTGACAATTTAAGGCCCTCATGGCTAGGGTGGCTGAGGTATATACCTTTTTTCCCCCACCTTTCTAAAGATCTTGACTCTCTTTCTGCAGGAAGTGGATTCTTGGCAGTGGAGGCCTTCAATCCCTTGGGGCCTTGAGAAATGGTTTCAGGGTCAGCATTATGGCTTTTGAAGAGAAATTGGTGAGAGTTAGGTATTCTGTAGTACCCATCAGGTTTGACTGGTGCAGGAGGCAGAGAATCCGGGTTAAGGCAAGCCTCCGAATAAACATCATCAAGTATGTCCAAAACAGGAGGTATCGCCAGAGGTCTGTGTTGAGGTAATAAAAGAAATCCCCTAAGTCTTTTCTTGGAATCTGAAAAGTCTTGGCCTTCCCAATGGAAGTGTTCCCTCAAAGTGTGCAAGGTTTCCCCAAAGGAAAAATCCTCAGGAGGAGATACAGAAGGAATGGACTTGCTCTGCATCCGAATCCTCAAAAGGGGAGTAAAAGTGTTCCTCTACATCAGAATGTTCTGATAAAATGGATCCCTGATCAGAAGAGGGAGAATCTTCCTCCACTCTGGGTCTCTTGTCTGGAGGGGGTTGAGAACCCCTGATAAGAGTAATTAAATCCTCAGCCATTTTAAGCATCTGTTTTTTAGGCATGGGGCCTGGAGATGGGCCCTGTGCAACAGGCCTCTTGGGATGCCTGGCTGCTTTGGATTTAGTAAAGGCCTTTATAGAAAAAGAAGATGAGGGTCTAAAGACACCATGGGTGGAAGTGGACCTGTCCACATTAGTAGGCACAACATTAGCAAAGGCTTCGGTGGTTGTAGTCTGGGAAAGGGCCGAGGTACCAGCGGTCGCAGGTACAGAGGACACCGCCAAAGGAGTGTCGTCGGTAGTCAGGGACTGCAAAGGCGTCTCGCTGAGAACCGGACCACGTGTAGCCTGTTTTGGCGTGGTTTCGGAGGGGACCGCGGGCCTCGCGTGTCGGTCCTTGTCCTTGCGTTTTTTTGGACAAAACAGTAGTCGGAGTATCCGACAACATTTTATAATCAAAGGCTTTACCAAAATAGTGTTGGGCGAACTCCGCCCGACGCTTAATAGTGCGTTTATTGAAAGTAGCGCAAAAGCGACAGCCCGAGACGTCGTGGTCTGGGCCTAAACAAGGTATGCAGAGGGAATGGAAATCCTTATGCGGTATTTGCTTCCCACAAGAAATACAATTATTAACTTTTTCTGACATCGGTCTGAGGCAAGAAAAGTTTCCCCAACGGGGTACTTGGCTTTAATGAAGACTTCGGTTTCCAATATTTCCGTAATTCAGGAGCTGGCCGACCGGCACTTGCGAACTGCTTCTGCTTCGGGCACCGCGCGACAAAAAAGACTGGAGAACATGGCATCGGCTGTGTCTTATATACTCCGGCCTCACTGACGTCAGGAGAGAAAGTGACAACAGACGCCGGACCTAGACTTTGGAATTCGGCCGACCGAGGAACCGCCTGACGGCAGAGAACCCTTCTGTGATTACTGCAGCTGTATGCACGATGAACATCTGATTCTATTGCTCCCAGATGAAACAAATACAAAATTTGTTTTTCTACTTCTGCCTTTTGGTTTGGAGGAATGTCTGGGAATCCCCTTGGGAGCCAGAAAGGTGCAGAAAGAAAACTTGTGCCCCAGGAGCACCATTTTGAGCACCCATTTGTCCTCTGTGACAGAGGCCCAGGCATCTGAAAAAAGGGCCAACCTTCCCCCTAATGGACACTCTAGGCAAGCAAGAACAGGCAGAAGTTGTAAAAAGTCATTGAGAGTGTTTTGACTGAGATGAAGGCTTGGAGCTTCCTGCCTTAGAAATGGAAGCCTGCTACCGGCCTAGACCTTTGAGGGTAGCTGCCTGCCCCCTAGATTTGCAACCTCTAGTCCTGGAACGGTTCTGTCTGCTGGTATCAGGAAAAGTCCAACTCTTGGAAGGGTAATTCCTGCTAAAGCGAGGGAGTTGAACTTGCAGAAAATCCTTAACAGTTTGCATGGAATTGGCCTCATCTTCCATCTTCTTAAGTACCTCCTCAGCTTTATCAAAAAGATTTATGCAAAGGTACATCAAAAAGCTTAGTCTTGACAGGTTCTGGAAGAGACTGTTCTCCGAGCAAAGCATGCCTTCTAATAACAGATCCAATAGCTGTAGCCCTACTGGAGGCCTTTTTAAAATGCTGAACCCAGGACCCTGCACACCTTAGCCACAGTGATTTACCACTAAGCCATTTGGGATTGAGGGGAACTAAAAAGAACTGGAGCCTGCCTTTTCACAGGCTTATGAATGGAAGGGTTACCTGCAGGCCTGAAGGACTCGGGAGGGCTGGCAACCGCTGAAGGAACAGCAGGAGTGGAAGAAAGAAGTTTGCTGTCGGAGCGCAAAACGGAGGCCTCTGACCCTGGAGTCGGCTTAGCAGTACTGGCGCCAGCAGAAGCAACGACTGGCAACAGGTCAGAAGACTAACTGGAGGCCTAAGGGACTCTGACTCAATCAAGGTCTGCGGTTGTACATCTGCGGACTGCAAAAGCATCTCACTGGCTCCTGCCTGACTATTAACTTAACCTCATCCGAGGACTTAAGTTTTCTGAGGCCGGTCCTTGTCCTTGCACTTTTTCAGAACATCCGAAGCCTGAAGACCGGCGGACGCCACACCAACAAATTTATGCCAAACTCCAAAATGCTTAGCCAAAATCTTTGCCCAACGACTGATAGTACGCGGATTAAAGGAAGCACAAAGATTACAATTGGGAACTTCGTGATCAAGGCCTAAACAGATAATGCAATAGGAATGAAAATCTCTATGGGGAATCTGCTTTCCACAGGTAAGGCAATTAACTTTTTCTGACATTCATTAAGGCAAGAAAAGAGGATCCCCAATGGGGTAATTAGCTGTAGTATTCTTCAACTGTTGTAGTCTGAAACCAACCAATGTAATCTGCCGACTAGCACTCGTGCATGAAAAGCTTCTGCATCGGGCTCCGCGGCAAGGAAGACTGACGAAGTGACGTCGGCTGCCTCCTTCTGTATCGGATGCCCTGACATCCTTTACAACAGATGGCAGCCAATGTCATTTTTACTCACCTTTGGTAATCTGGCCGATCGAGGGCCACCGGGAGCCGGATAACCCATTAGTTAGGACTGCAACAGTGAAACACGAACATCCATAGTTGTCTGCACCAGGAACTCCAGTGCAGATATCGATAAAGACTACATGGCTGTAGTCAAGATCATTTGGGGCAGTGCCAAACCTGGAGCAGACAGGGTCACAGGTGGCAGCGCTGGAGAAGTAATCAATTTCACCTTCTTGTGAGTCGACCACCCAACCATCTCCAGAGGGAGAAGGAAGTGGTTTAGATGAAGAACGCCTCTTGTGAGGTTTAACATGAGGGGGTGAGGCCTCAGACCCAGAAATAGCCACAGAGAAATGAGACTTGAGGAGACCTTTCAAAATTAACTTATTCTTCCTCTCGCTGACAGTCCCGGTAGAGAAGTTTTTACAGATCACACACGGAGGATCTACAGTCAAGTGGGAGACATTAAGACAGTAGAGACACAAATCATGACCATTGGAAAATGGTAACTTACGGCCACAATCTTTACACTGCTTGAAACCAATGGAACTTTTCTTATCCGACATAGGTGTTGTGTGGAGAAGCACAGTAGCAAAAGGAAGTATAATGGCTGCCCAAGAAAAGGGTAAAAGAGAAAAAGGATTACCAATGATGGTAATGGAGAATTATCACAAGGTATGAAAAGAGGGTAATAAAGGGAAAAGACTAAAGGGAGAGAGTCTAAAGTGTGCGATAGGGTAGGAAAATATTAGAATAAACTTTTGAGAAAATTTTAGAGTAATAACTATATATGAACAGTCAAATAATTACACACTTAGCTGAGAGAGTGGCTTGACACGGCTGTTCAGACACATGGCAAACGAGATCCGAGGTAACAGGGAGCAGAGCGTTCTGGGTAGGATCTTGGTTCGAGAGTTTTTGGCTCACACGAGCTTGATACTAGCCGGCTCGGTTCAGCGGACGGAATCGATAATCAATCAGTAAGGAATAAATAAAGATTATCAGATGGTTCGTTTTTGTATAGGGAGCTAAGTTTTTTATTGACTGCTTTAACAGTTTGGTTTACCTGCATATCATATTTGAGGTTGCTGTCTATTGTAACACCCAGGAGTTTGGTATAGTGAGATTATGGTCCCATTGTTAGATGTTATAGTAAACGAAGGTTGAGAGAGTTTGCGAGTAGGGGAGAAGAGCAACATATTTGTTTTATTAGGCTTTAATATCAGCTGTTGATTAAAGATCTAGTTTTCAAGTGTATTAAAGGTTTTCTGGGTGAAACTAAGGAGATCTGTAGGGGTAGAGGCTGAGCAAATCAGGTTGGAGTCATCAGCATATTGTATATAGGTTTCGTCTGGGATTAGTGTGAAGGTCACAGATAAAGAAGGGGACCTAATACGGAGCCTTGAGGGACACCAAGGGTAACTGGGAGAAGGGTGGAGGGTTTGTCCATGGTTAACCATGTCTAAGGCTTGGAATGATCGAGAAACTGGGCAGAAGATAGTTTGTTGTTATGGTTGGAATTTATGACATTAGAAAAGGAGAGGGCTGAGGTGGTACTGTGCTGTGGTCTAAATCCATGCTGGGATTTTGCCAGCTTATGTTGAATAAGGTAGTGTAAGAGTTGTTTATGGATACACTTTTCCATAATTTTAGCCAGAGGGGAAAGGATAGCTATTGGTCTATAGTTTGACAGCTCAATGGAGCTGCCTCCTTTGTGGAGAGTTATGACATGAGATTTTCCAGATATCAAAAGAGAGAGGGTATGCTATAACATCAGCAGCTTTTTGCAGGTATTCTGCAGGGAGGAGGTCAGCTGAAAGGGTGGTTGGTTTGAGTTTTTTAATTAGGGCTCTAATGAGTGAAGTCAGAACTTTTTGGAAGCTAAAGGAAAGAATGTCAATGGGTTTCAGCATTAGGACAAGTGGGTTTAAGCTTGCTAGCAGGGGCCTGGATGGCTTCTGTAAAGGGTTTCTGTAAAGAAACTGTTAAAGGTATTGGCAATGGACTCTAGCAATATTTGGGTTGGGGCTGAGGGGGTTGGAGTTGTTGATTGCCCTGGGTGCAGGAGGCCGATCCACAACTCCACCTTGCACTCAAATCACCAGCTTTGCAGCAGGATTTCCTACAAACAGCAATTTACTAGTAATTTTGATCTCCTTTGCCGAATTATCAAAGAAACCTGCACAGTTTAGAAAAAAGAACCATGTTATGAGAGCTTTAAAAAGGGGAGATTTAATTCAATACATTACCAAAGTAGCATTCTTTGCTCCAACACTGGCTCTTTGGACAAGAAGTTTCTTATCTCCAAGCTGCATACCATTCAGTCCAGCAATAGCCTGCAAAGAAGGGAGGAAAAAGAAGAAATCAGCCTTTCATCATAACAGCATATATATATAAAAAATAAGAAGTTATGTACTCACCATAACGTTCCATATGAGTAGGTAAACATTTGTCAGCAACCTCTGGGAATCTGATCTGACCTCGGATCCGAGCCGGCAGTTTTCAACAGCTTTAGATCAGAGCTCCAAGCTCCTCCCCTACCCATAATCCCCTGCCAACCCGGACTGTCCCCAGATCAAGTTTGCCCAACAGCAGAAACTGCTAGCAATGATTAATCCCAAGATAAGTGGGTAAAACCCATGGACCTGAGTATGAGAACATTCGCAAGTGAGGGGGCAGGAGGGAGGGACGGTTGCTGACAAATGAAGTTTACCTACTCGGATGGAACGTTATGGTGAGTACATAACTTCTTAATCTGAAGTAGTTAACTTCATTTGTGCAGCAACCTTTGGGACAGAGTCCCCAGCTACCTGAACCTTGGGCGGCCTACATGGAAGGATGTTCCGGAGCACTGCAGAGCCAAAGGATGCTCTCCCTCTGGAGATCATGTCCAATTTGTAGTGATTGATAAAAGTATGAGATGAAGCCCAAGTGGCTGCCGAGCAAATATCATCCAAAGAAACTCTAGCTCTAAAAGACGCAGAGGTGGACATAGATCGAATAGAGTGGGCATGGACTGCCTGAGGTACGGGCCTGCCCAAACTGTCGTACGCTAAAAGGATACACT
The DNA here is from genome assembly GCF_019279795.1 of Protopterus annectens. NCBI lineage: Eukaryota > Metazoa > Chordata > Ceratodontiformes > Protopteridae > Protopterus > Protopterus annectens. Next base: position 1,216,985,575 of record NC_056726.1, read on the forward strand.
GTGAAATCCATCTAGAGAGTGTGACTTTATAGATACAGATTTACCAAAGTTAAATTTGGCAAAGGAGACGAACTGGTCAGATTTCCTATGACCAGATGTCCTGTGGATGTAGAAGCGAAGTTGCCTGTGCACATCCAATGAGTGTAATTTGTATTCCCCTTTGTTATGGTAGTTAGGAAAAAAGACCGGCAAAGTTGATGGACTGGTTAACATTGGACTCAGAGGCAACCTTGGGAAGAAAGGAGGGATTGGTCCTGAGGTAAACTCTATCCTTGTGAAAGGTCAAGTATGGGGGTTTTACACATAGGGCCTGTAGTTCAGAGACCCTTCGAGCCAAGGTGACCGACAAGAAAGGCCGTTTTCCATGATAAGAATTTAAGATCTATGGAAGCTGCAGGCTCAAATGGGGGAGCTGTCAAGGCCTGAAGCACCAACGTTAAATCCCAAGGAGGGACTACATCCTTCACTGGGGGTCTGAGCAGAAAGGTGCCCTTCAAAAAGGTCTTACACAATTTCGTGGTGATCAAAGGGCCCAATTAATTTCCAACGTGATAATGAGAGATATCTGCTAGTTGGACCTTGACTGTGGAGGAACTAACTCCCTGATGAAACAGTCCTGACAGAAAGTCTAATACAGTGGGCAGAGGAGCTGTAAAAGGATCCAAATTTTTGCGTTCCGCCCAAATGGAGAAACGTTTCCATTTGCTGCTATAGATCTTTCTAGTAGAAGGCTTGTGCGCAGCTACTAGAATGGTTTTAACTGGGGAAGAGATACCGGGAGTCCTAGCTATGAGTGGAACTGGAGCAGCCAAGCTGTGAGCTTGAGGTTGTCCAGGTTCGGGACTGGGAGATCTAGGGGGTAGGATATTAGATCCGGAAGGGGATCCAGAATCCAAGGAGGATTCACGAGAGGAGACCAAAGGTAAGGGAACCAGGTTTGACGAGGCCAAAACTGGTCAATGAGGATTATCCTGCTCCCCAACCGACTGGCTTTCTGAAGAAACTTCAGCATTAGAGGAAGAGGAGGGTAAGCATAAAGAAGACCAGGAAGCCAAGCATTCACCAGAGTGTCTCTCGGGGGTTCCCCCGAAAGGGGAAATTAGAGCGAAGTAGTCATAACATTTTGTGTTCGAGGGAGAGGCAAAGAGATCGCAACAGAGTTGACCGCATTTGGCGAAGACCCAATTCGCTATCTCGGGATTCAGAGACCACTTGTATGGTAACAGGATGGTGCGACTAAGTTTGTCCGCTAGGATGTTGAACCGTCCCAGAATGTGCGTTGCTATGAGAAAGCGGTTGGTGGAGATCGCCCATTCCCACACCCTCATGGCCTCTCGACAGAGTGGGTAAGACCTGGTTCCCCCCTGTTTGTTGATGTACCAGACAACCAACATGTTGTCCGTCTGAATCGCAATCGTTCCTACGGGAAGAAGGTCCTGAAGTGCTTGCAACGTTAACAGCACTGCCCTCATCTCTAGGACGTTGATATGCAGTGAGGTCTCCGTGAGGTCCCATGTGCCTTGGACTGTCCTGCCCGAACACTGCCCCCCCCCCCACCCGAGGCGGAAGGCGTCCGTGGTTACCGTGGCTAGTGGAGGGGTCATAGAAAAGGGGCATCCTTGCTGAAGGTCTGGAGATTGGAGCCACCATAGGAGGGCCCTCTTGCAGGCCCTGCTGAGGGGAACAGGATGGCTCAGAGGGTAGTGAAGAAGGGACCACTGGACCTGCAGGGTCCATTGTAAGACCCCCATGTTCAAACGTGCCATTGGCAATAGGTTGATCGCTGCCGCCATCGAGCCAAGAGCCCTCAGGACCAATTCTGCCGGGGGAGCTAGAGATTGTAGAATGGCCTGCACATGTAGCCTCAGGGATAGTAGCCGGTTTGTGGTCAAGAAAGCTAGGAGCTTGTTTGTGTCCAATCTGGCCCCTATGAAGTCTATAGTCTGAGTCTGAGTAAGAGACAACTTCTCTATGTTGATAGTGATCCCCAGCCGGGGAGCTAGATGGAGAAAGTAGTTTCTGGCTGTACAGAGTAGATGTATTGTCGGGGCGGTCAGGAGCCAGTCGTCCAGGGACGGGAAGACCTGAATTCCCTGGAGCCTCAGGTGGGCCGCTATCACTGCTAACACTTTGGTGAACACCCTGGGGGCTGTGGTGAGACCAAACGGGAGAACCCTGAATTGGAAATGACTGGCTCCCAGCCGGAAGCGGAGGAACCTCCTGGATCGCCTGTCCATCAGAATGTGGTAGTACGCATCCTTGAGGTCTATAGAGCACATCCAATCGTTCTCCCGCAAAAGGGGGAGAATGGATTGAACAGTGACCATGCGGAACTTCTCTTTGGTTACTGACAGGTTCAGGGAAGAGAGGTCGAGGGGTCGAGGATCGATCTCAAGTCCCCAGTCTTTTTTGGCACCAAGAAGAACCTGGAGTAAAACCTGGACCCGCACTGGTCAGGGGGGATGTGTTGGATGGCTCTTTTTTCCAGCAAATGCTGGATTTCCATTGGTGCGGCCTCCATCTGCTTGGTTGGGACATTGGGGAGATATCTGGGGCTGCGTGGATAACAAGAAAAGGGAATTTGGTATCCTCTGGATATGATGCGAAGCACCCAGCAGTCTGTCGTGATGGACTCCCAAGCTGCTGGGTGCTTCGAGAAACGCCCCCCCCCCCCCGACTGCCTCCAGAGTGGAGCAGTCGGGCAAACCCCCCTCAGGGGTGTTGCGTGGGTTGGTCCGAGAAGGGTTCTCTGGATCCAAAGTTCCGTGGGCCCCCTCTGCCTCTAGGGCGGCGTCCACCCTGCCCTCCTCTGCCACGGAAGTGCTGGGAGTCCGGAGCAGGACGGGACTGTTGCGACTTCCGGAAACTCATCTTCTTCTGTCCCTTTTGGTTCTTAGAAAAGGACCTCTGGGGAGCAGAAAAGCGGACTCCGACGGCAGACGTCTTCCCGTCCTTTTTGCTCTGGACCAAGGTATCTCCCACGGTTTTGCCAAAGAGGGCAGAACCATCAAAAGGGGCATTAGCAAACGACGCCTTAAAGGGTTCCGCGAAATCCGTGTCGGAGCCAGGCCTGACGTCTCATAACGAGGCCCGCTCCGCCGGCTCTAGCGGCTCCTTCCGTGGCATGAGACAGAAGCCGCATAGAGATGTTAGATATGGATCGTAGAGTGGCCATCCGGGTGGAGTGCAATTGTTTGTCCTCTACAGACAGACTTGGGGGGGCGACGCAGCGTACTCTAATAAGGTCCCACTGCAGTCGGAGCACGTGTGCCATGTAGTTCAGCGACCTCACCGAGAAGGTCGCTGAACTAAACACCCGCTTCCCTAAGCGGTCCATAGACCGAGACTCCTTGCTCGGGGGATGAACAGAGGGACTCTCCTGAGCAAGATCCCTCTTGGTGGCCGCCGCCACCAACATGGCATCTACTGGGGGGACCCTTACTCCAGTGGGACTTGTCAGAGGGTGGGCTAAGGATCTTGTCCGGGCACTTGGGGACTGGCTCCACAGTGTCCGGCTCCTTCCACGCCCTGGTAGTGATCAAATCTACCAGGGGGCGGCCGGAGGGGACACCCAAGAGGTAGACTGGCCTGCTTCAAATGCCTCCAGGAAAACGGATTCGTCCGAGGTAGGCTTTGGGGCAGACCACCCCCCCTTTATTCTGAGCATCTCCATGATGTCACCAAATGACATCTTCGGGGGGGTGATCTTGGGGAGCCTTCCCCCTTCCTCCAAATCAGTGTCCTCAGTCAAGGACTTGGGGGAGTCCAGGTGCCTCCTCTTGCACCTTCGCTTGTGAAGGACCTCCTCGGGGGGGCTGTCCGAGGAGGTCTCACGTCTTGTTCCACTGGAACTACCTGTGACGTCAAAGCAGGCTGCCCCTGGGGCCAGGTGATGGAAGCCGGGCCCAACTGAGGAGTGCAGGATGGAGCCGTGGCAAGGGTCGGGGGCCTGGAATCCCTCGACAGAACCCTATCCACCACGTCGAATGCCGAGGGAGAGCTACTCTCTGGGATCCGAAAGCAGACTCTCCCTCGGATCCGACGGACGGATGGGGGCCGGCACCGAAGCGATCAGATCTGACAGAACAGCATGCTCCGACCCGGACGGAGCCGAAGGCATACAGATACCACTGGATCCGAAGCTCAGTCCTCTGCTCAGAGAGCTCGGATCCGAAGAAAATGGACCCGACAGACTCGAGGGAAGTATCGGCGCCGACACACCCCCGGCTCCAAGGCTGCCTGGCTCCAAAGACTCCAAACCCGGAAAACGGGACGGAGAAGGAGCTATCGGGGCAAAGAAGGGGGTTGAGCTCCCCCCCCGGAGGGGGGGGGGGGGCAGGAGCACTGCCATCTGCAGTTGGGCCTGGAGGAATCTTCTCATCATCCGGTCCAAATCTGCATCTGTGAGACTTCTCGTAGATCTCGACGAGGCTACAGAGGCGGGGCGGGAGTGTCGCCTCGATGACCTCGAAGGAGATCAGGTCTCCTCCTCCTCAGGACCCAGTGAAAAGCACGGGGACCGGATCCAAGAAGGAGGAGAACCAGAAGACCTGGAGGGAGAAGACAGCTTAGCCGGGGGGCCGAAGCGGAGGCCTCGGCCCACCGCTTGTGGTGCTTCTCCCTCTTTCTTTCTTTCCTAGCCTCCCTCTCCTCCGAGCCTAAGGCGGGATGTTGAGTCCCGGCCAGAGGGAGGGAAGCAGGAGTGGAAGCCGCTGCGGGAGCCACGGAAGGACCGGAGGTAGAAGCCGAATCCGGGGGCATAAGACCCGCCAGAATCAGCTTAGACCTCCGGTCCTTAAGTGCCCTGGGGTTGAACGCTGCACAAATGGTACAACCAGAGGACAGGTGTTCAACCCCAAGGCACAATACACAGAGTGTGGCCATGCACTGGGGACAGCTTATGGCCACACTCGGTGCACTTAGACATACTCAAGAAAGTAACTCACACACACAAGGCCCCAAACACACACACACACACAACACTGACGGAACCACGAAGGTAGGGAAAGGATAACTAGAAGTAAAATAAACTAAGAGTTTAGACTAAAAAGGGGGCTAAACACACACTCACACCAAAGATTAAAGAAAAGATTTAAAAAGTTAAATTTTTCCTCACAAAGAGAACGAGAACGCCAGGAGACTCAGGATCAAGCTGCTGAACGAAACCGCGGCAAACTAGATCTGGGGTCAGTCAGGGTCGGTAGGGGGAGGAGCTTGGAGCTCGGATCTAAAGCTGTTGAAAACTGCCGGCTCGGATCCGAGGTCGGATCAGATTCCCAAAGGTTGCTGCACAAATGAAGTTAACTACTTCAGATTTACAGTTCTCCACAACATACTAGCTTAACCCAGACACTTCTTGACCTTCACTGAATCTTGACCATTAGGCATTAATTTAAGAACAGATGTGTTCTGTTCATATACCTAAAATCATCTCCCCCAAAATGAATACTTACAAAAGAAACTTCAACCTTAATGAAATGCTCAAGTCTGCTGAAGTTGAAAAGCAGAATGGTGTCAAAGGGTCACAGCAAGGCTAGCAGTTGAGCAGCATCTTAAAATTTAAGAAAGCAATGATGTGTGCCTGTAGAGATGCAAATGAATATCAAAAAGGGTCTAATGGTAGCATAGATAATATGGCCACCGTTAAAAATCAGTGTAACATGACCCAATGTGTGGCCAATTTTTGCTTGCATTACAGAATGTCAAGTACCCAGCTACTCCATCAAAATTAGCTAAGTGAGCAGCCTTCCTATAAAGATACACAAAAAAAATTACCCAAACCATTTCCCTTTATGATCTCTGTATACAGGTATACAAGTCAAGATAGCTCCACCTAAGCTCTGCGTGGGGGGTGCTGAAGGCATGTACCCTACTACCAAGCACTCCTTAAAAGTATTTCTGAAACGAAGTCCTGAGGAAAATGTTCCAAAGCACTTTTTATACAACAATGAATTCAAAAAAAGGAATACAAATGCTGTAAGATTAATTTTAAAATGTAACCTTGGTACTATTAAAGAGTGTAGGTGAGTTATGGATGTGCAGACTGAAGGAGCCAAAGACCACCCTAAATAGCAGAGTTCTCAACATATCCCTCTGACCAAGTAAACTTCCTCCACTTCTAATCACAGAACATCAGTGACATAAATGGTAGTTGGTTGGCGCCATCTTCGCGCCTTTCTTGCCCTAGACTGCATCCAGTTACCCAAGACTCAGACTGACTTGTCTGGTGCTGGCCAAATCCAATCCAGTGCAAAGCGGCTCAGAGACATTTGGAGGATGATATTCCCAAGGAGTGGAAGAAGATGGAGTGGAGGGAGGGAACTTCTGCAGCAGTGTATCTAGTCCAACTTCTACAGTCAGTTTCTAACAAATTGTACAACATTCTTCACAATTCACTCCAAGAACTAGCCAATGTTGGGCGGTTAGCCTAAAGAAGCAGCTAACACTATCCCTGCAAGATGCCAGATGCAAACCCTGCCCAGGCCCCAAAACTGCGACACTTGGCAAAGGTGTGGACTGACGATGAGGCAGTCGAATCCATAACGGCTTGGGTGGAGATCCCCCTCCACAGAAGGCTGTGGTGGTTGCTGCAACCCTAGTAGAATGAACCACGAGTGAGACAAGGACTTACTTTCTATGGTACAGGTAGCAAAAGGCAATAAAGCAAGTAAAACAGTCGATGGGCCTCTCCTTTTCCCTTTGTAAAGGCAAAGGAGAGAAGAGATACATGATCCAATTTTGATCTAACTGGGTAGAATCTGACGTGCAGGTGCATATCTAGGAAATGCAACACCTTTCCCCTATCACCAGAACAGATGTCCTACTGATCACGGTCTCAGTATTCTTGACATTCGTGTTGTCACTGCTGATGTCTGGCTGGTACCAAAGCTTTAATTTCCTAGGTCGTACATCGAATGTATGACCTTAGCTTGTATGCCCTGGGGTATAAAGGCAGACATGTAAGCATGGATCTTCAGACTATCTTCAAGCTAGCAGCCTGAAGACTATCTTGACAAGAGACTGGTCAGCTAGGACGCCTGCAGCTCGAACTGGTAAGAAAACCCCCCGTACCCATGTACGACAACAAAGGCTAGACCAGAGGGGCAGAGAACTGAAGATGGAAGTCGGCAAGAGAAGGGATGGAGTGTGGGCTGGAATACTGCAACGGTCATCAATAAGACACCTACTGTTATGGCAAGTTTACACAACTGTACTACGCCCCTGACTGAAAGGCCAAGAGGGATAAGTACAGTTTTCCAAGTACAGAGCTTCACAAACACAGAAACTGGTTCAAAGGGAGGCAAAGTAAATATTTCTAGCACAAAAATTAAGATTCCAAGGATGCGTGTGTGTGTGTGTGTAAGATGCAGAGCTCTGCAGAGGAAGAGCTTTACTACCAGCCTAGCCTTAAGTGGAGGGCTGGGGGGGGGGGGGGGTAGACTAACAGCAAACAATTCAGCTTTTATTGAATAGTAGGCCAAGTCTGACCAAAGAAGCTCGTAGAAGTACTGCAATACCCCGGGGACCTGTGATGAGTGGACCCTATCAGCACCACCAGAAGGAAAACCTGTTCAACTCAGCCATGCAAGACTTTCTGGTAGTAGGTCTCCTAGCCAGCTGTAGGACTTTACCACCTCTTAGGATTTTAATCCCTCAAAAACAGCTCTTCTCTTATCCATATGGTTAGAATGAGAGATATTAGATTCAGGTGGAGCAGCGATCCTTTCTGCTTAGCAATCAAACCTGGCTGCAGAGGAATCCTCTTGTAACTTCCTTTTACTAGATGAAATAGCAGTGGGAATCCAAATTGCCTAAGCCAGAATATAGCCAGAAAGAGGAACCTGGGTGTCTCATTTTGTGCTCTGAAAATTTTTGTAAGGAGAGCTAGGGCAGGGAAGGCATAGAGGAACTTCCTTGTCCACTGGAGACAGAAGGCCATATGTCCTGAAGGCTGTGGGACAAGGGTCTCTGGTGCAGAAAGTACAGTTGTGTAACATTTTACCATAAAAGTAGGAATCTTCCCTTCACTGTTGCAGTATTCATTACATCTGGAATTCACTGCCTAGGCCAGCCAGACGTCCAGGCCAGTATACCAAAGCCTTAGGTTGCTTTAAGTACGCTGTACATCAGACATGGTCCTCACATAGCATAGGGCATAAAGGTGACATCCAAACGCTCCTTCCTCAGAAATGAAAGCCCCAGCAGGACACCAGTCCATCCAAAAGAGAAATGGACTGGGGAGAGGAAGGAGGGAGTGAATACTGCAACGTCTACTATTATGGTAACTGTATTACGTCCTTCCATATCAGTGTTGCAGCATTCATTATACTTGGGAGACTGCCAAAGCTCAGGAAGAAACCTGGGAGGATGAAGGACCAAAAAAAGCTCTCTAGGAAACCATGAAGGATGGCCCTAGCAAAACCAGCTCTAGCTCTGGAGATTTACCAAACACTACAACTTAGATGGAAAGTATGCACAGAATTCAAAGGCAAATGCCTCAAGAACAGTGTCAGTATCCAAACCCTTGAAAAAAGCACCAGTAGTCGTCACCGCTCAAAGAATGATCCTTTACAGAATAAGGAAGATTCTTACAATGAAAAGAACAAAAAAAAAGTTTTTGAAATCAAAATAAATTGTCTGCTTGGATACAGCTAATCCCAAGGACCTGGGACGAAATGAAACAAAGCTGATCAGGTTTCCTAATCGTCTTAATCTTATCCAAATAAAATGAGTTGTCTGTGCACATCTAACGTGTGCACCTTCCTCACTAGCCGATTGTGAAGGGGAAAAAAGGAGGCAAATGAATAGACTGATTAAGAGGCAACTCATTAACCACCCTAGACATGAAAGGATTAGTACACAAGGACACCCTGACCTTATGAAACAACAAAAAAGGAGAACAAGCCATAAGGGCTTGAAGCTTAGACACCCATCTTGCAGAAGTAAGGGCCAACAAGAGGAATGTTGCAATGAAACTGAAGCAGCAGGCTCAAAAGGAGCACAAGTCATTTTTTTCCAAAAAAAAGATCCCAGTGATGAGGAACAGGCTTCCTGGGAGGCCTGATATGAAGGATGCCTTTAAGGAACTGTTTAGCTTCAAATCTAGAAGCTAAAAGAGGAGAAAAAGGCAAACAAGATAGCCGATAAATAGAAGTTATGTTCTTACCATAACGTTCCATGTTAGTTGTCTTCTTCTCGCCTTCTTCTTGCTGGATGGGTTCGGAGCCGACCTCGGCTCCGACTCGGCCACTCTAAAAGCTCGAGAGTTGGTTCCACCGGCTCGAGGCTCCCCTTATATCCCACAATGCTAGGCGAGAGTTACCTCAGATCTCGTTTGTAAGCTAACCCAGCTTATATCAAAAACAGTATAACTGTGAAACAGAATCCACCTCTAACAGCAGGAAGAAAAGGGTGACCTATATCCTGAAACAAGAAAATATGCATAATAGCATATGACTAAGAAAGAGGTGGTAGAAAGAGAGGTCACGATCACAACTCCTCTAGGTCTGTCCAGGCCAGGGGGAAGGACGCTGGGCCGCAAGAAGAAGGCGAGAAGAAGACAACTAACATGGAACGTTAGGGTAAGAACATAACTTCTATATGTTAAGTTGTCTATCTCGCCTTCATTCTTGCTGGATGGGACCGCCCCTAGCACCTTGTCCCGGTGGCCTAACGGAACAGACTCCTGAGAACAGTGGAACCAAAATTAGCTCTATGCCTAGAAGCTAAATCCAACTTATAATGGGAAATAAAAGTGTGAGGAGTAGCCCAAGTAGCCGCTGCACAAATGGTGTCAATAGGCAGTCTGTCTTGGAAGGCTAGAGAAGTAGCCAAAGCTCTGGTGGAATGGGCTTTAGGTTTATTAGGCAGTTTTGGTGTCTAATCTCATAAACAAGGGTAATCAGAGATGTTAGCCATCTGGATAAAGATACCTTTGAAACTGGAAGTCCCTTTCTGCTTTCCATAGGAGACAAACAGCTGATCAGATTTTCTGAATAGTTTCGTCCTGTCCAAGTAGTACCTTAATTGACGATGAACATCCAGGTAGTGTAATTTTTGTTCAGACCTATTTGAATACTCCGGAAAAAGACAGGAGGTCAATGCATTGGTTTAGATTTGATGTTGAAACCACCTTAGGCAAAAAGGACGGGTTAGTTCGTAAGGAAACTCTGTCCTTATGGAACACAAGGTAAGGAGAACGACAACTGAGTGCTTGAAGTTCTGAAATTCTTCTAGCTGATGTGATAGCCACCAGAAAGAGAGTTTTCCATGATAATAACTTTAAGGAACATGAAGCTGCAGGTTCGAAAGGGAAAGAATCAAAGAAGCAAGAACTAAATTTAGGTCCCAAGGAGAAGGAGGATTTCTTACAGGAGGTCTGAGAAGAAAAACTCCTTTCAAAAAGGCTTTGCAGAGTTTGTGGGACATTAGGGCAGATTCAGAAATACCCACATGGAAATTAGAGATAGCTGCCAATTGAACCTTAAGAGTAGATGGAGATGAACCTGCATGGAAGAGTTCAGCAAGAAAATCAAGGACTAGTTGGATGGATGCGGTGAAAGGATCTATGTCCTTTCCTTGTGCCCAATATGAGAAGCGTTTCCACTTACTCAAATAAATCTTCGAGTGGAAGATTTATGGGAAGCTATCAAAATATCTCTAACAGAGTGAGATAATTGAGGAAGCCTGGCTACGGTTGGAAGTGGAGGAACCAAGCAGTGAGGTTCAGAGAGGGGAGGGAGCGATGAAACTGACCCGACTGATGGATCAAAAGATCTGGAACTAGGTCCAGATTCCACGGTCGCTCCAAAAGAAATCGATGTAGAAAGGGGAACCACACTTGTCGAGGCCAGTAAGGAGCAATGAGGATCAATGAGGCCTTCTGAGCGATAGCTTTCTGTATTACTTGAGAGATCAGTGGGAAAGGAGGAAATGCATACAGAAGTCCCCGGGGCCAAACTTGGACTAGCGTCCCTGCTGGGTTGGCCTGGTAAAGGGAATAGAGTGAAGTATTCTCTGCACTTGCTGTTTTGGGGTGTAGCAAAAAGATCGCAGCAAGGCTGACCCCACTTGAGAAATATCTCTCTCACTACAGAGTCTTTCAGAGACCACTCGTGAGGCATGAGAATAGCTCTGCTCAACTTGTCCGCAATGTGATTGGACTTCCCGGGGATGTGCGTTGCTATCAGAAAACGCTGAGAAGAAATCGCCCATTGCCACAGTCTGAGTGCTTCTCGACACAGGGGTATGATCTGGTTCCGCCTTGTTTGTTGATGTTCCACACTACAGACATATTGTCTGTCTGGATTGCAATCGCTCCCAAGGGAAGAGAGTCTTGAAGGGCTTGCAACGCTAAAAGCACTGCTCTCATCTCCAGAACATTTATGTGCAAGTGGCATTCGTTTGGTTGCCATGTGCCCTGGACTGTCCTGCCCTGATAATGGCCCCCCCACCCGATCAGGGAGGCATCCGTTGTCAGAGTAGCAACCGGAGGAGGTGGAACAAACGGTCTCCCCAACAGGAGCTGGGGGGAAGACATCCACCACATGAGATGCTTTTTTGCACGCTTGCGTGATCATAATGGTGTGAGACATTGGAAGTTCCTGGTATGACCATTGAGAAAAGAGCATCCACTGAAGGATCCGCATGTGGTATCTGGCCAATGGGAGGAGAGGTATGGCCGCTGCCATGATTCCCAACACCTTTAGAACTAACCTGGCTTTGGCTCTGTTGTTGTTGAGAAGAAGTGACACCAATTTTTGAATGTTTGATATCCTTTGGTTCGTTAGAGTTGCAGACATGTTTACAGTATCTAAATTTGCACCTATGTAGGTAATAGTACGACAAGGCGACAAAACAGACTTTTCGCAATTTATTGATATACCCAGTTTTTGACAGACGCGAAAAGTGTAATCTCTGGCCATCAGAAGGAGATGCTTGGTGGGAGCTGTGAGGAGCCAGTCGTCCAAATATGGAAACACCTGGAATCCTTGTCGTCTCAGGTGAGAAGCTACCACTGCCATGCATTTGGTAAACACCCGGGGGGCAGTGGTGAGACCAAAGGGCAGGGCCCTGAATTGAAAATGACTGGTTCCCAGCCTGAAGCGGAGGAATCTTCTGGAGCGCCTGTTCATTTTTATGTGATAGTACGCGTCCTGAAGGTCTATAGAGCACATCCAGTTTCCTTTTCCCAATAGGGGAAGAATGGATTGCAGCGTGACCATCCGAAATCTTGTTTTCTTGACCGATCTGTTCAAGATACTGAGATCCAAAATTGGTCTCCAGTCCCCTGTTTTCTTTGGAACTAAAAAGAACCTTGAGTAGATTCCGGATCCTTGTTGGTCTGCTGGCACTGGCTGAATAGCTCTTTTGCAAGCAGTTTTGAAATTTCCAAAGCTGCTATATCCCTTTGAGCGGGTGGAACATCTGGAAGGGATTTTTGACTGATTTGGAAAACGAAGAAAGGGGATGGAATAACCTTCGAAATGATGGACTGTACCCATTTGTCTTGTGTCAAGGATAGCCAGGCTCCTGGGTACAGTGACAATCTTCCCCCACTGCCTCCGAAGATGGGCAGTCGGGCAACACCTCAGGGATGCTGAAAGGGCTTGTCAGGAAAGGCTTCCGATTGCCCTGGTTCTGCGGACCCCCTGCCCCTAGGGCGGCGTCTACCATTGTTATTCCCACCTCTGCCTTTGGTAGGAAAACGACTCTGTCGTCAGGCTAAGTCCCTTGAGATTGTTTACGGAACCACATCTTTCCACCCTTCTGGCTTTTGGGGTATGGCCTAGGAGAAGTCGTAAAACGGACTCCGACGGCAGAAAGGGTCTTGCCATCAGTCTCGCACCTAGTCAGGGTTTCTTTCACTTGAGGACCAAAAAGAGATGATCCATCAAAAGGGAGTTCGTGAAAGACGCCTTGAAAGGTTCCGCAAAGTTGCATAGCCGCACCCAGGCGTGCCTACGTAAGGCTACCCCTGTTCCTGCGGCTCTGCTCGCTCCATCGGCCGCATAAGAGAGGAGGCGCATGGAGGAGTTGGAAATGGAATTAAGGATAGCCAGCTGCGTGTTCATTTTTCTTGGAACCCCGCAGCTGTAGGGTTCTTCAACATCTCACTCGCTTCCTTGACCAAGTCCCTTTGAAGACGAGTGAAATGGCACAGGTAATTCAGCTAACGCATGGTAAAAGTCGCTGAGGAGAACATCCGCTTCCGCACCTATCCATGGACCTAGATTCCTTGTTAGGTGGATGGACAGGCACTGAAGGATCAGCCAGTTCCTTCTTTGTGGCAGCTACCACCAGAGCATTCACAGAAACTCCTTTTGATAAAAATTGCTTGTCTGATGGAGCTGTGATGAATTTGGAGGGTCTCCTGGGAGTGGGGTCCACTGAATCAGGAGCCGTCCATGCCTTGTTAGCAACCACCTGCATGAGGGGGTCAAGGGGGACACCCAGGAGGTGGAAGGACGAGAGCCAAACGCCTCAAGATACACAGATTCGTCCTCTGAAGGGTTGAGGGCTGGCCAATTTCCCCTCTGTTTAAGGATCTCCTGAATGTCTGCAAATGAGACATCTTCAGAAGGGGAACGGGGGGAACCCTCAGAATCATCCAGATCTGTCTCCGACGTGATAGACTCAGGTGAGTCAATGTGCTTCCTCTTGCACTTCCTCTTCCGAGGGGGCTCTTCTGCCAAATCAGGAGAGGCCTCGCAAGAGGATGAAATCCCAAAGGGGACTCCTGAGGAGCTGGCTCTCTGCGGTCCGGGATGAGGGAGTGAGTCGACTTACCCTGAGGCAGCATAGAGGGAGGGGCTGACGGAGCCGACTGTGGAGTAGAGCCAGGCTCTAACACACTCCGCATGACCTCGAAGCCCCTGTCAGGCAGAGCCAGAGGTCCCCGCCCGAGGAGCTAAGGACCCTCGGCACCGACAGTGATGGCTCCGAGGCCGATGTCGGAGCCGAACTCACCAGCGCCGGGCACCGAGAGGAGAGGGGTCGGACAAGGGTCCGATGCCACTCACCCCTCGAGCCGACGAGGGAAGTCAGGCGCCGAGATTCCTCCACGGAAGAAAACGGAGCCGACGACGGAGCCGAAGACAATTGTCTCGGCCCGGTGACCACAGTCTCGGTTCCGACGACCCGGCTCCGAACTCAAAAGAGTCGAAGGAGGAAAGAGTTGATGGACCGGGCAGGCACCGACTGATGAGTCGGGCTCTGAAGCATCTGGGCAGGTGCCTCGGACTTAAGTAGTCGACTCACCACCCTCTGAAGGTCATGATCGGAAAGCCTCGATGACCTAGAGGAATGAGACCTTTGGCTCCGTTCAGACAGCAGGGGAGATCCTGGAGCCGAATGAACGGAGCCAAGAGAAGGTGACCTAGACCTCTTTCTGGTTGTCGGCTCAAGATCTTGTCGGAGCCGACACAGGTACCTAGATAACCTCGGCACCGAGCCGAGGAAGCCACAGAAACTGTGGACTGAGTCTTATCGGCTCCAGCCGGAGCCGATAAAGGCAAAGGTTGAACAACCTGAGGTCTCGGCTCAGAAGCCGGAGCCGAAGACCTCGATGCCTTAGAGGGCTTCCCTGTTGAAACTGACAGGGAATCCTCTGGTTTTAACAAGCCTCTCAAAATTAACTTGTTCTTTCTCTCCTGCAGGACCCTGGGGCTGAAGCCATGGCACACAGCACAGGAGTCCTGCAGGTGCAAAGGCCCTAGACAGTAGACACAAGAAGTGTGAGCGTCTGTCAGAGACATTTTCTGACAGCACGCATCACACTTCTTGAATCCAGAGACCTTTGCTTCCTTTGACATTATCCTAACTGACAGGTGTACACAAACACACACCAAACACACAGTTATACCCTGTCAGAAAAATTAATACTAACAATTTTAGTAAAAATACTAGAAATTAAGCACAAAAAGTTAAAGAAACTACACAAACACACCCTAAGGAAGGGAAGGCCAAAGGCCCAAGGGAAGAACCAGCGGTTCTTTAAAGAGAAAACGGAGAAAAATAGGGTCGGGGATAAAAAACTATATCCTACACTAAATTGTGAAGAATTAAGGTTAAAAGGGGAAAAAAGAATAACTTTTTAGTATAAAAAGCTAACACTCACCAGGAACCGGTAGAAGCAACCAACCTCGAAGCTGTAGCGGCAAACGAGATCTGAGGTAACTCTCGCCTAGCATTGTGGGATATAAGGGGAGCCTCGAGCCGGTGGAACCAACCCTCGAGCTTTTAGAGTGGCCGAGTCGGAGCCGAGGTCGGCTCCGAACCCATCCAGCAAGAATGAAGGCGAGATAGACAACTTAACATGTGGGCCTTAACAAAAGAATAAACCAACCCAGCATTGAGCAATCCACACAAATAAGAACCAAAGGAACATCCACAGAAAGTGGATCCAGGTTACGAGAGAGACACTAAACAAAGCCACTTCCATTTGGACAAGTAAGATTTCTTAGTATTGAGTTTACTGGCCTCCTGCAAGACCCTAAGCAGTGATGGAGAACCCTGAATGTTTCTGCAAAGTTATATCAAGGTATGACCGCGGATGGAGATACAGGTGTCTGCTGCCCTAGCTGTTACATCAGCTGCATTCCAGAGAACATGCATGGCCACACTGGAAGTAGATTGGAGAATGGACAGAAGTCCACTGTCTCCCAGACATCCACTGGCAGAACACCTTAGAGACTTGGATATTTTCTCAAGTCCCTCTGAAATCCGGCAACACGAGCCAAATTTAGCGCCCAAAGAACAAAGGTTGCTGAATCGCACGCCCGTTTCCCAAACTGGCCCATCACCTAAACTCCCCAGAAGACGGATGGACTGGAACTCTTTGGACAGTTCCTTCTTAGGGGCTGCTGCTACAAAGTACAGTGTACACTTACCAAAAATGTAGATGTTAAGAGTGTATTCACTATTGCAGTCCTAACTAATGGGTTATCCGGCTCCTGGTAGCCCTCGATCAGCCTGAATACCAAAGTTAAGTAAAAATTACGTCAGCTGCCGTCAGTTGTAAAGGACGTCAGGGCGTCTGATAAAAAAGGAGGCAGCCAATGTTCACTTCCTCAGTCTTTCTTGCCAAAACAGTCAGAAGCCCCCAGAAATAAGGCTAAACCAAATGCAAACTTGGCAAACACCCAATTCGGCCTGTACCTCTGGAAAAGAGAATAGGAGAGGACCAAAAAGGGGGAAAAAGAGGGAGGGAAACCAGGACTGCAACAGTGAATACACTCGAACATCTACATTTATGGTAAGTGTACACAACTGTACTATGTTCGTGTTTCACTGTTGCAGTCCTCATAGGTTGATTATCAAAGCCCAGAGAAAAGGGAGGAGAAACCAACAGAATCAAGGGTTGGAGACAATGCCCTGCAACACAGCAGTGGCAAAACCTGCCCTGGCTTTGGAAAACAGAGGCAAATTATAATGCTTTGTTAAAGTGTGAACAGAAGACCAAGTGGCAGCCTCCAAAATATTTTTAGTAGGGACACCCCTTAAAAAGGCTGCAGAAGTGGAAGCTGCTCTAGTTGAGTGGGCCCTAACCTCTTGAGGAACCTTGCCATGAAAGGAACAAAAGGAGATGCAATGTGCAATCCACTTGGAAATGGTTTGCTTAGAAATAGCCTTGCCCCGAGCTCCAGGGGCAAAACTGACCAACAACTGTGCTGATTTCTGAAGGTCTTTAATCCTGTCCAGGTAAAACCTGAGCTGTCTGTGCACATCAAGAGAATGTAGAATCCTTTTACCTTTATTTTGAGGATTAGGAAAGAAGGTAGGAAGATCTATGGACTGATTAAGAGTCAAGCTAGAAACCACCTTTGGCATAAAGGAGGGATTGGTTCTCAAAGAGACCCTGTCTGTATGGAAAATAATAAAAGGCTCCACAGCCAAAGCCTGCAGATCCAAAACCCTCCTTGCTGAAGTTATAGCCAAAGAAGAAGGCAGTCATCCAAAAGAGAAACTTTAAATCTGCAGTGACAGCTGGCTCAAAAGGAGGAAGAGCGAGTTTCTCTAGAACAACATTAAGAACCCAGGCTGGAGTAGGTGCCCTTCTGGGAGGTTTTAAGTGGCAAGCACCTCTGAGAAACATTTTCATCAGGGGATGAGAGAAAATGGGTTGCTCAAAAGAACAATGAGCAGAAATTGCTGAAGCATGGAGCTTGACAGAGGAAAAAAAGACCACCCTGAAGCAATTCAGCCAGGTATTCCAGGATCAGAGAAAGGGTAGGCTGAGAAGATTTGCCTCCAGCCAATGAGAGAACCTTACCCACTTGCCAGCGTAGGACTTCCTAGTGCTAGGCCTCCAGGCCTCCCCTCAGCAAATCAACCACCTGCTAGGAAAGGGAAGAAGAAAAGGACAGAGTTATACAATGAGCCATGCTGCCAAATGGAGAGACTGAAGATGAGGATATAGAATGTTTCCCCCTTCCTGAACCAAAAGATCTGGCTTCAGAGGAAGATGGCAAGGAGGAAATTGGGAGAGACTGTGAAGCAGTGGATACCAACGCAGTCTGGGCCAGTCTAGAGCTAGGAGAATAGTCCTTGGTCATTCGTCCCTGATCTTCAACACTTTGGGTAGAAGGAGAGAAGGCGTAAACTGATAGCAACCTCCAAGGGAAGGACAGAGCACCCACTCTCCAGGCTCTGCTGTGATGCTGTCTGGTGCAAAAGAGGTAGAAGATGGTTGTCTGGGGAGGAGAAAAGATCCACCTGAGGTGTGCCCCAACGTTGAATGATGCTGTAAGAGACTGCTCTGTTCAGATGCCACTCGTGAGGATCCAGGGTTCGCCTGCTCAACTGGTTTGCCAAAACATTGAGCCTTCCTGGAAGAAACTGAGCTAGGAGATGCAGGTCCACGGATGCTGCCATGGACCAAAGATTCATGCTATGTCTGCACAGGGGGTAAGAGTGAGTCCCTCCCTGCTTGATGTACCACATGACTGTGGTGTTGTCTGTTCTGACAAGCAAGCTCCCTGGAGAAAGAAGATGCTTGAAATCTAATAAGGCCTGTTGAGCTGCAATCATTTCCTTTAGATTTATGTGCAGGTGCATCTGCTGGGTGTTCCACCATCCCTGTATGCATCTGCCATTCAGGTGTGCTCCCCCAGGCATAGTCCGATGCGTCTGTAGTCAGAACTTAAGTGGCATGAGGTGTCCAAAAGGGCATGCCTTTGTTTTGTAAACAGGCTGTTGCCCATCATACAAACTCCATCTGCAGAGATGGAAGCAGTGGGATCATCATATCCAGGTCCTGTGTGTGTTGACAGCAAATGTTCTTTAGGTACCATTGCAATTTCCTCATATGCAGTCTTGCATATGGAATCATGAGAATGCAAGATACCATGAATCCCAGAGCTTGCAGGCATTTCCTTGCAGGGAGCTGGGACAGGCTTGCCAAGTCCTTTAAGTAAACTGAAAGAGCTGTCTGCTTCTCCTGGGTGAGATGTATCATCTGGGCGGCTGTGTTAAATCGCTCCCAGGAATGTTATCTCCTTGGAAGGTACCATTTTTGATTTTTCCTCGTCGAGAGCGTAGCCCAGGGAAGAGAGAAGAGTCTTTACGAATTCCAAATCCTTTTGCAGCTGTTCCTGAGAACTTGCTTGAATCAGACAGTCATCCAAGTACGGGTAAATCTGAATTTTCTTCCGCCTGCAAAAAGCAATGACTGGGGACAGGCACTTTGTGAAGACTCTGGGAGCAGTAGATGAGCCAAAGGCCAGCGCAGAGGATTGGTAATGTTGCTTGCCCACTCTGAAACGAAGATACTGCCTGCAACTTTCCCTGATAGGGATGTGCAGATAAGCCTCTGAGATCCAAGGTTACCAGCCAGGAATCCTTTTCTAACATTGGTAGCAACTGATGCAGAGTGAGCATTTTGAACTCTGGAATTATTACAAAAGAGTTCACAATGGAAAGATCTAGGATAGGACACCAGGTGCCTTCTTGGATAGGACACCAGGTGCCTTCTTTTTTTGGAACTAGGAAAAGCCTGGAATAAAAGCCCTGGCCTACCTGCTGAGCAGGAATGCTCCCAGATGAAACAAAGAATGTTTTTCTACCTCTGCCTTTGGTCTGGAGGAACGCCTGGGAATCCCTTGGGAGCTGGAAAGGTGGGGAAAGAAAACTTGTGCCCCAGGGACATAGTTTTGAGCACCCATTTATCGTCTGTGATAGTGGGGCCAACCTTCCTCCCTAAAGGACTCTCCACGCAAGCAAGAACATGCAGAAGTTATAAAAAGTCATTGAGTGTTTTGATTGAGATGCAGGCTTGCAGCTTTCCTGCCTTAGAAGTGGAAGCCTGCCACCGCTTAGACTTTTGAAGGGTAGCTGCTTGCCCCCTAGAATATTTGTAACCTCTAGTCCTGGAACGGTTCCATCTGTTATCAGGAAAAGTCCAACTCTTGGAAGGGTAATTCCTGCTAAAGCAAGGAGGTTGAACTTGCAGAAAATCCTCAACAGTTTGCATTGACTTGGCCTTATCCTCCATCTTAAGTGCCTCCTCAGCTTCGTTACCAAAAAGATTCTTTATGCAAAGGTACATTCAAAAGCTTAGCCTTGACAGGTTCTAGAAGAGGCTGTTCTCGGAGCAAAGTGTGCCTTCTAATAACAGATCCAGTAGCTGTAGCCCTACTGGAGGCCTCAAGGATGTCAAAACCACAATGCAAAGAATGCTTATTGACCAGAGTGGCTGAACTGGGAGGGTGGCTTAATGGCTAAGGTGTTTGCCTTACAAACACAAGGTGCAGGGTTTGAGTCTCACAAGGGATAATTGGCTAGGCTTAGAATGGCTCGCAAGGGCAGTTAGCTTAGTACTAAACTATGACACTATGAATTAGATAAATCCTGCATGTCTTTACTCTCTGCCAAAAGAGGTATACTTGCTATCTTAAAACTTAATAGCCTCCAAGGTGTGCTGTTGGTACTTCAGCATATGAAAAAAGCAATTGGTAGCCTTAACAGCTAGGGTGGCAGAGGTATAAACTTTCTTGCCCCACCTATCTAAATTCTTTCCATCTTTATGCAAAGGTACATCCAAAATCTTAGCCTTGACAGGTTCTGGAAGAGGCTGTTCTGAGCCAAGCATGCCTTCTAATAACAGATCCAGTAGCTGTAGCTCTACTGGAGGCCTCAAGGATGTCAAAACCACAATGCAAAGAATGCTTATTGACCAGAGTGGCTGAATTGGGAGGGTGTCGTAATGGCTAGGTGTTTGCCTTACAAACACAAGGTGCAGGGTTTGAGTCTCACAAGGGATAATTGGCAAGGCTTAAAATGGCTCACAAGGGCAGTTAGCTTAGTACTAAACTATGAAACTATTAATTCAAGAAATCCTGCATGTCTTTACTCTCTGTCAAAAAAAGTACACTTGCTATCTTGGACTTAAATAGCCTCCATGGTGTGCTGCTGGTACTTCAGCATATGAAGGCAATTGGTAGCCTTAACAGCTAGGGTAGCGGCAATCGGTAGCCTTAACAGCTAGGGTGGCAGAGGTATAATTTTCTTGCCCCACCTATCTAAATTCCTAGATTCTCTGTCCGAAGGAACAGGATTCCTGCCAACAGTGGGCTTAACTCTTTTAGGGCCCTAAGAAATGACCTCTGGATCCACCAACAGGTTCCTGAAAAGAAATAGATGAGAATCAGGGACTCTGTAGTACCGGTCAAGTTTCCTGGGAGCAGGGGGAACTGAATTTGGAGACAAGGAATTTTCCAGAAAAACAACAACTTCCAACACAGGGCGAATAGCAAGAGGCTTATGCCGAGGTAGATCCAGAAACTCCATAATCAGTTTCTTAGATTGGGGATAATCCTGGCTTTCCCATTTAAAATGTTCCCTAAGGGTATTCAAAGTGTCACCAAAAGAGAAATCCTCTGGAGGAGAGGCCGAAGTGATGGACTCCTCTGCATCTGAATCCTCAAAGGGGGGGGGGGGGGGGGGGAGTGTCTGAGAAAAGTCCACTTCATCAGCAGAAATGCTGGAAGAATCCGATCCTGAACAGGCCAAAACTTCAGGAGAAACATCCCTACTCATTTTAGGAGGATGAAGCTGAGAATTCCTAATTAGAGTTAACAAATCATTAGCCATTTTAACCATTTGGGATTAAGGGTAACTAGAAAGAACTGGAGCATGCCTTTTCACGGGCTTACGAATGGAAGGTTTAAATGCAAGCCTGAAAGAATCGGGAGGCCTGGCAACCGCTGAAGGAACAGCAGGAGTGGAAAAAAGTTTGCTGTCGGAAGTGCAAAACAGAGGCCTCTGACCCCGAAGTCGGCTTAGCGGTACTGGCTCCAGCAGAAGAGGCGACCAGCAACAGGTTGGACGACAAACTGGAGGCAAAAGGCCTAAGAGACTCTGACTCCATCAAGGCCTCCGGCTGTACATCTGCGGACTGCAGGGACTGTGAAAACGTCTCAATGGCTCCCGCATGACTATCAACTTAACCTCATCCGAGGACTTAGTTTTCGGAGGCCTGTCACGGTCCTTGTCCTTTGGCTTTTTCAGAATATCCGAAGCCTGAAGACAGGCGGACACCATAGCAACAAACTTAGGCCAAACTCCAAAATGATTAGGCAAAGTTCAGCCAGATGATGGATAGTACGCAGATTAAAGGAGGCACAAAGATTACAATTGGGAACATCATGATAAAGGCCTAAACAGATAATGCAATAGGAATGAAAATCTCTATGGGGAATCTGCTTTCCACAGGTAAGGCAATTTAACTTTTTCCTGACATTCGTTAAGGCAAGAAGAGAGGAACCCCAATGGGGTACTTAGCTGTAGTAGACTTAACTGTTGTAGTCGGAAACCAACCAAGGTAATCTGCCAACCGGCACTCGTGCATAAAAAGCTTCTGCTTCGGGCTCCATGGCAAGGAAGACTGAGGAAGTGACGGCTGCCTCCTTTTGTATCTGGCACCCTGACATCCTTTACAACAGACGGCAGCTGTCATTTTTACTTACCTTTGTTATTCTGGCCGCTCAAGGGCTACCGGGAGCCTAGGCTCCACCAAGTCAGGGTCTTTCCATGCCCGCTGAGCCATCAAAATCAAGGAGTTGGTCATCAGGCTATACCACCCAGGAAGAAATTGAGCCACACCCAAAGACGTCAAGAAACGCTGACCCATCAAGAAAAGAACTAAACACAGCTCATCCCCCTATCTGCTTCAATAATTCCAGAATCTTTAAAGATCTTGGGGAGTCTACACCTATATACAAATATGTCTCTCCGGACACTGGTGAAGAGTTAAGTGCTTCCAATTGCTCTTCTGTTTTCTATGAACTGTCTGAGGGGGAAGATCAAATAGTTCAGAATAAGACTGGGAGCTAATATAACAGGCTGCTTGGGAAACCTGTGGAACAGACTTCCTGTCTGACTGAAGGATGAGGAAACAGAACTGGATTCCAGTCAGGGCCCAAACGGTGCAGATTTTGGGGACAGCACCTTTTCCCTTGGCACTGAAATGTCGCACTGAACACCTCAAAGGCTGAGAAAGCCATCGCCTCCATGCGCTCCCTCCTGCCCTTGGACAGGAAGGAAAACTCAGAACGGATGGGTCTTGACCCATAGACTGATGTCAGTGTTGAACTATATAGCATTGGGGGAAGAGATGGCAACAAAAGTTTCTGGGTCAAACCCTTGCCACAAACTTAACAAAAACACTCTGTATTCGAACAGGTCAGGCCCAAAAGAGGTAGGCTGTCATGTTCTTTGCATCCCAAAGTGGGAGAACAATTTGGAAGGTGGAATTGCCACTGGGGCATATGGGAAGCACAGGAACCTTGTTTCTGATATTTGTGTTATGGATTTTATTGTGCAATTCCAACATGTTACAATTGTTGAGTTCATGTGAAGAAGACACGACACCATAGAAATGAAAGCGCTTAGCTGATGCAATAATCTTTTTTCTGGAGCATCTTGGTTTGCCCTCTGGTGGTTTGAGTTGTATATGAGGTAGGGAGCCAGTCTGAGTTGAAGTCATGTAAACTATCAGCTTTAGCAAAGGTGCTACGGGGCAGATAGTCACCAAAGCTAATGGTGTCAACAGGAAAACCAGTTCAGGAAGTAGCAAAGGAGGGTTAGACGGACCAGTACTCAGCACATTCCCAGGGGACAGTACTGATGGAACCTCAGGCTGTTCCTGTGTAGAGTAATTTTTGCATTACTCCAACATCCTGTTTGGTCAGACTGACTAACAGGGCAGCAAAGCCACTGACAGTTGTTAGCAATACGTTTTCACTTGTAGCATCAGTGAATGCAGTCAGGAACTGCCTGGACCCAGTGAAAACTGAGGCTGAAAAGTACAGTTTTGTACCTACCATAAATGTAGATGTCCGAATTGGATAGCATCTGCAGTCATAACAACTGGGTTGTCCTGTCGTCAGGCAGCCCTTCAGTCGGCCGGATTCCAAAGTCCGGGTCCGGCTTCGGCTGATGTCGCACTTCACCCGACGTCATCTCTGTTGGTCTTCGGGTATAAAAGCATCAGCCGACGCCATTTTCTTCAGTGTTTCTTGCCCCAGATGCCAGAAGCACTATAGAAGGCTAAAAATTTTGGATAGATGCCAATGTTTCCAAAAGATAGAGGTAAACACAAAAATAAGCATGTATGTACATAAATACAAACAAATACACCATGAAAGAAATCCCCCCACTAGCTAGCTATTAGAAGGGTAAACACCCTAGGAGTACCACAGAGGGGAAGGAGGGAGGGTAATCCTGACTGCAGATGCTATCCAATTCGGACATCTACATTTATGGTAGGTACAAAACTGTACTATGTCCTTCATGGATGCATCTGCAGTCATAACAACTGGGTAGAATACCATAGCCAACTAGGGAGGAGGATAAAAGTAGATTATGGTGTATTTAGGATCCCTTGCATAACAGCAGTGGCAAACCCTGCTCGGGATCTGGAATATAGAGGTAAGTTATAATGCTTGGCAAATGTATGCACGGAGGTCCAAGTAGCCGCCTCAATAATGTCTTTGGTAGCCACTCCTCGTAAGAATGCTGTGGTAGTGGCTGTTGCCCTTGTAGAATGAGGTCTTATGTTCTGTGGAATTTGTTTTCCATGGAAGGAGTAACAGAATCGTATGCAATTTCCTATCCATTTGGAGATTGTCTGTTTGGAAATAGCTTTTCCTTCCCTTCCTGTTGCATAGGCTACGAAAAGTTGGTCAGTCTTTCTGCTATTTTTGTTCTGTCCAAGTAGTAGCGTAGCTGTCTATGTACATCCAAGGTATGCAGTATTCTTTCCCCTCTGTTTTGTGGGTTGGGAAAGAAGGTAGGTAGGTGGATTGCCTGGTTTAAAGACACTCTGGATACCACCTTAGGCATAAATGTAGGATTAGTCCTCATGGACACTATCTTGGTGGAAGATTAGAAAGGGTTGCACTGCCATTAAGGCCTGTAGTTCTGAAACCCTCCTTGCTGAAGTAATTGCCAGTAGGAAAGCAGTTTTCCATGACAGGTGTTGTAGGTCTGCTGTTGCTGCTGGTTCAAAAGGTGATAGTGTCAATTTTTCTAGCACAAAGTTCAAGTCCCAAGCTGGCAATGGTGGTTTCCTTGGAGGTTTTACATTCTTGATTCCTCTGAGGAACTGCCTGAGCAAAGGGTGTGAAAAAACAGGTGGATCAAAGCTGTATTCTGCTGAAATAGCTGATGCATGAATCTTGATGGAGGAGTAGGACAGGCCTGAATGAAGTAGCTCGGCCAGATACTCCAGAATGTTAGGCATATCTATGTTTGATACATCTTTTCCTCTTTCAGAACTCCAGATGACAAACCTTTCC
Source organism: Protopterus annectens (assembly GCF_019279795.1). Lineage (NCBI taxonomy): Eukaryota > Metazoa > Chordata > Ceratodontiformes > Protopteridae > Protopterus > Protopterus annectens. Next base: position 1,217,010,372 of record NC_056726.1, read on the forward strand.
ATTTCCCAGCATAATTCCTTCTAGTTGAAGGCCTGCGTGCTTCAAGAATAATGTCTTTAACTCTTTGTGAAAGTTCTGTATTAGCAGCTGCTATGTGATGTTCCATGCAGTCAGTTGCAGCGTTTTTAGGTTTGGATGCATGGTGCTGAAGTTGTTCTGGGTTAGCATCAAAGGCATCAGGGGTATTGGCCACATATTGTTCCGAGACATGCTCCTCAGCAGTGGGTACCAATGCTGTCTTGGCCAGTTTGGAGCTATCAGGATTATCCTTGGACGTTCCTCCTTGATTTTTAGTAGTACTTTGTGTATCAAGGGAAGAGGTGGGAATGCATATGCTGTTAGGCCTTTCCAGCTGAAGGAGAGCGAGTCCACTTTCCATGCTAGTGGGTGGAATGTCCTTGTGCAGAATTTTTTTTTTTGAGCTGGTGATTGAGAGGTGATGCGAATAGATCTATCTGAGGCATTCCCCATTTCTTCGAGATGGTCTTGAAGATATCCGGGTGCAGCTGCCATTCGTGGACATCCGATGTGGTCCTGCTTAACATATCTGCTAGAGAGTTTTCTTTTCCTGGCACAAATATTGCCTGTAACTGGATGTTGTAGCTGAGTGCCAGGGTCCACAGCTCCAAAGTCATTCTGCATAGGGAGTAAGAATGAGTGCCTCCCTGTTTGTTGATGTACCACATGACTGTGGTGTTGTCTGTCCTTATCATCAAGTGGTCCTCCTTGAGAAATGGTCTGAACTTTTGGATTGCCAGTTTTACTGCCAGCATTTCTTTTAGGTTGATGTGCAGGTGAAGTTGGTCCTGTGTCCACAATCCTTGTACGCATTTGTCCAGCATATCGCCCCATCCTAGGTCTGAAGCATCTGTTGTGATGGTCTGGCTTGCTTGACCCTTGCGAAAGGGCAGGCCTGGGTTTGACTGGCATGCCTGAGCCCACCATAGGAACTCCTGTTTTAAGCATGGTATTAGTGGGATTTCCGTTTCTAGGCTGTGTCTGTGTTGGGACCATAAATTCTTTAGGTACCACTGTAGTTTTCTCATATGTAGTCTGGCAAATGGAACCAAGATTATGCATGATGCCATGAAACCCAAGGCCTGCAGTACCTTCCTTGCTGTTAACTTGTTCAGTTTTGTTAATGCCAAGAAGTAAAGAGGGAGCTCTTTTTGTTTTTCTGTAGTTAGGAATGCCATTTGTCTTACTGTGTCCAATTCCGCTCCCAGGAAAGTCCTTGTCTGGGATGGTATCAGTCTTGACTTTTGTAAATTGACTGTGTATCCCAGTGCTTGAAGCAAGTAAATGACCCTTTGTAAATCTGTTGTCAGCTTGCTTTTGTTGTCTCCTTGTATCAGGCAGTCGTCCAGGTATGGATAAATTTGAATTCCTGTAGTCTGCAATGGGCGATTACTGATGCCAGGCATTTTGTGAATACTCTGGGCGCAGTAGATAAGCCAAAGGGCAATGCTGAGAATTGATAGTGCTCTGATCCTGCAAGAAATCTGAGGTATCTTCTGCAGATTGGTCGAATGGGGACGTGCAGGTATGCCTCCTTGAGATCTAGAGTTACCAGCCAACACTCCTTGCCCAGCATGGGAAGAAGTTGCTGTAGGGTCAGCATTTTGAATTTTGGGACAATGATGTAAGTATTCAGGGTGGACAGGTCTAGAATTGGTCTCCAACTTTTTCCTTTCTTGGAACTAGGAATAGTCTGGAGTAGAACCCCTTCCTTGCTCTGCTGTTGGCACTTTCTCCACAGCTCTCATGTTTGCTAACTCCATTATCTGTTGTAGAGCCTCTGTCTTTTGATTTGGAGGTAGATTTGGCATTCCTCTTTTGTCTGGTAAAGTGTGGAAGTGGAACCGGTAACCTTGATCTATGGTTCGTAAAATCCACTTGTCCTTTGTTATGTGGTGCCAGTTTTTTTGAAAATAAGGTTAGCTTTCCGCCTAGAGGAGCTGCTATCTGTTCCCTGGTAGGCGGGTTTAGGATTAAGTCACTGTGGCTGTGTTGATGTAGTGGCAGGTGTTGAGTCTGTGCCTCTGTTGTTACCTTGCCACTGTCGTCCTCTGTAGGCACCTCCTCTGGATTGGTTTCTGCCTCTGGAACGTCTATTCCTGCCCCTTTGAGGTCTTGTGGAGTCAGGAAAGGACCAATTTTTGGCAGGCCAGTTCCTGCTAAACCTTGGGGTTGAACCTGCAAGAAATCTTTAACTGTCTGGACTGATTTTGCCTTTTCTTCCATTTTCTTCATAACCTGCTGGGCAGGTGTACCAAACAAACTTGTTTTATCCATAGGAGCATCTAGCAATTTAGATTTAACATGATCCGGTAAAGCTTGCTCCTTTAGCCATGCATGCCTTCTAATTACAGTGCCAGTCATGGCTGATCTAAATGAAGCCTCCAGTGCATCATAGCCACATTTTGAAGAGTGGTTACTAACTTGCTGTATGTTATTTACCATTTCTAATACATATTTCTTATCAAGAGATTCATCAGTGGTTAGCTTTTTAGTTAACTGATCAAGCATAAACTCTTGGTATTGTATCATGTGAAACTGACAGTTTAAAGCTCTAGCTGAGAGAGTGGCTGAAGTGTAAACCTTTTACCCCATCTGTCTAATGACCTTGCTTCCCTTTCAGAAGGAACAGGGTTTTTAGCTGTGGTCGCGGCTACTGCCTTGGGACCCTGGGAAATAGTTTCGGGGTCTGCAAGAGGGGCCTTGTAATGGTGGTGATGAGTATCTGGCACCCTGTAAAATCTGTCTGGTTTGGCAGGGGCTCGGGGTAAACAATCTGGAGCGGAGCAGACATCATTGAAAGCATCATCCACCACAGAGAGAACAGGAGGTATAGCTAAGGGCCTGTGCTGTGGAAGGTGCAAAAAGGTCCCAAGTCTTTTCCTGGAGTCTGAAAAATCCTGTTGCTGCCATTGGAACTGTTCTCGCATGGCATGCAAGGTTTCGCCAAAGGAGAATTCTTCTGGTGGGGAAGCAGCTGGAATGGATTCTTCAGCATCAGAATCTTCAAAATTGGAGAAAGGAGCCTCTGGCTGGTCAGTAATGTCTGATTCATCATCAGAATCATCAGAGGACACTGGCTCATGGGGCTCTGCCCTAGGTCTCTTCTCTGGGGCTGAGAGGCCCTGTCTGGGTGAGATTGAGATCCTCTAATTAATGAAATTAAATCTTCTGCCAAAGTAAGCATTTGAGAACTGGAAGAGGGCCTGGTTGAGGGGGTTTAACAGGCACTGTTTTAGTAGTCTTGGCTGCTTTAGCCCTGGCGAAGGCCTTAATGGACATGGCTGCTGGAGGCCTAGCAGCACCACGTGCTGGGGTAGAGACATCCAAGGGAATGGTGTCTGATAAGTCAGTGGTAAGCACCGTAGTGGGTAAAATTTCTGAGGCCGATTCAAGAGTGTTAGCAGGGACCTCAGTTGTAGAGATAGATTCAGCTGTATTTTGATCAGTTTTCTCGGTTTCGGCGAAACCGAGACACTCATGTTTGCTTAACCATGGTTTCGGCCGAAACCACGGACCGCGAGTGTCGGTCTTTTTCTTTGCGTTTTTTGGCAGAATGCGTAGTCGGAGGATCCGACAGCATAATGTACGCAAAATCAGAACCGAAAAACTGTTCTGCAAACTCCGACCGCCGTCTAAGCGTTCGTCGGTTGAAAGAAGCACAGGACGAACAGGCTGCTACGTCGTGGGCTGGGCCTAAGCAAGGCAGGCAGTAAGAGTGGAAATCTTTATGAGGTATTTGTTTCCCACAGGTTAAACAATTATTAACTTTTTCTGACATCGGCTGAGGCAAGAAAGAGTCCCCAACGGGGTACTTAGCTTTAGAAGTCTTCGAAGTAGTATTCGGTAGAAGTAATCTCTGGATCCGACCGACCGGCACTTGCGAACAGCTTTTGCTTCGGGCGCCACGCGGCAAGAAAGACTGGAGAAAATGGCGTCGGCTGATGCTTTTATACCCGAAGACCAACAGAGATGACGGGTGAAGTGCGACATCAGCCGAAGCCGGACCCGGACTTTGGAATCCGGCCGACTGAAGGGCTGCCTGACGACAGGACAACCCAGTTGTTATGACTGCAGATGCATCCATGAAGGACATCGGAGATGTTCTGAGTCAGAGTCTGCTGCGATAGTCTCTGTACTTTTGAATCCAATTCTAGGATTCATCAGGTGACCTCTTATGGGACTTATCCACTTTGTTGATTTCTCTGATCTTTTCCTGTCCTGCAGCAAATTTTACCCACAAAGGATGTGAAATTCTAGAGTCCTTGGAACCACAAACAGTTCAGGTGGTAGGCAAGATCTAGGGAAGCAAGGTGGAGACCAGGGAATTGCGGGTAGGAAAGGAGCTGCAATACTGGAACTGAAGTGCTTCAAGATCAGTGCAGAGGTCAGATCCATTCAATTAGACAGCCCACAGTTGAATCCAATAAAAATAAACACTCGATCCATGTTTGTTGAGGTCAGAAAGGAGCAGTGAGGACTAACTTGGCCTTAAATTCATCCAGAAGGCAAGAATGTGCATCAAGGGCAATGAGGTAAAGGCAGTGATGAGACCTGGGGGCCCCAAATATGGACTACAGCATCCCTCGGTGACAATCTTTGCAGAAGGATCTAGGCAGAGTAACTACTTCACTTACTATTTATTTAGGATGCAAACAGGTCGTAGGAAGGTTAATCCCAGCAACTGAAAATCACAGCTACCACTGTTGGGATTGATGGACCAATCGTGAGGCACTAAGATAGCTCTACTCAATTTCTGCAGCTGTACTTTGGATGACCCCAGGACATGCACTGCTATTACAAAGTAAAGAGTAAACATGGCCCATTGCCAGACTCTCAGTTTCTCAACATATGGAACAGGAGCGTTTCCCCTGTTTGTTGCTGTACCAAACCAGTGGAACTGTCTGTACAGATAGCACACCCCCGGGAAGACATCCTGGAATGCCTGCAACACTAGGAGGACTGCCCTCATTTCCAGGGCACTGATGTGAAGGTTGCCCTCTGCATGTGACCAAGTACCTTGGACCATTTCCCCTTCAAAACACCCCACTCACCCCCCACCCTAGAAGGGACACAGCTGTGGCAAATTAAGACACACAGAATCCATACGGAATGGATGTTCTTCTGTCACTGAGGAAACATTACCCACCAAGACTGTGTTGCTTGCAAATCTGAAAGTACAGTTGTGTACACATCATAAATGCAGATGTTAGAGTGTATTCACTGTTGCAGTCATCACATTTGGGTTATCTGCCTGCAGGTAGCCCTCAGCCGGCCTGAATACCGGAGTCTTCGGATTCCTGCGTCGGATGCTCTCTTCTTCCATGATGTCAGGTCGTCAGGGGTATAAAACATGCAGCCGACGTCATTACATCAGTTTTTCTTGCCCCAGATGTCAGGTGCCCCCCACAATGGGAAGCAATTATATGTTATGGTACGCCTCCATCAAAAAGAAAATACACCAGAAAACTTAAATATACCAACAAGAAGGAAAGGTAGAGCCAAGAGAAATCAGGGGGCTGGTGGGAGGGTAACCAGGACTGCAACAGTGAATACACTCTAACATCTACATTTATGGTAAGTGTACACAACTGTACCATGTTAGTGTTTCACTGTTGCAGTCATCACACATTTGGGTTGATTCCCAAAGCTAAGGAATGGTGGAGGAAGTTAGAGAGCATAAGGGCCAGCTATTAAGCCCTGTAAGACTGCAGTGGCAAAACCGGCCTTGGATTTATAAAAAATAGGCATGTGGTAATGCTTGGTGAAGGTATGTAAAGAGCTCCAGGTAACACCTTCTAGGATGTCCCCAGTAGGGACTTCTCTGAGAAAGGCTGCAGAGGTAGATGTAGCCCTGGTGAAATGTGATCTTATCCCCCTGTGGGGTAGGTTTTCCTTGGTGCTTGTAGCAGAAATTAATGCAATGGGCTATCCATTTGGAAATGGTTTGCTTTGAAATGGCCTTCCCCTCTGCCCCTGCAGCAAAGCCAACTAGCAGCTGTTCAAAATTTCGGAGAGGCTTAGTCCTGTCCAAATAAAATCTAAGTTGTCTGTGCACGTCCAGAGTGCAGTATTCATTCTCCTTTCTTTTGTGGATTAGGGTAAAAAGTAAGCAAATGAATGGACTGATTTAGGCCCACACTAGACACCAACTTGGGCATAAAGGAAGGATTGGTCCTGAGGGAAACCCTGTCTGCATGGAAGTTAATGAAGGGCTCCACTGCCATGAGGGCCTGTAATTCAGACACTCTTCGTGCTGAAGTGATGGCTAGAAGGAAGGCTGTGTTCCAAGAAAGGAATTTCAACTCCGCTGTAGCAGCTGGCTCAAAGGGGGTGGGGGGGGGTGAGCTTTTCCAATACAAAGTTAAGGTTCCAGGCTGGAGTGGGGGCTCTCCTGGGGGTCTTAAATTACTTAACCCCTTTAAGGAATTGTTTTAGCAGGGGGTGAGAGAAGAGGGGTGGCTCAGTATTATGATGTGCTGAAATGGCAGAGGCATGAATTTTAATTGACAAGAAGGATAGGCCCTTGTGGAGCATTTCTGTTAAATACTAAAGAATATGTGGTAAACTGGGAACAGTTGTCCCCATCCCCTGAGTCTGGCTCCAGGAACAGTATCTTCTCCACTTTTCAGCATAGGATTTTCTAGTACTAGGCCTCTGCTTCCAGAATGACATCTAGCACCTGCTTACTGAGGCATGCTACTGGAGAGCTCAAGGAATTAGCCAGGCTGCAAGGTTCAGGGTTTGAAGCGGAGGGTGCAGGATCTGGCCCGCCTGCTGGGACAGCAGGGAAGGGGGTCTGAGACAGCTGCCATGGTTTTAGCAGTGTCATACTACGCAAGAGGGGATACCAGTGCTGGCGTGGCCAGTCTGGGGCAATCAGTATTATCCCTGGCTTGTCCAGTTTGATCTTTAGCAGAACCTTCGAGAGGGGAGGCAGAGGGGGAAAGGCATAAACAGAGAGGCTTTCCAAGGTAAAGGACAAGGCATTCACTTTCCAAGCTTGGCTGTGGGGAGTCCTTGTGCAGAATTTGTCCAACTGGTGGTTCTGAGGTGAGGCAAACGGGTCTACCTCTGGAGACCCCCCATTTGTTCAAGAGGTTGAATATTTTTGGTTCTAGTTTCCATTCGTGTGGGTCCATGAGATTTCTGCTCAAGTCGTCTGCCAATGAATTTAGCTTGCCTGGCAGGACCTGATCTAGTAGGTGCACTTGGTAGCTCAAGGCTGTGTTCCACAGAGCCATGGCTAGTCTGCAGAGAGGGTACGAGTGGGTTCCCCCCTGCTTATGTACCACATAATTGTGGTGTTGTCTGTCTTTGCCAGTAGTGGTCCTGGAAGAATGCGGTCTTTAAAAGCTGTCAGGGAACTCTGTACAGCTAACATTTCTTTTTGACAGATATGCAGGTACATCTGTCTCGTGTTCCATTTGCCCTGAATGCACTGCCCTGCTAAGTGAGCCCCCCATGCATAGTCTGACATGTCTGTTAGGATTTGGGCAGCAGGGGGTAGAGTGAAAGGGAGCCCCTTGTTGTGGCAGCAGGCCTCTGCCCACCAAAGGAACTCTGTCTTTATACAAGGAATGATAGGAATCATTAACTCCAGGTCTTGAGAATGGACACCATAGGCTTTTTAGATACCATTGTAGATTCCTCATATGCAATCTTGCATACAGAATTAGTAGAATGCAAGAGGCCATGAACCGCAGGGCTTGCAAAATTTTCCTTGCAGATAGCTGGGGTTTTATGGCCAATACTTTGTAGTAGGTTGTCAAATGATCTTGTTTCGGAGTGAGGAAAGCCATCTGGGAAGTTATGTTCAAGCTTGCTCCCAGGAATACAATCTGTTGGCAGGGTACTAGGTGCAATTTCTTCCCGTTTATGGTGTACCCCAGTGAGGTTAGAAATCTCTTTTCAAACGCCAGATGTTGTAATAGCAAGTCCTGGCTTTCAGCCTGAATCAGACAATCGTCAAAGTATGGGTATATTTGAATACTTCTCTGCCTGCAAAATGCAATGGCTGGAGCTAGACACTTTGTGAATACCCTGGGTGCAGTAGATAAGCCAAAGGGAAGTGCACAGAAAGTACAATTGTGTACCTACCATAAATGTAGATGTTAATTTATTCACTGTTGCAGTCATTACTCTAGGGTTATCCTGCTGGCAGGCTACCCGCAGTCGGACAGAATTCCAAAGTCTGGGTCCAGCGTCGGTTGCTGTCGCCTCTTCCCTTACATCAGTGCGCCAGGGGTATAAAAGATGCAGCAGACACCATTTTCTTCAGTTTTTCTTGCCCTAGATGTCAGGTGCCCCCCAAAGTGGTAGGCTAAAAAAATTATGCCAATAATTATGCATGCAGTAAAATAAACATTTCCTTCATCTACAAGCAAATACACCACATAGGTTGTATAAGATAGAGAAGTAAAGAAAAGGGGGATGGTGGGTGGGTAACCTGGACTGTAACAGTGAATACACTCGAACATCTACATTTATGGTAGGTACACATCTGTACTATGTTCGTGTTTCACTGTTGCAGTCATTACTCTTGGGCTGAATCCCAAAGCTAAGGTTGGGTGGCTGGGCCTAAATAAGATTAGGAGAGGCTATAAGGCCTTGTAGAACTGCAGTGGCGAAGCCTGCTCTGGATTTAGAGTAGAGGGGTAAATGGTAGTGCTTTGAAAAAGTGTGCACTGAACTCCAAGTTGCAGCCTCTAAAATGTCTTTGGTTGGTACTCCTCTGAGAAAGGCTCCTGAAGTGGCTGCTGCCCTGGTAGAATGAGGCTTAATGCCCTTGGGCACTGATTTGCCATGTTCTGAGTAGCAGAAACGAATGCAGTGGCCTATCCATTTTGAAATAGTCTGTTTTGAGATGGGCTTTCCTTGAGATCCTGCAGCATATGCCACTAGAAGTTGCTCAGTTTTTCTGAAAGCTTTAGTTCTGTCCAAGTAGAAGGGTAGTTGTCTGTGTATGTCCAAGGAATGCAGAAGTTTCACCCTTATTCTGCGGGTTTGGATAAGTGGTAGGCAAATGAATGGTTTGGTTAAGGGCCACACTAGACACTACCTTAGGCATAAATGTTGGGTTCGTCCTTAGAGAAACCCTGTCTGGATGGAAAATGATGAAAGGTTCCACAGACATGAGTGCCTGTAACTCTGAAACTCATCTTGCAGAGGTTATTGCTACGAGCAGAGCTGTTTTTCAAGATAAAAGCTTTATATCAGCTGTACTGGCTGGCTCAAAAGGCAGCAGTGTGAGTTTTTCCAAAACATAATTGGAGGTCCCATGCAGGTATTGTGGCTCTCCTTGGAGGTCTTATGTTTTTGGCCTTTGTCCAGCATCTCAGTTAGGTATTGCAAAATCTGAGGAATATTTGGTACAGATGTGTCAATTCCTTGTGCCTGGTTCCAAGCACAGAATCTTTTCCATTTTTCTGCATAACATTTTCTGGTACTGGGCCTCCTGGCCTCCGAAATGACATCCATCACTGCTTTAGAGAGAGGTGTGCTTTGAATGGTTACATTATCCGCCATGCTGCCAGATTTAGGGTCCCGAGTTGGCTGTGCAGAACCTGATTGTTTCGCTGGGTCAGTAAGTGAGGAATTAGAGGCAATGTCCAGGCAGGGCCTTGAGACAAGCTTTTTAGGACTGGGTACCAGTGCTGGCGTGGCCAATCTGGGGCAATCAGAATCATTCTTGGCTTCTCTTGTCTGACCTTTAGGAGTACCTTGGGGAGGAGAGGCAGAGGAGGAAAGGCATATACTGTTAGACTTTTGCAGCTGAATGACAGAGCATCCACTTTCCCTGCTTGCTTGTGATAAGTTCTTGTGCAGAATTTTCTGTAGTTGGCAGTTGTGAGGGGAGGCAAATAGATCTTATGTCTGGGCATCCCCATTCTTTTATCATGCTGAAGACTTGTGGATCCAGTTTCCACTCGTGGGGATCCGTAAGGTTTCTGCTTAGTTCGTCTGCCAGAGAATTGTTCTTTCCTGGCACGAATTGTGCTTGCAGATGTACTTGATAAGTCAATGCTGTGTCCCACAACATCATGGCTTGTCTGCAGAGGGGGTAGGAATGTGCGCCTCCCTGCTTATGTACCACATGACTGTAGTATTGTCCGTCCTTAGTAGTTGTCCTGGATGGAGAAGATCATTGAAAGCGGTCAGGGCATTCTGAACAGCTAGCATCTCTTTGATATGTAGATGTATTTGGTTGGGGGACCATGTGCCTTGAATACATTTTCCTACCATGTGTGCTCCCCAGGCATAATCTGATGCATATGTTATTGACTGCCTGGCTGTGGGTAGAGTGAATGGCTGTCCCTTGTTGAGGTGACAGGCATGTGCCCGCCATCGAAACTCCTGTTGCAGGCAAGGAATGAGGGTAATTAATGCTTCCAGGCTTTGACAATGTTGAGTCCAGACACTTTTTAGGTACCACTGAAGTTTCCTCATATGCAGTCTGGCATATGGAATTAGCAGAATGCAGGATGCCATGAAGCCCAAAGCCTGCAGAATTTTTCTTGCAGATAACTGGGTCTTTGTTGCCAACATTTTGAAGTAAGACGTTAGTTGCCTTTGTTTGTCTGGCGTGAGATAAGCCATCTGAGCAGTTGTATTTAAGCATGCACCCAGGAATGTTATCTCTTGAGAGGGTACTAATTTCGATTTCTTTTCGTTTACTGTGTACCCTAGGCAAATTAATCATCTTTCTATGAACAGCAGATGCTGTAGTAGAGTGTCTTTGTTCTCTGCTTGTATAAGGCAATCGTCCAAGTAAGGATAAATTTCAATTCCTCTGTCTGCAAAATACAATTACTGGTGCCAGGCATTTTGTGAAGACCCTGGGTGCAGTAGATAAGCCAAAGGGCAGTGCAGAGAATTGGTAGTGCATTGAGCCAGCTATGAATCCGAGGCATCTTCTGCAAGACTGTCTGACTGGTATATGAAGGTATGCCTCTTTTAGGTCCAAAGTTACAAGCCAAGCCTTCTTGCCCAGCATGGGCAGAAGCTGCTGCAGAGTTAACATTTTGAATTTTGGAACGTCCAGAAATGTGTTTAGAAAAGACAGGTCCAGTATTGGTCTCCAAGCTTTGACCTTTCTGGGAACCAAGAAAAGTCTTGAGTAAAATCCTTGTCCCTGCTCTTGTTGCGGTACTTGCTGAATGGCCCTCATTAGCATAAGGGACGAAACTTGTTTTTGTGCCTCTGCCCATTGATTGTGTGGCAGGTTTGGCATAACTTTTGCCTTTGGCAGGGTGTGCAAGTGGAACCTGTAGCCCTGGGACACTATATTAAAAACCCATTTGTCCTGGGTGATCATATGCCAATTTTGAGAAAAAAAGAGCTAGTTTTCCCCCTAAGGGGGCTGCAAGAAGATAACTGCTTGGTGCTGGCAGAGGCAAGTCATTGGGACGGTTTCCTGTATGGCTGTGCTTTGTCTACTCCACTTTTGGAGGTTGAAGAGCCCCACTGTTTAAGCCTGTATGAGCCCTGGGGCTGGGATCTGCCTCTGGGACATCTATATCTGCCTCTGCGGCTTGTCCGACACTGGAAAGGACCAATTCTTTGTAGGCCAGTTCCTGCTAAATTTTAGTGGCTGAACCTGTAAGAAATCCTTTACTATTTGCATAGATTTCGCTTTGTCCTCCATTTTCTTCAAAACCTCCTCTGCTTTAACACCAAATAAAGTATCACGCTGTAATGGAGCATCTAATAATTTTGCTTTAACATGATCAGGCAGATTTTGCTCCTTTAAGCAAGCATGCTTTCTAATGACAGAACCCGTAACTGCAGCCCTGCAGGAGGCCTCCAGAGAATCAAAGCCGCACTGCAATGAATGCTTTCCCACTTGTTCAGTTGCATGCAATAAATCCTGTATTTCCTTATTTTCTGTACTATCAGAATTAGTCAACATTTTCTGTTTTAATAGTGACATTAAGTACTGCTGATATTTAATCATATGAAATTGACAATTTAAAGCCACCACAGCCAAAGTAGCAGAAATGTAAACCTCCCCCCCCCCCATCTGTCTAGTGCCCTTGAATCCTTCAGAAGGGACAGGGTTTTTTGCAGTAGCGGCCTTAACCCCCCCTTGGGACCCTGAGAAATAGTTTCTGGGTCAGCAGCAGGGTTTTTATAAAGAAATTTATGTGAATCTGGAACCCTGTAGTATCTGTCTGGTTTAACAGGAGCTGGAGGTAAGGAGTTGAGAAAGGCCGGACTCTGAAAATACATCTACAATGTCTAGCACAGGGGGAATAGCAAGAGGACTGTGCTGAGGAAGTAAAAGAAAATATCTAAACCTTTTCTTTGATTCTGAGTAATCTTGGCTCTCCCAGTGGAAATGCTCCCTCATGGTATGCAGGGTTTCCCCAAAAGAATAATCCTCAGGAGGAGAGGCTGAAGGAATGGATTCTTCAGCATCAGAATCCTCATAGGGAGGAAGAGAATATTCCTGTACAGAATCCTCATAGGGAGGAAGAGAAAATTCCTGTACAGAAGAGGAGTCAGAGGAAATGGAAACCTGATCTGAAGAGTCAGTCTGTCGCTTGCCTATACCTCTTATCAGGAGGGGAATGGGAACCCCTTATCAAGGTAATAAGGTCTTCGGCCATTTTGAGCATCTGTTTTTTAGGCATGGAAGTCTGTCTTGGAGAATGCTGTACTTGTTTCTTTGTCTTTAAAACTGCTGTAGTCTTTGCTTTTGAAACTGAAGTAGGCTTTACATATAGCTGTGTAGATCTGAAAACATCCTCAGAAGCCGATGCCTGCTCAGCGGCTCCGGACCCATCTGAGGGAATGATTTCCGAGTGTCCAATACTTGGAGTATCCCAGAGGCCTAGCTGGCTCCACGTGGGAGTCGTCAGCGGCCTGTGGCTCTGAAGTAGTGGGTGTCAGGGGCTGCGAAACCGCCTCACTGAGAACCGGCGACTGGCTTAGCTAAAGCCTCTTCTGTTTTGGATCTCAGATGCCTGTCCTCTTTTTCCTTGCGTTTTTTTTTTAGAAACTCCGGTCGTCGGCTGTTCCAACAGCATTATGTAATTTAACTTTCGGCCAAAGTAATAAGCAAAATCAAACTGACGCTTAATCGTGCGTTTGTTGAATCTAGCACAAAACCGACAGCTAGCAACGTTATAATCAGGGCCTAGGCAAGGAATACAGTAAGACTGATAATCCTTGAGATATTTGCTTCCCACAAGAAATACAATTGTTAACTTTTTCTGACATCGGTCTGGAGCAAGAAAAAAAGTTTTCCCAATGGGGTACTTAGCTTTAAAGAATACTTAGGATCTGAAATTAGTCTGTGAAAATCTCAGGAGTCTGCCGACTAGCACTTGCTAACTGCTTTTGCTTCGTGCACCGCATGGCAAGAAAGACTGAAGAAAATGGTGCCTGCTGCATCTTTTATACCCCTGGCGCACTGACATCAGGGAAGAGGCGACAGCAATCGACGCCGGACCCAGACTTTGGAATTCTGGCAGACTGCGGGTAGCCTGCCAGCAGGATAACCCTAGAGTAATGACTACAACAGTGAAACACGAACATCTGATGGTGCATGGAGCCTGCCCTGAAGAGTAGGTATTTCCTGCAAGATTAACTTACTGGAATGTGCAGTAAGCTTCCTTCAAGTCTGAGGTTGCCAGCCAGGCATCTTCGCCTGGCATAGGAAGAAGCTGTTGAAGTGTTAGCATTCTGAATTTTGGGATTACCAGAAAGGTGTTTAGAGAGGTCCAGGATAGGATGCCAGGAGCAGTCTTTTCTGGGTACCAGGAAAAGTCTTGAATAAAAACCTTGTCCCCTTTGTTCTGCTGGGACAGGCGGAATAGCCCTGATACTTGAGAGAGAACCTGCTGTTGGGCCTCCATCCACTGATTTGGGGGTAGGTCGGGCCAACCGTTTGGGGTTGGTAGTGTGTGGAAGTGGCATCTGTATCCTTGGGAAACAGTTTAAAACCCATTTGTCCTGGGTAAGATTTTCCAGTTTTTTTGCATGCAGGGTGAGCTTTGCTCCTAAGGGAGCAGGCAGTTGAGCAAGGTTTGTTAAGGGTTAAGTCGTTGTGCCATTATTCCATAAGGGGGTGGCTTACTACTCCCTGCTTTGGAAGTGGGAGCCCCCCACTGCTTAGACCTGTGAGTAGGCTAAGACTAACCTAGGTGGCCTGCTGTTCCTGGGTTTGAACTGAAGGCCTGGAAGAGACTGGAAAGGACCTATTCTTTGAAGGCCAATGCCTATTAAACCTGAGAGGCTGTACTTGTAGGAAATCTTTAACAGTTTGCATAGATTTAACTTTTTCCTTCATCTTTTAAATGGGCATGCCTTCGTTGATGGTTGGGCGTCGGGCTGGCACCTCGGCACCATAAAAATCTACTGCCAATCATTAGCAGACTGGAGTTCCGCTGTGGTGACCCCTAACCAGGAAATGCAGAAAGAACTGCTTTGTTGCCAAAAAGGCAGTCTTGGTTTAAGGGAGCATCCAGTAATTTAGCTTTAACATGATCTGGCAAGTTTTGTAAGTCAAGCATGCCTTCTAAGTAAAGACCCAGTGACAACAGCCCTGCAAGATGCTTCTAAAGCGTCAAAACCACATTGCAAAGTATGTTTATCAACTTGTTCTGCAGAATGCATTAAATCCTGTAATTCTGTGTGTTCAGCAGTCAGGAATCAACATTTTCTGTTTAAGTAGTCCTATAACATGCTGCTGATACTTTAACATATGAAGCTGGCAATTTAAAGCCCAAATGGACAAAGTAGCAGAAGTGTATACCTTCTTACCCAATCTGTCTAAGGCTCTAGAATCTCTATCAGAAGGGGTAGGATTTTCGGCAGCAGTAGCCTTAATGCCTTTTGGTCTTTGGGAAATGGTCTCTGGATCTGCAGTAGGATTCTTGAAGAGGAACTTGAGAGTCAGATAGTCTGCAATACCAGTCAGGTTTTCTGGGAGCTGGAGGTAGTGTCTCTTTGGAAAGGCTAGATTCTAAGAAAACATCTACAATGTCCTGAACAGGAGGGATGGCTAAAGGCCTGTGCTGAGGAAGGAGTAAGAATTCCCTAAACCTCTTTTTGGAGTCAGAGTAATCCTGGCTTTTCCAGTGGAAATGCTCCCCAAGAGTGTGCAAGGTTTCACCAAAAGAAAAATCTTCTGGAGGGGAAGCAGAGGGAATGGAATCCTTTTCATCAGAATCCTCATTAGGTAGAGAAGGGTAAAATCCTGGTAATCAAAAGGTACAGAAATATTAGATTCCTGATCAGAAGAATCAGAAGGAAAATCAGTTCTAGGTCTCGGAGGGGGAAGGCTGGCTTCCCCTAATTAAGGTAATAAGGTCTTCAGTCATTCTAAGCATTTTTTTTAGGCATATGGGCATGGGCCTGCGGTTTGGACGTTGGTTTTCTAGGCGTGGCGCGAGTTTTAGGCCTGGAAGACGATGATGGCATCGGTTTAAAATGCAAGTCTGTAGGGCCTGAATACACCCTCAGAAGCCAGTGCCTGCATAACGGCTCCGGATCTATCCAAGGTAGAGACATCCGTATGTTCCATAGTCAAAGAAGCATCTCGCAGCATACCGGACTCTGAATGGGTCTCAGTAGAGGCCTGCGAATCTGACATAGCGGGTATCAGCGGCTGCGAAAGCACCTGAGTAACGGCGGACTGGCGGCTAGCTTAACTGAAGCATCAGCAGTTTTGGACCTATGCGGTCTCTGTTTATCCTTAAGTTTTTTCGGAAGATCGGTAGTCGGATGGCTTAATGAAGCCATTTCAGAGTACTGAGACAGAGTACGAAAATAATTTGCTGCAAAGATAGCCCGACAAATAGTTTGGGGGGTTGAACAATGCACAAAAACCGACAGCGAGGGACATCGTGGTCTGGGCCTAAACAAGGGATGCAGTAGAATAAAAATCTGAGCCATCTGCTTTCCACAGGTAAGACGATTGCCAACTTTTACTGACATCAGTTGGAGCAAGAAAAAAGTTCCCCAACAGGGTACTTAGCTTTTTTTTGAAGACTTTGGATCTGAAACTCGAAAATGAAAATTTCAGGAGTAGGCCGACCGGCACTTGCGAACTGCTTCTGCTTCAGGCACCGCACGGCAAGAAATGTAATGGCATCAGCTGCATGTTTTATACCCCTGACTACCTGAAGTCATGGAAGAAGAGGGCATCCGACGCAGTAATCTGAAGACTCATATTCAGGCCGGCTGAGGGCTACCTGCAGGCAGATAACCCAAATGTGACGACTGCAACAGTGAAACACGAAGAACATAGTCTCTGATTTTGGCATGAAGTGGATAATACATTTGTGACCACTGCACAGATAGGCTTCACTGAAGCACTCATGTAAAATCACGCTAATGCTACCAAAAGTACTGTAGATGCCATTAGACCCAGTAGCCAATGAATTAGCCTTGCAGTAGAAGGCTGACAGAGGACTTGAGTGGCTGTGAAGCATAGGGAGAACACCTTGAAGTGGAGAATTCTGGCGATCTATAAACTTATCTAGGAGGCATTTGATAAATTATTTCCGTTCAGTAGGGATAAGATGACTTTTGAATAGACTGTGATCCCTGGACCTTGCATCAGATAGTGAAAAGGGTACAGATGGTTCAATAACAGGTCGTTGGAGATATGTCAGGATCCAATTTTCAAGGTACAAGAAAACATGGATCTCTAGCAGGCAAAGAAATGCTGTCACCATTGCCATTACCTTGGTGAACACCCAGGGGACTATGCTGAAACCAAATGGCAGGGCTCTGAACCGATGAGGATTGGCTCCCAGGCAGAAACGGAGAAATCTCCCAGAATGCTTTATCTTCACATGCTAGTACACAGCACATCCATCCTTCAGCAGAGGAAAGTGGACTGCAGTGGGACTATCTGGAACTTTGACATACTAATTTAGATGGCTCAGATCAAACGTGGATCTGAGTTCCCTTGTTTTTTGGGTACTAAAAAGAACCTTGAGTAGCCAGCCTACAGATTTTAAATCTGTCTTCAGGAACTGGTTGGAGGACATTTTTTCTCTAGCAGCATGGAAACTGGACTGGATGGAAAGTCAGGAACTTTCTTCTTGAAAGGGGGGGGGGTGGGAAAATGGTATGGAGTACCCTTGGCAGATTATGTTTGGCACCCATGAATCTGTAGTTATAATATGCCAGGCCTGTAGGTGCAGAGATGAGTGCCCCCCCCCCCCCAACTGTCTCCAGAGTGCAGCAGTCTGGCAAACCTTCAGGGGAGCTGGAAGGTCTTGCTGGTAAAGGGACTGCAAAAGCCCTGGTTATGCAGTTTGACACTGCTTCTAGGGGAGGCATCCACTGTTACCTCCTCCACCACAAAGGTCTCTCACCAGGGGCATCTTAAATAATTGACTTTCAGAATGCCATCTTTCCAGCCCGCAGATTCCTATAATAGATCCTGTACGAGGTGGAAAAGCAGATCCCCACTGAAGAGAGAATCTTACCATCCTGTTGACTCCTGGTCAGTGTACTTTCACTTTCAGTCCAAAGAAGGTGGACTCGTCAACAGACAACACAAAGAAAGTTCCAAAGCTTTCCACAAAATCAAATGTGCCAGATGGAAATAACTTTCTCTGGTCGTACCATCAGCTGCGTTAGAAAGCAGTTGCATGACTACGTTGGAATAGACAGGATGGTAGAAAGCTGGGAGTCTGTTTTCTGAACATCCACAGTGAGGACTCTCTTGAAAGCTGGTAACAGACTCACAGGAAGTTACTAGGATAATGGGTCCTAGGGCCCTTACAAGCCTAGGCAGTTTCTACCCTTACTTCCACAATCAGCATCTATTGCCCCTGTCCAACAGGGACACAGGTGGAACCCCCAGGGTGAATTTATGGTTACCCATCCAATTATCTAGATTGTGTTTGAAGAGGGCCAATGAGGTGCTCAGTTTGACATGAAGAGGGAGTCTGTTTCAAAGGTGTGGTAACCTCTGGGAGAGGAATCTGCCCCTTCAGCAGGTTCTAGTAATGTCAAATACCAAGTTAAGGTCTTTAGAGCAAGTAACCTACGTAACACATCTGACTTGCTGATATGCAGTATTTCCAATAAAGTAGGGTCAGCGACTACATTATATGCAAGAGACTGCCTCTGAGCAGCCTGTATGAAACAAAGTGACAGCGATTTCAGACAATCCACACACGAAAGATGCCAAAGACCTTGAATTTTCCTTGTGGTCTTCTCCAACTGGTGCAGGTGCTTGGAAAGGTACATAAAAAAGGGGCACTGTACTCTATTACTGCCCTGATAAGGAAAGAGTACAGGGAGGGTATAGCTTTTTTCTTGAGGCAATGCCCTCTCCTCTCGAAATGAGCAATACAGAATGCTCTTACCACTGTGGAGACATGATCAAAAATAAGGCTGCTGTCAACCTCTGTGCCCAAGCCTCTCATCACTGAGTGTGTACTTTTAGAGTTTGCTATTTTTGTGGTAGTTATCAAGAATATCACTCTTACTGAAATAACACATTTTTTTCAGTTACAAGCCATGAAATTGGAACTAATCATTTGCTTAAGACCTCTTGCAGGATGCTGACATCATTTGGAGACTGACCGGTACCAGTCTTCAGTCAACAACAAACTGTCAGGCACAGACCTTTAGTTTTTGCTTGTACTTCGAAGAAATACATTCCAAACAGTACAGGTTCCAGGACTGATCCCTGTGGACCACCACTGGTTACAGATCTGCCGTTGGAGGTGGATTCCCCAAATTTGACTGATCAGCCAGCCAGTTAGCGACCTAACTAACAATATAAGGGTTGACACGTAGCTGGGTGAGTTTGTCAATGATGCCTGAGTGGTGGATAGTGTCAAAAGCCTTGGTAGGCTGCATGCAAAGACCTTGTCCAGGGCCTTGGTGACAGTCTCCAAGTCCACTGGGTTTAACAGGCATGATCTCCCTTTGACAAATCCAGAGTATGGTCAAGTGCTTGGAGCTTACCTACATCTTTGTTGATAAGGTCCATAATGATTCTCTTCATGGCATTGCAGACAAGGCTAGTCAGGCTAATAGGTCTATAGTTCCCAGGGTCAGTGAAACACCACCTTTGTTCTAGGGGATAATGGTGGCAGTTTTCCATTCAGCTGTGATGAAGCTGATGCTCAGATCATGATTGTAAAAAGTACTCAATGGTGTTGCTAATTCTTGTTGGAGCCCATGCTAGGATGCAGCCTTGGATATTATCAGGTCCTGTACATGTGGTGTTTTGGCCTTGGAGAGGGCATTCACAACCTGCTCTTTAGAGATACAAGGTAAGGGACAGGTGATAGGGATGCCATGGGGTACATGTGGTGGGGACAGGGGAGTGACGTTTTCACAGAACCTGTCAGCCAACAGGTTAGCCAGGTCTGCAGGCTCAGTATATGTGATATCATTAACTACCTCAGTATATGTGATATCATTAACTACCAGTTCGGCACAAATCTGGGTGCTTCCTTTTAGGTTATGGATGTAAATGAATACGTTATGTACTCACCATAACGTTCGATGTATGTAGTCCATCTCGCCTCACATTCTTACCTTGTGGGTTCGGAGCCGAACCTCGGCTCCGACTCGGCCATACTCTAGCTCAAAATTTTTCAATTGGCTGGGCTAAGAAGGTATCCCATGCTGCACTGCTCCCTTTTCCCAGATCTAGTTTGCTGCGAGCTCACTCACTCTCCTCACATAACACAGACAAGGAACATACCAACCATAAAGGAATTTTGAAACCATACCTAATCCCTAGGTCCTCCAGGATGGGGGAAGGAGGGGGGTAAGTAAGAATGTGAGGCGAGATGGACTACATACATCGAACGTTATAGTGATTACATAACTTCTTGATGTTATATAGTCCAATCTCGCCTACATTCTTACCAGTGGGACAGCGTTCCCAGCACCCGAATCCTGGGAGGCTCAGTGGAAAATACTCCTGAGCACTGTGGAACCAAAAACAGACCTGCCCTCTGGACACCAAATCTAACTTGTAGTGAGTAACAAAGGTGTGAGGAGATGCCCATGTAGCCGCAGCACAAATATCATCCATAGACAACCTGGCCTGAAAGGCTGTAGATGTAGAGACAGATCGGGTAGAGTGAGCCTTCACTTGAAATGGTAAATCTCGGCCACCTGAAGCATAAATGAAGGAAATACAACTGGAGATCCATCTAGACAAGGTGACTTTGGAAACAGGAGACCCAATCCTGTTTTCTGAACATGATACAAACTACTGATCCGATTTTCTAAAATCCTTCGTTCTATGTAGATAGAATCATAATTGTCTGTGCACATCCAGCTGATGAAATCTAAATTCTGCCTTGTTCGAGAACTCTGCAAAGAATACAGGTAGTTCAATGGATTGGCTGAGATTACTAACTGAAGCCACTTTCGGTAGAAAGGAAGGGTTTGGTCCAAGAGAAACCCTGTCCTTGTGAAAAATCAAGTAAGGTGGTCTAATTGATGAGGCTTGAAGCTCCTAGACACGTCTGGCTGAAGTGATGGCTACCAAAAATATTTTCTTCCAAGTCAAATATTTTAAATCACAAGTGGCTGCAGGCTCAAAGGGGGGCGAAGTGAGACATTGTAGAACAAAATTTAAGTCCCAAGGCATAACTGGGTCAAAGACTGGAGGACGAAGCAGCATAGTGCCCATCAGGAATGCCTTACAAAGACTGTGTGCCATGAGACTAGGCTCATCAGCGACGTGAAAGGTGGAAATAGCCGCCAACTGGCCTTAACAGTTGCGGCTGCTGATCCTTGGTTGAAAAGCATGGGGAGAACTCCAAGACTGACGAAATTGGAGCTGTATAAGGATCAGTTTTGTCTTGCATGCGCCCATATGGAAAATCACTTCCATTTACAGGAATAGATTTTTCTGGTGGCAGGCTTATGGGAGGAAGACAATATGAACCACTTCCGGCGAAAAATGATGAAGCCTGACTAATGATGGAAGTGGAGAAGCCAGGATGTCAACCGGAGGGGTCTGAAGAGAGGGATGGAGCTGCACTGACACACGAGTCAGCAGATCTGGTTGTGGGTCCAGAATCCAGGTGGTGTCCATTAGGTAGGGATGGAGAAAGGGCAACCAAATTTGACGACGCCAGTGTGCAGCAATCAGAATCATTTTGCTTCCCAAAGACTGCACTTTCTGAATAACCTTTGTCAGCAGAGGAACAGGACGGAAGGCATACAGTAGACTGGAGGGCCAATCGTGAACTACAGCGTCCCTGGGTGACTCCCCCTGATGGGTGGTTAAGGGTGAAGTAGCTGCTGCATTTGGTACTGAGGGGGCTGGCAAACAGGTCGCAGCAAGGCTGACCCCACCTGCGGAAAATCTGCTTCGCAACCTGATTGTTCAGGGACCACTCGTGAGGCATCAGAATAGCTCTGCTCAACCTGGCGGCAATCACACTGGACTTCCCCGGAATGTGCGTTGCTACAAGAAAACGTTGGGAAGCCACTGCCACACTCACATGGCCTCTCTGCAAAGGGGGTACAACTTGGTTCCTCCCTGTTTGTTTAGATACCATACCACCGACATTGTCTGAGTGGATCGCAATTGTCCCGAGAGGAAAGCAAGCTCTGAAGTGCTTGCAATGCTAGTAGCACTGCTCTCAATCTCCAGGTCATTGATATGCAGATGCATCTCGTGTTCCTGCCACGTGCCTTGGACTGTCCTGCCTAGATAATGCCCCCCCACCCCATTTGGGAGGCATCTGTGGTCACTGTGGCAACCGGAGGGGACAGAACAAAGGGTTTTCCCGCATTGAGGTTGCTGGTGTGAAGCCACCAATGAAGATCCTGCTTGCACTTGTCTGATTATTATAAGATGAGAAAGCAGATGTTGTAGAGACCACTGGGCGAAGAGTAGCCTCGTAAGGAGCCTCATGTGCAGCCTCGCCACAGGAACCAGCATAATTGTAGCAGCCATCGTTCCCAACAATTTGAGGACCAATCTTGCCTTCACTCTTCTCAAAGGCAGCAACGCGTACACCTGTTGTAAACTTTGAATCCTTTCTAGTGGTAAAAACGTCCTCATGAGCACAGTGTCTAACTCGGCGCCTATAAAGGTGACACGCTGCGAGGGCAACAAGGCAGACTTTTCCCAATTTAGAGTGATACCCAATTGTTGACACAGTTTGACAGCGGTGTCTCTGGTTTTTAGGAGTAGATGCCTGATGGTGGCAGAAAGGAGCCAGTCGTCCAGGTACGGAAACACTTGGAATCCCTGACGTCTTAAGTGAGCCGTTACCACTGCCATACATTTGAACACCCTGAGGGCTGTGGTGAGACCAAAGGGCAGGGTGCGAAATTGAAAATGACTGGCTCCCAGCCGGAAGCGTAGTGGACTTCTGAATGCTCTGTCCATCTTTATATGGTAGTAAGCATCCTTGAGGTTGATGGAGCACATCCACACTTTTCCCAACAATGGGAGAATAGATTGCAACGTGACCATTCGGAACTTGGACTTCTTCACATGTGTTCAATCTGCTGAGATCCAAAATGGGTCTCAAGTCCCCTGTCCTTTTAGGCACCAAAAAGAATCTGGAGTAAGTCCCTAATATGATCTGGTCTGAGGGGATATGATGGATGGCTCCTACTCCTAGCAGCTTTAAAACCTCTGAAGCTATGAAATCCCTTTGATTGGGTGGAAACATCTGGGACTTTTTTGATCGGAGGGGTAGAATGAGATATCCTCCAGAAACTATTCTTAATACCCAAAGGTCCTGAGTGATACCTTGCCAGGCCTCTGGGTACAGTGAAATGTGACCCCCGACTGGCTCCGGAAACGCACAGTCAGGCCTCCCATCAGGAGCACTGCTAGGGAGAACCACAAAATGAATCGTGGTCTCCCTGGTTACGTGGGCCTCCTCTGCCCCTAGGGCATCTACCCGAATTTACCACCCCCACGCCTGCCTCTAGAGGGGGACTCACCTTGTGCATCATGAAAAAACCACTGCGATTTTTTGAACCACATCTTCCCACACCTCTGGGTCTTGGGATAAGGCCTAGAGGGGAGGGAAAAACGGACTCCCACAGCAGAGTTTTTCCCTCTTGCTCGCACCTAGTGACCGTGTCTTTCACCTTGGTTCCGAATAAGGTTGAACATAGACTCGAAGGCCTCCGCAAAATTAAAGAGGCGCATCCAGGAGTGTCTCCTAAGAGCAACTCCCGAACTTGCTGCCCTACCCGCTCCTTCAGCTGTGTAAGAGATCAGCCTCGTGGAGGAGTTAGCAATAGAGTTGAGGGTAGACATCTGAGCGCTGACCTTCTGAGCCACTGCATCAGAAACGTTATCCTGCAGAGCATCTCCAAGCTCTTTCAGGAGATCTCCTTGGAGCAGTGTAAAATGTGATAAGTAATTCAGTGACCGCACAGTAAAGGCTGCTGAAGAAAACATACGCTTCCCATACAGGTTCATGGTCCTAGACTCCTTGTTAGGGGGATGGACAGTAGACGAAGTCTCAGCCAGTTCCTTCTTGGTGGCCGCTGCCACCACCATGGTATCTACAGGAACTCCCTTGGACGGAAACTGTCAGAGGGGCGGACTGGTTCCACAGATTCAAGGGTTTCCCACACCCTTCGACAAACCAGATCCAGAAGTTCGAAGGGTGGAGATAACCAGGAGGCGGAGGGCTGAGCCCCAAAGGCCTTCAGGAACACAGACTCCTCCTCGGAGGGAGCTTTGGAGGGCCAGTCACCCCTCTGCTTCAAAATTTCTAGGATGTCAGAGAAAGAGACATCCTCAAGAGGATGACTTTGGGGACCCCTCCGATTCAGAGGTCAGTGTCTGATGTGAGGAACTCATCTTGTGAGTCTATGTGCTTCTTGCACGTTCTTTTTCTGGGTGGCTCCTAGGGCAAAAACACTGAGGGGCCCTCAGAAATAAGGGGACCACTCAAGGAGGTATCCTGATGCCTTGGGTCTCTGCTGCCGAAAGATAGAGAGTGATCAGAGACCCGCACCGGAGCTGGAGGGGACAGAGCGTCCGTGCCGAATGATGCCACTGAGGACCTGGCCAGCATGCTCCGCATAGCCTCGAAAGATGCCCCCGGCTCTGAAGATCGACCAGCCGTGGTAGACTTCGGAGCAGAAGGGACCATGTCCAAAGCCGAAGCAGGGGTCAGGCTCCCCCGCGCCGAAGCACCGAGAGGGAGGCTAGGAGCCGAAAGGTGTCCCGAGGCCTCCCCCTCTGGTCCGACTGAGGAACCATGAGTCCTGAACCCCGTGGACGGAGCAGACAGGGTCGCAGCTGAAGCCAGAGCCGATAAGCCAGGACGGGCCATCGGAGCCAACCTAGGGACACAAGACAGCACCGACCACTCAGACTCCGAAAGCGGAGATTCGTTCAGAGGAGGAAGTATCAACGCTGGCTGTGTGACAGGCTCCGGAGCAGACTGGGCTGGAGCCAAAAACAATTTTGCCAGTACCGGTGATTGGAGCAATCTCTGTACCACTATCTACATCCACATCCGAAAGAGTCCTGGAGGACCTAGAAGATAAGGAAGGAGATAGTACAGTTTTGTACCTACCATAAATGTAGATGTCCGAACTGGATAGCATCTGCAGTCATAACAACTGGGTTGTCCTGTCGTCAGGCAGCCCTTCAGTCGGCCGGATTCCAAAGTCCGGGTCCGGCTTCGGCTGATGTCGCACTCCACCCGACGTCATCTCTGTTGGTCTTCGGGTATAAAAGCATCAGCCGACGCCATTTTCCTCAGTGTTTCTTGCCCCAGATGCCAGAAGCCCTCCTGCAGGCTAAAATTTGGATAGATGCCAATGTTTCCAAATAGATAGAGGTAAACACAACAATCAGCATGTATGTACATATATACAAACAAATACACCATAAAAGACTCCCCCCAACAGCTAGCTATTAGGAGGGTAAACACCCTAGGAGTACCACAGAGGGGAAGGAGGGAGGGTAATCCTGACTGCAGATGCTATCCAGTTCGGACATCTACATTTATGGTAGGTACAAAACTGTACTATGTCCTTCATGGATGCATCTGCAGTCATAACTAACTGGGTAGAATACCATAGCCAACTAGGGAGGAGGATAAAGGTAGATTATGGTGTGTTTAGGATCCCTTGCAGTACAGCAGTGGCAAACCCTGCTCGGGATCTGGAATATAGAGGCAAATTATAATGCTTGGCAAATGTATGCACGGAGGTCCAAGTAGCCGCCTCAATAATGTCTTTGGTTGCCACTCCTCGTAAGAAGGCTGTGGTAGTGGCTGTTGCCCTTGTAGAATGAGGTCTTATGTTTTGTGGAATTGGTTTTCCATGGAAGGAGTAACAGAATCGTATGCAATTTCCTATCCATTTGGAGATTGTCTGTTTGGAAATAGCTTTTCCTTCCCTTCCTGTTGCATAGGCTACTAAAAGTTGGTCAGTCTTTCTGCTATTTTTTGTTCTGTCCAAGTAGTAGCGTAGCTGTCTATGTACATCCAAGGTATGTAGTATTCTTTCCCCTCTGTTTTGTGGGTTGGGAAGGAAGGTAGGTAGGTGGATTGTCTGGTTTAAAGACACTCTGGATACCACCTTGGGCATAAATGTAGGATTAGTCCTCATGGACACTATCTTGGTGGAAGATTAGGAAGGGTTGCACTGCCATTAAGGCCTGTAGTTCCGAAACCCTCCTTGCTGAAGTAATTGCCAGCAGGAAAGCAGTTTTCCATGACAGGTGTTGTAGGTCTGCTGTTGCTGCTGGTTCAAAGGGTGATAGAGTCAATTTTTCTAGCACAAAGTTTAAATCCCAAGCTGGTAATGGTGGTTTCCTTGGAGGTTTTACATTCTTGATTCCTCTGAGGAACTGCCTGAGCAAAGGGTGCGAAAAACAGGTGGATCAAAGCTGTATTCTGCTGAAATAGCTGATGCATGTATCTTGATGGAGGAGTAGGACAGGCCTGAATGAAGAAGTTCGGCCAGATACTCCAGAATGTTAGGCATATCTATGTTTGACACATCTTTTCCTCTTTCCGTACTCCAAATGACAAACCTTTTCCATTTTCCAGCATAGTTCCTTCTTGTTGAAGGTCTGCGTGCTTCAAGAATAATGTCTTTTACTCTTTGGGAAAGTTCTGGATTAGCTGCTGCTATGTGATGTTCCATGCAGTTAGTTGCAACGTTTTTAGGTTTGGATGTATGATGCTGTAGTTGTTCTGAGTTAACATCAAAGGCATCAGGGGTATTGGCCACATATTGTTCGAGACATGCTCCTCAGTAGTGGGTACCAGTGTTGTCTTGGCCAGTTCGAGCTATCAGGATTATCCTTGGACGTTCTTCCTTGATTTTCAGTAGTACCTTGTGTATCAAAGGAAGAGGTGGGAATGCATATGCTGTTAGGCCTTTCCAGTTGAAGGAGAGCGAATCCACTTTCCATGCTAGTGGGTGGGATGTCCTTGTGCAGAATTTTTTGAGCTGGTGATTGAGAGGTGATGCGAATAGGTCTATCTGTGGCATTCCCCATTTCTTTGAGATGGTCTTGAAGATGTCCGGGTGCAGCTTCCATTCGTGGGCATCCGAAGTGGTTCTGCTTAATATGTCTGCTAGAGTATTGTCTTTCCCTGGTACAAATATTGCCTGTAACTGGATGTTGTAGCTGAGTGCCAGGGTCCACAGCTCCAAGGTCATTCTGCATAGGGGGTATGAATGAGTGCCTCCCTGTTTGTTGATGTACCACATGACTGTGGTGTTGTCTGTACTTATCATCAACTGGCCCTCCTTGAGAAATGGTTTGAACTTTTGGATTGCCAGTTTTACTGCCAGCATTTCTTTTAGGTTGATGTGCAGGTGAAGTTGATCCTGTGTCCACAATCCTTGCACGCATTTGTCCAGCATGTGGGCCCCCCATCCTAGGACTGAAGTGTCTGTTGTGATGGTCTGGCTTGCTTGACTTCTGCGAAAGGGTAGGCCTGGGTTTGACTGGCACGCCTGAGCCCACCATAGGAACTCCTGTTTTAAGCATGGAATTAGTGGGATTTCTGTTTCTAGACTGTGTCTGTGTTGGGACCATAAATTCTTTAGGTACCACTGTAGTTTTCTGATATGTAGTCTGGCAAATGGAACCAAGATTATGCATGATGCCATGAAGCCCAAGGCCTGCAGTACTTTTCTTGCTGTTAACTTGTTCAGTTTAGTTAGTGCCAAGAAGTAAAGAGGAAGTTCTTTTTGTTTTTCTGTAGTCAGGAATGCCATTTGTTTTACTGTGTCCAATTCCGCGCCCAAGAAAGTCCTTGTTTGGGATGGTATCAGCCTTGACTTTTGTAAATTGACTGTGTATCCCAGTGCTTGTAGCAAGTAAATGACCCTTTGTAAATCTGTTGTCAGCTTGCTTTTGTTGTCCCCTTGTAGCAGGCAGTCGTCCAGGTATGGGTAAATTTGAATTCCCTGTAGCCTGCAATGGGCGATTACTGATGCCAGGCATTTTGTGAATACTCTGGGCGCAGTAGATAAGCCAAAGGGCAATGCTGAGAATTGATAGTGCTCTGATCCTGCAAGAAATCTGAGGTATCTTCTGCAGATTGGTCGAATGGGGACGTGCAGGTATGCCTCCTTGAGATCTAGAGTTACCAGCCAACACTCCTTGCCCAGCATGGGAAGAAGTTGCTGTAGGGTCAGCATTTTGAATTTTGGGACAATGATGT
The DNA here is from genome assembly GCF_019279795.1 of Protopterus annectens. Taxonomy (NCBI): domain Eukaryota; kingdom Metazoa; phylum Chordata; order Ceratodontiformes; family Protopteridae; genus Protopterus; species Protopterus annectens. Next base: position 1,217,038,022 of record NC_056726.1, read on the forward strand.
ATGTATTTAAGGTGGACAGGTCGAGAATTGGTCTCCAACTTTTTCCTTTCTTGGAACTAGGAATAGTCTGGAATAGAACCCTTTCCTTGCTCTGCTGTTGGCACTCTTTCCACAGCTCTCATGTTTGCTAACTCCATTATCTGGCGTAGAGCCTCTGTTTTTTGATTTGGAGGTAGATTTGGCTTCCTCTTTTGACTGGTAAAGTGTGGAAGTGAAACCGGTAACCTTGATCTATGGTTTGTAAAATCCACTTGTCTTTTGTTATGTAGTGCCAGTTCTTTGAAAATAAGGTTAACTTTCCGCCTAGAGGAGCTGCTATTTGTTCCCTGGTAGGCGGATTTAGGTTAAGTCACTGTGGTTGTGCTGATGTAGTGGCAGAGGCTGTGTCTGTGCCTCTGTTGTTACCTTGCCACTGTCGTCCTCTGTAGGCACCTCCTCTGGATTGGTTTCTGCCTCTGGAACGTCTATTCCTGCCCCTTTGAAATTTTGTGGAGTCAGGAAAGGACCAATTTTGGCAGGCCAGTTCCTGCTAAACCTTGGGGTTGAACCTGCAAGAAATCTTTGACAGTTTGAACAGATTTTGCCTTTTCTTCCATTTTCTTCATAACCTGCTGGGCAGGTGTACCAAACAAACTTGTCTTGTCCATAGGAGCATCTAGCAGCTTAGCTTTAACATGATCCGGTAAAGCTTGTTCCTTTAGCCATGCATGCCTTCTTATCACTGTGCCTGTCATGGCTGATCTAAATGAAGCCTCCAGTGCATCATAGCCACATTTTAAGGAATGGTTGCTAACCTGTTGTATGTTATTTACCATCTCTAATACATATTTCTTATCAAGAGATTCATCAGTGGTTAGTTTTTTAGTTAACTGATCAAGCATAAACTCTTGGTATTGTATCATGTGAAACTGACAGTTGAAAGCTCTAGCTGAGAGAGTAGCTGAAGTGTAGACCTTTTTACCCCATCTGTCTAATGACCTTGCTTCCCTTTCAGGAGGAGTAGGGTTTTTAGCTATGGTCGCTACTGCCTTGGGACCCTGGGATATAGTTTCTGGGTCTGCAAGTGGGGCCTTGTAAAGGTGGTGATGCGTATCTGGCACCCTGTAAAATCTGTCTGGTTTGGCAGGGGCTGGGGGTAAAGAATCTGGAGCGGAGCAAACATCATTGAAAGCATCATCCACCACAGAGAGAACAGGAGGTATAGCTAAGGGCATGTGCTGTGGGAGGTGCAGAAAGGTCCTAAGTCTTTTCTGGAGTCTGAAAAATCCTGTTGCTGCCATTGGAACTGTTCTCGCATGGCATGCAAGGTTTCCCCAAAGGAGAATTCTTCTGGTGGGGAAGCAGCTGGAATGGATTCTTCAGCATCAGAATCTTCAAAATTGGAGAAGGAGCCTCTGGCTGGTCAGTTATGTCTGATTCATCAGCAGATTCATCAGAGGACACTGGCTCAGGGGCTCTGCCCTAGGTCTCTTCTCTGGGGCTGAGAGGCCCTATCTGGGTGAGATTGAGATCCTCTAATTAAAGAAATTAAATCTTCTGCCAAAGTAAGCATTTGGGAACTAGAAGAGGGCCTGGATGTGGAGGGTTTAACAGGCACTGTTTTAGTAGTCTTGGCTGCTTTAGCCCTGGCGAAGGCCTTAATGGACATGGCTGCTGGAGGCCTAGCAGCACCACGTGCTGGGGTAGAGACATCCAAGGGGATGGTGTCTGATAAGTCAACCACCGTAGTGGGTAAAATTTCTGAGGTCGATTCAAGAGTTGTAGCAGGGGCCTCAGTTGTAGGAATAGGTTCAGCTGTACTTAGATCAGTTTTCTCGGTTTCGGCCGAAACCGAGACACTCGCGTTTGCTTAACCATGGTTTCGGCCGAAACCGCGGACCGCGAGTGCCGGTCTTTATCTTTGCGTTTTTTGGTAGATTGGGTAGTCGGAGGATCCGACGGCATAATGTACGCAAAATCAGAACCGAAAAACTGCTCTGCAAACTCCGACCGACGCCTAAGCGTCGTCGGTTGAAAGAAGCACAGGCGAACAGGCTGCTACGTCGTGGGCTGGGCCTAAACAAGGCAGACAGTAAGAGTGGAAATCTTTATGAGGTATTTGTTTCCCACAGGTTAAACAATTGTTAACTTTTTCTGACATCGGCTGAGGCAAGAAAGAGTCCCCAAAGGGGTACTTAGCTTTAGAAGTCTTCGAAGTAGTATTCGGTAGAAGTAATCTCTGGATCCGACCGACCGGCACTTGCGAACAGCTTCTGCTTCGGGCGCCACGCGGCAAGAAAGACTGAGGAAAATGGCGTCGGCTGATGCTTTTATACACGAAGACCAACAGAGATGACGTCGGGTGGAGTGCGACATCAGCCGAAGCCGGACCCGGACTTTGGAATCCGGCCGACTGAAGGGCTGCCTGACGACAGGACAACCCAGTTGTTATGACTGCAGATGCATCCATGAAGGACATCTAGACCTCCACCCCGAAGGAGATGTGCGAGGAGGAGAGACCGGCCTAAAATTTGGAGACCGGCTCCCAACTAGCACCTCCGCAACCGGCTCCGAGGGACTTGGAGATGAAGCAGATTCCGTCGATGCACTAACTTCCTTCGGCTCAGAAGACAGTCCGGAGGCTCCAAGGATACTGATGGAGCCAGAGATTGCTTTTTAGCCTTGAAAGTTTTACTCTTAGAGGGAGAGGACTTGAAGCTAGAAGCCATCCCCAAATTCTCCATGAAGGAGGGTTTCAGAAGTCCTGTCAAAATTAGTTTGTTCTTCCTCTCCTGAAAAACACGTGGGCTAAATGCATGGTAAAATGTACAAGATTTCTGAAGGTGAATCGCCCCCAGACAATAAACGCAAGAGTGCCCATCAGTGATTGACATTTTATAACCACATTTAGTACATTTCTTAAAGCCCGAGGGCTTATGCTCTTTCGTATCCTTAGACATAGTGAAGGAAACTGAAAAGCCACCAACTATTAACAGACCAATCGTTAATAAAGAAGCCACAAGCGCAGGAACTAAAGAAAAACAGACACCACAAAAAGACCTCTAACTTAAGCGGTCCCAAAAGGAACACAAGGAAAGGACTAGGTCCTCTAACTTAAATGGCCCAAGCCCGAGGGATAGGTACCCAACAAGAAACAGAAAGAACAGGGGCGGACTAGATCCTCTAACTGAAACGGGCCTAGCCCTTAGGGGAAACAGTTAGCGAGACACCACAAAAAAATAATATCATGAGAAAAACTGTACATCAGATTATACAACTAATACACACAAAGTACAGTTTTGTACCTACCATAAATGTAGATGTTAAGAGTGTTCACACTGCTGCAGTCATCACACTTGGGTTATCCTGCCGTCAGGCGGTCCCGCAGTTGGCCAGAGTTCCAAAGTCTTGGTCCAGCGTTGGTTGCTGTCGCTTCTTCCCTGACGTCAGTACGCCAGGGGTATATAAGAGGCATCCGATGCCATTTTCTTCAGTTTTTCATGCTCCAGATGTCAGGTGCCGCCTAGTAGGTGGGCAATACATATTGCCAATGAAACATGTACAGAAAATAGAAATACCTTCAGTTACAAGCAAATACACCACAAAGGTATCAGATAGAAAGGTATAGAAAAGTTCAGCTAGTTCAGAGGGGATGGAGGGAGGGTAACCTGGACTGCAGCAGTGTGAACACTAACATCTACATTTATGGTAGGTACAAAACTGTACTATGTTCGTGTTACACTGCTGCAGTCATCACACTTGGGTTGAATCCCAAAGTTAAGGATGGGTGGTGGAGTTAAACAGGGTTTGGCGAAACTAGTAGGCCCTGCAGAACTGCAGTGGCAAACCAGCTCTAGTCAGAGTATAGAGGTAAGTAATGGTGCTTGGTGAAGGTGTGCGCTGAACTCCAAGTTGCAGCTTCCAAAATATCCTTAGTTGGTACCCCCCTGAGAAAGGCTGTTGATGTAGCTGTAGCTCTGGTGGAGTGGGACCTAATGCTAGCAGGTACTGGTTTCCCATGATGTGTAACAGAAATGTATACAATGTCCTATCCATTTTGAAATGGTCTGTTTTGAGATCGCTTTTCCTTGTGATCCTGCAGCATAGGTTACAAAGAGCTGGTCAGATTTTCTGAAAGCCTTAGTTTTATCCAAGTAGTAACGTAATTGCCTGTAAATGTCCAAAGAGTGCAGGAGGTCTTTCTCCTTTGTTCTGGGGGTTTGGGAAAAAGGTGGGCAAATGAATGGTTTGGTTTAGGGCCACACTGGATACCACCTTTGGCATAAAGGAAGGGTTAGTCAGTAGAGCGACTCTGTCTTGAAGAAAAATGAGGAAAGGCTCCACTGCCATTAGGGCCTGTAGCTCTGAGACTCTTCTAGCTGAAGTTATTGCTAGCAGCAGGGCAGTTTTCCATGATAGAAACTAACTCGGCTGAAATAGCTGGTTCAAAGGGTGGCAGTGTAAGCTTTTCCAGAACAAAGTTGAGATCCCAAGTTGGTGTTGGTGCTCTCCTGGGTGGTCTTATGTTCTCAGCCCCTCTGAGATACCGTCTTAGGAGTGGATGTGAAAAAAGGAGGATCCGTGTTGTAGTGAGCTGAAATCGCAGAGGCGTGGATCTTAACAGATGAAAAAAAGTCCTTTGTGCAACATCTCAGTTAAGTATTGTAGAATCTGAGGAATGTTTGGAGCAAGGGGATTTTGGCCTTTAGCCTGGTTCAAGGCGTAAAATCTTTTCCATTTGTCTGAAAAGGCTTTCCTGGGTGCTGGGCCTCCTGGCCTCCAGAATGACATCCATAACAACTTTAGATAGAGGTGTTGGCTGGTTGTATAGGTAATTTGCCATGCAGCCAGATTTAAAGTCTTGAGCTAGCTGTGTAGAATCTGATTGTTTTGCTGAGTGAGCAGGTGAGGAATTTGGGGTAAAAATCCATGGTGGGCCGTGGGCCATGTTCCTTAGTATTGGCCAGTGCCAGTCTGGAGCAATGAGTATCATTTGTGGCCTCTAATCTGACTTTCAGTAGCACCTTTGCTAGAAGAGGCAGTGGAGGAAAGGCATACACTGTTAATGTTTTCCAGCTGAATGAGAGGGTGTCCACTCTTCCAAGCTAGTGGGTGGAATGTCCTTGTGCAAAATTTTCGAAGTTGGTAGTTTTGGGGGTTGGCAAACAGATCTATGTCTGGGTGTCCCCATTTTTGAGTTATCATTACAAATACTTGTGGATCCAGTTTCCACTCGTGGGGATCCATGACGTTTCTGCTTAGGTCGTCTGCCAATGTATTTCTTTCCTGGCAGGAATTGTGCTTGTAGTTGAACTTGGTAAGTCAGTGCTGTGTTGCACAAGGTCATTGCTTGCCTGCATAGGGGGTAGGGGTGTGTGCCCCCTTGCTTGTTTATGTCCCACATAACTGTGGCATTGTCCGTCTTTATTAGTTGTCCTGGATTAAGAGGTCCTTGAAAGCTGTTAGGGCATTATGTACAGCCTAGCATTTCTTTTTGATCGATATGCAGATGCCTTTGATCTGTGTTCCATTTGCCCTGAATGCATTGTCCTGCCATGTGTGCTCCCCAGGCATAGTCCGATGCATCTGTTATAGTTTGCCTGGCTGTGGGCAAGGTAAAAGGCTGACCCTTGTTGAGGTGACATGCCTGTGCCCACCATAGGAACTCCTGTTGAAGGCAGGGAATGAGCATCACTGTTTCCAAGCTGTGGCTGTGCTGTGTCCATACGCTCTTCAGGTACCACTGTAATTTCCTCATATGCAGTTTTGCAAATGGTATTAGGAGTATGCAAGATGCCATGAATCCCAAGGCCTGCAGAATTTTTCTTGCAGGGAGTTGGGTCTTTGTTGCCATCATTTTGAAGTATTGAGTCAGCTGTTGTTGCTTGTCTGGCCTGAGATAAGCCATCTGGGCCGTTGTATTCAAGCAGGCACCCAGGAATGTTATGTTCTGTGAGGGCACAAGTTTTGATTTATTTTCGTTTACTGTGTACCCTAGGCAACTTAAAAGGTGTTTGACAAACGCCAGATGCTTTAAAAGAATGTCCTTGCTTTCTGCTTGAATAAGGCAGTCGTCCAGGTATGGGTATATTTGAATTCCTCTGTCTGCAGTATGCAATTACTGGTGCCAGGCATTTTGTGAAGACCCTGGGCGCAATATATAAGCCAAAGGGAAGTGCAGAGAATTGATAATGAGTTGAACCTGCAATGAAACGGAGGTATCTTCTGCAATTTTGTCTGATAGGGACATGCAGGTATGCCTCCTTGAGATCCAACGTTACTAGCCAAGTCTTCTTGCCCAGCATGGGAAGAAGTTGCTGTAGTGTTAGCATCTTGAATTTGGGTACTTGGAGATAGGTGTTTAGAATTGAAAGGTCCAGAATGGGTCTCCAGGCTTTGTCCTTTCTGGGGACTAGAAAGTATTGAGTAAAATCCTTGTCCTTGCTCCTGTGTAGGTACCTGCTGAATGGCTCATGTCCATGAGAGCTGTAATTTGTTTTTGTGCCTCCGCCCATTGATTTAGCGGCAGGTTTGGCATTCCTTTTATCCTTGGCAAGGTGTGAAAGTGGAATCTGTATCCTTGTGAAACAATGTTTAGGACCCATTTGTCTTTTGTAATGATGTGCCAGTTGTCTGCAAAAAGTGCTAATTTTCCTCCCAAGCGAGCTGCCAAGAGAGATTTGCTTGGCAGTCTGAGGGTTAAGTCATTGTGCTTGTCTTCTGTTAGCTTGGGGCCTGTCTTCTCCTCCTTTCTGGGTAGCGGCACTCCATTGGCGAGGTTTGTAAGGGCCTTGTGACTGACCTCTGCCCCTTGGGCATCTGTATTTGCCCTCTGTGGTCTGTCAGATGCTGGAAAGGACCAGTTTTTTGTTGGCCAATTTCTGCTGAACTGAGGGGGTTGAACCTGTAAAAAATCCTTGACCGTCTGCATAGATTTTACCTTATCCTCCATTTTCTTTAAAACCTCTTCTGCCTTTACACCAAATAAAACATCCTGCTGTAAAGGTGCATCCAACAACTCTGCTTTAACATGATCAGGCAGGGTTTCTTTTAACCAAGCATGCCTACGTATGACAGACCCAGTCACTGCTGCTCTACAGGAAGCTTCCAAGGAATTAAATCCACATTGTAAAGTATGTTTGCCCACCTGTTCAGCTGCATGCAACAGATCCTGTATTTCCTTGAAATCAGGCTGCTCTGAATGTGTGCTCATTTTTTGTTTTAAATGAGACATTAGGAATTGCTGATAATTTAGCATATGAAACTGGCAATTTAAGGCTCTCATAGCTAGAGCAGCTGAGGTATATACCTTCTTTCCCCCATCTAGTGCTCTGGAATCCCTTTCAGAGGGTACAGATTTTTAGCAATGGAGGCCTTAACCCCTTTGGGACCCTGGGAAATAGTTTCTGGGTCAGCAAAAGGGCTTTTATATAGGAATTTGTGAGAGTCAGGGACTCTGTACTATCTGTCTAGTTTGGCTGGAGCAGGAGGTAGAGAGTCTGGGTTAAGACTAGATTCTAGGTAAACATCATCCACAATGTCTAACACAGGAGGGATAGCAAGTGGTCTGTGCTGGGGAAGTAAAAAGAACTCAGCCTTTTCTTAGAATCAGAATAATCCTGGCCTTCCCAGTGGAAATGTTCCCTCATGGTATGTAAAGTTTCCCCAAAGGAGTAGCCTTCTGGAGGAGATGCTGAGGGAATAGACTCTTCAGCATCAGAATCTTCATAAGGGGGAAAAAGAGTATTCCTGTTCCTCAAAAGAATCTGAGGAAATTGAAACCTGGTCAGAGGAAGCATAATCCTCCTCTTGTCTTGGCCTTTTTTCAGGAGGGGGATGGGAACCCCTGACTAGGGTAATTAAATCTTCAGCCATCTTAAGCATCTGTTTTAGGTATGGGGTCCTTGTACTGGAGACTGATGTAATGTCTTTTTAGGTTTTAATGGAGTTTTTAAGCTTAGCATAAGATGTAATAATGGGGAGTGTAGTCGGTCTGAAGACACCTTCTGCAACCGAAGGAGTTTCTACTGCACCGGAATCTCCTTCTGCTCTAGAGTCGGAAGGGCCTAAAGAAGAAGGCTGCTCCGGCCTAGTACTCTAAGATTGTGAATCAGAAGCAGTCTGGGGTTCTAAATCAGCGGTAGTCAGTGGCTGCGTAGGCACCTCACTGAAAACCGGAGAACCGGCGACAGGCCCAGCCGAGGCCTCTGAGTCTGGTTTGGGTCTTGGCGGCCTGTCCTTATCTTTGCGTTTTTTATGCATGCCGGTCGTCGGTTGCTCCGATGGCATGGTATAATTAAATTTCCTACCAAAGTAATGTCGGGCGAAATCAAACAGACATTTGATAGTACGTTTTTAAACCTAGCACAAAACAGACAACCTGTGACGTTGTGGTCTGGGCCTAGGCAAGGAATACAAGTCCTTATGAGGTATTTGCTTCCCACAAGAAATGCAATTGTTAACTTTTTCTGACATCGGACTGAGGCAAGAAAAGGTTCCCCAACGGGGTACTTAGCTTTATTGAAGACTTCGGTCTGAAATTTGATTTGAAAATCTCAGGAGTCGGCCGACCGGCACTTGCCAACTGCTTCTGCTTCAGGCACCGCGCAAGAAAGACGGAAGAAAATGGTGTTGGATGCCTCATATACCCCTGGCGCACTGACGTCAGGGAAGAAGTGACATCAACCGACGCCGGACCAAGACTTTGGGAACTCTGGACGACTGCGGGACCGCCTAACGGCAGGATAACCCAAGTGTGATGACTGCAGCAGTGTAACACGATGAACATCACACAGCTACGAAAATAGCTTTTTTGAAGCAAGAATATTTCAATAAAAGATAAAAGCTACACTTAGCCACAGCCAAGAGCGAGACCACGTCTGAGCTATACGAGCGGCAAACGAGATCTGGGAAAAGGGAGCAGTGCAACATGGGAGACCTTCTTAGCCCAGCCAATTGAAAGACTTCGGGCTAGAGTATGGCCGAGTCAGAGCTGAGGTTCGGCTCCGAACCCACGGGTAAGAATGTAGGCGAGATTGGACTACATAACAAAGATAGTGAACTAGTCCCCCAGGCACACTAATGTCCCTGAAATAAAAGTTGAAGTAAACAATCACTATTGATGTGATAAAATCACTGGTAAGCGCTTTCGTTTAATGGAATATTAAACTTCAGACACCATGTTTTTTATATCACTTCCTTAAATACCCAAGTAATTCATTACCATTGGATAAAACAGTTTAAAAAAAATCAAAACACACCACCATAGTCTGCCCAAAACAAATGCCACATATAACAATTAAAACAAAGTAAAGGAAAAATGCACACTTTTCACAATACAAAAAGATTAAAGCACAAATCACCATTATTGTCATGTTAAAAACTTGTGTATTAAATGTGCTGACTCTAATGCAATAGAGATTTTCTTTCTAGTTCTTTTAACTTTAACACTGGTGTAATGGAACTATGCTCAGTTATCCCCGGTCAGCTATCAGCTTGCAAGCAGATTTGTCACCTAAGTTCCTTAAGTTATAAAAGCAGCCTTCATGTTTTTTTTTTTTTATCATTTATCTTCACTTGATCAATTACTAAAAAACTGAACCAATGTTCTAAATTATCACGGACATGTCTGGCTAAAGCATTATTTAAATTATGTTTTCTTATGGCATATTCAAAGATCCTTTGACTGAACTTTCTCTCCTTTTTGCCTAAATAAAAGGCTGGGGGCATGAGTCGCACAATGTTAAATATCTCACTGCTTTTGAATTGCAGTTATATTTTCATTTTATATGATGATTAACATTTCGCACCACATGCTCATGCTCAACACTTGGAACATGCCATGTATGCAATTTCTATCCATTGACTCTCCTTAAACATATCCTTAAAATTCATTCCCTTTCTATCAATGACAGGTCTTTCACTTATTTGTTTCCCAATATTGGGGTCATCTATTACGAAGGGCCAGTTCTTTTCAGATGCAGATCTCAGCATTCTAAAATCTTCATTAAACATAAAAATTAATTATACTTAAAAATCAGAGACTTGTTCATTATAATCAGTTTGCATACTCAGTTGTACTAGAATCTACATCTGCAATTTAACAGCCTTAATAACGTAACAATCAATGGATGGATTATTTATATGAACGCATTGGCTCTGCTGGAGAAATTCCTCCCCTTACTGTGAATCATTCACAGGGGGAAGCCAGAGGATCAGCTTTTGACTTTAAACACCCCTATAACTCGCTGTTTCACAACCTAATTTGCAGGAACCATCCGGTCCTGCAGTCAGAAGTATACAGTCCGGTCCACAAAGGAAGTCGCCGGGAAAAGGAGTCACTACTAAACTTTGCCCAGAGGAATGGAGCCGTTTTTTCTAGTAGGACAGAGATTCCACAAAGTACAGTTGTATACACTTACCATAAATTTAGATGTTGAGTGTATTCACTGTTGCCCTCAGTCGACCTGATTAACAAAGTCTTGGGACCTGCGTCGGTTGCTGTCCTTTCTTCCATGATGTCAGGTCGTCAGGGGTATAAAACATGCAGCCGACGCCATTACATCAGTTTTTCTTGCCCCAGATGTCAGGTGCCCCCCCAATGAGGAGCAAATAAACATAAAAAACAAAGGTATACCTCCAACAAAAAACAAATACATGAAAAAGGCTTTTAAGCACAGTAAAGGAAAAGTACAGTTTTGTACCTACCATAAATGTAGATGTCCGAACTGGATAGCATCTGCAGTCATAACAAGTGGGTTGTCCTGTCGTCAGGCAGCCCTGCAGTCGGCCGGATTCCAAAGTCCGGGTCCGGCTTCGGCTGATGTCGCACTCCACCCGACGTCATCTCTGTTGGTCTTCGGGTATAAAAGCATCAGCCGACGCCATTTTCCTCAGTGTTTCTTGCCCCAGATGCCAGTAGCCCTCTTGCAGGCTAAAATTTGGATAGATGCCAATGTTTCCAAATAGATAGAGGTAAACACAACAATAAGGATATATGTACATATATACAAACAAATACACCATAAAGACTCGCGCCCAACCGGTAGCTATTAGGAGGGTAAACACCCTAGGAGTACCACAGACGGGAAGGAGGGAGGGTAATCCTGACTGCAGATGCTATCCAGTTCGGACATCTACATTTATGGTAGGTACAAAACTGTACTATGTCCTTCATGGATGCATCTGCAGTCATAACAAGTGGGTAGAATACCATAGCCAACTAGGCGAGGAGGATAAAAGTAGATTATGGTGTGTTTAGGATCCCTTGCAGTACAGCAGTGGCAAACCCTGCTCGGGATCTGGAATATAGAGGCAAATTGTAATGCTTGGCAAATGTATGCACGGAGGTCCAAGTAGCCGCCTCAATAATGTCTTTGGTTGCCACTCCTCGTAAGAAGGCTGTGGTAGTGGCTGTTGCCCTTGTAGAATGAGGTCTTATGTTCTGTGGAATTGGTTTTCCATGGAAGGAGTAACAGTATCGTATGCAATTTCCTATCCATTTGGAGATTGTCTGTTTGGAAATAGCTTTTCCTTCCCTTCCTGTTGCATAGGCTACAAAAAGTTGGTCAGTCTTTCTGCTATTTTTGTTCTGTCCAAGTAGTAGCGTAGCTGTCTATGTACATCCAAGGTATGCAGTATTCTTTCCCCTCTGTTTTGTGGGTTGGGAAAGAAGGTAGGTAGGTGGATTGCCTGGTTTAAAGACACTCTGGATACCACCTTGGGCATAAATGTAGGATTAGTCCTCATGGACACTATCTTGGTGGAAGATTAGGAAGGGTTGCACTGCCATTAAGGCCTGTAGTTCTGAAACCCTCCTTGCTGAAGTAATTGCCAGTAGGAAAGCAGTTTTCCATGACAGGTGTTGTAGGTCTGCTGTTGCTGCTGGTTCAAAGGGTGATAGTGTCAACTTTTCTAGCACAAAGATTAAATCCCAAGCTGGTAATGGTGGTTTCCAAGCTGGTAATGGTGGTTTCCTTGGAGGTTTTACATTCTTGATTCCTCTGAGGAACTGCCTGAGCAAAGGGTGCGAAAAAACAGGTGGATCAAAGCTGTATTCTGCTGAAATAGCTGATGCATGTATCTTGATGGAGGAGTAGGACAGGCCTGAATGAAGAAGTTCGGCCAGATACTCCAGAATGTTAGGCATATCTATGTTTGACACATCTTTTCCTCTTTCCGTACTCCAAATGACAAACCTTTTCCATTTTCCAGCATAGTTCCTTCTTGTTGAAGGTCTGCGTGCTTCAAGAATAATGTCTTTAACTCTTTGGGAAAGTTCTGGATTAGCTGCTGCTATGTGATGTTCCATGCAGTCAGTTGCAGCGTTTTTAGGTTTGGATGTATGATGCTGTAGTTGTTCTGAGTTAACATCAAAGGCATCAGGGTATTGGCCACATATTGTTCGAGACATGCTCTTCAGTAGTGGGTACCAGTGTTGTCTTGGCCAGTTTGGAGCTATCAGGATTATCCTTGGGCGTTCTTCCTTGATTTTCAGTAGTACCTTGTGTATCAAAGGAAGAGGTGGGAATGCATATGCTGTTAGGCCTTTCCAGTTGAAGGAGAGCGAATCCACTTTCCATGCTAGTGGGTGGGATGTCCTTGTGCAGAATTTTTGAGCTGGTGATTGAGAGGTGATGCGAATAGGTCTATCTGTGGCATTCCCCATTTCTTTGAGATGGTCTTGAAGATGTCCGGGTGCAGCTTCCATTCGTGGGCATCGAAGTGGTTCTGCTTAATATGTCTGCTAGAGTATTGTCTTTCCTGGTACAAATATTGCCTGTAACTGGATGTTGTAGCTGAGTGCCAGGGTCCACAGCTCCAAGGTCATTCTGCATAGGGGTATGAATGAGTGCCTCCCTGTTTGTTGATGTACCACATGACTGTGGTGTTGTCTGTCCTTATCATCAACTGGCCCTCTTTGAGAAATGGTTTGAACTTTTGGATTGCCAGTTTTACTGCCAGCATTTCTTTTAGATTGATGTGCAGGTGAAGTTGATCCTGTGTCCACAATCCTTGCACGCATTTGTCCAGCATGTGGGCCCCCATCCTAGGTCTGAAGCGTCTGTTGTGATGGTCTGGCTTGGTTGACATCTGCGAAAGGGTAGGCCTGGGTTTGACTGGCATGCCTGAGCCCACCATAGGAACTCCTGTTTTAAGCATGGAATTAGTGGGATTTCTGTTTCTAGACTGTGTCTGTGTTGGGACCATAAATTCTTTAGGTACCACTGTAGTTTCCTCATATGTAGTCTGGCAAATGGGACCAAGATTATGCATGATGCCATGAAGCCCAAGGCCTGCAGAACTTTTCTTGCTGTTAACTTGTTCAGTTTTGTTAGTGCCAAGAAGTAAAGAGGAAGTTCTTTTGTTTTTCTGTAGTCAGGAATGCCATTTGTTGTACTGTGTCCAATTCAGCCAAGAATGTCCTTGTTTGGGATGGTATCAGCCTTGACTTTTGTAAATTGACTGTGTATCCCAGTCCTTGTAGCAAGTAAATGACCCTTTGTAAATCTGTTGTCAGCTTGCTTTTGTTGTCCCCTTGTAGCAGGCAGTCGTCCAGGTATGGGTAAATTTGAATTCCCTGTAGTCTGCAATGGGCGATTACTGATGCCAGGCATTTTGTGAATACTCTGGGCGCAGTAGATAAGCCAAAGGGCAATGCTGAGAATTGATAGTGCTCTGATCCTGCAAGAAATCTGAGGTATCTTCTGCAGATTGGTCGAATGGGGACGTGCAGGTATGCCTCCTTGAGATCTAGAGTTACCAGCCAAGACTCCTTGCCCAGCATGGGAAGAAGTTGCTGTAGGGTCAGCATTTTGAATTTTGGGACAATGATGTATGTATTTAAGGTGGACAGGTCGAGAATTGGTCTCCAACTTTTTCCTTTCTTGGAACTAGGAATAGTCTGGAATAGAACCCCTTTCCTTGTTCTGCTGTTGGCACTCTTTCCACAGCTCTCATGTTTGCTAACTCCATTATCTGGCGTAGAGCCTCTGTTTTCTGATTTGGAGGTAGATTTGGCATTCCTCTTTTGACTGGTAAAGTGTGGAAGTGAAACCGGTAACCTTGATCTATGGTTTGTAAAATCCACTTGTCTTTTGTTATGTAGTGCCAGTTCTTTGAAAATAAGGTTAACTTTCCGCCTAGAGGAGCTGCTATTTGTTCCCTGGTAGGCGGATTTAGGATTAAGTCACTGTGGTTGTGCTGATGTAGTGGCAGTGGCCGTGTCTGTGCCTCTGTTGTTACCTTGCCACTGTCGTCCTCTGTAGGCACCTCCTCTGGATTGGTTCTGCCTCTGGAACGTCTATTCCTGCCCCTTTGAAATTTTGTGGAGTCAGGAAAGGACCAATTTTGGCAGGCCAGTTCCTGCTAAACCTTGGGGTTGAACCTGCAAGAAATCTTTAACAGTTTGAACAGATTTTGCCTTTTCTTCCATTTTCTTCATAACCTGCTGGGCAGGTGTACCAAACAAACTTGTCTTGTCCATAGGAGCATCTAGCAACTTAGCTTTAACATGATCCGGTAAAGCTTGTTCCTTTAGCCATGCATGCCTTCTTATCACTGTGCCTGTCATGGCTGATCTAAATGAAGCCTCCAGTGCATCATAGCCACATTTTAAGGAATGGTTGCTAACCTGTTGTATGTTATTTACCATCTCTAATACATATTTCTTATCAAGAGATTCATCAGTGGTTAGTTTTTTAACTAACTGATCAAGCATAAACTCTTGGTATTGTATCATGTGAAACTGACAGTTTAAAGCTCTAGCTGAGAGAGTAGCTGAAGTGTAGACCTTTTACCCCATCTGTCTAATGACCTTGCTTCCCTTTCAGAAGGAATAGGGTTTTTAGCTGTGGTCGCGGCTACTGCCTTGGGACCCTGGGATATAGTTTCTGGGTCTGCAAGGGGGCCTTGTAAAGGTGGTGATGAGTATCTGGCACCCTGTAAAATCTGTCTGGTTTGGCAGGGGCTGGGGGTAAAGAATCTGGAGCGGAGCAAACATCATTGAAAGCATCATCCACCACAGAGAGAACAGGAGGTATAGCTAAGGGCCTGTGCTGAGGGAGGTGCAGAAAGGTCCTAAGTCTTTTTCTGGAGTCTGAAAAATCCTGCTGCTGCCATTGGAACTGTTCTCGCATGGCATGCAAGGTTTCCCCAAAGGAGAATTCTTCTGGTGGGGAAGCAGCTGGAATGGATTCTTCTGCATCAGAATCTTCAAAATTGGAGAAGGGAGCCTCTGGCTGGTCAGTTATGTCTGATTCATCAGCAGAATCATCAGAAGACACTGGCTCAGGGGGCCCTGCCCTAGGTCTATTGCCTGGGGCTGAGAGGCCCTGTCTGGGTGAGATTGAGATCCTCTAATTAAAGAAATTAAATCTTCTGCCAAAGAAAGCATTTGAGAACTAGAAGAGGGCCTGGAAGTGGGGGGTTTAACAGGCACTGTTTTAGTAGTCTTGGCTGCTTTAGCCCTGGCGAAGGCCTTAATGGACATGGCTGCTGGAGGCCTAGCAGCACCACGTGCTGGGGTAGAGACATCCAAGGGATGGTGTCTGATAAGTCAACCACCGCAGTGGGTAAAATTTCTGAGGTCGATTCAAGAGTTGTAACAGGGGCCTCAGTTGTAAGAATAGGTTCAGCTGTACTTTGATCAGTTTTCGGTTTCGCGAAACCGAGACACTTGCGGTTTGCTTTACCGTGGTTTCGCCGAAACCGCGGACCGCGAAGTGTCGGTCTTTATCTTTGCGTTTTGGTAGATTGGGTAGTCGGAGGATCCGGCGGCATAATGTAAAAACAGAACCGAAAAACTGTTCTGCAAACTCCGACCGACGCCTAAGCGTTCGTCGGTTGAAAGAGGCACAGGCCGAACAGGCTGCTACGTCGTGGGCTGGGCCTAAAGGCAGACAGTAAGAGTGGAAATCTTTAAGAGGTATTTGTTTCCCCCAGGTTAAACAATTGTTAACTTTTTCTGACATCGGCTGAGGCAAGAAAGAGTCCCCAACGGGGTACTTAGCTTTAGAAGTCTTCGAAGTAGTATTCGGTAGAAGTAATCTCTGGATCCGACCGACCGGCACTTGCGAACAGCTTCTGCTTCGGGCGCCACGCGGCAAGAAAGACGGAGGAAAATGGCGTCGGCTGATGCTTTTATACCCGAAGACCAACAGAGATGACGTCGGGTGGAGTGCGACATCAGCCGAAGCCGGACCCGGACTTTGGAATCCGGCCGACTGCAGGGCTGCCTGACGACAGGACAACCCACTTGTTATGACTGCAGATGCATCCATGAAGGACATGTAGAGGTATAGCCAGAAGAAATTAGGGGGCTGGAGGGAGGGTAACCAGGACTAACAGTGAATACATTCAAACATCTACATTTATGGTAAGTGTACACAACTGTACTTTGTTCATCGTGTTTCACTGTTGCAGTCATTACATTTGGGTAGATTCCCAAAGCTGTGGTTGGGAGGAGGAATTTATATAACATTAAGGCCAGCTATAAGGCCCTGCAAGACAGCAGTGGCAAAGCCAGCTCTGGATTTTAAGAATTGGCAAACGATAATGCTTGGTGAAAGTATTTACAGAACTCCAGGTAGCAGCTTCTAGGATGTCCCTGGTATGAACACCTCTGAGAAAGGCTGCAGAAGTAGATGCAGCTCTGGTGGAGTGAGATCTGACCCCTGGGGGATAGGCTTTCCATGGTGCTTATAGCAGAAATGAATGCAATGGCTTATCCATTTAGAAATGTTTTGTTTTGAAATAGCCTTCCCCTGCAGCAAATGCTACCAGCAGTTCAGATTTTCTTCGAGGTTTAGTCCTGTCCAAGTAGAATCTAAGTTGTCTGTGCACATCCAAGGAATGCAGAATTCGTTCCCCTTTGTTCTGTGGATTGGGAAAGAATGTTGGCAAATGAATGGACTGCTTAAGAGCCACACTGGATACCACCTTGGGCATGAAGGATGGATTGGTCCCGAGTGACACCCCGTCTGCATGAAAGATGATGAAAGGCTCCACTGCCATAAGGGCCTGTAATTCAGATATCCTTCTAGCTGAAGAGATTGCTAAAAGGAAGGCTGTTTTTCAAGATAGAAATTAAGTCTGCAGTAGCAGCTGGCTCAAAAGGAGGCAGAGTGAGTTTCTCCAATACAAAGTTAAGGTCCCAGGCAGGGGGTTGGAGCTCTCCTGAGTGGTCTCGTTTTTTGCCCCTCTGAAGAACTGCTTGAGAAGAGGATGAGAGAAGAGGGGAGGTTCGGTGTTATAATATGCTGAAATGGCTGAGGCATGGATTTTGATGGAGGAAAAAGACAGGCCCTTGTGAAGCATCTCAGTTAATTATTGCAAAATTTGAGTTAAACTGGGCGCTGCTGTGCTCATCCCTTGAGATTGGTTCCAGGCACAGAATCTTTCCTATTTGTCAGCATAAGATTTTCTAGTACTAGGTCACCTTGCCTCTAAGATGACATCCATCACAGGTTTGCTGAGGGATGAAAAGGGTGAATTTAATTGATTAGCCAGGCTGCAAGGTTCAATGTTGGAAGCTGAGGATGCAGAAATTGGTTCTCCTGCTGGGACAGCAGGGAAGGGGTCTGAGGCAGGTGCCATGGAGATAACTGCGACACACTGTGCAGGAGGGGCTACCAGTGTTGGCACGGCCAGTCTGGAGCAATCAAGATTATCCTTGGTTTGTCCTGTTTGATTTTTAGTAGAACTTTGAAGAGCAGAGGCAGTGGGGGGAAGGCATAGACTGATGGGTTTTTCCAGCTGAAGGAAAGAGCATCCACTTTCCAGGCTTGTGGGGAATCCTTGTGCAAAACTTGTCCAACTGGTAGTTTTGGGGGGAGGCAAATACATCTATGTCTGGGCTCCCCCATTCGCTTGTCAACATGTTGAAAATCCTTGGTTCCAGTTTCCACTCGTGTGGGTCCATGAGGTTTCTGCTTAGTCCGTCTGCCAGTGTATTTAATTTTCCTGGCAGGAATTGAGATTGTAGGTGCACTTTGTTAGTCAAGGCTGTGTTCCACAATGCCATGGCTAGTCTGCAGAGGGGGTAGGAATGTGTACCCCCCCCCCGCTTGTTTATGTACCACATAACCATGGTGTTGTCTGTCTTTACCATTAGTTGTCCTGGAAGAATGTAGTCCTTGAAGGCTGCCAGAGCATTCTGTACAGCTAACCTTTCTTTTTGATTGATATGTAGGTGCATTTGACTTTGGTTCCATTTGCCCTGAATGCACTTCCCTGCCAGGTGAGCCCCCCCCCCATGCATTGTCTGATTAATCTGTTTTTATGGTTTGGGCGGCAGGGGGTAGTGTAAATGGTAGTCCCTTGTTTTGGTGGCAGGCCTCTGCTCACCAGAGGAAGTCTAGGCGTAGGTAAGATATGATGGGAATCATGGTTTCCAGGCTGCGAGAATGTTGACTCCACAGGCTTTTTAGATACCACTGTAGTTTCCTCATATGCAGTCTTGCATATGGAATTATAAGAATGGAGGAGGCCAAGAACCCCAAGGCTTGCAGTATTTGACTTGCAGATAACAGGGTTTTTGTGGCCACTTGTTTGAAATAGGTTACCAAATGAATTTGCTTTTCTGGCGTAAGGTAAGCCATCTGGGAAGTTGTATTCAAGCTTGCTCCCAGGAATGTAAGATGTTGAGAGGGTACCAGTTGTGATTTCTTTTCATTTATGGTGTACCGCAGACAAGTTAGAACCCTTTTTACAAACGCCAGATGATTTAAAAGTATGCCCTGGCTTTCTGCCTGAATTAGACAATTGTCCAGGTATGGGTATATTTGAATACTTCTTTGCCTGCAAAATGCAATAACTGGAGCCAGGCACTTTGTGAATACCCTGGGCGCAGTAGACAAGCCAAAGGGCAGTGAAGAGAATAGATAATGCGTGCAGCCTGCTTTGAAGCGTAGGAATCTTCTGCAAGATTCCGTTTGGGATGTGCAGATATGCTTGACGTCTTTGCTTAGCACAGGAAGTAATTGATGAAGAGTCAGCATCTTGAATTTTGGAATCTCCAGAAAGGTGTTTAGAGTAGACAGGTTCAGGATTGGATACCATGATTTGTCTTTTCTGGGTACACGAAAAAGTCTGGAATAGAAACCTTGTCCCTTTTCCTCTTCTGGTACCAGTTGAACAGCCCCCATGCTTAAGAGGGAAAGTACTTGTTTTTGAGCCTCTGCCAACTGATTTGGGGGCAGGGCCGCCAGCCATCATTTGGTGTTGGCAACGTGTGGAAATGATATCTGTATCCCTGGGACACTATTTAAAACCCCCATTTGTCCTGGGTTATGAGTTCCCAGTTCTTTGCATGAAGAGTAATCTTTCCCCCAAAAGGAGCGGTCAGAACATAAGTGCTTGGTACTTTTAAAAGGAAGTCATTGAGACTGTTTACCATAGGGGGGTGTCATATTTCCAGATTT
Organism: Protopterus annectens; assembly: GCF_019279795.1. NCBI lineage: Eukaryota > Metazoa > Chordata > Ceratodontiformes > Protopteridae > Protopterus > Protopterus annectens. The sequence continues at coordinate 1,217,057,422 of NC_056726.1, forward strand.
GGAAGTGGAGGCCCCCCACTGCTTGGTTCTGAGAGTCCCCTGGGACTGAAACCTGGGGTTTTTGCTGTGTCTGGGTTTGGCTTGAGAAGACCTGGAAGGGGCTGGAAAGGACCTACCAAGTGCCTACTAAATCTAGGAGGTTGCACTTAATCTTTTAACAGTTTGCATAGATTTAGCATCATCTTCCATCTTTTTAAGAACTTCTTCAGCCTTGTTGCCAAACAGGCGGTCCTGATTTAAAGGAGCATCCAACAATTTAGCTTTAACATGATCAGGCAAAGATCGCTCCTTAAGCCAAGCATGCCTTCTAAGCACAGACCCAGTAACAGTAGCCCTGCAAGTATGTTTTCCAACTTGTTCAGTAGAATGCATTAAATCCTGTAAATATTTTCTACACAGTCAGGAATCAACATAATTTTCTGTTTAGGCAGTCCAATAACATGTTGCTTATATTTTAACATATGAAATTGGCAGTTTAAAGCTCTGATTGCCAAGGTTGCATAAGTATAAACCTTTTTACCCGATCTATCCAGCGCCCTGGAGTCTCTATCAGAAGGACTAGGATTTTTAGCAGTAGAAGCCTTAATGCCCTTGGGCCCCTGATAAATAGTCTCTGGATCTGCAACTGGATTTTTGAAAAAGAACTTGTGGACCTCAGGAACCCTGTAGTATCAGTGAGGTTTACTACGAGCAGGAGGCAGGGAATCAGGGGCCAAACTGGATTCCAAAAAACACAATATCTAGTACAGGAGGTATAGCCAAAGGTCTATGCTGAGGTAGAAGGAAATCCCTAAGCCTCATTTTTGAATCAGAAAATTCCTGGCTTTCCCAGTGAAAATGCTCCAAGTATGTAAAGTTTCCCCAAAAGAAAAATCCTCAGGAGGGGAAGCAGAGGGAATGGAATCCTTTGCATCAGAATCCTCATAAGTATGTATGGACAAATCCAGATCATCAGAAGAGTCAGAACAAACAGAATCCTGATCAGAAAATTCATAATCAAGCTCAGCCCTAGGCCTCTGGGGGGGAGGGGTTTGACTACCCCTAATTAGAGTTATTAGCTCTTCAGCCATTTTTATCATTTTTTTAGGCATAGGGGCATGAGCATGAGCATGTGGCCTGGGCGTCGTGTTTTTAGACATGGATCGAGATTTAGGCCTTAGTAATGAAGGTGTTGTTTTAATATGCAAGTCTGTAGGCCTGAATACACCCTCAGATACCGGTGCCTGCACAGTGGCTCAAGACCCATCCAAGGTAGAGACATCCGCGGGTTCCATAGTTGAAGTATCTCGTGGCATACCAGACTCCAAATGTTTATTTATTTAAATTTGTTGACCGGGAGAGTCCGACTGGACGTAGGTCCATTTTCAGCGGAGGCCCGGGGAGAAAAGCTCCACAGTAAAAGACAGTTACTCTCAGTATAGGCCTGCGAATCAGAAGTAGCGGGTATCAGGGGCTGCGAATGTGCCTCACTGAGTACCAGCGAACTGGCGACTGGCTTAGAAGTGTCATCGGCAGTCTTGGACCTCGGCGGCCTGTCTGTACCTTTGCGTTTTTTTTGGAATCCTGGTAGTCGGACGGCTAACCGACATTTTTGGATAATTAAACCGAGAACCAAAATATTTAGAGGCAAAAACATACCAACAACTGATAGTGTGCTGATTAAACAAAGCACAAAACCGACAGCAAGGTACATCGTGGTAATGGCCTAAGCAAGGAATACAGTACGAATGAAAATCTTTATGAGGTACTTGCTTTCCACAAGTAATGCAATTACTAACTTTTACTGACATTGGTAAGGAGCAAGAAAAAGTTTCCCCAACGGGGTACTTAGCTTTAAGTTGAAGACTTCTGTTCTGAAAATTTCAGGAGTCGGCCGACCGGCACTTGCAAACTGTTTCTTCTCCAGGCACCGCACGGCAAGAAAGACTGATGTAATGGCATCGGCTGCATGTTTTATACCCCCGACAACCGGACGTCATGGAAGAAGGGACAGCAACAGACGCAGGACCCAAGACTTCAGGCTGACTGAGGGCAACCTGCTAGATTACCCAAATGTAATGACTGCAAAAGATAAACACGAACATCCAGGACAGCAACAGTGAATACACTTGAACATCTACATTTATAGTAAGTGTACACAACTGTACTATGTTATTCATGTTTCACTGTTGCAGTCATTACATTTGGGTAGATTGCCAAAGTTAAGCCAGGGAGGAGGCAATTAGACAGCATTAGGACCAGCTATTAGGCCCTGCAAAACTGCAGTGGCAAAACCAGCTCTGGATTTAGAAAAAATTGGCAAGTGGTAATGCTTGAAGGTATTACAGAGCTCCAGGTAGCAGCTTCTAAGACGTCCATGGTAGGGACACCTCTGCGAAAGGCTGTAGAGGAAGATGCAGCCCTGGTGGAATGTGGTCTTATCCGCTGTAGGGTAGGTTTTCCATGGTGCTTATAGCAGAAATGAATGCAATGGCCTATCCACTTAGAAATGATTTGCTTTGAAATGGCCTTCCCCTCTGCCCCTGCAGCAAATGCAGCCAACAGCTGTTCAGATTTCCTGAGAGGCTTTCTCCTGTCCAGGTAAAATCTAAGTTATCTGTGCATGTCCAAGGAGTGCAGTATTCGATCCCCTTTGTTCTGAGGATTAGAAAAGAAGGTTGGCAAATTAATGGACTGATTAGGGCCACACTGGATACTACCTTGGGCATAAAGGAAGGATTGGTTCTGAAGGACAACATGTCTGCATGAAAGATGATGAAAGGCTCCACTGCCATGAGGGCCTGTAATTCAGACACCTTTCTTGCTGAAGTGATGGCTAGAAGTAATGCTGTTTTCCAAAAAAGAAATTTCAACTCTGCATTTGACTCAAAGGGAGGTAAAGTGAGCTTTTCCAATACGAAGTGGTCACAGGCTGGAGTAGGGGCTCTCCGGGTGGTCTTAAGTTTTTGGCCCCTCTGAGGAATTGCTTCAACAGTGGATGAGAGAATAGGGGTGGCTCAGTATTATAATGTCCTGAAATGGCAGAGGCATGAATTTTGATGGAAAAAAAAAAGGCTCTTGTGAAGCATCTCAGTTAAGTATTGAAGAATGCGCAGTAAATTGGACACTGTTGTGCCCATCCCCCGAGTCTGGCTCCAGGAAAAGAATCTTTTCCATTTTTCAGCATAGGATTTTCTAGTACTAGGCCTCCTTGCCTCCAGAATGACATCACTTGCTTACTGAGGGATGGTAACAGAGATCAGGTAATTAGCCAGGCTACAAGGTTCAGGGTTTGAAACTGTGGGTGCAGGATCTGGCCCTCCTGCTGGGACAGCAGGGGCCTGCGGCAGGTGCCATGGTTCCAGCAGTGACACTGCACAAGAGGGGGTACCAGTGTTGGCGTGACCAGTCTGGTGCAATGAGTATTGTCCTTGGTTTGTCCTGTTTGATCTTTAGTAGCACTTTGGAGAGCATAGTTTTTCCAGGTGAAGGACAGGGCACCCACGGTCCAAGCTTGTCTGTGGGGAGTCCTTGGGCAGAATCTGTCCAAATGGTAGTTCTGAGGGGAGGAAAACAGTTCCATCTCTGCGCTCCCCCATTTGTTTCTCAAAATGTTGAATATCTTTGGTTCCAGTTTCCACTCGTGTGGGTCCATGAGATTTCTGCTTAGGTCGTCTGCCAGTGTATTTAGCTGGCCTGAGCTTGTAGGTGCACTTGAAGCTCAAGGCTGTGTTCCACAGAGCCATGGCTAGTCTGCAGAGGGTATGAGTGGGTTACCCCCTGATTGTTTATGTACCACATAACAGTGGTGTTGCCAGTCTTTGCCAATAATTGTGCTAGAAGAATGTAGTCTTTGAAGGCTGTCAGAGCATTCTGTACAGCTAACATTTCTTTTTGACTGATATGCAGGTGCATTTGACTCTGGTTCCCTTTGCCCTGAATGCAATGCCCTGCCAAGTGAGCCCCCCGTGCATAGTCTGATGAGTCTGTTAGGGTTTGGGCAAAAGGGGGTAGAGTGAATGGCAGTCCCTTGTGGTGGCAGACGTCTGCCCACCAAAGGAACTCTGTCTTTAGACAAGGGATGGCAGGAATCATTGATTGTAGGTCCTGAGAATGTTGACACCATAGGCTTTTTAGATATCATTGCAGTTTACTCATATGCAGCCTTGCGTATGGAATTAGTAGAATGCAAGAGGCCATGAACCCCAGGGCTTGCAGTATTTTCCCTGCAGATAGCTGGGTCTTTGTGGCCAACAGTTTGAAGTCTAGCTGTCAAACTTGTTTCCCTGGCGTGAGGCAGGCCATCTGGGAAGTTGTATTCAAGCTTGCTCCCAGGAATCCAATTTGGCAGGGTACTAGATGCGATTTCTTTTTGTTTATGGTGTACCCCAGAGAAGTTAGTAATTTCTTTACAAATGCCAGATGCTTTAATAATATGTCCTGGCTTTCTCCCTGAATTAGACAATCATCCAGGTATGAGTATATTTGAATATTTCTTTGCCTGCAAAATGCAATGACTGGAGCTAGGCACTTTGTGAATACCCTGGGCACAGTAGATAAGCCAAAGGGCAGTGCAGAGAACTGACAGTGCATGAAGCCTGCTCTGAGGCATAGGTATCTTCTGTAAGATTCCCTTATTGGGATGTGCAGTGTTGCCAACCAGGCATTTTTGCCTAGGATGGAAATCAGCTGATGAAGAGTTAGCATTTTGAATTTTGGGATTATCAAGAAGGTGTTCAGGATAGAGCCTGCGACTCTAAAAGTAGCAGGCATCAGGGGCTGCAAAACAGCCTCACTGAGAACCGGCAAACCGGCGACTGGCTTAGGAGAAGCTTCGTCGGTTTTGGGCCTCTGTTGTGTGTGTCTCCTTTTCCTTGCGTTTTTTGTGAACTCCGGTAGTCGGATGGCTATCAGACGACATTTCTGGATAATTAAAACAGTCATCCAAAATAGTTTAAAGCAAAATCATACAGACGCTTAATAGTGTGTTGGTTAAATCTAGCACAAAATCGACAACCAGAAACGTTGTGATCAGGGCCTAGGTAAGGAATACAGTAAGAATGAAAGTCCTTATGATTTATTTGCCTTCCACAAGAAATACATTTATTCACTTTTTCTGACATCGGTCTGGAGCAAGAAAAAAGTTTCCCCAACGGGGTACTTAGTTTTATTGAAGACTTCGGATCTGAAACTCGAACACGAAAATCTCAGGAGTCGGCCGACCGGCACTTGTGAACTGCTTCTGGCACCGCGCGGCAAGAAAGACTAAAGAAAATGGCGTCGGCCGCATCTTTTATACCCCTGACTACCTGACGTCAGGGAAGGGGCGACAGGAGCCGACGCAGGACCCAGAACTTTGGAATTCAGGCTGACTGAGGGCAACCTGTCAGCAGGATTACCCAAATGTAATGACTGCAAAAGTAAAACACGAAGAACATCCGTTTAAAACCCATTTTATTTACTTTATTTTAACATTTGTTGACAGGGCTAGTCTAACTGGATACATGTCCATTTTCAGTAGAGGCCTGGGGAGAAAAGCTCCAAGATTAAACTAGTATACATTAAAAAAAAGTAAATGTAAAAAATAAAATAGCACATGTTAATATCAGAAGTACATTAATGCATTAAGCTAATAGGAATAAACATGAAAAAAAGCCTATGCCCATCAAGCTAAAAAATGACTGTATAAAATATTGCTGTAGGCTTACACACCTACAATACATGAACGCACAACTCGCACATTTACATGCCCATACTTGTGTGGACTTCAGCATACTGGTGGATACAGGCAATGAAATAGAATGTAGCATCCGAAAGATATGTTTGCAGATTGTGGCAATATGCTAGATGTGGAACAATTTGATGGTTGAATTAAGTTCCGTGGAGTGGTAGGGAAGAGATGAAAGACCCTAAGCAATTTTGTTTGTACCAAAATTCACACACAAACATAGATGGCATATGTACAAGATCATTTAAGTGAGAGGATGTTAAGTAATATTACTAGGTGGATAGTTGGGAAGGGAGAAAAAAATCATCAGTATGCTATACAGTTAGTGTTAATCAGGGTTAGTACAAGGGCATAGCCATTGTGCCTTAAGGATAAGTTTTAGTTGGTGCTTAAAAAGTGGTAATGATGGAAGAAGTTGTAGGTTGGAAGGGAGTCTATTCCAAAACTTGCCTATGGAATTTGAGAAAAGGGAGTCCGCTGCTTTATTATAAGATTTCTGGATGTTTACTTGTAATTTATTTGCAGAGCGAAGGGTAGTGAGATTTCTGTAGGGAGAGATTAGGCTTTTGAGAATAGGAGTATTGTTGGGATGAAAGAGTATCTTATGGGAGATTATAACGTGTTGAAATAGAAGCTGGTTTTGGAGTTCTAGCCAACGTAGCTGTTTGAGATTTATACAGTGATGTGTTCTATATGGTGAATCTTTGGCAAATCTGGCAATGTTATAGGAAGTTGCGAGTTTGCTTAGGTTAGATTTGTAAAGATTAGTATAAATAGATGAAGCATAGAGGGTAGTAGAAATTAAGTGGGTGTGGGCGATGGTGGTTCTGGCTTCAGAGGTAAGGATTGATTTAATCCTATAGAGTGAGCCAAGTTTTCTATTAATTGTTTTAATAGTGGTGTTAATGTGATTGTCAAAGCTAAGATGTTGGTCAATTGTTATGCCTAGAAGTCTGGTGGTCGGGTCAGGTACAATTACAGTACCATTGCTAGATTTAACAGTGAGATCAATAGGGGGAGACTTTAGTGAAGGACTAAATAACAGTAATTTAGTTTTTTTTAGTGTTAAGTAGGTGGCAACGTTGCAAGAACTATGCTTCAACTGAGTTAAATACTGTCTGGGTAATGTTTTGGAGCTCAGCAGATGAGGTGGCAGCACACTAGTGTGGAATCGTCTGCATATTGTATGATCTGCTGATGGGGTACATGGTTAAAGTTTAGTCAGTAGGGTAAGTAGGGTAATGACGAGAGATGTAGGCACTGGATTTAGTTGAAAGGTGGGGGGGGGGTTGCTAGTCATGGGGAAAGTGAAGGTAGAGCTGACAGGGGTAAGGAACTAGCAAGAGATTGTACAGTTTCAGTAAAGAAGATGTTGAAGGTGTCCGCAATCTCCTTAGGATTAGTTAAGGAGAGGCCTGAGGGGGTTGGTGTCTTGGTTTGGCCTGGGTGTAAAAGTCTATTAATAGCTGACCAGGTTTGTGGGGTTTGTTGATGTTTGTCTTGGAGTTTAAGTAGGTTTTTTTTTGTTTTATCAAGGAGAATTCATTTTTTTGTGGCATTTCTACAGTGTTAGTAGTTCTGGTGATCAGTTGGGTTTTTAGTGTTTCTCCATTTAGACCAGATCTTACTTCTTAATAGGATTCTGTCTCGTGTCTCTAGTTAGCCATGGAGCAGCTTTACTTCTGGTTCTAATGGACAGACTAAGGGCGTGGTATTCTAGTATTTGTAAAAATCTGGAATTAATATAGGATACGGCTTCCTCAAAGGGGGAGATGTTTTAAGGGAGACCAGTCACAGGCTAGTAGCTCAGCTTGGAAACTTTCAGAATTAGTGTTTTTTGTTGTGTGTGTTTTAAAGGTTGTTTGGTTAGGGAAGAAATTTGCCCAACTGTACAGGTTAGGAAGTGGTAGCTAATATCGTCTGGAAGAGGGTCAGCTATATAAGCGAGGGAATGTTTTTTCACTAGGATCCAATCTAAGGTACTCTCTTTCCCACTGGGTTTATGGATTCTGGTAGGGGTGGTGATAATTTGAGAAAAGCCATACAGGTTTATATGGTCTGATGGTTTGTTAGAGGTACAGCAATTCCAGTCTATATTGAAGGCACCAAGTACTATGGTTTCTTGAGGGAGGGAAGAGAGCCAGCAGAGAATATTTTCATGGGAGTTGATTATGTAAATAGATTTGGTGGTATTAACCTGAGGTTTAGTGCAAAGGAGTTCTGCATTTGTCTTGGGTAAAGAGTTCACAGTTTTTTGCATGCAAGGCGATTTTTCCCCCTAAAGGAAGTCAGCTGAGCAGGGCTTGGAAGGTTTAAATTTAAGTCATTGTGACAGTTTACCATAGGGGGGTGTCTTACTACTTTCAGCTTTGGAAGTGGGAGCCCCCGACTGTTTAGGCCTGCGAGTACCTTGAGAATGAAGCCCGGGTGGTCTGCTGGTTCTGGGTTTGGACTGAGAAGGCCTGGAAGAGGCAGGAAAGGACCAATTCTTAGGAGAGTGCCTACTAAATCTAGGAGGCTGTACTTGCAGGAAATCTTTAACAGTTTGCATAGATTTAGTTTTTTCCTCCATCTTAAGTACTACTTCTGCTATGCTGCCAAACAGTCGGTCTTGGTTTAAGGGAGCATCCAGTAATTCAGCTTTAACATGATCTGGCAAAGTTTGCTCCTTAAGCCAAGCATGCCATCTAAGTACAGACCCAGTGACACCAGCCCTACAAGATGCTTCTAAAGAATCAAAACCACATTATATGTTTCCCAACTTGTTCAGCAGAATGCATTAAATCCTGCAATTATTTTCAGCACAGTCAGGAATAATCATTTTCTGTTTAAGTAGTCCCATAATATGCTGCTGATACTTTAACATATGAAACTGGCAGTTTAAGGCCCTAATGGCCAAAGCTGCAGAAGTGTATACCTTCTTACCCCATCTGCCCAGGGCCCAGGAATCTCTATCAGAGGGGGTAGAGTTTTTGACAGTAGTAGCTTTAATGCCTTTGGGTCCCAGTGAAATGGTCTCAGGATGCGCAGTAGGATTCTTAAAGAGGAACTTGTGAGAGTCAGGTACTCTAATATCAGTCAGGTTTTCTGGAGCCGGAGGTAAAGTGTGAGGGGCCATGCTAGATTCCAAGGCGGCATCACCTACAATGTCCAGTACAGGAGATAGCGCTAAAGGCCTGTGTTGAGGGTGTTGTTGTCTCTTTCGGCTTTTCTCCGTTAGGGGTCGCCACAGCGGAACTCCGGTCCGCTAATGACTGATGGTTGATTTTTACGTGCAGAGTTACCAGCCCTGACGCACAACCTTCAACGAAGGTATGCCCATTCACGCATCTCTCCACGCAGAACACACTAGCTGAGAATCGAACCGGACAGCGTCTTACTGTGAGGCGACAACGCTATTGCAGCACCACCACCGCGGATCCAAAGGCCTGTGTTGAGGTAAGAGTAAGAATTCCCTAAGCCTCTTTTTAGCGTCAGAGTAATCCTGGCTTTCCCAGCGGAAATTCTCCTTAAGAGTATGCAAAGTTTCACCAAAAGAGAAATCCTCTAGAGGGGATGCAGAGGGAATGGAGTCCTTTGCATCAGAGTCCTCATAAGTAGATAAGGGCAACTCCTGGTCAAAGAAAACAGAATTTGCAGAATCCGAATCAGAAAAATCAGAAGGAAAATCAGTTCTAGGTCTCAGAGGGAGAAGGTTGGCTTCCCCTGATTAGAGTAATAAGGTCTTCAGCCATTCTTATTTGTTTTTTAGGCATAGGGGCCTGACCATGCAGTCTGGGCGGTTTTCTAGGTGTGGATCGAGTTTTAGGCCTTGAAGAAGATAGCGGTTTAATATGCAAGTCAGTAGGCCTGAATACACCCTCAGAAGCCGGTGCCTGCATAGCGGCCCCGGACCCATCCAAGGTAGAGACATCCACAGGTTCCACAGCTGAAGTATCTCGTGACATACCGGACTCAGAATGGGTCTCAGTAGAGGCCTGCGAATATGAAGTAGTGGGTATCGGGGGCTACGAAACAGCCTCACTGAGTACCGGTGAACTGGTGACTAGCTTAGCAGAAGCGTCGTCGGCAGCTTTAGACCTATGCAGTCTCTGTCTTTATCTTTGCGTTTTTTCGGCATGTCGGTAGTCGGGTGGCTTACCGAAGCCATTTCTGGATAACTGAACAGAGTACCAAAATATTTAGATGCTAAAATGAACAGACGAATAGTTTGAGGTTTGAATAAGGCAAAACACAGCGCAGTACGTCGTGGCCTGGGCCTAGAGCAAGGAATGTAGTACAAATTAAAATCTTTTGAGATATTTGCTTTCCACAAGAAATACAATTAACTTTTACTGACATCGGTTTAGAGCAAGAAAAAGTAGCCCCAACAGGGTACTTAACTTAGTTGTAGACGTAGGATCTGAAACCCGAAAAAGTACAGTTTTGTACCTACCATAAATGTAGATGTTCGAGGATCTCCATTGCTGCAGTCCTTACATATGGGTAGTCCGCTGTCCACAATCGGCCCGAATACCAAAGGGCTAGAACCGGCGTCGGTCATCGGCGCCCGAGACTGACGTCAGTACGTGCCAGTACAAATGCGCATGACCGACGCCATATACTCAGTCTTTCTTGCCTCAGACGCCAGAATGCAAAAAACACCACCCAAAACCCAACCTAAAAAGGGGGAAGGAGGGAGGAATTGGACTGCAGCAATGGAGATCCTCGAACATCTACATTTATGGTAGGTACAAAACTGAACTATGTTCTTCGTCTCCCATTGCTGCAGTCCTTACATATGGGTAGAATCCCAGAGCAACGGAAAAAAAGGGAGGCTGGCCAACTAAATAGCATTAGGAGCTGCTAACATGCCCTGTAAGATTGCAGTGGCAAACCCAGCCCTAGACCTAGAATAAAGAGGTAAATGATAATGCTTTGTAAAGGTATGTACAGAACTCCAAGTAGCTGCTTCTAGAATGTCTTTAGTAGCTACCCCTCTCAAAAAGCAGTAGAGGTGGCCGTAGCCCTAGTAGAATGAGGCCTGATCCCAACTGGAACATCCTTTCCATGATGAGAGTAACAAAAAGCAATACAATGGCCAATCCACTTGGAAATAGTTTGTTTCGAGACAGCTTTCCCTTGTGAAGTCAAAGCAAAAGAAACAAATAATTGTTGAGATCTTCTGAACTCTTTGGTTCTGCTCAAATAATACCTTAACTGCCTATGTACATCCAAAGAATGCAAAACTTTTCCCCCTTTATTTGGGGGTTAGCATAAAAAGTAGGCAAATGTATAGATTGGTTCAATGCCACATTAGAAATCACTTTAGGCATAAAAGTAGGATTAGTACGCAAGGAAACCCTGTCATTGTGAAAAATCAGAAAAGGTTCCACTGCCATGAGGGCCTGTAATTCAGATACCCTTCTAGCAGAAGTAACAGCCAACAAAAAAGCAGTCTTCCAAGACAACAACTTCAATTCAACTGTAGCTGCAGGTTCAAAAGGAGGCAGAGTCAGCTTTTCCAAAACAAAATTAAGATCCCAGGCAGGAGTAGGAGCTCTTCGTGGGGGTCTTATATTCTTTGCCCCTCTAAGAAACTGTTTAACCAATGGATGTGAAAACAAAGGAGGGTCACAATCATAGTGAGCAGAAATAGCTGCAGCATGCACTTTTACAGAAGAGGACAAACCCTTGTCCAATAATACAGTCAAATATTGCAATGTACAACTCAAATTAGGCAATTTGACATCAAAGCCTTTAGCTGAACTCCAAAGAAAAGATCTCTTCCATTTATCAGCATAAACCTTTCGAGTACTAGGTCGCCTGGCTTCCAAAATAACATCCAAAACTTGTTGAGGGAGCTGAAGGCCCTCCTTCTTTAAAACAGAATGCGCCAGGCTGTCAGGTGTAGGGACTGCACTCTGACATTGAGAAAATGATTGTTTTCCTGAGACAATAAGTGAGGAATCTGTGGTAATGGCCAAGGTGTCCCATGAATTAAGCTCCTCAACAGAGGGTACCAATGCTGACGAGGCCATTCCCGTGCTATAAGGATCATGCAAGGTTTGTCCCTCCTGACTTTCAACAGTACCTTTGGAAGAAGAGGCAAGGGAGGAAAAGCATACACGTGAAGGTTGCTCCAACTGAAGGATAGTTCATCCAACAGCCTGGAAAATAGATGCAACAGCCTTGTGCAAAACAGTGGCAGTTGGAAATTCAGAGGAGAAGCGAACAGATCTATGTCTGGAGTTCCCCAAGCCATGGTCAACTGAAGAAATACCTGAGGGTCCAACTTCCATTCGTGGGGATCCACAATCTGTCTGCTCAGAACATCTGCTAAAGAATTTTGTGCTCCTGGCAGAAACTGTGCTCGAAGAGTGATGTGCAGATTTAAAGCAGTTTCCCATAACAGCATTGCTTGTCTGCAAAGAGGGTAAGAATGAGTTCCCCCCTGCTTGTTGATGTACCACATGACAGTTGTGTTGTCTGTTGAATCAACACCAGTCCTGGTTGAAGTAGGCCCTTGAATGCTTCCAAAGCAAATTGAACTGCCAGCATCTCTTTCATGTTGATATGCAAGTGAAGTAGCTCTGGGGGCCAAAGGTCTTGAATCCATTTTCCTGTGAAATGAGCTCCCCAGGCTGACTCGAGGCGTCTGTCGTTAATATCTGACTTGCCTCTGGTTGGGTCACAGAGAGTCCCTTGTTTAGGTGACATTCCTGAGCCCACCACACAAATTCTTTCTGAATGCAAGGCAGAATCGGAATGACAGTGTCCAAATCGTGGCTGTGTTGAGTCCAAACGCTTTCGAGATACCATTGCAGCTTCCTCATATGCAGTTTGGCATTGGGAAGTACTAGAATGCAAGATGCCATGAACCCCAAGGCTTGAAGGACTGTCCTTGCAGTCAGCCTGGACATTACTGATAACTGTTGGAAGTATAGGTGAAGATTTCTTTGTTTGTCCGGGGTAAGAAATGCCATCTGAGCAGCTGTGTTCAGTCTTACACCCAGAAAACACATCTCTTGTGAGGGTACTAGACTGGACTTTATTTCGTTCACAGAATACCCTAGGCAACTTAAAACTGTCATTACATACTGCAGATGTTGAAGAAGTTCGTGCTTGCCTTGAGGCAGAATCAAACAGTCGTCCAGATAAGGATAAATTTGAATTCCTTTTAGTCTGAGAAAAGCTATTACTGGAGCCAGGACTTTTGTGAATACCCTGGGTGCAGTAGACAAGCCAAAGGGCAATGCAGAGAACTGATAATGCAAATTCCCATTCCGAAATCTCAGGAATTTCCTGCAACTGGGCCTGATAGGAATGTGAAGATAGGCTTCTTTGAGATCCAGAGTCACCATCCAGTGATCTTTGCCCAACATAGGTAACAGCTGTTGCAGTGTTAACATCTTGAATTTTGGAATTTCCAGAAAGGTGTTTAGAATGGACAAATCCAGAATTGGTCTCCCAAGTATTTCCTTTCTTTGGCACTAAGAAAAGATGGGAATAAAACCCTGTGCCCCTTTCTGCAGAAGGTACTTCCTGTATTGCTCCCAACTGAAGCAGAGAAGAAATTTGTGCCTGTGCTTCCAGTCTTTGCTGATGAGGGACATCCGGGCATACCTTTGAAAGGAGGGAATGTGTGAAAATAAAATTTGTAGCCTCGATTTATTATGTCCAATACCCATTTGTCTTGGGTAACCAAATGCCAATTCCTTTTGAAAAGTCCCAGTTTTCCTCCTAGAGGAGCTGCCAGCAAGGCAGAGTCCGGCAGCTGAAGACACAGGTCATTGGGTCTGTTTCCGAAAGGACTGACCCCTGCCCTCCCCAGCAGAAAGGGTAGAAGAACTCAAAGTCCTAGAAGTAACAGGGCCCTGAGAGGAAGCCCTACCTCTACCTCACTCGACCTGCCCCTAGATTGATAATCCAAGAGGGAAAGACCATCCCTTAGCAGGCCAATTTCTACTGAACTTAGGGGGGTGAACCTGTAAAAAGTCCTTAACCGTCTGCATAGACTTAGCTTTTTCCTCCATTTTTTTCAAAACTGACTCTACTGGAGGGCCAAAAAGAACATCAGATTGCAGAGGAGCATCCATAATTCGAGCCTTAACATGCTCTGACAAGGTCTGATCTTTAAGCCAGGCATGCCTGCGAACAACTGAACTAGTCGCAGCCACCCTGGAAGAAGCCTGTAAAGCATCAAAACCACACTGCAAAGAATGCTTACCAACTTGGTCTGAAGCATGCACTAAATCCTGAAGCTCCTTACATTCAATACCTTCAGCTAAAGCATCTACTTTACATTTCAATTGGCCCAGCAAATAATTTTGATACCTGAGCATATGAAACTGACAATTTAAAGCTCTCATAGCCAAAGTAGAAGAGGTATACAGTTTTTTACCCCACCTATCCAGGGCCCTAGCATCCTTGTCCAGAGGAACTGGATTCTTAACCACAGAATCCCCAACACCTTTGGGGCCTTGAGTAATAGTTTCTGGATCAGCCCTAGGACTCATAAGTACTTGTGAGCTTCCGGAACCCTGTAGTATCTATCTGGTTTAACCGGGGCAGGAGGCAGAGAATCTGGGTTAAGGGCAGCCTCAGAAAATACATCCTGAACAACATCCAATACAGGAGGAATAGCCAAGGGCCTATGCTGAGGCAAAAACAAGAATTCTCTTAGCCTTTTACGAGAATCAGAATAATCCTGGCCTTCCCATTTGAAATGTTCCCTCATGGAATGCAAAGTCTCAGAGAAAGAAAAACCTTCTGGAGGGGACGCAGAGGGAGTAGTGTCCTCAGCCTCAGAATCAGAATCAGAATAGGGAGGGAAATCCTGAAGTTCTTCCACAGAAGAATCTGACTCATTGGAAGACTGAACCAAACCCTCCAACTCTGTCTGTACCCTGGGCCTCTTCTCAGGGGGGGGCATAGAACCCCTAATTAAAGTTATCAAATCTTCAGCCATCTTTAACATGTGCTTCCTAGGAGCTGGACCCTGGGGACTAGCACCAGCAGGGGCAGACTTAGACTTAGAATGGCTTTTGCTTAGAGAAGGAGGAGGCCTAACTACCCTATGAGGGGAGGGAACCACCATCTGAGAAGCACCCTCAGCCTGGCCTAACACAGGAGAAGCCACTTCCTGTAGTAACAAAGGCTCCCCTTGAGACTCAGGTAAACTTTCAGAAGGAGCCGCTGAAGTATTCGGTGGTTCTACAGAACCGGCGTCCGGAGTGGACGACTCATCCTGTTTGGACCGCAAAGCCTTCTCTTTGCGTTTCTTAGAAGAACCAGGCGTCGGAGAATCCGACGGCATGTTGTAATTACAACGTTTACCAAACACAAGCTTAGCACAGTCCAACCGACTTTTAATAGTACGCTTGTTAAAAGTAGCACAAAAGCGACACCCAACCACGTCGTGCTCAGGCCCTAAACAAGGAATACAGAGTGAATGGTAATCCCTATGAGGAATCTGTTTCCCACAAGAAATAGTTATTAACTTTTTCTGACATCCGTCAATACTGAGGCAAGAAAAAGACAAAAGTGTCCCCAACGGGGTACTTAGCCCAACTTGGTCTCCGGTCTGAAACTCAAAAACCAACAATTCCAGAACGCCGAACGGCACTTGCAAAAGGCTGCTTCTGCTTAGGACCACGCGGCAAGAAAGACTGAGTATATGGCGTCGGTCATGCACATTTGTACTGGCACGTACTGACGTCAGTCTCGGGCGCCGATGACCGACGCCGGTTCTAGCCCTTTGGTATTCGGGCCGATTGTGGACAGCGGACTACCCATATGTAAGGACTGCAGCAATGGGAGACGAAGAAAATCAAAAATTTCAGGAGTCGGCTGACCGGCACTTGCGAACTGCTTCTGCTTCGGGCACTGCACAGCAAGAAAGACTGATGTAATGGCTTCTGCTGCATGCTTTACACCCCTGACGTCATGGAAGATGAGACAGCAACAGACGCAGGACCCAAGACATTGATAATTAGGCCGACTGAGGGCTACATGCAAGCAGATAACCCAAATGTAATGACCGCAACAGTGAAACACGAAGAACATCTTCCTGTTGAGCCTCTGCCCACTGATTTGGGGGTAGGTCGGCCAACCATTTGGGGTTGGGTAAGGTGTGGACATGGAATATGTATCCTTGGAAAACTATATTTAAAATCAGTTTGTCCTGGGTAATGCATTCCCAGTTTTTTTGCATGCAGGGCGATCTTTCCCCCTAAGGGAGCAAGCAGTTGAGCAAGGTTTGGAAGGTTTAAGGTTAAATCATAGTGACATTTTTCCATAGTGGGGTGTCTTACTATTTCCAGCTTTGGAAGTGGGAGCCCCCCACTGCTTAGGCCTGTGAGTACCTTGAGACTGTAGCCTAGGAGGTCTGCTGTTCATGGGTTTGGACTGAGAAGGCCTGGAAGAGACAGGAAAGGACCAATTTCATAAAAGGCCAATGCCTGCTAAATCTGGGAGGCTGTACTTGCAGGAAATCTAACAGTTTGCATAGATTTAGCTTTTTCCTCCATCTTTTTAAGGACTTCTGGTTTGCTGCCAAACAGGCGGTCTTGGTTTAAGGGAGCATCCAGTAATTTACCTTTAACATGATCTGGCAAAATTTGCTCCTTAAGCCAAGCATGCCTTCTAAGTACAGACTCAGTGACAGCAGCACTACAAGATGCTTCTAAAGAGTCAAAACCACACTGCAAAGTATGTTTACCAACTTATTCAGTAGAATGCATTAAATCCTGTAATTCTTTATTTTCAGCACAGTCAGGAATCAACATTTTCTGTTTAAGTAGTCCCATAATATGCTGCTGATACTTTAACATATGAAACTGGCAGTTTAAGGCCCTAATGGCCAAAGTAGCAGAAGTGTATACCTTCTTACCCCCATCTGTTTAAGACCCTGAAATCTCTATCAGAGGGGGTAGGGTTTTTGGCAGTAATATCCTTAATGCCTTTAGGTCCTTGGGAAATGGTCTCTGGGTCTGCAGTAGGATTCTTGAAGAAGAAAGTACAGTTGTGTACACTTACCATAAATGTAGATGTTAGAGTGTATTCACTGTTGCAGTCATTGCATTTGGATAATCTGCTGGCAGACTGCCTTCAGTTGGCCTGAATTCCAAAGTCTTGGGTCCTGCGTCGGGTGCTGTCTTCTCTTCCATGTCAGGGGTATAAAACATGCAGCCGACACCATTTTCTTTAATTTTTCTTGTCCCCAAAAAGCTAGCAATATTCTACATATATATATATATACACACACATGTATCAATATAAACTTGACCTTCATCTACAAGCAAATACAAAGGTTGTAGAAGATAAAGGAAAGAAACTGTAGAATGACAGGGGGGTGGGCAGGAGGGTAACAGACTGCAACAGAGAATACACTCTAACATCTACATTTATGGTAAGTGTGCACAACTGTGCTATGTTTGTGTTTCACTGTTGCAGTCATTACATTTGGGTAGAATCAAAAAGCTATGGTTGGGAGGCTGGAGCTAAACAGCATTAGGTGAGGCTATAAGGCCCTGCAGCACTGCAGTGGCAAAGCCTGCCCTGGACTTAAGAGTAGAGACACAAATGGTAATGCTTTGTAAAGGTGTGAACAGAACACCAAGTAGCAGCCTCTAGAATGTTCTTGGGTTGCTACTCCTCTGAGAAAGGCTGCTGAAGTAGCTGCAGCCCTGATGGAGTGAGACCTAACTCCCTTGGGCACAGGTTTGCCATGGTGTAAGTAGCAGAAATGGATGCAGTGGCTTAGCCACTTTGAAATTGTCTGCTTTGAAAAAGCCTTTCCTTCTGATCCTGCAGCATATGACACTAGTAATTGCTCGGTTTTTCTTAGAGCTTTAGTCCTGCTCAAGTAGAATTTTAGCGGTCTGTGCACGTCCAAGGAATACAGAAATCTCTCCCCTTTGTTCTGCGGATTTGGATAAAAAGTTGGCAGATGAATTGTTTGGTTAAGAGCCACACAGGAAACGACCTTAGGCATAAAAGTAGGATTTGTCCTCAGAGACACCCTGTCTGGGTAAAATATGATAAAGGGCTCTACAGCCATGAGGGCCTGTAGCTCTGAAACTCTTCTTGCTGAAGTAATTGCTAGTAGCAGAGCTGTCTTCCATGATAAGAACTTTATATCAGCGGTAGCAGCTGGTTCAAATGGAGGCAGGGTGAGCTTTTCCAACACATAATTGAGGTCCCATGCAGGTAATGGCGACCTTCTAGGAGGTCTTAAATTTTTGGCTCCTCTAAGATACTGCTTTAGTAAAGGATGAGAAGACTGGTGGCTCTGTACTGTAATGAGCCGAAATGGCAGAGGCATGGATTTTGACTGAAGAGAAAGACAGGCCTTTGTCCAGCATCTCAGTTCAGTATTGTAATATCAGAGGAATAAGCGGTTCTGCTTTATCAGCTCCTTGTGCTTGATTCCAAGCACAGAATCTCTTCCATTTGTCAGCATAAGATTTTCTAGTACTAGGCATTCTGGCTTCCAAAATGACATCCGTCACAGCCTTACTGAGGTGTGTCTGTCTGATTACAGGTTTAGCCATGCTGCCAGGTTCAGAGTCTGTAGTTGATTGTGCAGGATCTGATTAGTTGTGGTTTTTGAGGCAAAGTCCAAGCTGGGAATTGAGACAAGTTCCTTAGGATTGGGTACCAGTATTGGCGGGGTCAGTCCGGGGCAATTAATATCATCTTTGGCTTCTCGTCTGACTTTTAGGAGGACCTTGGGTAGAACAGGCAGAGGAAGAAGGGCATAAACTGATGGGTTTTCCCAACTGAAGGATAGGGCGTCCACAACTGAAGGATAGGGCGTCCACTTTCCATGCTTGTCTGTGATAAGTCCTTGTGCAGAATCTTTTCAATTGATAAATTTGAGGAGAGGCAAATAGAGAAATGGGGGAGCCCAGACATCGACCTATCATGCTGAAGACATGTGGATTTAGTTTCCACTCATGAGGGTCCATAAGGTTTCTGTTTAGTCTGCCAGTGTTTTGTTTTCCTGACAGGAATTGAGCTTGAAGATTTAACTGGTAGGTCAAAGCTGTGTCTCAGTGCCATGGCTAATCTGCAAAGGGGGTATGAGTGTGTGCCCCCTTGCTTGTTTATATACCACATGACTGTGGTATTGTCCGTCTTTATCAGTTGTTGTCCTGGATGAATTAAGTCCTTAAAAGCTGTTAGGTCATTTTGAACAGCTAGCATCTCTTTCTGGTTGATATGTAGATGCATTTGATTTGGTGCTCATATGCCCCTGAATGCATCTTCCTGCCATGTGGGCCCCCAGGCATGATCTGATGTCTGTTAAGGTTTGGCTGGCAGGGGGTAGAGTGAAGGGCCGTCCCATGTTTTGGTGACAGGCCTTTGCCCACCATAGAAAAGTACAGTTTTGTACCTACCATAAATGTAGATGTTCGAAGATCCACATTGCTGCAGTCCTTACACTTGGGTAGTCCGCTGTCCTCGGTCGGCCCGAATATCAAAGTATAAGGCTGACGTCGGTCAAGGCGCATTTGACTGACATCAGGACGTCAGGGTACAAATGCGCATGACCAACGTCATATCCTCAGTCTTTTCTTGCCCCAGATGTCAGAAGACCCTAAAAATAAAGGCCAAAACCAAAAGACAGCAAACAACCAACCAACCACCCTTGCACTAACTATATGTACAATATATACAATATACACAAAATGTACAACCCAACCCACACAACCACCTCTAACTGCAGAGGGGAAGGAGGGAGGTAAATTGGACTGCAGCAATGTGGATCTTGAACATCTACATTTATGGTAGGTACAAAACTGTACTATGTTCTTCATCTCACATTGCTGCAGTCCTTACACTTGGGTAGAATCCCAAAGCAGAGGTAAGGGAGGATGGCTAACTACAAGGAAGCAGGAGCTGCCAACATGCCCTGCAAAACAGCAGTGGCAAAACCAGCCCTGGATTTAGAGTAAAGTGGCAGGTGATAATGCCTAGAGAAAGTATGCACTGAACTCCAAGTAGCTGCCTCCAAAATACCCTTGGTTGCCACTCCCCACAAAAAAGCTGTTGAAGTGGCAGTAGCCCTAGTGGAATGAGGCCTAATCCCAGCTGGAACCTCCTTGCCATGATGGGAATAACAGAAAGCAATGCAAAACCCAATCCACTTAGAAATAGTTTGTTTTGACACAGGCTTGCCCTGAGAACTCAAAGCAAAAGAAACAAACAACTGCTGAGACTGCCTGAACCCTTTAGTTCTGTCCAAATAATAACGCAACTGCCTGTGTACATATAAAGTGTGCAAAATCTTTTCCCCTTTATTTTGGGGACTTGCATAAAAGTAGGCAAATGAATAGTTTGGTTTAAAGCCACACTAGAAACCACCTTAGGCATAAAGGAAGGATTAGTACGTAATGATACCCTATCCTTATGGAAAATCAAGAAAGGCTCAACCGCCATAAGGGCCTGCAATTCAGAAACCCTTCTTGCAGAGGTTATTGCCAACAAAAAGCAGTCTTCCATGATAAATATTTCAACTCAGAAGTAGCTGCAGGCTCAAAAGGTTGTAGAGTGAGTTTCTCCAACACAAAATTGAGATCCCAAGCAGGAGTAGGAGCTCTTCGTGGGGTCTTATATTCTTTGCCCCTCTAAGAAATTGCTTGAACAAAGGATGAGAAAACAATGGTGGGACACAATCATAGTGAGCAAATTGCTGCAGCATGAACCTTAATAGAAGAGAAAGACAAACCTTTGTCCAGTAACTCAGTAAGATATTGAAGAGCCACACTCAAATTAGGCTCAGAAACATCAAAATCTTTTGCTGCACTCCAAAATAAAAATCTCTTCCATTTATCTGTACACTTTCCTTGTACTAGGCCTTCTAGCTTCCAAAATCACATTCAAAACTTGTTGTGGAAGTTGAGACCCTCTATGGTTCAAAACAGAATATGCCAGGCTGTTAGGTGAAGAGAGTGAAGTTTGACATTCAGCAAATGGCTGTCCTCCTGTGACAACAGGTGTGGAATCAAGGCAAAGGCCATGGAGGCTTCCGTACCAGACTTCTCAGTAATGGGTACCAGTGCTGTCGAGGCCAATCTGGAGCTATTAAAATCATCCTTGGCTTGTCCTGTCTGACCTTTAGAAGTACCTTTGGGAGGAGAGGCAGAGGAGGAAAGGCATACACATGAAGATTGCTCCAATTGAAAGAAAGAGCATCCACTTTCCAAGCTGTGGGATGAAACCTTTTTGTGCAAAACTTTGGCAGCTGATGGTTTAGTGGAGAAGCGAACAGATCTATGTCTGGAGTTCCCCATGACACTGTCAATTTCTGAAATACATGAGGATCCAATTTCCACTCGTGGGGATCCATAATTCGTCTGCTCAACACATCTGCTAAGGAGTTCTGTGCTCCTGGCAGAAACCTTGCCTGAAGATTGAGCTGTAACTGAGAGCAGTCTCCCACAAAATCATTGCTTGCCTGCATAGAGGATAAGAATGCGTTCCCCCTTGCTTGTTGATGTACCACATGACAGTTGTGTTGTCTGTTAGAATCAACACCTGCCCTGGAAGAAATCCTTGAAAGCTATTAATGCAAACTGGACTGCTAACATCTCCTTCAGGTTGATATGTAGATGTTGTAGTCTGGCAGGCCACTTGTCTTGTATCCACTTTCCATTTAGATGAGCTCCCCAAGCTTTGTCTGAGGCATCTGTCGTTAAAATCTGACTCTCCTCTGGCCGGGTCACAGAGAGTCCCTTGTTTAGGTGACATTCCTGAGCCCACCACAAAAATTCCTTTTGAATGCAAGGTATTATTTGAATGACAGTGTCCAGATCCTGGCAGTGCTGTGTCCATACATTTTTGAGATACCATTGCAGCTTCCTCATATGCAGTTTGGCATTGGGAAGCACCAGAATACAAGATGCCATGAACCCTAAGGCTTGAAGGACTGTCCTTGCAGTCAGCCCGGACTGATGAGATAGCTGATGGAAGTAAAGGGATAGACTCTTTTGTTTGTCCGGGGTTAAAAAGGCCATCTGGGATGCTGTATTCAGTCTCACACCCAGAAAGCACATGTCCTGAGAGGGTACTAGACTGGACTATTTCGTTCACAGAATACCCCAGGCATCTTAGCACTGCTATCACACATTCCAAATGATGAAGAAGCTCTTCCCTTCCTTGAGCCAGAATCAGGCAGTCGTCCAAATAAGGATAGATCTGTATTCCTTTTAGCCTGAAGAAAGCCATCACTGGAGCCAGAACTTTCGTGAATACTCTGGGTGCAGTAGATAAGCCAAAGGGCAATGCAGAGAACTGACAGTGAGAAGTCCCAGCTCGAAAACGCAGATACTTCCTGCAACTTAGTCTGATAGGAACATGAAGGTAAGCCTCCTTGAGATCCAAAGTTACCATCCAATGATCTTTGCCCAGCAGAGGTAAAAGCTGCTGTAACGTCAACATTTTGAACTTGGGAATGTCCAGATAAGTGTTGAGGGTAGATAAATCCAAAATTGGTCTCCACGTGTTCCCCTTCTTTGGTACTAGGAACAGGCGAGAATAAAATCCTAGGCCCACTTCTGGCATAGGGACCGGCTGTATGGCCCCTATTTGGAGTAACAGAGAAACTTGCTTGTGAGCCTCTATTCTTTGTTGAGGAGGAACGTCTGGCATGCCTTTGAAAGGAGGCAAGGTATGGAAATAAAACCTGTAACCGTGGTGTATGATATCCAATACCCATCTGTCTTGGGTAATTAAACTCCAATTTTCTTTGAAAAGTGCCAACCTTCCTCCCAAAGGTGCTGCCAGACGAGAAGGCTCTGGCAGCTGAAAAGGTAGGTCATTGGGTCTGTTTACGAAAGGACTGACCCCTGCCCTCACCCGGAGACTGTGCAGGAGAACTCCCTGTTCTAGGCCTGAAAGAGCCCTGAGCTCTGCCCCTACCACGTCTAGATCTACCCCTAGACTGGGAATCATAAGAAGGATCGTCCACCCCTTAGTAGGGCAATTTCTTCTAAATTGTGGAGGCTGGACCTGCAAAAAATCTTTAACAGTCTGCATAGACTTAGCCTTGTCTTCCATTTTCTTTAAAACTGCCTCAACAGGAGGACCAAACAACACGTCAGATTGTAAAGGAGCATCTAAAATCCTTGTTTTAACATGTTCAGACAAATTTTGATCCCTTAGCCAGGCGTGCCTGCGAAGAACTGACCCAGTGGCAGCCACCCTAGACGAGGCCTGTACAGCATCAAAACCACATTGCAAAGAATGCTTACCCACCTGTTCAGAAACATGCACTAAATCTTGCAACTCTTTACAATCAATACCTACTGCCAGAGCATCAACCTTAGACTTTAATTGTGAAAGGAGATAGTTCTGGTATTTCAACATGTGAAACTGGCAATTCAAAGCCCTCATAGCAAGAGTGGAAGAAGTATAAACTTTCTTTCCCCATCTATCCAAGGCCCTAGCCTCTTTGTCTGCAGGAACCGGATTCTTAACAACAGAAGCCTTAACACCCTTAGGCCCCTGACTAACAGTTTCTGGGTCAGCCCTAGGACTCTTAAAAAGATACTTATGAGCTTCAGGCACCCTGTAGTACCTATCCGGCTTAACAGGAGCAGGAGGCAAAGAATCAGGATTAAGAGAAGCCTCTGCAAAACAGGAGGTATAGCCAAAGGCCTATGCTGGGGTAAAAACAAAAATTCCCTAAGCCTTTTCCTGGAATCAGAGAAGTCCTGACCTTCCCACTTAAAATGCTCCCTCATGGAATGAAGAGTTTCTGAAAAAGAAAAATCCTCAGGAGGAGAAGCAGAAGGAGTAGAATCATCCACATCAGGATCAGAATAAGGAGAGTACTCCTGCAAGTCTTCAGCCGAAGACTCTGAAACATCTGAAGCCTGCTCAAAACCCCCCAGCTCAGGCTCCAACCTAGGTCTCTTATCAGGAGGGGGCATAGAACCCCTAATTAAAGTAATCAAATCTTCTGCCATTTTAAGCATATGCTTCTTGGGCACAGTACCTGAAGAGCTAGGGGTAACACCAACTGAAGCCAAACCTGGCCTGCCCTTGGGAGAAGCCTTTGAAACAGAAGGAGAGTGCCTAGCCACCCTAGGAAGGGAGGGAGTATAGTAACCTGAGAAGCCCCCTCAGCCTGACATGCCTTCTGAGAGGCCACATCTTGCAATAATAAGGTCTCACCCTGGGAACCCAAAGAAACCTCCGGCGGAGCCACCGGCTCCACCGACACCTCTAAAGAACCGGCGTCCGTACAGACGGTTCTTCTAGCCTAGGCTTAACTGCCTTGTCCTTGCGCTTCTTGAGAAGCGGGCGTCGGAGCATCCGACGGCATTTTATAATTACACCGCTTCCCAAAGACTAACCTTGCACAATCCAACCTTCTCTTTATAGTGCGTTTATTAAATCTAGCACAAGAGCGACAGCCAACAACGTCGTGCTCAGGCCCTAAGCAAGGAATACACAAAGTATGATAATCTCTATGCGGTATTTGTTTCCCACAAGAAATGCAATTATTGACTTTTTCTGACATCCGGTAAATCACTGGGGCAAGAAAAAACTAAAATATTCCCCAACGGGGTACTTAGCCAACTTTGAACTCGGTCTGAGACTTCGAAATCGAAAAACCTCAGAACGCCAACCGGCACTTGCAATGCTGCTTCTGCATCGGACCATGCGGCAAAAAAGACTAAGGATATGACGTCGGTCATGCGCATTTGTACCCTGACGTCCTGATGTCAGTCAAATGCGCCTTGACCGACGTCAGCCTTATACTTTGATATTCGGGCCGACCGAGGACAGCGGACTACCCAAGTGTAAGGACTGCAGCAATGTGAGATGAAGAACATCTTAGGGGATGACAGGAATCATTGTTTCCAGACTATGTGAATGTTGACTCCATAAACTTTTTAGATACCATTGAAGTTCCCTCATATGCAGACTTGCATACAGAATTAGTAGGATGCAGAATGCCATGAAGCCCAGAGCCTGCAGAATTTGTCTTGCAGAAGACTGGGTTTTTGTTGCCATCAGTTTGAAGTAAGCAGTCAGTTGCTTTTGTTTGTCTGGCATGAGGTAAGCCATCTGGGCAGATGTATTCAAGCTTGCAGCCAGGAATGTTATCTTTTGAGGGGGTACCAGTTGTGATTTCTTTTCATTTACTGTGTACCCTAGGCATGTTAGAAGCCTTTCCACAACCGCCAGGTGTCTAAGAAGAGTGTCCTTGTTCTCTGCTTGAATGAGACAGTCGTCCCAGTAAGGATATATTTGCACACTTTGTCTGCAAAATGCAATTACTGGTGCCAGGCACTTTGTAAAGACCCTGGGCACAGTAGATAAGTCAAAGGGCAGTGCAGAGAATTGGTAATGCATTAATCCAGCTTCGAATCTGAGGTATCTTCTGCACGACTGTCTTACTGGGACATGCAGGTATGCCTCTTTTAGGTCTAAAGTCACCAGCCAAGCATTCCTGCTCAGCATGGGCAGAAGTTGCTGCAAAGTCAGCATTTTGAATATTGGAATGTCCAGGTATGTGTTCAAAATCGATGGATCCAGTATTGGCCACAAGGCCTTGTCCTTTCTGGGTACCAAGAACAGTAGAGTAAAAACCTTGTCCTTCCTGTTCTGGTACTGTCTGAATGGCCCCCATTATCCATGTGGGACGTAACCTGTTTCTGTGCCTCTGCCCATTGATTTTTTGGCAGATCTGACCAACCATTTGCCATTGGCAGAGTGTGGAAATGGAATCTGTATCCCTGTGATAGAATGTTTAGTACCCACTTGTCCTGGGTTAATTTTGAGCAAAAAGTGCTAATTTTCCCCCTATGGGAGCTGCCAAAAGATAAGTGTTTGGTGTAGGCAGAGGGAAGTCATTGGGATTGCTTTCTGTAGGTTTGCGCTTCATCTCCTCCAGATTTGGAGGTAGAAGCGCCCCATTGCTTTGACCTGTATGAATCTCGCGCCTGGTATCTTGAACCCTTTCGGCGTCTGGATTTGCCCCTTTGAGCTCTGACACAGGAAAGGACCAATTTTTTGTAGGCCAGTGTCTACTGAATCTTGGTGGCTGCACTTTAAGAAGTCTAACAGTTTGCATAGACTTAGCTTTGTCTTCCATTTTCTTTAAAACCTCTTCTGCCTTAATACCAAACAGAGAATCATGCTGTAATGGTGCATCTAGAAATTTTGCTTCAACAAGATCAAGCAAATGTTGTTCCTTTTAACCAGGCATGCCTCCTAATCACAGATCCAGTAACTACGGCCCTGCAGGAGGCTTCTAAGGAATCAAAACCACATTGCAAAGTATGCTTTCCAACTTGTCCAGCTGCATGCAAGAATTCCTGCAATTCTTTATTTTCTGCACGTTCTGACATCACCATTTTCTGTTTCAGCAATCCCATAACACGTTGTTGGTACTTCAGCATATGAAATTGACAGTTTAAGGCCCTGATTGCCAAGACTGCAGATGTATAAACCTTTTTTCCCCATCTGTCTAGTGCCCTTGAATCTCTGTCAGAGAGGGTAGGATTTTTTGCTGTTGAGGCCTTAACTCCATTTGGACCCTGTGAAATAGTTTCAGGATCAGCAACAGGGTTTCTAAATAAAACTTTATGTGAGTCAGGGACCCTGTAATATCAGTCAGGCTTACTTGGAGCCAGAGGTAATGAGTCAGGGGTCAAGCTTGACTCCGAAAACATCATCCACAATGTCTAAAACGGGGAATGGCGAAAGGCTTGTGCAGAGGGAGAATGAATTCCCTGAGCCTCTCTTTTGATTCTGAGAAGTCTTGACGCTCCCAGTGAAAATGCTCCCTCAAAGTATGCAAGGTTTCTCCAAATGAATAATCCTCAGGAGGAGATGCAGATGGAATAGACTCCTCAGCATCAGAACCCTCATAGGGAGGTATAGATAACTCCCGATCAGAAGAGGAATCGGAAAAAACAGAAACCTGATCTGAAGATTCATAATCAGTGTCTTGCCTAGGCCTCTTATCTGGAAGGGGATGGGTACCCCGTAGGTCTTCAGCCATTTTGATCATCTGCTTTTCAGGCATAGAAGCCTGTGCACGTGGCTCATGCATCATTTTTTTTTTAGTTTTAGAAGTTGCTTTTGTCTTTGGTTTTGCAGCTGTCTGTTTGATATACAAATGTTGAGGTCTGAATACACCCTTAGAAGCCAGTGCCTGCTCAGCGGCTCCACACCCATCCGAGGGGGATACATCCATCAGTCCAATACCTTGAGTATCTTGCGGCATGCCGGACTCCACATGGGTGTCGGTAGAGACCTGCAACTCGAAGGCAGCGGGTATCAGGGGCTACGAAAGCGCCTTACTGAGTACCGGCAAACCGGCAATTGGCTTAGGAGAAGCTTCGTCGGTTTTGTATCGCGACTGCCTTTCTCTGTCCTTTTCTTTGCGTTTATGTACCCCAGTAGTCGGATTGCTATCCGACATTTCTGGGTAGTTAAATCTGTTTCCAAAATACTTTGATGCAAAAGTATACAGACGCTTAATAGTGCGTTGGTTAAATCTAGCACAAAACAGACAGCCAGGCACGTTGTGATCAGAGCCTAGGCAAGGAATACAGTACAAATGGAAATCCTTATGAGATATTTGCTTCCCACAAGTAATACAATTAACTTTTTCTGACATTGGTAAAAAGCAAGAAAAAAGTTTCCCCAATGGGATACTTGGCTTTAGTGAAGACTTCGGATCTGAAACTCGAATATTTCAGTAGTCAGCCGACCGGCACTTGCGAAATATTTCTGCTTAGGGCACCGCGCAGCAAGAAAGACTAAAGAAAATGGCGTCAGCTGCATGTTTTAGACCCCTGACGTCATGGAAGAGAAGACAGCAACCGACGCAGGACCCAAGACTTTGGAATTCAGGCCGACTGAGGGCAACCTGCCAGCAGATTACCCAAATGTAATGACTGCAACAGTGAAACACGAAGAACATCCAGTAACAGCAGTGGTAGGCACTGAAAAGGCTTTGACTGAAAGCCTGCCAATCAGGCATGCTTTCTGTAGAGTGAGAAATGAGTTTCCTCTTCTTTTAAGAGGGCCTGTGGACGTCTGACCAGAAATAGGAGATTACAAGGGGCTTGGACGGCTCAGACAGTTCCTCAGAAAACGCAGGTCCCCCAGACGAAGACAAGTGCCGGAATAGCCTCTGAGGATGTGCTCCTGCCAAAGGATAGTACGGCATCCAGAGAGGTATCTGCGACCTCCGGAGTGGCGGATCCTAATCCAGATCCAGACCTATGTCGGCCACAGACTGGGGATCGGCCGGAAGAGGCTCACCAGTAGAGGAAGGCTGTAAAGGTCTGGCCTTTTCTGGCAGTTCTGTGGAGACATCTGAGGAGCCCTCCATCAGTAACATAAGCTGCTTCAGATGTTGGTTTTCAAGACAGATTAAGCGCATGCAAGCGAATACGCAATGTTTTAGGCACGAACGCCTAGCAAATCGGGCAGGCCTTATGGCCATGCAACTGTCCCAAACAGAAAAGGTACTTATTGTTGGCGTCCTAATGAGGGATTTGGCAACCACACTGACACTTACCCTTTCTGGATGACACGAACAAGCAATACTAAATTGAAGGAGGACTGTAAAGATCCCCAACGGGGTACTTATCTGATAAACCAGACGTCAGCGGTAGCAGAAACAACTGGCATATGACTGGCGACTGAAAAGTTCTGAGGGCTGGTGCATGGCGACATCACCTTTATGGCCCACGAAAACTCGCCTACATCAGTTGTCTCACACGCCACAAAGGGATTGAAAGCTTTTGGATACTGGCCGTATGTACAAGATACGCAACGGTAAACCCTTTTGCAGAATACTGCAACATGGAAATAGGAGGACATGGAAAGGATAAAGGGGTCTGACTGCAAAAAGGTAGTCACAGACTACCTGGCTTGTTCGGAAGGGGGCATTTCCAAGCAGCGGATGTAGACAGACTAAGGGTTTCTGGCACCTTTTTACTTTTATAAGGTGGTGGTCTAGAAGGCTCCCTTATAAATGTTGTCTTAAGAGGGGTAGTTCCTTTGAAATCTTAGAAATGGTGACAAAAATATACGTTTTAAGGTCCTGGAGCGCCTTACCCTTTTCTTGCAAGGACTTAAAAAGATCTGCAGCTGCAGACCCAAACAAAGCCTTGGAATCTAGTGAAGCATCCATATAAATTTAGCTTTGATGTCTTCTGGTAGCGGCTGCAGCCTCAGCCAAGTGTATTTCCTAAGTACAGAGAAAGATGTGGCTGCTCTAGCACATGCTTCCACTGCATCATAGCTGCATTTAATAAAATGAAGTGTCACTTGGGCAGAGGTACCTAAAATGGAAGTAAGCTGGTAAGTCTAAAAGCTCAATAAGGAGCTCAGTGGCCTGGCCAAACTATATACTTTTTCCCCTCCTCAACCTCTTTACAATTTTGCTTTCCTGGTCAGAGAGTAGAAAGAAGGCAGAATGCAAAAGCTCAGAGGGTTTACCTGGAGCCACTGAAACTATAGCTAGATCTGTAGAAGGACACAAAAGCACAGGAGGTACTGCAGATGGGGACCGAGGTTCATGGTGAACTGAAAAACATCTGTAAAAGATCACAAGAGTTATGTTCATAATGGTCTCTCCAAAGGTAATCTTCCCCTGGAAAATCATTCCCATTTGATTCCTCCTCTGAGAAAGCATATCCCAGTGCAGAAGACAGCTGGGCAAAGTATGCCAAAGACTCATCCCTGTAAGAATCTTCATCAGAGGAGTCCGTAATTCGGATCCTTTTTTGTGGGGAAACTGGAGAAAGCGAAGGAGTGAAACTCTGGTGGGTTGCCCAAGAGCCATGAAGGTGTTAAAGTTATGTACTCACCATAACTCTCCATCTGAGTATGTAAACTTCATTTTTGTCAGCAACCTGTGGGTATCGGATCCATATCGGATCCGAGCTGGCAGCTTCAAACAGCTAAGATCCAAGCTCAAAGCTCCTCCCCCTTACCCATAATCCCCTGCCATCCCTCTCTGACTTCAGATAGAGTTTGCTATAGTAACACAGAACATTACAAAGTATCACCTGCACATCCTAACCTGGTGTTATCCGGAGAAAAGGACAAGAACTCCTTCTAGGACGCACTATAGGTTAGGGGGATGGAGGGGGGGTTGATTGCTGACAAATGAAGTTTACCTATTCAGATGGAACGTTATTGGTGAGTACATAACTTCTTTATCTGAAGTACTTAACTTCATTTGTTCACCAACCTGTGGGACACAGTCCCCAGCTACCCAAACTTGGGGGGTCCTCATGGAAGGATATTCCGGAACACTGCAGAGTCGAAGGATGCTCTCCCTCCGGAAATTATATCCAACTTGTAATGATTAATGAAAGTATGGGATGAAGCCCAAGTGGCTGCTGAACAAATGTCATCTAAAGACACTCTGGAGCAAAAGGCAGCAGTAGAAGAAATCGATCGGGTAGAATGAGCGTCGACTCCTACAGGTTTCAGGCCGGCCAGAACTCATATGCCAGAAGTATACATTGGGATATCCATCTGGACAATGCAACGTTTGATACTGGTTTGCTCAAAGAGGATCTAGCAAAGGATACAAAAAGTTGCTCAGATTTCCTATGTTGAGCGGTCCTGTGCAAGTAGAATCTCAATTGCCTGTGTACGTCCAGAGAATGTAGTTTGTATTCACCCGTTTTGATAATTTGGAAAGAAAACTGGTAAATTAATAGACCGATTAATATTGGGCTCAGAAGCAACTTTGGGTAGAAAGGAGGGATTGGTCCTAAGGGAAACTATCTTTATGGAAGACCAAGTACGGAGGTTTGGCGCAAAGGGCTTGAAGCTCCGAAACCCTTCTAGCCGAAGTGATAGCAATGAGAAAAGCAGTCTTCCAAGATAAATATTTTAGATCCACCGAAGCTGCGGGTTCAAAAGAAGGGGCTGTCAAAGACTGGAGAACAAGAGTTAAATCCCATGGAGGGACTGCGTTTTAACCGGAAGCCTTAAGAGGAAAGTGCCTTTTAAGAAGGTCTTACATAATTTGGAAGAGGCTAAGGAACTGAGATCACTTCCCACGTGATAGTGGGAAATCACAGCTAGTTGACTTTGACCGTGGAAGAGCTAGCACCCTGGTCGAATAAAGTTAACAAAAATTCTAACACTGCTGGTATAGGAGCTGTAAAGGGATCCAACTTTCTACGCTCCTCCCAGATTGTAAAGAGTTTCCATTTGCTGTTATAAACTTTTCTGGTAGAAGGTTTATGAGCAGCTACTAAAATAGCCTTAACAGGAGATGAGATACCGGGAGGCTAGCTATTACTGGAGCTGGCAAAATGGTTAAGGTGTTTACCTTAGAGACGCAAGGTGCAGCGTTTGATTCTCACATGGAGTAATTGGCTAGGCTTAAAATGGCCCACAAGGGTGGTTAGCCTAGTACTAATCTATGAACCTATGAACTGGATCAGCCAAGCTGTGAGCTTGAGGTTGTCCAGATTCGGGATTGATAATCCTAGTGGGTGAGAGATCAGATCCGGGATGGGATCTAGAATCCAAGGAGGAATCATGAGATGAGACCATAGGCATGGGAACCATGTTTGACGAGGCCAGAATGGGGCTATGAGGATCACTCTGCTCCCCAACAGACGGGCTTTCTGCAAGAATTTTAGCATTAGGGGAAGAGGAGGATGAGCATAAAGTAGACCGGATGGCCAAACATGCACCAGAGCGCCTCTGGGAGATTCCCCCGGTGGGGGAATTAGAGCGAAGTAGTCGCTACACTCACGAAGAGATCGCAGCAATTGACCCCACTTGAAGATCTGGTTCGCTACTCTGGGATTCAGACACCACTCGTACGGTGAGAGGATAGTTCGACTCAGTCTGTCTGCCAAAATGTTCGACCAACCCAGAATGTGTGTCGCTATGAGAAAGCAGTTGGTGAAAATCGCCCATTCCCAAACTCTCATGGCCTCTCGACAAAGTGGATAGGATCTGGTTCCCTCTTGTTTATTGATATACCAGGACCACTGACATGTTGTCTGAATTGCAACTGTCCCTAAAGGAAGAAGGGCGTGGAGTGCTTGCAACGCCAAAAGCACCGCCCTCATCTCTAGGACATTGATGTGCAATAAGGTCTCTGGGATGGGTCCACTTGCCTTGGATTGTTCTGCCAATACAGTGCCCCCCAACCCTAGGTGAGAAGCATCCGTGGTCACAGAGGTTAGAGGTTGGGACATAGAAAAGGGGCGCCCTATCTGGAGGTCCGGGGACTGTATCCACCACAGCAGGGATTTCCTGCAAACCCTGAGGGGGATGGGTGAACTCAGTGGATGTTGCAGGATGGATCACTGAACCTGCAAGGTCCATTGTAGTATCCTCATGTTCAAGCGTGCTAAAGGTAGCAGATTGATTGTTGCCGCCATGGAACCTAGAGCCCTCACGCTTTTCAGGTACCATTGTAATTTCCTCATATGCAGTTTTGCAAATATTAGTAGTATGCAAGATGCCATGAATCCCAAGGCCTGCAGAATTTTTCTTGCAGGGAGTTGGGTCTTTGTTGCTATTATTTTGAAGTATTGAGTCAGCTGTTGTTGCTTGTCTGGCGTGAGATAAGCCATCTGGGCCGTTGTATTCAAGCTGGCACCCAGGAATATTATGTTTTGTGAGGGCACTAGTTTTGATTTCTTTTCGTTTACTGTGTACCCTAGGCAACTTTTAGTTATGTACTTACCATAACTTTAGATGTATGGGATCCATCTCGCCTACATTCTCTACAGATGGGTTCGGAGCAGACTCGGCCGCTATACAATAGAACGCAGTCTCTTATTGGCTGAGTTACCCCATATCCCAGGATACACCACTACCACTTCCCCAGATCTTGTTTGTCCGCACTCATGCTGATAGAAACATACTATTGTTATAACATTCTCAGGTCTTTCAAGAGAGGAAAGAAGTTCAATTTCGGATCGTCCGGTCTCTCCTGGTCTACGAGGCAGGGGGAAGGAGGGTGGGTTATTAGGAATGTAGGTGAGATGGATCCCATACATCTAAAGTTATGGAAAGTACATAACTAAAAGATGTAATGTGATCCTATCTCGCCTACATTCTCTACAGATGGGACAGCGTCCCTAGCACCTAATTCCTGGGTGGCTCACTGGAAAACACTCCTGAGAACTGTGGAACCGAAGGAAGCTCGACCCCTGGATGCCACATCTAATTTGTAGTGAGAAACAAAGGTGTGTGAAGATGTCCACGTGGCAGCCGCACAAATGTCGCCAATAGAGAGCTTGGAATGAAAAGCTGCCGAAGTGGCCATAGCCCTAGTAGAATGAGCTTTCACTGGAACTATAAGTTCCTTATTTGAGATGAGATAAACATGATTGATGCAGTCCCTGATCCACTTGGCAATCGTGACTTTTGTGACGGCTTTGCCTAATCTATTATCCGAAAAGGACACAGTTGATCTGATTTTCGTGCTTTGTGTCCTATCCAAATAGAAACGTAATTGTCTGTGCACATCCAAGCAGTGAAAAGTATATTCAGCTCTATTCAAATACTTGGGGAAGAAGACCGGTAGCTCTAGTGATTGTTGTAGACAAAAGTTAGAACAAACCTTTGGTATAAAAGATGGGTTTGGTCTAAGAGATACTCTATCCTTGTGAAATACCAAGTATGGTGGTTTAACACATAGGGCTTGAAGTTCTGAAACTAGTCTGGCTGAAGTAATAGCAACTAGAAGGGCAGTCTTCCAAGAAAGGAATTTTAGATCACAGGTTGCTGCTGGCTCAAAGGGGGATGAGGTTAATGCACCTAATACTACGTTAAGGTCCCACGGAAGTGCAGGTTGAGATATAGGGGGTCGTAGAAGCCAAGCTCCTTTAATAAAGGCTTTGCACAACTTGTTGCTCATTAAAGGAGGTTCCACACTTTCATGAAAATTGGAAATAGCCGCCAATTGTACTTGGATGGTAGACACTGAGCAACCTTGGTTGAATAGGGAAGCTAAAAACTTCAGTACTTCTGATACCGAGGCTGTCATCGGGTCTAATCCGCGGAGTTGGGCCCAAATAGCAAACCTCTTCCATTTATTGCTATATATCTTTTTCGTAGAAGTCTTGTGGGCCGAAGACAAGATGTGCATGACTTCAGGGGCAAAAGAATGGCTCCTAACTATGGTTGGAAGAGGAGTAGCCAGGCTGCCAACTTCAATGAATGGAGGGACTGGTGGAGCTGTCCTGACTGATGAGTCAAAAGGTCCGGAACTTGATCCAGGAACCAAGGACCCTCCAATGCATATCTGTGAAGAAAGGGGAACCAGACTTGTCGAGGCCAGTATGGGGCGATTAATATTTTGCTTCTCAAGTGAATCGCCTTCTGAATCACCTTTGGGAGAAGGGGAACCGGTGGAAAGACATATAGCAGACGGGAGAGCCAAACGTGGACTAGAGCGTCCTTGGGGATCTCCCCCGGAACTGGGGTCAGAGTGAAGAAGTGTTGGCATTTCGCGTTGAGGGGACTTGCGAAGAGATCGCAACAAGGGACTCCCCATCTTGGGAAAATCTGCGTTACCACTCTGTTGTTCAAGGACCACTCGAGAGGGGAGAGAATAGTTCTGCTCAGTCTGTCGGCTATCACGTTGGATTTCCCCGGAATGTGCCTTGCCACTAGGAAACGCTTGGTAGCAATCGCCCAATCCCATACTTTCATGGCTTCTCTGCAAAGGGGGTAGGACCTGGTTCCTCCTTGCTTGTTTAAGTACCAGACTACCGACATGTTGTCGGATTGAATGGCAATCGTACCCTGGGGGAGGTGATCGTGCAGTGCTTGCAACGCTAAAAGCACCGCCCTCATCTCCAGGATATTGATATGGAGAAGACTCTCTGAGTGCCACGTGCCTTGGACCGACCTGTCCAGATAATGTCCCCCCCACCCTGTCTGGGAGGCGTCCGTAGTCAACGTGGCAGAGGGGAGTGGGGGAACGAAGGGTCGCCCTAGATTCAGGTTGGAGGATAGAAGCCACCAACGAAGATCCCGTTTGCACGTGTCTGTGATCAGTATGTGGTGACTGAGGGGAAGGTCTTGATAAGACCACTGGACTGATAGAAGCCAGTGAAGTATCCTCATGTGCAACCTTGCCAAGGGGACCAGAAGAATGGTGGCTGCCATGGAGCCCAACAGTTGTAAGACCATTCTTGCTGGAGCACGACGTTTGAGGAGCAGAGCCTGAACCTGAAGCTGGAGCGTCACTATTCTTTCCGCAGGTAGATAGACTCGCATCTGCCTTGAGTCTATTTCTGCACCAATAAACAGAATACGCTGAGATGGTAGCAATACAGATTTTGACCAATTGAAGGTGATTCCTAAGGAGTTGCCTAGTGTGATAGTGGCTGCTAGGTTTTCCAAAGAGTAGATGCCTGGAGGTGGCAGTTAGGAGCCAGTCGTCTAGGTATGGAAACACCTGGAATCCTAGACTTCTCAAGTGAGCAGTCACCACCGCCAAACATTTGGTGAACACCCTGGGGGCTGTGGTGAGACCAAAGGGCAGTGCTTGGAACTGGAAATGACCGTCTCCTAGGCTGAAGCGTAAGTGTCTCCTCGACACCTGATCTATCAGAATGTGATAGTAGGCGTCTTTGAGATCTATGGAGCACATCCAAACACCTTTCTCCAAAAGCGGGAGAATGGATTGCAAAGTGACCATCCAGAATTTGGACTTTTTTACAAATCGGTTTAGTTTGCTGAGATCCAAAATGGGTCTCAAGTCCCCGGTCTTTTTTGGCACCAAAAAGAATCTTGAGTAAGTCCCTGATCCGGCCTGGTCTGCGGGGACAGGTTGGATGACCCCTTTTTGAAGCAGCTTTGATATTTCGTTGGCTGCATGATCCCGTTGACTGGGTGGCGGGTCCGGGATTCTTTGGACTGGTGGAGGGGGTTGAACAAAGGGGATGGTGTAACCTCCGGCGATGATTCGAAGCACCCATTGGTCCCGAGTAATATTTTCCCAGGCCTTTAGGTGTTTCGAAAAGCGACCCCCGACTGGCTCCGGAGCTGCATAGTCGGGTACTCCTTCAGGGATGCTGGAAGGAGGAGGAGCCACGAAAGGATTTGCGGACTCCAGTGTTGCGGGGGCCTCCGCCGCCTCTGGGACGGCGTCTTCCTGAAAAATTTCCCCCTCCTCTGCCTCCAGAATCGCTCTGCTGCGACGAGTAAGGCTTTTGAGACTTACGGAACCACATTTTCCCTCCTCTTCGAGCCTTGGGATAAGGTCTGAAGGGAATGGAAAACCAGGCTCCCACGGCAGTTAAAGTCTTATCCTCCTGTTCGCAGCGAGTAAATGTGTCCTTTACCTTGGGTCCAAACAGTGAGGACCCAAAGGGGGCGTCGGCAAAGGAAGACTTAAAGGCCTCCGCAAAGTGACACAGGCGTAGCCAGGCTTGTCTCCGTAGAGCAACACCTGTTCCAGCTGCTCTACTCGCTTCTTCGGCCGCATAAGAAATGAGCCTCATGGACGAGTTAGATGAAGACAGGGTAGCCAACTGGGAGTTAACAGTCTGGGTCAACTGCTCAGGTAAGTTACCAGAGAGGGTATCTGAAAGCTCCTTGATCAGATCCCTCTGTAGTCTGGTGAAATGTGTCAGGTAATTCAGAGACCTTAATGTAAAGGCCGCTGAAGAAAGGGTACGCTTGCCGTACCGATCCATGCTCCTAGACTCTATTAGGAGGATGGACGGACGTCGAAGCCTCTGCCACATCTTGTTGGGTGGCAGATGCCACCACCATAGCATCTACAGCCACACCTTTCGATAAAAAGTCCTTGCCCGGGGGAGCCGAGAGGAACTTATTGGGGTGAGCTGGCACCGGTTCCACAGAATCCGGGTGTTCCCACACCCTTCGAGAGATCAAATCCAGAAGCTCATCGAAGGGCGGAGACACCCAGGAGGCGGAGGGCTGAGCCCCGAAGGCCTTGAGGAAAACAGACTCCTCAGCAGAAGGGGGTTTGGACTGCCAGTCGCCTCGTTGCTTGAGGATCTCTAAGATGTCCACAAAGGAGACATCTTCCGAGGACGACATTGGGAACCCCTCCGCATCATCGAGGAGAGACTCATCAGGGGAGTCGACGTGTTTCCTCTTACACGGTTTCTTCCTAGGAGGTTCCTCCGAAAGCGTGTCGGAGGGACCTCCAGGAAGAAGGGAACCCCCAATGGGGGTAACCTCAGGCCCAGGGGCTCCGCTGTCGTGAGACAGGGGGATTGCAAAAGCGCCAGTCTCCATGCCCAGGGAAGGTGGTGGTGAAATGGTCGAAGTGGCCACAGAGGATTTGGCCAAGGCACTTCTCATGGCATCGAAGGCTGGACCCCCAGAGTCCTGGGATGGTTCAGCCCCCGAGACCACAACGGCAGTCGGAACCCCTGCAGCCGACGCACCGAGAGGGAGGCTCGGAACCAAAAGGATCGGGCCTGAAGCTCCCCCCCGGGGCCGACAGAGGAGGTCCAGATCAACCCGACCCGAGGGACGGGGTTGAAGTTAGAGTCGGAACCGACCCGATAACCTCCACCGGTTCCACCAACACAGACTCCAACGGCGCCGAGGCTGTTGGAGGAGGAGGAATCGATGTAGCAGGATGGGAGATCGGTTCCAAAGCCAACTGGGCTGGAGCAGAGATCAACTTTGCGAAGACTGGAAGAGCCTTTGAAGCACCCTAAGTCCGAATCGGACATCCTCGAAGACAGAGAAGAGACCGACCGGGTCCGAGTCGACTTCGCCGGCTCCGAAATGGTTCTAGAAGTATCGGCGCCGAGGGAGACTCCACTACTACTGCAATTTCCCTCGGAGCCGATGAGGACTTCGGCACCGAAGGGGAAGAGTCTGAGCGGGCAACCCCCATCGGTTCCGAAGGCAGTGGAGCCGATGAAGGTGACACGCCTCTCGACGCCCGAGCTCTCTACTCCGAAAACAGAGGAGTCGAGGCTGGAGACATCGAGGCAGACCGTTCCGCCCTCGGCTCCGAAGTCCGTGGAGCCGACGGAGAAGCCTGCCGAGACTTGTTTGCTGCCGGATCCGACGGGCTGGTCGGAGCCAAAGGTTTTTTCTTCTTCCTCGAAGGCAAAGAGGAAGATGGGGCTTCCTCAAAGGAAGGGGTAATAAGCCCTTTTAAGATCAACTTATTTTTCCTCTCTTGAAGGACGCGAGAGGAAAAAGCGTGGCAAACGCTACAGGACTCCTGAAGATGCTTGGGACCTAAACAATAAACACATAAGGAATGGTCATCTGTTATAGACATTTTATAACTACATTTAACACACTTTAAAACTGTATTGTCTATGCTCTTTAGACATGGTTATAAAAACACTAAACACCGACTACAAGAAAAAAACAAGTTAGTACAGACAACCTAGACTAACTTAAACGCCTAGGGTAGGGCTAGGCCCCTCTAACTTAAACGGGACCGTTAACTATCAAACAAAACACAATTGACCACAAAAAATATACCAAAACCAATCACACAACAACAATAGCTGTTAAAACAGCTTTTGGGTAAGTTTTTACCAAAATTCAGACAGAAAAAATTTCTGACTAAAGATACTTAGCTCAGCCAAGTCCGAGACCACGTCTATGCTGAAAAGCGGCAAACGAGATCTGGGGAAGTGGTAGTGATGCATCCTGGGATATGAGGTAACTCAGCCAATAAGAGACTGCGTTCTATTGTATAGCGGCCGAGTCAGAGCAGAGGATCGGCTCCGAACCCATCTGTAGAAAATGTAGGCGAGATAGGATCACATTACATCTTAGTGTTTGACAAATGCCAGATGCTTTAAAAGAATGTCCTTGCTTTCTGCTTGAATAAGGCAGTCCAGGTATGGGTATATTTGAATTCCTCTTTGTCTGCAGTATGCAATTACTGGTGCCAGGCATTTTGTGAAGACCCTGGGCACAGTAGATAAGCCAAAGGGCAGTGCAGAGAATTGATAATGTGTTGAACCTGCAATGAAGCGGAGGTATCTTCTGCAATTTTGTCTGATGGGGACATGCTGGTATGCCTCCTTGAGGTCCAAAGTGACTAGCCAAGCATTCTTGCCCAGCATGGGAAGCTGCTGCTGTAGTGTTAGCATCTTGAATTTTGGTACTTGCAGATAGGTGTTCAGAATTGAAAGATCCGGAATGGGTCTCCATGCTTTGTCCTTTCTTGGGACTAGAAGAGTCTTGAGTAAAATCCTTGTCCTTGCTCCTGTGTAGGTACTTGTTGAATGGCTCATGTCCATGAGAGCTGTAATTTGTTTTTGTGCCTCTGCCCATTGATTTGGTGGCAGGTTTGGCATTCCTTTGATCCTTGGTAAGGTATGAAAGTGGAATCTGTATCCTTGAGAGACTATGTTTAAAACCCATTTGTCTTTTGTGATGATGTGCCAGTTGTCTGCAAAAAATGCTAGCTTTCCTCCCAATGGAGCTGCCAGGAGAGATTTGCTTGGTAGTTTGAGGATAGAGTCATTGTGTTTGTCTTCTGCTAGCTTGGGGCCTGTCTTCTTTCTGGGTAGCAGAACCCCATTGGCGAGGTTTGTAAGGGCCCTGTGACTGACCCCTCTGCCCCTTGGGCGTCTATTTGCCCCTCTGTGATCTGTCTGAAGCTGGAAAGGACCAGTTTTTTGTTGGCCAATTTCTGCTGAAACGAGGGGGTTGTACCTGCAAAAAATCCTTGACCGTTTGCATAGACTTTGCCTTATCCTCCATTTTCTTTAAAACCTCTTCTGCTTTGACACCAAATAATACATCCTGCTGTAAAGGTGCATCCAATAATTTTGCTTTAACATGGTCAGGGAGGATTTGTTCTTTTAACCAAGCATGTCTACGTATGAGAGCCAGTAACAGCTGCTCTACAGGAAGCTTCCAATGAATTAAATCCGCATTGTAAAGTATGTTTGCCCACCTGTTCAGCTGCATGCAACAGATCCTGCATTTCCTTGAATTCAGACTGTTCTGAATGTGTGCTCATTTTTTGCTTTAACTGAGACATTAGGAATTGCTGATATTTCAACATGTGAAACTGGCAATTTAATGCTCTGATAGCCAGAGTTGCTGAGGTGTATATTTTCTTTCCCCATCTATCCAGGGCTCTGGAATCCCTTTCAGAGGACACAGTATTTTTAGCCATAGAAGCTTTTGCTCCCTTAGGACCCTGGTAAATCGTTTCTGCTACAGGGCTTTTATAAAGGAATTTGTGAGAGTCAGGTACTCTGTAGTATCTGTCTGGTTTGACTGGAGAAGGAGGTAGAGAGTCTGGATTTAAACTAGACTCCAAGTAAACATCATCCACAATATCTAAAACAGGAGGGATAGCAAGAGGTCTGTTCTGGGGTAGTAAAAGGAACTCTCGGAGCCTTTTCTTAGAATCCGAGTAATCCTGGCCTTCCCAGTGGAAATGTTCGCTCATGGTATGTAAATGTTCCCCAAAGGAGTAGTCTTCAGGGGGAGATGCAGAGGGAATAGAGTCTTCATAAGGTGGAAAAGTGTAATCCTGTTCCTCAGAGGAATCTGAGGAGAGAGAAACCTGGTCAGAGGATGCGTAATCCTCCTCTTGTCTTGGTCTTTTATCAGGAGGGGGTTGAGAACCCCTGATAAGGGTAATCAAATCTTCAGCCATCTTAAGCATCTGTTTCTTAGGCATGGGGCCCTGAACTGTAGACTGATGTACAGTTTTCTTAGGTTTTAAAGGAGTTTTAAGCTTAGCATAAGATTTAATGGTGAGTGTAGTCTGTCTGAAGACACCTTCTGCAACTGAAGGTGTTTCCACTGCACCGGTGTCGGTAGATGGCTGCGTCGGCCTAGTAGGCTCCGCTTGGGAATCCGCAGCTGTCTGGGGTTCCACTTCTGCAGTCGTCAGGGGCTGCGTGGGCGCCTCACTGAAAACCGGAGAACCAGCGAAAGGCCCAGCAGAGGCCTCGAGTCTGGCTTGTTCCTAGGCTGCTTGTCCTTATCCTTGTATTTTTTATGTATGGCGGTAGTCGGCTGCTCCGATGGCATGATCTAATTAAATTTCCTACCAAAGTAATGCCGTGCGAAGTCAAAACGGTGTTTGATAGTTCGTTTATTAAACCTAGCGCAAAACCGACAACCTGTGACGTCGTGGTCTGGGCCTAGGCAAGGAATACAATAGGAATGGAAGTCCTTATGAGGTATTTGCTTCACACAAGAAATGCAATTGTTAACTTTTTCTGACATCGGACTGAGGCAAGAAAATGTTCCCCAACGGGGTACTTAGCTTTATTGAAGACTTCGGACTGAAATTCAAATCGAAAATCTCAGGTGTCGGCCGACCACTTGTGAACTGCTTCTGCTTCGGGCACCGCGCGGCATGAAAGACTGACGAAAATGGCGTCAGATGCCTCTTGTATACCCCTGGCGCACTGACGTCAGGGAAGAAGTGACAGCAACCGACGCCGGACCAAGACTTCGGAATTCGGGCCGACTGCGGGACCGCCTGACAGCAGGATAATCCAAGTGTGATGACTGCAGCAGGGTAACACTATGAACATTGCTTGGTTTTCTGCTTCTTCAAAGGTTCCATACAGTGGAAGAACGAGAGACGCAATGTCAGCCTGCATTCGACAATATTGCTAGGGACATAAAGAATCAGGATTTGTGTAATGCCTTGAGGGCCTTTAGAGACTGAGCGTGGGTTCCCCCCAAGCCTGAAGCAGACATCTGCAAATCCCCAGAGGACATGCTAGCAGGATCCTTTGTGGCCTCAACTGTACCCGAAGAATCTCCAGCTACCTCTGAACAGGTTTCCAGGCCAACACTGGCCTCAGGAGAAAACTTCGGAATTGGAGCCACAGAAAATTCAGGCCTGGACTTCTTGGCCTACTTCAGAGCAGGCTCCCCTGAAGGACTCGACGCACTTCTGAAAGCTTTGCATGTTAAGTGCTTAAGAGAGTGGGTCTCTAGAAGCAAGACAACTACACAGTCTGTGCGACAAAGACCTTACAAACAGCACAGGAGGTATGGTCGTGGTTAGGACCTATGCAAGAGAGACACTGATCATGGGAATCCTTATGTGGATTCTGCCTTCCACACGGACACTTGCCCTTCCTAGACAATATGTAACCTCAGCAAATAGTAACAAAAAAGAGCAAGAAAAAACCCCAACGGGGCACTTAACTGAATCAGAATAAGCATCTTTGCTGATGGCAAACAACTGTAGAAGACATTCAGACAGGCGGCAGGAAAGTTCTGATAATGGCACGTGCAGACGTCAGCTATATACCGGATGTCACTTTATGACAGCCGTTGGATATAGGCCACGGTAGTGCAGCAGTTAGCATTGTCGCCTCACAGCAAGAAGCTCTATGGTTCGATTCCCGGCTGGAGCGCCTTCTGTGCTGAGTCTGCATGTCCTCCCCGTGGTTGAGTAAACTTTAAAGACATGCAGGTAGGTGCGCAAGTGAGTGGGTGTGCCTTCTTTGAAGGTTGGGGGGCCAGGAAGGCAACTCGACACCATAAAAATCCACTACCAATCATAAGCGGACCATTGATCCGCTTTGGCAACCCCTAACCGGGAAAAGCCGAAAGACATTACTTTATGACAGACATTGGGTGGGATCCTACATATGACTCTCACGTACTTTACAGTAGCTTTAGACTTGTATACTGGCTGGATGTTCAGTGCAGTCTGTGGCATACTCCCTCATGTTATGAACACTGCAACATATGAATAGGACATTGTGATGTTCTATAACAATACAACTGCTATGAACGAAAAACTGTGCTGCGATGTAATTTATACAGATTTAACTTCAGCATTTTAGATCATACACAAAACTGATCAATAAATCTGAACAATATACTGATGTACTCGATACGATGGGAGTGCAGCATGGCTTACAAATAGGACATGGCAAGTGCACAACAAATGGACAGGTGAAATTATTGGTTATAGTTAGGGTGTCCCATACGGCTCTGTTCTAGGCCCATACAAGTTTAGATTGTACCGTTCAGATCTATCTTTTGCATCTGAGATATTCTACATTCTGCATGCAGATGACTTGACATTGCTAAAAATGTGCGAAATGTGCTAAAAAAAAAAAAAGGACATGTCTGCAAAAGAACTTAACTAAACTGACCTCTTGGGCACAGGAGAATAAAATGTTGATAAATGCATCAAAACTAAGCATATGAGACTTGGAGGACAAATTGAAAAGTGAACATTTAATACAATAAAAAAAAAAATCTGTGGTATCCCTCAAAGTCTCAGAAAACCCAGTATATAATCTATACTGGGTCAAAAACAAACCAAGCAGAAACTTTGCAGTGTAGTGGGTCTGAAGTTCACTACTTGAAATGCTATCCACCTAGTTCACTAATCATACGTACAACAAAATAATAAGGTAGGCAAGTCCACAGTTAAAGGTTTCAGCAAAGGATTTTCAATAAAGGATATTCCTTTAACTTAACTGTGGACTATTTTGTAGTGCGCATTTTACAGTTCGATTTTTATTAGTGAACTAGGTGCATAACATTTCAATGAGTGAACTTCACAACCACCACACTGCGAAGTTTCTGCTTGGTTTGAATATTTAATACGGTCAGCAGCATATCAGATTTAGCAGATAAACTGAAAGATGAACATTTAATACAGTACACACTGAAACTGTAGATTCATTTGAGTATATGGGTAGATACAGCTTTGAATTTTTCTAATCATAACCAATATTTGAATGATAATAAAAATATAGGCTGCATAAGAAATGTCTAAGAAATCAAAGGATGAAGTCATTGTTAGTTACATTATACCAAAACTTAAGTATGGAACAACAATATGGAAATCTTATAAGAAAACAAGCTCGAGTAAACTGGAAAGACTGCAGCGGAAATGTACAGAGGTCATCTGTGGATGTGAAAAAGTAAGTTATTATGACACTAAAATATCTAACTTGTAGTACCTTACGGATATTTAAGAGCAAACAAATTATACAGGGCATTTAGAGACAACTACCTCTGGAAGTGTTTGGGGTTCACAAAGTAGCGGAGAATCAGACAACCAATGTAGAAGATTCTATAGGAATGAGAAGTGTACCAACTGGCTCTCAGAGCAGCTGACTTGAGATGTTCAACTGTGATAACAAAACTACAAAAGGCACCAGTTGATTAACTTTTTACACACAGATATCCTGACACTGGAAGAAGAGTCTCCAAGCTAAAATTGGGAAGATGAGAGTTCTGGTACTTAAACCAGCCTCCAGGCTCCTTCAAGGGGGGAATCCCAGAAATCAGCACTGCAACAGTGAACTGCAGAGATCAAACTAATGACATCTGAGATTACCACATCAATGGCAATATGTTTCCACAGTGGTAAGATGGGCATTCTATATGGCTCATCTCATAAATAAAAGCTTTGGCTCAAAAAATAAGTTATCACCTCCCTGTACTCTTCACTCATTAGGCCAATAATTTAGTACAATGTCCCTTTTGTTAATTACCACTCAAAGGACAGTACAGTTTTGTTTTGTACCTACCATAAATGTAGATGTTAGAGTGCTCATACAGCCGCAGTCATAACAGATGGGTTATCCTGCAGTCAGGCGGGTCCTCGGTCGGCCGAATTCCAAAGTCTAGGTCCGGCGTCGGTTGTCGTCGCTTCCTCCCTGACGTCAGTGCGGCAGGGGTATAAAAGAGGCAGCCAACGCCATTTTCTTCAGTTTTTCTTGCCCCAGATGTCAGGTGCCCCCAGAAGGAAGGCAAACATAATGTTATGCAAAAATGCAATGTTGATAAATCAAAAACAGTAGTTGCAAGCAAATACACCACAAAAGAGTACCCCCAAAAGGTTATATGAAAAGGGTTTGTCATAAGGCCTGTCCTAAGAGGGGTTGGAGGGAGGGAAACCTGGACTGCAGCTGTATGAGCACTCGAACATCTACATTTATGGTAGGTACAAAAAGTACAGTTGTGCACACCTACCATATATGTAGATGTTAGAGTGTCTTCACTATTGCAGTCATGACTGTAGGGTTCTCCCCTGCCAGCAGGCAGTCCTCGGTCAGCTAGAATCCCAAAGTCTGGGTCCGGCGTCGGCTGTTCAACCATGCTCCCTGACATCAGAGCGCCATGAGTACAAAGCTGACAGCCAATGCCATCTTCTCCAGTTTTTCTTGCCCCAAATGTCAGGAGTCCCAAAATGAGAAAGGTCCCATATCCTTTGCAAATACACCTCAAAAGAATGGTGAAAAAAGGAACTACACAAAAATAAAAAAAAAAAAATAAAAGGGGACAGGAAG
Source organism: Protopterus annectens (assembly GCF_019279795.1). NCBI lineage: Eukaryota > Metazoa > Chordata > Ceratodontiformes > Protopteridae > Protopterus > Protopterus annectens. The sequence continues at coordinate 1,217,102,362 of NC_056726.1, forward strand.
GAGGGAAACCCAGACTGCAACAGTGAAGACTCTGACATCTACATTTATGGTAGGTGTACACAACTGTACTATGTTCATCGTGTTTCAATGTTGCAGTCATGACTGTAGGGTAGAATCCCAAAGCTGAAAGAAAAGGAGGTGGTCATAAAGAAGAAGGGGCGGCTAAAAGGCCCTGCAAGACTGCAGCGGCAAAGCCTGCCCTAGACTTATAGTAGAGAGGTAAATTGTAGTGCTTAGAAAAAGTATGCACTGAACTCCAAGTTGCAGCTTCCAAAATGTCTTTGGTAGGAACTCCCCTGAGGAAGGCCGCAGAAGTGGCAGCAGCTCTGGTGGAATGAGTCCATATACTCCCTGGGATTTGCTTTCCATGGTGTGAATAACAAAATCTAATTCCATGAGCAATCCATTTAGAAATGGTCTGTTTTGAAATGGCTTTACCTTGGGAACTTGAAGCATAAGAAAAACAATTGTTCTGATTTTCTGATGTCCTTGGTTCTGTCCAGGTAAAAACGTAGTTGTCTGTGTACAACCAAGGAATGTAAGATCCTTTCCCCTTTACTTTGAGGAGTGGGGAAAAAAGTTGGCAAGTGGATAGTTTGATTTAAGGCCACTTTGGAAACCACCTTAGGCATGAAGGTAGGATTAGTCCTCAAAGACACCCTGTCTTGATGAAAAATAATATAAGGTTCCACAGCCATAAGAGCTTGTAACTCAAACTCTCCTGGCACAGGTTAGGGCTAACAGAATAGCGGTCTTCCAAGATAAAAACTTGATGTCAGAAGAGGCAGCAGGCTCAAAAGGAGGCAAGGTTAGTTTTTCCAAAACATAGTTGAGATCCCAAGCAGGAATGGGAGGAGATCTAGGAGGTCTTAAGTTCTTAGCTCCTCTGAGAAACTGTCTCATGAGCTGGTGGGAAAAGATTGGAGGGTCTGTATTATAATGAGCAGAAATAGCAGAGGCATGTATCTTAATGGAAGAGAAAGAGAGACCCTTATGCAAGAGATCTGTCAAGTAAAGTAAAATTAAAGGAATGTTCGGAAGAAGAGGATCAGAATCCTGAGCCTGCATCCAGGAACAAAATCTTTTCCATTTACCTGCATAAGATTTTCTAGTGCTAGGACGTCTGGCTTCTAAAATGACATCCATAACCTGCTTGGGTAGGAAAGAAGGAATCAAAGGCCCTGGATTAACCAGGCCGCCAGGCTGAGAGTTCTGACATGTGTAGAAACTGACCCTGATGTTGGGACAGAAGGTTCGGAAACGGAGGTAAAATCCAAGGGGGCTCCAGACATAGGTTTTTTAGAGTTGGGTACCAAAACTGTCGAGGCCAATTTGGGGCCAGCAAGATCATCTTGGGCTTGTCCTGTTTTATTTTTAATAATACCCGTGGAAGAAGAGGAAGAGGCGGAAAAGCGTATCCCGAGAGGTTCCTCCAACTGAATGATAGGGCATCCCACTTTCCAAGCTTCTTTGTGGAAAGTCCTGGTGCAAAAATTCTGTAGTTGATGATTGAGATGGGATGCAAAGAAGTCTATGTGAGGACATCCCCAGACTGCTGTTATCATCCTGAATATTTTGGTGACCAGCATCCACGCCTGTGGATCCGAAAGGTTTCTGCTCAGACTGTCTGCCAGGAAGTTTAGCTTCCCTGGTAGAAACTGAGCTTGAAGGTCCAGATCGCAAGCTAGAGCTGTGTTCCATAGATCCATGGCTAGTCTGCAAAGGGGGTAGGAATGAGATCCCCCTTGCTTATTTATGTACCACATAACTGTGGTGTTGTCTGTCCGTATTAGTAGTTGTCCTGGTTGTAGAAGATTCCTGAAGGCCATTAGAGCTTTCTGAACGGCTAACATTTCCTTTAAATTGATATGCAGGTGCTTCTGATCCTTTGTCCAAAGGCCCTGCAGACAGTTTCCCTGAAAATGGGCTCCCCAAGCATAATCCGAGGCGTCCGTGGTTAGAATCGGATGGCAGGAGGCAGACAGAAGGTTTTCCCTTTGTTTAGAGTACATGCCCTGGACCACCAAAGAAATTCCTTTTGAAGGCAAGGCAGGACGGAGATCAGTATGTCTAAACTGTGGCAATGCTGAGACCATACACTTTTTAGGTACCACTGTATTTTCCTCATGTGTAGTCTTGCATATGGTACGAGAAGGATGCAGGAGGCCATGTAACCCAAAGCCTGCAGGAATCTCCTTGCAGATAGCTGAGTTAACGTTGCCAAGGTTTGAAAGTTGAAGCCAGCTGTAATTGTTTTTCGTATGTCAGAAATGCCATCTGGGTTGTGGTGTTTAGAAGAGCACCCAAAAAAGTTATCTGTTGTGAGGGTGTCAAATTTGACTTTTTTATGTGTACAGAGAATCCCAGGAACTTGAGGAGGTTCTGTACAAATTCTAGATGCTGGAGTAAGACATCCTTGCTGTCTGCTTGAATTAGACAATCGTCCAGATAAGGGTAAATCTGAATTCCCTCGAGTCTGCAGAAAGCTACTACTGGAGCCAGGCATTTGGTGAAGACCCTGGGCGCAGTAGACAATCCAAAGGGCAGCGCAGAGAATTGAAAGTGCCTCGATCCGGCCTTGAACCGGAGGTATTTTCTGCGTTCCTGCCTGATGGGAGTGTGTAAATATGCCTCCTTTAAATCTAAAGTCACCATCCACGCATCTTTGGACAGCATTGAAGTAGCTGCTGTAGAGTAAGCATCTTGAATTTTGGAATCTCTAGAAAAGTGTTCAAGACTGACAGATCCAGAATGGGTCTCCATGAGTTTTGCTTCCTGGGGACTAGAAAGAGCCTTGAGTAAAAACCCTGTCCCATCTCAAAGTGGAACCAGTTCTATGGCTTTCATGGCCGAAAGAGCTTCCACCTGGTTTAAGGCCTCTGTCCATTGATGTTTTGGAAGGTCTGGCCATCCGCTTGGCCTTGGCAGCGTATGAAAATGGAATTTGTAACCTCTTAAAACCACATCCAGAACCCACTTGTCTTGGGTTATACGAGTCCAATTTTGATGAGAGTTTTCTCCTCTGAGAGGGGCTTCCAGGCAAGAAGTTCCTGCAGCCCAACAGAGGGAGTCATTGAGTTTGTTTCCTACGAGTTTGTGACCTGTCCTCTCCTCCCTTAGGGGTGGAAGCAGTCCACTGTCTCGGTCTATAAGAAGCTTGTGTTTGAGGCCTTCCTCTGGAGCGTCTATATCTACCCCTCTGAGGCCTGTCTGAAGTGGGTAAAGACCAATTTTTAGAAGGCCAATTCCTGCTAAATCTTGGTGGCTGTACTTGTAAGAAATCTTTAACTGTTTGCATGGATTTCGCCTTATCCTCCAACTTTTTAATCACCTCTTCAGCTTTTGATCCAAACAAAACATTATGCTGAACAGGAGCATCCAATAATTTAGCTTTTACTTGTTCTGGCAAAGTTTGTTCCTTTAACCATGCATGCCTTCTAATGACTGTGCTGGAGGCAGCAGCCCTACAAGAAGCCTCCAAGGCATCAAATCCACAGTGTAAACCATGATTCCCAACTTGTTCAGTGGCATGCAATAAGTCATGTAATTCCTTATCTGCACAGGCAGAAATGGAAGTAAGCTTTTGTTTTAAAACAGACAAGAGAAATTGCTGGTATTTCAGCAGATGAAACTGACAGTTTAAAGCCCTAATGGCCAAAGTAGCAGAAGGGTACACTTTTTTGCCCCATCTTTCCAAAGATCTAGAATCCTTTTCAGTGGGAATGGGATTTTTGGCAGAAGCGGCCTTAACTCCCTTAGGACCCTGAGAAATGGTTTCAGGGTCAGCAGAAGGGTTCTTGTATAAAAACTGGTGGGAATCAGGAACCCTGTAATATCCATCAGGCTCAACAGGAGCTGGAGGAAAAGAGTCAGGGGTTAAGTTAGCCTCTGAAAAAAGCATCATCCACAATATCCAAAACAGGAGGAATAGCCAGGAGTCTATGTTGGGGGAGAAGAAAATCCCTTAGTCTTTTCTTAGATTCCAAATACTCCTGTCCTTCCCAGTGGAAATGTTCCCTCATTTCATGTAAAGTTTCCCCAAAAGAGAAATCCTCAGGGGTAGAAGCTGAAGGAATGGATTCCTCAGCATCAGAATCCTCATAAGGAGGGAAAGAATATTCCTGGTCAGAAGAAGAAACTGAACAGAAGCCTGATCAGAGGAATCATAATAAACATCCTGCCTTGGCCTTTTATCTGGAGGGGGATGAGAACCCCTAATCATAGTAAGTAAATCCTCCGCCATCTTGAGTAACTGTTTGTGACTTGGGAGCCGGTTCAGAAGAGGCCTGTGTTGCAGTCTTTGATTTAGAAGGAGTCTTTGCCTTTATTAGAAGCTGAGTAGGCCTGAAAACCCCTTCGGAAGCCGGTACCTGCACAGCGGCTCCGGACCCATCCGAAGGAGCATTGTCCGAAGGTCCTGCAATAGAAATATTTAAAGGCCTGGTTGGCTCCTCATGAGAGTCAGTTTCGGCCATCGGTTCTGAAATGGCCGACAGGGGCTGCAAAGGCGCCTCACTGACTACGGCCAAACCTGAAGCTGGCGCCGCTTGTGCGCTATCATCAGATTTGGACCTCGGAGGCCTGCCTTTATCCTTGCGACGTTTGTGAACTCCGGTAGCCGGAACCGTATCCGACATTTTGTAGTTAAAGCGCCTCCCGAAGTAATGAAAAGCAAAATCGTACCTTCGTTTAATTGTACATTGATTGAATCTAGCACAAAACCGACAACTAGGTACGTCGTGGTCAGGGCCTAAGCAAGGAATACAGTAAGAATGAAAATCCTTATGAGGTAATTTGCTTCCCACATGAAATACAATTAACTTTTTCTGACATCGGACTGGAGCAAGAAAAAGTTTCCCCAACGGCGTACTTAGCTTTGAGCGGAGAAGTCAGTCTTCGGACTAAAGTTTATTAGAATAAATAGTCATGAGTCAGCAGACTGGCACTTGCGAACTGCTATCACCGCACGGCAAGAAAGACTGGAGAAGATGGCGTTGGCTGTCAGCTTTGTACTCCTGGCGCTCTGACGTCAGGGAGCATGGTTGAACAGCCAACGCCGGACCCAGACTTTGGGATTCTGGCCAACAGAGGACTGCCTGCCGGCAGGGGAGAACCCTACAGTCATGACTGCAACAGTGAAACACGAACATCTGTACTATGTTCATCGTGCATACAGCTGCAGTCGTAACAGATGGGTAGAATCCCAAAGCTACGTAAGGGTGGTAGGCACTAAGTGGAACTAGGAGGGGCTAGGATGCCCTGCAGGACTGCTGTGGCAAAGCTCGCTCTAGACTTGAGTATAGTGGGAGGTGATAGTGCTTGGAGAAAGTGTGCACTGAACTCCAGGTGGCTGCTTCCAAAATATCCTTGGTTGGGACCCCCCTGAGGAAGGCTGCAGAGGTAGCTGTGGCTCTGGTGGAGTGGGATCTGATGCATGCAGGCACAGTTTTTCCATGAAATGAGTAACAAAAGCGTATGCAGTGGGCTATCCATTTTGAAATTGTCTGTTTGGAAATAGCCTTTCCTTGAGCACCTGCAGCAAAGGACACAGAGTTGCTCAGATTTCCTGAATGGCTTTGTCCTGTCCAAATAATAACAAAGTTGTCTGTGAATGTCCAAGGAATGTAGTAGTCTTTCCCCTTTGTTTTGTGGATTAGGATAAAAGGTAGGTAAAGTGAATAGTCTGATTCAAAGCTATACTGGATGCTACCTTTGGCATAAAGGTAGGGTTGGTTCGTAAGGAAACTCTGTCCTGATGGAAAATGATGAATGGTTGCACAGTCATGAGGGCCTGTAGCTCCGAAACCCTGCGAGCTGAGGTGATAGCCAGAAGAAAGGCTGTTTTCCATGACAAGTACTGTAACTCTGATGAAGAAGCTGGCTCGAAGGGAGGAAGGGTCAGCTTTTCCAATACGAAGTTGAGGTCCCAAGCAGGGACTGGTAGTTTCCTTGGGGGTTTTATATTCTTTGCCCCTCTGAGGAACTGCCTTAAGAGAGGATGAGAGAATAAAGGAGGATCTGTGTTGTACTGTGCAGAAATGGCTGAAGTGTGGATCTTGGAGGAGAAGGAAAGTCCATTGTTTAACATCTCAGCTAGGTACTGTAAAATTTGAGGTATATTTATTACCCAAGGATTCTGTCCCTTCTTTTGATTCCAGGCACAAAATAGTTTCCATTTGGCAGAGTAGGCCTTTCTAGTAGAAGGTCTTCTGGCCTCCAAGATGACATCCTGCACCTCCTTGGAGAGGATAAACAGTTGGGAAATCGAGGAATTCTCCATGCAGCTAGATTTAGAGTTTTGAGATGGCTGTGAAGAGTTTTGTAGTTGTGCTGGGACAACAGAAGAGGGACTAGAGGTAGGATCCATGGTGGGGAATGTGTCAGGCTCTTCAGGAGCAGATACCAGTGTTGCCTTGGCCAGTCTGGAGCAATGAGAATCATTTTCGGCCTCTCTGCTCTGGCTTTTAATAGAACTTTGGGCAGCAGAGGAGGAGGCGGGAAGGCATAGACTGCCAATGTTGCCCAATTGAAGGAAAGTGCGTCCACTTTCCAGGCCTGTGGATGATAGGTCCTTGAACAAAATTTTTTCAACTGGCAATTTCTGTGGGTAGCAAAGAGATCTATGTCTGGCTGTCCCCATGCCGGAGTTATCTTTGTGAAAATTTGAGGATGCAACTTCCATTCGTGTGGATCTGTCATATTTCTGCTTAGGTTGTCTGCCAGTGTGTTTTCCTTCCCTGGCAGGAATTGTGCCTGTAGTTGAATTTTCAATTCCAGTGCTGTGTTCCATAGGGTCATGGCTTGCCTGCACAGGGGGTATGAATGAGTTCCCCCCTGTTTGTTTATGTACCACATCACTGTGGTGTTGTCTGTCCTTATCAATAGCTGGTCTGGATGCAGTAGGTCTTTGAAGGTCATAATAGCCTTTTGCACGGCTAGCATTTCCTTTTGGTTGATGTGAAGGAGCTTCTCCTTTCATGCCCATTTTCCTTGAATGCACTGATTTGTCATGTGTGCTCCCCATGCGTAGTCTGAGGCGTCTGTTGTGATGATTTGAGTTGCTTGAGGTACACAGAAAGGAAGACCTGTGTTTCTTTGGCAAGCTTGAGCCCACCACATAAATTTCTTTTGAAGGCATGGAAAGAGTGGTATAATTGCTGCCAAGCTGTGGCTGTGTTGAGACCATAAGCTTTTTAGGTACCATTGAAGTTTCCTCATATGCAGCTCTGCACATGGGATAAGTAGGATACAAGATGCCATGAATCCCAGAGCCTGCAGGACTTTCCTTGCAGTTAGCCTGGTGCAAGTTGCTATTTTTCTGAAGTATTGAGACAGTTGCCCCTGCTCGTCTGGCGTGAGGTAGGCCATCTGGGTGGTTGTATCCAAGTTGGCACCCAGGAAAATTATATGTTGAGAGGGTATTAGTTTTGATTTCTTTTTGTTGACTGTGTATCCCAGGAAGTTCAACAGTTTTATTACAAACTCCAGGTGCTGCAGTAGTAATGTCCTTGCTGTCCTCTTGGATCAGGCAGTCGTCCAGATATGGGTAGATTTGTATCCCTTGTAGTCTGCAGAAGGCGATTACTGATGCCAGGCATTTCGTAAACACTCTGGGCGCAGTAGATAAGCCAAAGGGCAATGCAGAGTATTGGTAATGGGTTGAACCTGCAAGAAATCTGAGGTATCTTCTGCAATCTTGTCTGATAGGGACATGCAGGTATGCCTCCTTGAGGTCCAATGTTACCAGCCAAAACTCCTTGCCCAGCATGGGAAGAAGCTGCTGTAATGTGAGCATCTTGAATTTTGGCACCTGTAGATATGTGTTTAGGATGGATAGGTCTAAGATAGGTCTCCAATCTTTGTCTTTCCTTGGTACCAGGAATAGTCTGGAATAAAACCCTTGACCTTGTTCTTTTGCAGGTACCTCTTGAATTGCTTTCATGTCCATGAGAGCTGAAATTTGTTTTTGTGCCTCTGTCCTTTGATTTTGTGGCAGGTTTGGCATGCCTCTCATTTTTGGAAGGGTGTGAAAGTGGAACCTGTAGCCTCTGTCTATAATGTCCAGAATCCATTTGTCTTTTGTAACAATATGCCAATTTTTTGAGAATGTCAGTTTTCCGCCCAAAGGTGTTGCCATTAAAGCTTTGCTTGGCAGGTGTAGGGGGAAGTCATTGTGCCTGTTTTCTAAAAGACTGTGATCTATCTTCACCTCTTGGGGTTGGTGCTTGCCACTGTCTGGCTCTGAAAGATCCTTGAGGTTGCCTGCTACCTCTTGGACGCCTGTATCTGCCCCTTTGACGTCTGTCCGTGGCTGGAAAGGACCAATATTTTGAAGGCCAGTTTCTGCTGAAACATGGAGGCTGTACCTGCAGGAAATCTTTCACGGTTTGCATTGATTTCGCTTTTTCCTCCATTTTCTTTAGCACCTCCTCTGCTTTAACGCCAAACAATTTATCTTTTTGAAGAAGAGGTGCATCTAATAATTTAGCTTTGACATGATCTAGTAAGGTTTGCTCTTTGAGCCAAGCATGCCTACGTATAACAGACTCCGTAACAGCAGCTCTACATGAGGCCTCTAAAGCATCAAAACCACACTGCAAGGTAGGTTTACCCACTTGCTCTGCACCATGCAACAAATCCTGCAACTCTTAGATCTGGTTGTTCTGGTTGTGTCATTTTGCTTTTCAGCTGAGATATCAAAAACTGTTGAAACTTTAACATATGGAACTGACAGTTTAATGCCCACATGGTCAAAGTGGCCGAGGTGTACACCTTCCCCCCCCCCCCCCACCTTTCTAAAGATCTGGAATCTCTCGCTGAAGGTAATGGGTTTTTAGCAGTAGAGGCCTTAATTCCCTTGGGACCCTGTGAAATAGTTTCTGGGTCAGCAGTATGGCTTTTATATAGGAACTGGTGAGAATCAGGAACCCCGCAGTACCTGTCTGGTTTAACAGGAGCTGAAGGCAAAGAATCAGGATTAAGGCTGGCTTCTGAATACACATCATCCAATATATCTAAAACAGGAGGGATAGCCAGAGGTCTATGCTGGGGGAGCAGAAGAAATTCCCTGAGCCTTTTCCTGGAATCCGAGTAATCTTGGCCTTCCCAGTGAAAGTGTTCCCTCAATGTATGCAGGGTTTCCCCAAAAAAGAAGTCCTCAGGGGGGGAGAACGAGGGAATAGACTCCTCTGCATCAGAGTCTTCGAATGGAGAATAGGCACAATCCTGGTCCTCAGATAGTTCTGAGGTAATAGAAGCTTGATCTGAGGAAGGTTAGTCCTCCTCTAATCTGGGCCTTTTGTCAGAGGGGGGTTGAGAACCCCTGATAAGAGTAATCAAATCCTCAGCCATTTTAAGCATCTGTTTTTTAGGCATGGTGCCTTGAGAGGGGGTCTGAGGAACCTGTTTTGGTTTTCATGGCTGTTTTAGATTTAGTGAAGGCTTTAATAGAGAAGGAGGAAGGCCTGAAGACCCCTTGAGAAATAGCAGGCCTGTCTAAATTCTGAGTTTACCTGCCAGGAGTGACGTCGGTATCTGTAGTAGGAATGGGGGCCGAGGAGCCTGCGACCTCGGGTACTGAAGACACCGGTAATGCATTGTCATTGGTACTCAGGGGCTGCGTAGGCGCCTCGCTGAGTACCAGAGAACCGGTAGTCTGCCTTAGCGTAGTATCGGTAGGTGGTGCGGACCTCGTATGCCGGTCCTTATCTTTGCGTTTTTTGCTCAAAACTGGAGTGAGTATCCGACGACATACTATAATTAAATTTTTTGCCAAAATAGTAAAGGGCGAACTCCGCCCGACGCTTAATAGTGCATTTGTTGAATCTAGCACAAAAACGGCAGGCCGAGACGTCGTGGTCTGGGCCTAAGCAAGGTATACAGTAAGAGTGGAAATCCTTATGCGGTATTTGCTTCCCACATGAAATGCAATTATTAACTTTGTCTGACATCGGTCTGAGGCAAGAAAAGTTTCCCCAACGGGGTACTTAGCTTTCAAGAAGACTTCGGCTGAAATACTTTCGTAAATCTCAGGAGCTTCTTCTGCTTCGGGCACCGCGTGGCAAGAAAGACTGAAGAAAATGGCGTCGGCTGCCTCTTTTATACCCCTGCCGCACTGACGTCAGGGAGGAAGCGACGACAACCGACGCCGGACCTAGACTTTGGAATTCGGCCGACCAAGGACCCGCCTGACGGCAGGATAACCCATCTGTTATGACTGCAGCTGTATGCACGATGAACATCTACAGCAATTGGAGAGACCACAGAACAATTCCTCAAGGAAAATTCAAGGTCTTCAGCAGGTATCCTTATTTGTGGATCAGTTGAAAACACTGTCACTTTATTCTGTTTCATACAGACTACTCAGAGGCAACTCTGCCTTGTGTGTACAAGGTGATCTCGGATCCTGTTTTATTGAAAATCTGCACAACGAGAAGTCAAATGGCACACAGGTTACTGGCTCTAAGGACCTAAACCTGGTATGCAACGTCAATAGATCCTGCTGGAGGGACAGATTTGTCTCCCAGAGGTTACCACACCTTTGGAATAGGATCCCACTTCAAGTCAAACACAGCACCTCAATGGCCCTCTTCAAATGCAATCTGGACAATTGGATGGGTAACTGTAAATTTACCCCGGGGGTTCCACCTGTGTCCCTGGTGGACAGGGGTAATAGGTGTTGATCGTGGTAACAAGGTTAAATTTGGCTTGGCTTGTATGGACACTAGGGCCATTAGCCAACTAACTTCTATGAAGCTCAGAGCCTTCTGAGGTTAAACTAGAGTCTTCCAAGAATATTTCAGGTTTGCCAAATACGATAAATTGAGGTATTTAAAAAAACAAAAAAACAAAATAAAGAACTCAGAAATGCTACATTCAGCGGGACACTACAGGACTGGAGCAAACTGACCAGTGACTCTTGAAGCAATTAAATGGAACTGTCAAGGAGCCAAACCTCTCAGCAGGGAAAATGCCTCTGCTTCCTAGAGCCTCTAGTTCACTGCAACCAGACATGCTGTTATTGAAGACTGAGTAAACCAAGACAAAACAATGTGCTAAACTGGTAATGACTGGCATCTATCCAGAAATGCAGAAGCCTCCTGAACACATTGGTATCTATCCAGAAATGCAAAAGCCTCCTGCAACACATTGGTAATCATTATGTGCCATTATGTGCAGATATGCATGCTGGTGCAACATCCAGCCTCCTCCAGGCAGATACAAAAGGCTGGACAGCACCATGTTAATTCAGAAAGCATAATTTTTGGACAAACTGATTTAGACTCCACCATAAAATGAGCCTAGTGTCCTTTTGCCTTTCCCGGGCACCAAAAACCTGATGAAATAACTTTGCCCTTTGCGGTGTGGCAGCATCTTCTGGACGTCTTTTTTGTAGAAGCTAAAGATACCTCTTCACATCCAGAATGGATAAGTGTGTGGAAAAAGGATTCAATATCCTCTGGATAGGACAGCTCTTAAACTATCCTGTTTGATGGCCAACCACTGAGACAGATGGAGGAACAAGCAACCTCCCTCAAGTGCAGAAGACCTCAGAGATCAAGACTGCAATCCTTCTGGAGGAGGATCATGGCACAATGGTATTGCCATACTTCAGGTGACCATTCTGGAAGTTCATACAAAATCTCTGGCTCCTCCCAGATCTCAAATTCTGATGCTGTTGGCCACAATGAAACCACAGCTAACATGAAATTGTTAAAGGGCTAGAAACTTAAAAGCATGACCCACTGTTGAGTCATCTTTCTGTTACAAGATCACCAATTGTTTATGCAAAGAAATTTCAGAGTGTGAATCTAAAGGGTGAATCAACAAAAGGTTCCACTGGTGGTGTTAGTAAATTCAGTTAACTGTAGGTATGAGTGCTGCTATACATAAATACTGGTGCCTCTTACTCTGTCAGCACAATTTCCACGCAGGTTTCATGTTGCCACAGCTGTGAGTGGAATTTATAATTCAGCTGTTCATTTGGCAAGTGGCCTAAAGTAAGCAGCATTTCAGTAAGATTTCTCTGAAACTGAGTCACGTGTAGTTATGGGCCTCAACACAAACTTGAGGCATACACCCATTTCCCAAACCTTTCTGCTGGCCATGATTCTTTATCTGATAAGTGGAAAGCAAGACTCTAGGAGGTAGAAACCAAGTTAAACTGCTGCCATAACAGAACTGGGTTTCAATCCTTAAGATGATGAAGATTCTTATCTAGTCTCTCTAAAATGCCACAATGCCAGTTGTAGCCAGCTCCAACATCTCATGTATAAGAGAAACCACCTAAGAAGATGACTGGGGGATTCTGAAAAGCCTCCTCCAAGATCTGCAAGTGGGACAGCAGGTCTGTTAGCCTCCAGTCATTTTCTCACTTCGAGTCTCACAAACCTAGGGTCATTAGGATAACTCAGTGCCACCCACAGCTGGAGTGGTGGAGGCCAGTGTTGTCTACCTGCTTAATTTTGCAAGTCTGCTTTCAACATCCTGAGGTGACATGTCAGCGGAAGAGGTGGAAACCAGCCGACTACCAAGTGTTGCAGAAAGACTATGCAGTTGCCATAAACACCATCTTGTTCTGCTGCATGACAAGAGGGGGGCAGAAGACCGTCTGCAGGCATACTTAAGGCTGAAGTGGGGGGGGGGTACAAAAACAAAACGGCACAAAGCAAATGCTGTCAAGATGTTGACAAAGCACTGCAGTAGGGTCATTACTAAAGGAGGCAAGTCCCCAACATGAGCAAAGACAATAGCACCAAGCTCAGAAAAGTATCAAAACACCTTAAGCCACTGGCATCAACAATAAAAGCATTGTTAAATGTGCAAGTTGCTGCAAAAAGGACAAACACCTCAGAGGACAAGGAGGCAGACAGTTAGCCACTAGGTTGACTCCAACCTCATCAGGTCAGGAGCTGATGAAACCCTAAAAAATCTTGCTGGAGAGAGAAAGTACAGTTGTGTACACTTACCATAAATGTAGATGTTAGAGTGTCTTCACTGTTGCAGTCATGACTGTAGAGTTCTCCCCTGCCGGCAGGCAGTCCTCGGTCGGCCAGAATCCCAAAGTCTGGGTCTGGCGCCGGCTGCTCAGCCATGCTCCCTGAAGTCAGAGCGCCAGGAGTACAAAGCTGACAGCCGACGCCATGTTCTCCAGTTTTTCTTGCCCCAGGTGTCAGGTGTTCCAAAATGAGTAAGATCCCATACCCTTTGCAAATACACCTCAAAAGGATGAAGAAGGGAACCACACAAAAGAAAAAATAAGAGGAGACAGGAGGGGAGGGTAACCCAGACTGCAACAGTGAAGACACTAACATCTACATTTATGGTAAGTGTACACAACTGTACTATGTTCATCGTGTTTCACTGTTGCAGTCATGACTGTAGGGTTGAATCCCAAAGCAGAATAAAAGGGAGGTGGTCATAAAGTAGAGGGGGTGGCTAAAAGGCCCTGCAAGACAGCAGAAGCAAAGCCTGCCCTAGACTTAGAGTAGAGAGGTAGATTGTAGTGCTTGGAAAAAGTATGCACTGAACTCCAAGTTGCAGCTTCCAAAATGTCTTTGGAAGGAACTCCCCTGAGGAAGGCAGCTGAAGTGGCAGGAGCTCTGGTAGAGCGAGTCCTTATACTCCCTGGGATTTGCTTTCCATGGTGTGAATAGAAAAATCTGACTGTTTTGAAATGGCTTTACCTTGGGAACCTGAAGCATAAGAAACAAACAATTGCTCCGATTTCCTGATGTCCTTGGTTCTGTCCAGGTAAAAACGTAGTTGTCTGTGTACATCCAAGGAATGCAAGATCCTTTCCCCCTTATTTTGAGGACTGGGGAAAAAAGTTGGCAAGTGAATAGTTTGATTTAAAGCCACTTTGGAAACCACCTTAGGCATGAAAGTAGGATTAGTCCTTAAAGACACCCTGTCTTGATGAAAAATAATAAGGTTCCACAGCCATGAAAGCTTGCAACTCCGAAACTCTCCTGGCAGAGGTCAGAGCTAACAGGATGGCTGTCTTCCAAGATAAAAACATGATGTCAGATATGGCAGCAGGCTCAAAAGGAGGTAAGGTGAGTTTTTCCAAAACATAGTCGAGATCCCAAGCAGGAATGGGTGGAGATCTAGGGGACCTTAAGTTCTTAGCTCCTCTGAGAAACTGTCTCATGAGCTGATGGGAAAAGATTGGAGGGTCTGTATTATAATGAGCAGAAATAGCAGAGGCATGTATCTTTATGGAAGAGAAAGAGAGACCCTTATGTAAGAGGTCTGTCAGGTAAAGTAAAATCAGAGGAATGTTAGGAATAAGAGGATCTGAATCCTGAGCCTGCATTTAGGAGCAAAATCTTTTCCATTTTCCTGCATAAGATTTTCTAGTGCTAGGACATCTGGCTTCTAAAATGACATCCATAACCTGCTTGGGTAGGAGAGAATGAATCAAAGACCCTGGATTAACCAGGCCGCCAGGCTGACAGTTTTGACATGGGAGTGCAGAACCTGACCCTGGTGTTGGGACAGAAGGTTCGGAGTCTGTGGTAATACCAAAGGGGGCTCCAGACAAAGGCTTTTCAGTGTTGGGTACCAAAACTGTCGAGGCCAATTTGGGGCCAGCAAAATCATCATCTTGGGCTTGTCCTGTTTGATCTTCAATAAACACCCGTGGAAGAAGAGGTAGAGGCGGGAAGGCATACCCAGAGAGGTTTCTCCAACTAAATGATAGTGCATCCACTTTCCAAGCTAGTTTGTGGAATGTCCTGGTGTAAAAAAATCTGTAGTTGATTGAGGTGGGATGCAAAGAGGTCTATGTGAGGACATCCCCAGACTGCTGTAATCATCTTGAATATTTCGGTGTCCAGCATCCATTCATGTGGGTCCGACAGGTTTCTGCTCAGACTGTCTGCCAGGAAGTTTTGCTTCCTTCGTAGAAACTGAGCTTGAAGGTCCAGTTTGCAAGCTAGAGCTGTGTTCCATAGATTCATGGCTAGTCTGCAAAGGGGATAGGAATGAGATCCCCCTTGCTTGTTTATGTCCCACATAACTGTGGTGTTGTCTGTCCGTACCAGTAGCTGTCCTGGCTGCAGAAGATTCCTGAAAGCCAAGAGAGCGTTCTGAACGGCTAACATTTCCTTTAAATTGATATGCAGGTGCTTCAGATCCTTTGTCCAAAGGCCCTGCAGACATTTGCCCTACAAATGGGCTCCCCATGCATAATCTGAAGCGTCCGTGGTTAGTATCTGAGCGGCTGGAGGCAGACTGAAGGGTTTTCCTATGTTTAAAGTACATGCCTTGGACCACCAAAGGAATTCCTTTTGAAGACAAGGCAGGACGGTGATCTGTATGTCTAAACTGTGGCAATGCTGAGACCATACACTTTTTAGGTACCACTGTATTTTCCTCATATGTAGTCTTGCATATGGTACGAGAAGGATGCAGGAGGCCATGTAACCCAAAGCCTGCAGGAATTTCCTTGCAGATAGCTGAGTTAATGTTGCCAAGGTTTTGAAAGTTGAAGCCAGCTGTAATTGTTTTTCGTATGTCAGAAATGCCATCTGGGTTGTTGTGTTTAGAAGAGCACCCAGAAAAGTTATCTGTTGTGAGGGTGTCAAATTTGACTTTTTTATGTTTACAGTGAATCCCAGGAACTTGAGAAGATTCTGAACAAATTCTAGATGCTGGAGTAAGACATCCTTGCTGTCTGCCTGAATAAGACAGTCGCCCAGATAAGGGTAAATTTGAATTTGCTTGAGTCTGCAATAAGCTACTACTGGAGCCAGGCATTTGAAGACCCTGGGTGCAGTAGACAATCTAAAGGGCAGCGCAGAGAATTGATAGTGCCTCGATCCGGCCTTGAACCTGAGGTATTTTCTGCATTCCTGCCTGATGGGAATGTGTAAATATGCCTCCTTTAAATCCAAAGTTACCATCCATGCATTTTTTGTCAGCATTGGAAGTAGCTGCTGCTGTAGAGTAAGCATCTTGAATTTTGGTATCTCGAGAAAAGTGTTCAAGACTGACAGATCCAGAATGGGTCTCCATGAATTTTGCTTTCTGGGGACTAGAAAGAGCCTTGAGTAAAAACCTGGTCTCATCTCTGAAGGTGGAACCAGTTCTATGGCTTTCATGGCCAAGAAAGCTTCCACCTGGTTTAAGGCCTCTAACCATTGATGTTTTGGAAGATCCGGCCATCCGCTTGGTCGGGTATGAAAATGGAATTTGTAACCTCTTGAAACCACATCCAGAACCCACTTGTCTTGGGTTATAGGAGTCCAATTTAGGTGAAAAAGAGAAAGTTTTCCTCCGAGAGGGGCTTCCAGGCAAGAAGTTCCTGCAGCCCAACAGAGGGAGTCATTGAGCCTGTTTTCTATGAGCTTGCGACCTGTCCTCTCCTCCTCTAGGGGTGGAAGTAGTCCACTGTCTTGTCTGTAAGAGGCTTGAGTTTGAGGCCTTCCTCGGGAGCGTCTGTATCTACCCCTCTGAGGCCTGTCTGAATTGGGAAAGGACCAATTTTTTGTAGGCCAATTCCTACTAAATCTGGGTGGCTGTACTTGTAAGAAATCCTTAACCGTTTGCATGGATTTTGTCTTGTCCTCCATCTTCATCACCTCTTCAGCCTTAGGTCCAAACAAAACATTATGCTGAACAGGAGCATCCAATAACTTAGCTTTTACTTGATCTGGTACGTTTTGTTCCTTTAACCAAGCATGCCTTCTAATGACTGTGCCAGAGGCAGCAGCCCTACAAGAAGCCTCCAAGGCATCAAATCCACAGTGTAAACCATGCTTCCCAACTTGTTCAGTGGCATGCATTAAGTCATGCAATTCCTTATCTGCACAGGCGGAAATGGAAGTTAGCTTTTGTTTCAAAACAGACAGAAGAAATTGCTGGTATTTCAGCATATGAAATTGACAGTTTAAAGCCCTAATAGATAAAGTAGCAGAAGTGTACACTTTTTTGCCCCATCTTTCTAAAGATCTGGAATCCTTCTCAGTGGGAATGGGGTTTTTAGCAGTAGCGTCAGAACCCTTAGGACCCTGAGAAATGGTTTCAGGATCAGCAGTAGGATTCTTGTATAAAAACTGGTGGGAATCAGGAACCCTATAATATCTGTCTGGCTTAACAGGAGCTGGGGGAAAAGAGTCAGGAATTAAGTTACCCTCCGAAAAAGCATCATCCACAATACCCAAAATAGGAGGGATAGCCAGGGGTCTATGTAGGGGAAAAAGAAGAAAATCCCCAAGTCTTTTCTTAGATTCAGAGTACTCCTGCCCTTCCCAGTGAAAATGTTCCCTCACTTCATGTAAAGTTTCCCCAAAAGAGAAATCCTCAGGGGGAGAAGCTGAAGGAATGGATTCCTCAGCATCAGAATCCTCATAAGGAGGAAAAGAAAATTCCTGGTCAGAAGAAGAAACTGAAGCCTGATCAGAGGAGTCATAATACACGTCCTGTCTTGGCCTATTATCTGGAGGGGGATGTGAACCCCTAATCATAGTAAGTCCTCCGTCATCTTAAGTTACTGTTTCTGAGACTTGGGTGCCGGATCAGAAGAGGCCTGGGCTGTAGTCTGATTTGGAAGGGGTCTTTGCCTTTGGCTTTGCCTTTATTAGAAGCTGAGTAGGCCTGAAAAATCCTTCGGAAGCCGGTACCTGCACAGCGGCTCCGGACCCATCCGAAGGAGCATTGTCCGAAGGTCCTGCAACAGAAATATTCAAAGGCCTAGTTGGCTCCTTGTGGGAGTCCGTTTTGGCCATCGGTTCCGAAATGGCCGAAGACAGGGGCTGCAAAAGCGCCTCACTGACGACGGCCGAACCTGAAGCTGGCTCTGCTTGTACAATATCAAGCGATTTGGACCTCGGAGGCCTGTCTTTATCCTTGCGTCGTTTGTGAACTCCGGTAGCCAGAACAGAGTCAGACGACATTTTGTAACGCCTACCGAAGTAATGAAATGCAAAATCGTACCTTCGTTTAATCGTACGTTGATTGAATCTAGCACAAAACCGACAACTAGCTACGTCGTGGTCAGGGCCTAAGCAAGGAATACAGTAAGAATGAAAATCCTTATGAGGTATTTGCTTCCCACATGAAATACAATTAACTTTTTCTGACGTCGGACTGGAGCAAGAAAAAAGTTTCCCCAACGGGGTACTTAGCTTTGAGTAGGATAAGAAAGTCTTCGGACTGAAGTACGTTTAGAAAAAATTGTCAGGAGTCAGCCGACCGGCAAATGCGAACTGCTATCACCGCACGGCAAGAAAGACTGGAGAACATGGTGTCGGCTGTCAGCTTTGTACTCCTGGCGCTCTGACGTCAGGGAGCATGGCTGAGCAGCCGACGCCGGACCCAGACTTTGGGATTCTAGCCGACCGAGGACTGCCTGCCGGCAGGGGAGAACCCTACAGTCATGACTGCAACAGTGAAACACGATGAACATCAGTAGAAATAACCTATTATCCATCCTAAAACTCAGGTGGGATGAAAAAAAAAAAAGCAAACACTTGTGTTTTTTTTCCCAAAGGCATCTGTGAACTTTGAATAATCACAGGAGTAGGGTGCAGAAAGAAGCCTTGCTACATTTGGTCAATGTCTTAACGGCCAGTTCTTTATCTGTAACAAAAGGGAAGCTGCACACATATAACCAGTTTTGTAGGAAACCTATGACTGCAAAATCTACTGAAGGAACTATAGTATTAGGTTTGCATTTCTTAAGCTGAAGACACAAAGATGAGATATGGTCCGTCTCTCCAGTTCTTGCTTGCTCCTTTTTAGGTTTAGAAGCATTTGAAACTGACTAGCTCAGTATTGGGCACATTTATCAACTTACTAAACATGAGCCCCTACAACAGAATAGAAACAGCAACTTTTTTTTTTTTTGCCAAAAGCACAGCAAAAAATAAATTTGCAAACTGAGGAAACACTCAGACGTAACATTTACTAACAAAAGACAAAGCGCAAAAAAATTATTTATCTACCACTCTAGAAATCTGTTTGCAGAACATGGAATACAACCAAATTCAAAAGGAGGATTAATGTCAAGCCCAGGAGAAGGTAAATTGGGTAGTAAGCTCTCAACATAAAAAATAAATAAATAAAATTACACATTAAGCCAAAATCCATCGAGAGATTTTATACACTTTTGTAAGAAAATACATTAGAAATAAGGAAACAGCCAGGTTGTACATTCTCTATCAAAGTGAAGCTAGTGCAGCAAGATATCCAAGTGGAAGGTCCTGAGAGACTACAGGAAAACAGGAAGACAGTACTCTGGGAAAGCCTACGATGTCCGTCTACCATCAACAGCTCAGGACCTCCTCATACCAGACCACAACCTATTCTAAGTACTTTAAATTCTACAACCTAACCACTTGAAAAAGAAACCTGTTACCCAGTAGTGCCAGTTACTCAAGCTAAAAAGGGAGTACAAAAATGCTAACATTTGGCTGCTTTACACAAAGGACAGGTCTTCACTATCACCCAGAATTTTGCCAACTTTGAAATGGAGATACTAGGATTACCTGGTTATAACCGGATTCTGGTTAGACAGGCCACCCTCAAAATGTGCAAGCATACAGCAAATTAATTCAAACCTTATTACAAATGTAGTTCCATATGACTAGGGTGGTACAAAATAGAGAACCAACCACAAATGAATCCTTAATCCTGACAAAAGTTTTTCAAAAAAAACACAACTCAATGGACTTCACCTGACAGAGGTTCAATGTGCACATCATCAGCAAGCACCAAATATATGCACTACAAGTTTGCGAAAAATCACATCAAGAGCTGGTGCCTTGCAAATAATGCTTAAATGCTGACTGCAGTGTAAATTCTTTCCTGGTTGAAAATAAGCCAAAGTATAAAAAAGGTTGCAGAAGTCAGGATAAGAACTAGCAAAATAAACCTAATGAAATGAAACTCAAAATAAGAGTTGAGGCACTTATTACCCAAGAAACGGGAAGAAAAGGCTGTACTTTGTCTTCTCTATGTACTTCTGTGCACACATTCAAGAGTAAATGAAATTATGTCTTCAGAAACCAAAATTCAACTAAACATAAGCTCCAAAGGATTAAAAGGCAACTGAACAGCAAACAAAACCATGCATACAACAGTTTTTGAAGACCACCAACCCAGGATGGTGTTTAAAAAAACTAAACTGTGTGCCACTGTTGACTCTTTCACAGAAGAGCAGAACTTGCTCTCCTTCAGAAATAGGGATAACAGCCAGAGAATGGAGACGTGCAAGTCAGACACCCAGTACAAAAGATAGATACTTTGACCGGGTTAAGAACAACATGGGGTTAGAATCCCCTTGACACTGTACAATCCAGGGGAATGCATGCCACAAAAAAGTCAACAAAAAGTAAAGGCTCCATAGGATCCAGAATTAACTTAGTATCAAGGATGGTCAAAACATATGCCTGGATATACATTTAGTGATTTAGACAGGATTTCTAGAACATAAGGCAACTACAAGTAATCCAAACTCAGACTCTTCAGCCTGTGAATAAGCACAACCGGAAGGCTCTCGGCATTGAGTAATTTGGTGGAGTACCAAGTTGGTCAATGTCATTCTGGTCAGATCATGCCAAACAGAACCAAACTTATTCTTCCATGTGATGCTTTGTGTGCTGGTGGTGGGCATGGGGTAAAGAGAAAACCTATCCCTATATAAAACCACTTGAACCAAGGTTCTATTCACAGTCGGCCAGTCCCAAGTGTAAATGATCACCGACAGGTTCAACCAAATTCAAGGTCTTCCAGTGAGGAAAAGCCGACTGGAAGTTTGTGAGAAAGCAGCTACAAAAAATCTCAATACGAGCAGAAAATTTTAAAAAGTACAGTTTTGTACCTACCATAAATGTAGATGTTCGAGGATTCCCTTGCTGCAGTCCTGACAATTGGGTATAGTCCGCGTCCCAGTCGGCCCGAATACCAGAGTATAAGGCTGACGTCGGTCATGGCGCCTTAGACTGACGTCAGTACGTCAGGGTACTAATGCGCATGACCGGCGTCATTTCCTCAGTCTTTTCTTGCCCCAGATGTCAGAAGACCCAAAAAGACAAGTCCCAAAAACAACCTGCACCAAAAAACATGTACAATATATACAGTAATATATACAAAAAATATAAGCATGTAAACTCACCTACACAACCACCCTGAAACACAGAGGGGAAGGAGGGAGGGTAAATTGGACTGCAGCAAGGGAATCCTCGAACATCTACATTTATGGTAGGTACAAAACTGTACTATGTTCTTCGGCTTCCCTTGCTGCAGTCCTGACAATTGGGTAGAATCCCAAAGCAGAGGTAAGGGAGGCTGGCAAATTATAAAGTAGCAGGAGCTGACAACATGCCTTGTAAAACAGCTGTGGCAAAACCAGCTCTAGTCTTAGAGTATATAGGCAGGTGATAATGCCTAGAGAAAGTATGCACTGAACTCCAAGTAGCTGCTTCCAGAATATCCTTAGTTGCCACCCCTTAGAAATGCTGTTGAAGTGGCAGTAGCCCTAGTGGAATGAGGCCTAATCCCAGCTGGAACCTCTTTGCCATGATGGGAATAACAAAATGCAATGCAAAAGCCAATCCACCTAGAAATAGTTTGTTTTGACACAGGCTTGCCCTGTGAACTTAAAGCAAAAGAAACAAGTAACTGCTGAGACTGCCTAAAATCTTTAGTCCTGCTCAAATAATAACGCAATTGCCTGTGTACATCTAAAGTGTGCAAAATCTTTTCCCCTTTATTTTGAGGATCTGCAAAAACGTAGGCAAATGAATAGTTTGGTTTAAAGCCACACTAGAAACCACCTTAGGCATAAAGGAAGGATTAGTACGTAATGATACCCTGTCCTTATGGAAAATCAAAAGGGCTCTACTGCCATAAGGGCCTGCAACTCAGACACCCTTCTTGCAGAAGTAATAGCCAACAGAAAAGCAGTCTTCCATGACAAATATTTCAATTCAGCAGTAGCTGCAGGCTCAAAAGGTTGTAGAGTAAGTTTTTCCAACACAAAATTGAGATCCCAAGCAGGAGTAGGAGCTCTACGTGGGGTCTTATATTCTTTGCCCTCTAAGAAACTGCTTGAACAAAGGATGCGAAAACAAAGGTGGGTCACAATCATAGTGAGCTGAAATTGCTGCAGCATGAATCTTTATGGAAGAGAAAGACAAACCTTTGTCCAATAATTCAGTAAGATATTGAAGAGCCACACTCAAATTAGGCTCTGAAATCTCCAAATTCTTTGCTGTACTCCAAAATAAAAATCTCTTCCATTTTTCTGCGTACACTCTCCTAGTACTAGGCCTTCTAGCTTCCAAAATCACATTTAAAACTTGTTGAGGAAGCTGAGACCTACCATGCTTCAACACAGAATATGCCAAGCTGTGAGATGAAGAGATTGAAGCTTGACATTGAGCAGATGACCGTCCTTCTGAGATAACAGATGAGGAATCAGAGGTAAAGGCCATGGAGGCTTCTTTACAAGACTCCTTAGAAGTGGGTACCAGTGTTGCGAGGCCAATCTGGAGCTATCAAAATCATCCTTGGCCTGTCCTGTCTGACCTTTAGTAATACCTTTGGAAGAAGAGGTAGAGGTGGAAAGGCATAGACATGAAGGTTTTTCCAACTGAAAGACAGAGCATCCACTTTCCAAGCTGTGTGATGAAACCCCTTTGTGCAATACTTTGGCAGCTGGTGGTTTAGTGGAGAAGCGAACAGATCTATGTCTGGAGTTCCCCATGACACTGTCAATTTCTGAAATACATGAAGATCCAGTTTCCACTCGTGGGGATCCATGATTTGTCTGCTTAATACATCTGCTAGGGAGTTCTGTGCTCCTGGCAGAAACCTTGCCTGAAGAGTCAGTTGCAGGCTTAACGCAGTCTCCCATAAAATCATTGCTTGCCTGCATAGAGGATAAGAATGTGTACCCCTTGCTTGTTGATGTACCACATGACAGTTGTGTTGTCTGTCAGAATCAACACCTGCCCTGGAAGAAGTAACTCCTTGAACGCCATCAATGCAAACTGGACTGCTAACATCTCCTTCATGTTGATATGTAGATGCTGTAGTCTGGCAGGCCACTTGTCTTGTATCCACTTTCCATTTAGATGAGCTCCCCAAGCAGTGTCCGAGGCATCTGTCGTTAAAATCTGACTCGCCTCTCGGCGGGTCACAGAGAGTCCCTTGTTTAGGTGACATTCCTGAGCCCACCACAAGAATTCCTTTTGAAGGCAAGGTATTATTTGAATGACAGTGTCCAAATCTTGGCAGTGCTGTGTCCATACATTTTGAGATACCATTGCAGCTTCCTCATATGCAGTTTGGCATTGGGAAGCACCAGAATACAAGATGCCATGAACCCTAATGCTTGAAGGACTGTCCTTGCAGTCAGCACGGACTGATGAGATAGTTGATGGAAGTAAAGTGACAGACTCTTTTGTTTGTCCGGGGTTAAAAGGCCATCTGGGCTGCTGTATTCAGTCTCACACCCAGAAAGCACATGTCTTGAGAGGGTACTAGACTGGACTTTATTTCGTTCACAGAATACCCTAGGCATCTTAGCACTGCTATGACATATTCCAGATGCTGTAGAAGGTGTTCCTTTTCTTGAGCCAGAATCAGGCAGTCGTCCAAGTAAGGATAAATTTGAATGCCTTGAAGCCTGAAGTAAGCTATCACTGGAGCCAGAACCTTTGTGAATACTCTGGGCGCAGTAGATAAGCCAAAGGGCAATGCAGAGAACTGATAATGAAAATCTCCAGTTCGAAACCGCAGATACTTTCTGCAACTTAGCCTTATGGGCACATGAAGGTAAGCTTCCTTGAGATCCAAAGTTACCATCCAGTGATCCTTGCCCAGCAGAGGTAACAGTTGCTGTAACGTCAACATCTTGAACTTGGGAATGTCCAGATAAGTGTTGAGGATAGATAAATCCAAAATTGGTCTCCATGTGTTCCCCTTCTTTGGTACTAGGAACAGGCGAGAATAAAATCCAAGCCCCTTTCTGACACAGGGACTGGCTGAATAGCCCCTATCTGGAGTAACTGAGAAACTTGCTTGTGAGCCTCTTTTCTTTGTGGAGGAGGAACATCTGGCATGCCTTTGAAAGGGGGCATTGTGTGGAAATAAAATCTGTACCCGTGATGAATGATATCTAGCACCCATCTGTCTTGAGTGATTAAATCCCAATTTTCTTTGAAAAGAGACAATCTTCCTCCCAAAGGAGCTGCCAGACGAGAGTCCACTGGCAGCTGAAAAGGCAGGTCATTGGTTCTGCTTACGAAAGGACTGACCCCTGCCCTCACCAGAAGTCTGAGCAGGTGAACTGTCTGATCTAGGCCTAAACGAACCTTGAGCCCTGCCCCTACCACGTCTAGACCTACCCCTAGACTGGGAACCATAAGCAGGATATGTCCACCCCTTAGCAGGCCAATTTCTACTAAACTTCGGAGGCTGCACCTGCAAAAAATCTTTAACAGTCTGCATAGACTTAGCTTTGTCCTCCATTTTCTTTAAAACTGCTTCCACAGGCGGTCCAAACAACACATCAGACTGTAAAGGAGCATCCAAAATCCTGGTCTTAACATGCTCAGCTAAATTCTGATCCTTCAACCATGCATGTCTGCGAAGAACAGAACTAGTAGCAGCCACCCTCGAGGAGGCCTGAACAGCATCAAAACCACACTGCAAAGAATGCTTACCCACTTGTTCAGACACATGAACCAAATCCAGCAATTCTTTACACTCAATACCTTCCGCCAAAGCATCCACCTTAGATTTCAATTGTGAAAGGATATAATTCTGATATTTCAGCATATGAAATTGACAATTCAACGCCCTCATGGCTAGAGTGGAAGAAGTATATACTTTCTTACCCCACCTATCCAAAGCCCTTGCCTCTTTATCAGAGGGTACAGGATTTTTAACCACAGAAGCTTTAACACCTTTAGGCCCCTGAGAAACAGTTTCTGGGTCCGCCCTGGGACTCTTAAACAAATACTTATGAGCTTCGGGCACCCTATAATACCTATCAGGCTTAACAGGAGCAGGAGGCAAGGAATCAGGGTTCAGAGAAGCCTCTGCAAAAACATCCTCCACCACATTCAACACAGGAGGAATAGCTAAAGGCCTATGCTGGGGCAAAAACAAGAATTCCCTAAGCCTTTTTCTGGAGTCAGAGTAATCTTGGCCTTCCCATTTAAAGTGCTCCCTCATGGAGTGAAGAGTCTCTGAAAATGAAAAATCCTCAGGAGGAGAAGCTGAAGGAGTGGAATCATCCACATCAGAATCAGAATAAGTAGGAAACTCTTGCAAGTCTTCCACAGAAGACTCTGAAGCCTGTGAACACTGTTCAAAACTATCAAACTCCTGTTCCACCCTAGGCCTCTTATCAGGTGGGGCATAGAACCTCTAATCAAAGTAATCAAATCTTCTGCCATTTTAAGCATATGTTTCTTAGGCACAGAGCCCGAAATGCTAGGAGAAGCCCCTACAGAAGCTGAACTTGGCCTTCCTCTAAAAGAAGCTTTGGCAACAGAAGGAGAGGCCCTAACTACCTTGGGAAGAGAGGGAAGAACAGTTACCTGAGAAGCCCCTCAGCCTGGCCTACCTCCTGAGAGGGCACATCCTGTAACAGTAAAGTATCTGCCTGAGACTCCATAGAGACTCCTGGCAAAACCTCTGGCTCCCCTGAGCCTTCTAAAGGACCGGCGTCCGGGACTGCCGGTTCCTCACCCCTAGACTTCACTGTTTTGTCCTTGCGCTTCTTAGATGAAGCAGGCGTCGGGGCATCCGGCGGCATATTATAATTGCTACGCTTCCCAAACACTAACCTAGCACAATCAAGCCTCCTCTTAATAGTGCGCTTGTTAAATCTAGCACAAGAGCGGCAACCAACAACGTCGTGCTCAGGCCCTAAACAAGGTATACACAATGTATGATAATCCCTATGCGGTATCTGCTTCCCACAAGAAATACAGTTATTCACTTTTTCTGACATCCGGTTAAATACTGAGGCAAGAAAAACCAAAATGTTCCCCAACGGGGTTACTTAGCCAACTCTGTATTCGGTCTGAAACTCCGGTTTCGGAAAATCTCAGAACGCCAACCTGCACTCGCAAAATTGCTTCTGCATCGGACCATGCGGCAAAAAAGACTGAGGAAATGACGTCGGTCATGCGCATTAGTACCCTGACGTACTGACGTCAGTCTAAGGCGCCATGACCGACGTCAGCCTTATACTCTGGTATTCGGGCCGACTGGGACGCGGACTATACCCAATTGTCAGGACTGCAGCAAGGGAAGACGAAGAACATCACTTAAGTTACAAAGAATATAGGAGACAGATGTTACTGAGGACTGTTTGAATACAAGCTGTAAAGACGGAGGGCATCCTGCCAGCTGCTTTTTGGGCCAGTACATTTTTTCGGCTCAAGTACCTGATCAGTGACATTGATGTCCACATATTCACAAAAGGCATAACCTTTAGACAACCCCGTTGCACTGTCTTTAACCAAATTAAAAGCCTTCAGGGGTCCAAAGGAAGTGAGGAGTTCTTTCACCTAAAAATACAAATAGAAAAAAGAGCATGTTATAAGTTCATGAATGTGCAAGAGTCCGTTAGCACAAAACAGTAATCATTTGTCATATCTGGCTCAGACCACATGTTGCAATGTCTGCACGTGTAGCACACTGTAGATGGAATTCAGCATGATCAAAATTCAAGTCTTTTCTAAGAAATGCTACTGTGGGCCTTACTTCCAAGACAACATAAAACAAATGCATGAATTTCACAACACAGGTAAGAGGCTACGCAGCAACAAGCTAATATGCACAATATAAATAACATAAGAATACATTTCATGCAATATATAGGACTTATTCAATACTTATAGTAAAAGTATTAGAATAGTCTTGTCTTTCGGCTTTTCCCAGTCAAAAGGGATAAAGGAGATATTTAAGTGAAGGTGTAAATGCAGAGGCAAAGGGGTAATGATTGTCAAAGTAGTGACAGGTATGAAAATAGCCAAATTTAAGTAGAAAAAATATGAATAAATCAATAAAAGGGGACAGAAGCATGCATTGTGCAAATGACAATATACAAGACACAAGAATAAATCAAAAGGCAGACCAAAAGTAGCTAGTGAGAATTGTTATAGAATGATGCCATCACTCGACATCTTTTCAACCAGGGAAAGTGAATTGATCATGGTAGAAATAACCAAACCAAAGGACACAGAGTGAAACCGTTCAGTAAAAAAACAGCAGGAAAAACTCAGCCAAGCTACAGTTTTCACTGTGTGATAAACATTCTGTAATGGAGGACTCTGGTATATATGCAAATGACCACTTAAGGGCATCAAGTGGTTTCAGCTACACGGCTTTTCAATGTCCAGATTTTTTTTTTTTTTTTTTTACACTTAAGTCTTTACGGTTGCATTCAGGCTAATAAAGCCAAACCCCACTAGCTGTGTACATACATGTTGCAGCCTTTTTATCTACTGTCAACATAAGTGGATATACTTCAGAAATGGCCATAAAGCTGAAACGCTGTGCTTAAGGGATTATATGCATAAATCCCATGGGCCTCCATTCTGCAGTAAAAAATACTAGCTTGCCCAAGTTCTTCCCAGCAGTTTTTACTGAATGGTTTTATCTGGCTGTCCTTTTTACCCCGTTTGGTTGTCAACTGGGATATTTTGCAGGTACCTTAATCTCTACAAGCATCGGCTGGCTTTAAAGATTCTGTGTTTCTTAAGTACATCCACTTATGCTGTGCTGACAAACTCAATGAAAAGGCCAGAATGTACATATTCACAGCTAGTGAGGGTTGGCTTTAATGGCCTACGCAACCCCCCCAAAAAAGTCATGGACATTCAGAAGCCATCTGATGTCTTTAATGGGTCACTTGCATATACTCCATGAACCTCCATCACAGGAGGTTTCAGGTATCAGGGTGAAAACTCTAGCTTGGCCGAGTTCTCTACAGTTTTTATTCCAGGGTAGAAATAAATCAAAAGGCAGACCAAAAGTAGCTAGTGAGAATTGTTATAGAATGATGCCATCACTCGACATCTTTTCAATTGCATGGACAACAGATCATCCACAAATGTACTGAGTCACAACTACTCTTAGGAAAAGATTTAAAGTGGTCAAAGTACAGTTGTATACACTTACCATAAATGTAGATGAGTGTACTCACTGTTGCAGTGATTACACATTTGGGTAATCTGCTGACAGGTTGCCCTTAGTCGGCCTGATTAAAGTCTTGGGTCCTGCACCCGTTGCTGTCCCTTCTTCCATGACGTCAGGTCGTCAGGGGTATAAAACATGCAGCAGACGCCATTACATCAGTTTTTCTTGCCCCAGATGTCAGGTACCCCCACCAAACGGGGAGCCAAATATTTAAGTAATTAAAAACACAAAAATATACCTCCAAACAAAAGCAAATACACCAAAAAGGCTTTTAAGCATAGTAAAGGAAAGTAGAGGTATAGTAAGAGAAAAACAGGGGGCTGGAGGGAGGGTAACCAGGACTGCAACAGTTAATACACTCGAACATCTACATTTATGGTAAGTGTACACAACTGTACTATGTTCATAGTGTTTCACTGTTGCAGTCATTACATTTGGGTAGATTCCCAAAGCTATGGTTGGGAGGATGGTTTTATACAGCATTAGGACCACCTATAAGGCCCTGCAAAACAGCAGTGGCAAAGCCAGCTCTGGATTTAGAGAAAATAAGTAAGTGATAATGCTTGGCGAAAGTATGAACTGAACTCCAGTTAGCAGCTTCGAGAATATCCCTGGTAGGAACACCTCTGAGAAAGGCTGTAGAAGTAGATGCAGCCCTGGTGGAATGAGATCTGATCGCCTGGGGGATAGGTTTTCCATGGTGCTTATAAGCACAAATGAATGCAATGGCTTATCAATTTAGAAATGGTTGGTTTTGAAATAGCCTTCCCCCTCTGCCCCTGCAGCAAACGCAACCAGTTGTTCAGATTGTCTTCGAAATTTTGTCCTGTCCAAGTAGAATCTAAGCTATCTGTGTGCATCCAATGAATGCAGAATCCGCTCCCCCTTGTTCTGCGGATTGGGAAAGAAAGTTGGCAAACTAATGGACTGATTAAGAGCCACACTGGATACCACCTTGGGCATGAAGGATGGATTTGTCCTGAGTGACACCCTGTTCGCATAAAAGATGATGAAAGGCTCCACTGCCATAAGGGCCTGTAATTCAGATATCCCTCTAGCTGAAGAGATTGCTAAAAGGAAGGCTGTTTTCCAGGAAAGAAATAAGTCTGCAGTAGCAGCTGGCTCGAAAGAAGGTACAGCGAGTTTCTCCAATACAAAGTTAAGGTCCCAGGCAGGGGTTGGAGCCCCTCTGAGATACTGCTTTAGCAGAGGATGAGAGAAGGGGGGAGGTTCTGTGTTGTAATGAGCCGAAATGGCTGAGGCATGGATATTTATGGGAAGAAAAAGACAGGCCCCTTGTGAAGCAACTCAGTTAAGTATTGCAAACTCTGAGGTAAACTGGGTGCTGCTGTGCTCATCCCTTGAGATAGTTTCCAGGCACAGAATATTTTCAATTTGTCAGCATAAGATTTTCTAGTACTAGGTCGATAGTTTCCAGGCACAGAATATTTTCAATTTGTCAGCATAAGATTTTCTAGTACTAGGTCTTCTCGCCTCCAAAATGACATCCATTACAGGTTTGCTGAGGGGTGAATTTAAATGATTAGCCAAGCTGCAAGATTCAATGTTTGGAGCTGAAAGTGCAGAATTTGGCTCTCCTGCTGAGAAAGAAGCGTGTCCGAGGCAGATGCCATGGAGAAATTTGTGATACACTGAGCAGGAGTGGGTACCAGTGTTAGCGAGGCCAGTCTGGAGCAATCAAAATCATGTTTGGTTTGTCCTGTTTGACTTTTAGTAGAACTTTGGAGAGCAGAGGCAGAGGGGGAAAAGCATAGACTGATGGGTTTTTCCAGCGAAAGGACAGAGCATCCACTTTCCAGGCTTTTTTGTGGTGTGTTCTTGTGCAAAATTTGTCCAACTGGTAGTTCTGGGTTGAGGCAAAAAGATCTATGTCTGGGCCCCCCCATTTGCGTGTCAACATGTTGAAATCCGTGGTTCCAGTTTCCATTCGTGTGGGTCCATAAGATTTCTGCTTAGTTCATCTGCCAGAATATTCAGCTTTCCTGGCAGGAACTGAGCCTGTAGTTGTACTTAGTAGATCAAGGCCATGTTCCACAATGCCATGGCTAGTCTGCAGAGGGAGTAGGAATGTGTACCCCCCTGCTTGTTTATGTACCACATAACCTTGGTGCTGTCCATCTTTACCATTAGTTGTCCTGGTTGAAGGTAGTCCTTGAAGGAGGTCAGTGCATTCTGTACAGCTAGCACTTCTTTTTGATTGATATTAAGGTACATCTGATTTGGGCTCCATTTGCCCTGAATGCACTTCCCTGCCAGATGAGCCCCCCATGCATAGTCTGAAGCGTCTATAGTTAGGGTTTGGGCGGTGTGAATGGCAGTCCCTTGCTTTGGTGGCAGGCCTCTGCCCACCATAGGAACTCTAGGCGCAGGCAAGGTACGACAGGAATCATTATTTCCAGGCTGTGACAATGTTGACAAGTACCACTGAAGTTTCCTCATATGCAGTCTTGCATATGGAATTAGAAGAATGCAGGAGGCCATGAACCCCAAGGCTTGCAGTATTTGTCTTGCAGATAGCAAGGTTTTTATGGCCACCTATTTGAAATAACCAACCAAATGAACTTGCTTTTCTGGCGTAAGGAAAGCCATCTGGGCAGATGTATTCAAGCTTGCACTCAGGAATGCAACTTGAGAGGGTACCAGTTGTGATTTCTTTTCGTTTATGGTGTACCCTAGACAAGTTAGAAAGTACAGTTTTGTACCTACCATAAATGTAGATGTCCGAACTGGATAGCATCTGCAGTCATAACAAATGGGTTGTCCTGTCGTCAGGCAGCCCTTCGGTCGGCCGGATTCCAAAGTCTGGGTCCGGCTTCGGCTGATGTCGCACTTCACCCGACGTCATCACTGCTGGTCTTCGGGTATAAAGGCATCAGCCGACGCCATTTTCCTCAGTGTTTCTTGCCCCAGATGCCAATTGCCCTCTTGGAAAGCTAAATTTTGGATAAATGCCAATGTTTCCAAAATAGAAGGCAAACACAAAAAATAAACATGTATGTACATATATACAAACAAATACACCATAAGAGACTCCCCAGCTAGCTATTAGGAGGGTAAATCGCTAGGAGTACCAGAGGGAAGGAGGGAGGGTAATCCTGACTGCAGATGCTATCCAGTTCGGACATCTACATTTATGGTAGGTACAAAACTGTGCTATGTCCTTCATGGATGCATCTGCAGTCATAACAAATGGGTAGAATACCATAGCCAAACTAGGGGAGGAGGAATAATGATTATGGTGTAGTCAGGATCCCTTGCAGTACAGCAGTGGCAAACACTGCTCGGGATCTAGAATATAGAGGTAAATTATAATGCTTGGCAAATGTATGCACGGAGGTCCAAGTAGCCGCCTCAATAATGTCCTTGGTTGCCACTCCTCTTAAGAAAGCTGTGGTAGTGGCTG
This sequence comes from Protopterus annectens, assembly GCF_019279795.1. NCBI lineage: Eukaryota > Metazoa > Chordata > Ceratodontiformes > Protopteridae > Protopterus > Protopterus annectens. The sequence continues at coordinate 1,217,133,956 of NC_056726.1, forward strand.
TAGCCCTTGTAGAATGAGGTCTTATGTTCTGTGGAATTGGTTTTCCATGGTAGGAGTAACAGAATCTTATGCAATTTCCTATCCATTTGGAGATTGTCTGTTTGGAAATTGCTTTTCCTTCCTTCCTGTTGCATAGGCTACAAAGAGCTGGTCAGTTTTTCTGTTACCTTTGGTTCTGTCCAGGTAGTAGCGTAACTGTCTGTGTACATCCAAGGTATGCATTATTCTTTCACCTGTGTTTTGTGGATTGGGAAAGAAGGTAGGTAGGTGGATTGCCTGGTTTAAAGACACTCTGGATACCACCTTAGGCATAAATGTAGGATTAGTTCTCATGGACACCCTATCTTGATGGAAGCTTAGGAAGGGTTGCACTGCCATTAAGGCCTGTAGTTCCGAAACCCTCCTTGCTGAAGTAATAGCCAGTAGGAAAGCAGTTTTCCATGACAGGTGTTGTAGATCTGCTGTTGCTGCTGGTTCAAACGGAGGGAGTGTCAACTTTTCTAGTACAAAGTAAGTCCCATGCTGGTAATGGTGGTTTCCTAGGAGGTTTTACATTCTTGATCCCTCTGAGAAACTGCCTGAGTAGAGGATGTGAAAAGACAGGAGGATCAAAGCTGTATTCTGCTGAAATAGCCGATGCATGTATCTTGATGGAGGAATAGGACAGGCCTGTATGTAGAAGCTCTGCCAAATACTCCAGGATGTTAGCAATATCTATGTTCAACACATCTTTAACTCTTTCAGTACTCCAAATGACGAACCTTTTCCATTTTCCTGCATAGTTCCTTCTTGTAGAAGGTCTGCGGGCTTCAAGGATAATGTCTTTAACCCTTTGTGAAAGGTCTGGGTTAGTTACTGCTATGTTGCAAGGTTTTTAGGTTTGGATGTATGATGTTGTAGTTGTTCTGAGTTAACAGAGGCATCAGGGGTATTGACCACATTTTCTCCCGAGACATGCTCCTCAGCAATGGGTACCAGTGTTGTCTTGGCCAGTTCGGAGCTATCAGAATTATCCTTGGACGTTCCTCTTTGATTTTCAGTAGTACCTTGTGCATCAAGGGAAGAGGTGGGAATGCATATGCTGTCAGGCCTTTCCAGCTGAAGGATAGAGAGTCCACCTTCCATGCAAGTGGGTGGAATGTCCTTGTGCAGAATTTTTTGAGCTGGTGATTTTGTGGGGAAGCGAATAGGTCTATTTGTGGCATTCCCCATTTCTTTGTGATGGCCTTGAAGATGTCCGGGTGTAGCATCCATTCGTGAGCATCCGAGGTGGTTCTGCTTAAAATGTCTGCTAGGGTGTTCTCTTTTCCCGGAACAAATATTGCCTGTAACTGGATGTTGTAGCTGAGCCAGATTCCAAAGGTCCAAAGTCATTCTGCATAGGGGGTAAGAACGAGTGCCTCCCTGTTTGTTGATGTACCACATGACTGTGGTGTTGTCTGCCCTTATCATCAAATGGCCTTCTTTGAGGAATGGTCTGAATTTTAGGATTGCCAGTTTTACTGCCAGCATTTCTTTTTGGTTTATGTGCAGGTGCAGCTGGTCCTGAGTCCACAGTCCTTGTACGCATTTGTCCAGCATGTGTGCCCCCCATCCTAGGTCTGAGGCATCCGTTGTGATGGTTTGGTTTGCTCGAAAGTTGTGGAAGGGTAAGCCTGGGTTTGACTGGCATGCCCGAGCCCACCATAGGACCTCCTGTTTTAAGCATGGGATTAGTGGTATTTCTGTTTCTAAGCTGTGCCTGTGTTGAGACCATAAATTCTTTAGGTACCACTGTAACTTTCTCATATGTAGTCTGGCATGTGGGACCAAGATTATGCATGATGCCATGAAGCCCAAGGCCTGCAGAACTTTTCTTGCTGTTAGTTTGTTCTGCTTTGTTAATGCCAAGAAGTAAAGAGGAGTTCTTTTGTTTTTCTGCAGTTAGGAATGCCATCCGTTTTACTGTGTCCAATTCCGCCCAAGAAAGTTCTTGTCTGGGATGGTATCAGTCTTGACTTTTGAAAATTGACTGTGTATCCCAGGGCTTGTAGCAAGTAAATGACCCTTTGTAAATCTGTTGTCAGCTTGCTTTTGTTGTCCGCTTGTAACAGGCAGTCGTCCAGGTATGGATAAATTTGGATTCCCTGTACTCTGCAGTGAGCGATTACTGATGCCAGGCATTTTGTGAATACTCTGGGCGCAGTGGATAAGCCAAAGGGCAATGCTGAGAATTGATAATGCTCTGATCCTGCAAGAAATCTGAGGTATCTTCTGCAATTTGGTCGAATGGGGCGTGCAGGTATGCCTCCTTGAGATCTAGAGTTACCAGCCAACACTCCTTGCCCAGCATGGGAAGAAGTTGCTGTAGGGTCAGCATTTTGAATTTTGGGACAATGATGTATGTGTTTAAGATGGACAGGTCGAGAATAGGTCTCCAGTTTTTTCTTTTCTTGGTACTAGGAAGAGTCTGGAGTAGAATCCTTTGCCCTGTTCTGTTATTGGTACCCTTTCCACAGCTCTCATCTTTATTAATTCTGCTGTCTGGTGCAGGGCTTCTATTTTTTGATTTGGGGGCAGGTTTGGCATTCCTCTTTTTACTGGTAAAGTGTGGAAGTGGAACCGGTAGCCTTGGTCTATGGTTTGCAAAATCCACTTGCCTTTTGTAATATAGTGCCAATTTTTCGAGAATAAGGCTAACTTTCCGCCTAATGGTGCTGCTAATTGCTCCCTGGTAGGCGGAGTCAGAGCCAAGTCACTGTGATTGTCCTGTTGCAGTGGCAGTGGTTGCGTCTGTGCCTCGGTTATTGCCTTGCCACTGTCGTCCTCTGTAGGCACCTGCTCTGGATTGATTTCTGCCCCTAGAGCGTCTGTTCCTGCCCCTTTGGGATCTTGTGGAGTCAGGAAAGGACCGATTCTTGGCAGGCCAGTTCCTGCTAAACCTTGGGGGCTGAACCTGTAGGAAATCTTTAACTGTTTGTACAGATTTTGCCTTCTCTTCCATTTTCTTCTTAATTGGAAAAAGGAGCCTCTGGCTGGTCTGTAATGTCTGAGTCATCCGCAGAATCATCAGAGGACACAGGCTCGGGGGGCTCTGCTCTAGGTCTCTTTTCTGGGGGCTGAGAGGCCCTGTCTGGGTGAGATTGGGATCCCCTAATTAAGGATATTAAATCTTCTGCCAGAGTAAGCATTTGAGAACTAGAAGTGGGCATGAGTGAAGGTGGTTTAACAGGCACGGATTTAGCTGATTTGGCTGCTTTAGTCCTGGCAAAGGCCCTAATAGACATGGCTGCAGGAGGCCTAGCAGCACCACGTGCTGGGGTAGAGATATCCAAGGGGATGGTGTCTGATAGATCAGTGGAAACCACAGTTGTAGGCAAAATTTCTGAGGCTGATTCAGATAAGGAAGCAGGAGCCTCAGTAGTAGTCATGGATTCGGCTGAAGATTGACCAGTTTTCTCGGTTTGCGAAACAGACACTCGGCTTGCTTAATCGTGGTTTCAGCGAAACCGCGGACCGCGAGTGTCGGTCTTTTCTTTGCGTTTTAACAATTTGGGTAGTCGGAGGATCCGGCGGCATAATGTACGCAAAATCTGAGCGAAAAACTGTTCAGCAAACTCCGACCGACGCCTAAGCGTTCGTCCGGTTGAAGGAAGCACAGGCCGAACAGGCTGCTACGTCGTGGTCTGGGCCTAAGCAAGGCAAACAGTAAGAGTGGAAATCTTTATGAGGTATTTGTTTCCCACAAGTTAAACAGTTATTGACTTTTTCTGACATCGGCTGAGGCAAGAAAGAGTCTAACGGGTACTTAGCTTTTTAGAAGTCTTCGAAGTAGTATTCGGTAGTAGTAATCTCTGGATCTGACCGACCGGCACTTGCGAACAGCTTCTGCTTCGGGCGCCACGCGGCAAGAAAGACTAAGGAAAATGGCGTCTGCTGATGCCTTTATACCCGAAGACCAGCAGAGATGACGTCGGGTGAAGTGCGACATCAGCCGAAGCCGGACCCAGACTTTGGAATCCGGCCGACCGAAGGGCTGCCTGACGACAGGACAACCCATTTGTTATGACTGCAGATGCATCCATGAAGGACATCCCTTTTTACAAATGCCAGATGCTTTAGAAGAATGGCCTGGTTTTCTGCCTGAATTAGACAATCGTCCAAGTATGGATAAATTTGAATATTTCTTTGCCAGCAAAATGCAATTACTGGAGCCACTTTGTGGATACCCTAGGCGGAGTAGACAAGCCAAAGGGCAGTGCAGAGAACTGATAATGCAAGTAGCCTGGTTTGAAGCGTAGGTATCCTTCTGCAAGATTCCTTGATTGGGATATGCAGGTAAGCCTCTCTTAAATCTAGAGTTGCCAACCAGGCATCCTTGCCTAGCATGGGAAAATAACTTGTGAAGAGTCAGCATCCTGAATTTTGGAATGTCCAGAAAGGTGTTTAGAGCAGACAGGTCCAGAATTGGACGCCATGATTTGACTTTTCTGGGTACCAGAAAAAGTCTGGAATAGAAACCTTGTCCCTTTTCCTCTTCTGGTACTAGTTAAACAGCCCCCATGTTTAGGAGGGAAAGAACTTGTTTCTGAGCCTCTGCCCACTGATTTGGGGGCAGGTCTGGCCACCCGTTTGGAGTTGGCAATGTGTGGAAATGAAATCTGTATTCCTGGGACACTATTTAAAACCCATTTGTCCTGGGTTATAAGTTGCCAGTTTTTTGCATGAAGAGCCAGTTTTCCCCCCCAAAGGGACGGTTAAGAAGTAAGTGTTTGGTCATTTTTAAGGGAAAGTCATTGAAACTGTTTACTATAGGGTGGAGTCTTATTTCCAGATTTGGAAGTGGAAGCATCCCATTGCTTAGTTCTGAAAGACCCTTGGGACTGAAACCCGGTGCTTTTGGAATGTCTGGGTTTGGCTTGAGTGGCTCTGGAAGGAGCTGGAAAGGACCAGTTCTTAGTAGGCCAGTGCCTACTAAATCTAGGAGGTTGTACTTGTAAGAAATCTTTCACAGTTTGCATAGATTTAGCTTCATCTTCCATCTTTTTAAGAACTACTTCAACCTTACTGCCAAACAGACGGTCCCTGCTGCAAAGGAGCATCCAACAGTTTTGGTTTAACATGATCAGGCAGAGATTGCTCCTTAAGCCAAGCATGCCTTCTAAGCACAGACCCAGTAACAGCAGCCCTGCAAGAGGCCTGTAAAGAATCAAAACCACATTGCAAAGTATGTTTTCCAACTTGTTCAGATGAATGCAATAAATCCTGTAAATCTTTATTTTCCACACAGTCAGAAATCAACAACATTTTCTGTTTAAGCAGTCCCATGAGATGTAGTTATTTTAGCATATGGAATTGACAGTTTAAAGACCCGATTGCCAAGGTTGCAGAAGTATAAACCTTTTTACCCCATCTATCCAGCGCCCTGGAGTCCATCATAAGGGGTAGGATTTTTAGCAGAAGCCTTAATGCCCTTGGGCCACTGAGAAATGGTTTCAGGGTCCGCAACAGGATTTTTGAAAAGGAATTTGTGGGACTCAGGAACCCTGTAGTACCTGTCTGGTTTACTAGGGGTCAGAGGCAAGGAATCAGGGGCCATACTGGATTCCAAAAACACATCAACAATGTCTAGTACAGGAGATATAGCCAAAAGCATATGCTGAAGAAGGAAATCCCCAAGCCTCTTTTTGGATTCAGAAAAATCCTGACTTTCCCAGTGGAAATGTTCCCTTAAGGTATGCAAAGTTTCCCCAAAAGAAAAATCCTCAGGGGGAGAAGCAAAGGGAACAGAATCCTCTGCATCACAGTCCTCACAAGTAGGTATGGACAAATCCAGGTCATTAGAAGAGTCAGAAGAAACAGAGTCCTGTTCAGAAGATTCATAGTCAAGTTCAGCCCTAGGCCTCGTAGGGGGGGGTTTGACTACCCCCTGATAAAAATAATTAAATCTTCAGCCATTTTGATCATTTGTTTTTTAGGCATAGGGGCCGGAACATGTGGCCTGGGCATCAGTTTTTTAGACCAAGATAGAGATTTAGGCCTTAGTATTGAAGGTGGAGTCTGTTTAATATGCTAGTCTGTAGGCCTGAATACACCCTTAGAAGCCGGTGCCTGCACAGCGGCTCCAGACCCATCCAAGCTGGAGACATCTGCGGGTTCCATAGGTGAAGCATCTCGCAGCATACCGGACTCTGAAAGTCTCAGTACAGGCCCGCGAATCAGAAGTAGCGGGTATCAGGGGCTCAGAAAGCATCTCACTGAGTACCGGTGAACTGGCGACTGGCTTAGGAGAAGCGTCATCGGCAGTTTTGGACCTCGGCGGCCTGTCTTTCTTTGCGTATTTATGGTATTCCGGTAGTTGGATGGCTAACCATTTCTGGATAATTAAACCGAAATATTTAGAAGCAGAAATGTACAGACGACGGATAGTGCATTGATCAAATAAAGCACAAAACCAACAGCAAGGTACGTTGTGGTCAGGGCCTAAGCAAGGAATACAGTGCAAATGAAAATCCTTATGAGGTATTTGCTTCCCACAAGTAATACAATTATTAACTTTGACTGACATTGGTAAGGAGCAAGTAAAAGTTTCCCAACTGGGTACTCAGCTTTTAGTTGAATACTTCGGTTCTGAAACTCGAAAAACGAAAATTTCAGGAGTAGTCCGACTGGCACTTGTGAACTGCTTCTGCTTCGGGGACCGCACGGCAAGAAAGACTGATGTAATGGCGTCGGCTGCATGTTTTATACCACTGACGACCTGACATCATGGAAGAAGGGACAGCAACCGACGCAGGACCCAAAACTTTGTTAATCAGGCCGACTTGAGGGCAACCTGCCAGCAGATTACCCAAATGTAATGGACTGCAACAGTGAAGCATGAACATCCTACAAAGCAGTGGTTATACAAGCCTTTCTTTCTAATAAGGTTGCCTACCAGAATCACAAAGCTGGAATTTTGCAAACAGAAGGTGAAAACAAGTTGACATACAACTCTTCCAATTCCATCCTAAAATGTAGGACACAAAGGAGACGGGGACAATACCAGAAATTCCACAGCATGTACAAAGATGCTCCAAAAAGATACCATGGACAAGCTAGATGATCAAATGCTATACAAAAAAAGGACCCACACAGAATGATGCTGATCACTAAAGCCTCAGAATCATCTTTTAAAGATAGGCTTAGTCCAGAGTTATGTTCGAAAATCAAAATGTAAAAGGTTACAAAACCCAATACCTCCTCATAATGGAATTCAGCTGCATGAAAACCCCTTTCCCTACAACATTACGACTAAATGGAAATTTACAAACATGCCAGCAGTTATGACCTGGTTTAATTTAATAGCAGACTTTAAATACGAAAAACACCAGACACACGGGGGGGCACACGCAGAGAGAGAGAGAGAGACCCAGAGAGAGAGAGAGAGAGAGACCCAGAGAGAGAGAGAGAGAGAGAGACCCAGAGAGAGAGAGAGAGAGAGACCCAGAGAGAGAGAGAGAGAGAGAGAGAGAGAGAGAGAGAGAGACCCAGAGAGAGAGAGAGAGAGACCCAGAGAGAGAGAGAGAGAGAGACCCAGAGAGAGAGAGAGAGAGACCCAGAGAGAGAGAGAGAGAGAGAGAGAGAGAGAGAGAGAGAGACCCAGAGAGAGAGAGAGAGAGACCCAGAGAGAGAGAGAGAGAGAGAGACCCAGAGAGAGAGAGAGAGAGAGAGACCCAGAGAGAGAGAGAGAGACCCAGAGAGAGAGAGAGAGAGAGAGAGAGAGAGAGAGAGAGAGAGAGAGAGAGAGAGAGAGAGAGAGAGAGAGAGAGAGAGAGAGACCCAGAGAGAGAGAGAGAGAGAGAGAGAGAGAGAGAGAGAGAGAGAGAGAGAGAGAGAGAGAGAGAGAGAGAGAGAGAGAGAGAGAGACCCAGAGAGAGAGAGAGAGAGAGAGAGAGAGAGAGAGAGAGAGAGAGAGAGAGAGAGAGAGAGAGAGAGAGAGAGAGAGAGAGAGAGAGAGAGAGAGAGAGACCCAGAGAGAGAGAGAGAGAGACCAGAGAGAGAGAGAGAGAGACCCAGAGAGAGAGAGAGAGAGACCCAGAGAGAGAGAGAGAGAGACCCAGAGAGAGAGAGAGAGAGAGACCCAGAGAGAGAGAGAGAGAGAGAGAGAGAGAGAGAGAGAGAGACCCAGAGAGAGAGAGAGAGAGAGAGAGAGAGAGAGAGAGAGACCCAGAGAGAGAGAGAGAGAGAGAGAGAGAGAGAGAGAGAGAGAGAGAGAGAGAGAGAGAGAGAGAGAGAGAGAGAGAGAGAGAGAGAGAGAGAGAGAGAGAGAGAGAGAGAGAGAGAGAGAGAGAGAGAGAGAGAGAGAGAGAGAGAGAGAGAGAGAGAGAGAGAGAGACCCAGAGAGAGAGAGAGAGAGAGAGAGAGAGAGAGAGAGAGAGAGAGAGAGAGAGACCCAGAGAGAGAGAGAGAGAGAGAGACCCAGAGAGAGAGAGAGAGAGAGAGAGAGAGAGAGAGAGAGAGAGAGACCCAGAGAGAGAGAGAGAGACCCAGAGAGAGAGAGAGAGAGAGAGAGAGAGACCCAGAGAGAGAGAGAGAGAGAGAGAGAGAGAGAGAGAGAGAGAGAGAGAGAGACCCAGAGAGAGAGAGAGAGAGAGAGAGAGAGAGAGAGAGAGAGAGAGAGACAGAGAGAGAGAGAGAGAGAGAGAGAGAGAGAGAGAGAGAGAGAGAGAGAGAGAGAGAGAGAGAGAGGGGGAGAGAGAGAGAGAGAGAGAGAGAGAGAG